>NC_056505.1:33224385-33262350 GCF_014905685.2 Nematolebias whitei
CATGGTCCTGCAGAGACCACCAAGTGGTAAAACATCTGCAGCATGGTTCTGCAAATGTTAAAGGACTTGAGTCTCCTCAGAAGAAAAATCGACTCTGCCCTTTTTTGTACAGGAGAGTGTGCAGTGTTAACTGTCCAGTCCAGTTTATTGTCTAAGTGAACCCCCAGGTACTTGTAGCAGTCCACAATGTCCACCTTAGTACCCTTGATGTTGGGGGTGGGGTGGGGGGGGGTGTCTTCATTCTGTAGTCCACCTGCAGCTCTTTAGTTTTTCCAACATTCAGTTGCAGGTGGTTCTGTCCACCACACCTCTGTGTTCAACTTCCTGGTCACCAGTGATGCAGCCCACAGTGACAGAGTCATCCAGAACTTCTGCAGATGCAGGATTGAGAGTTGTACCTGAAGTTCGAGGTGTAGAGGGTGAACAGACGCAGTGAGAGGACCGTCCCCTGAGGAGCCCTTGTGCTGCTCAGTATGGTGTCCCAGGTGGTGTTCTGCAGCCTCACATGCTGTGGTCGACCTGTGAGGTAGTCTCTGATCCAGGTGACCAGCGACTCATTCACCTGCATGTCCCGGAGCTACTGCAGAGTAGAGCAGGTCTGATTGTGTTAAAAGCACTGGAAAAGTTAAAGAACATGACTCTTACAGTGCTTCCTGCCCTGTCCAGGTGTGTAGGCTCTGTGCAGCAGGTAGATGATGGTGTCATCAACTCCAACGCGTGGCTAATTTGCAAACTGTAGCAGGCCAGGTATGGTTCCACCACTGATCTGATGTGCTTCAGGACCAGCCTCTTCAATGACATCATGACATGTGATGTCAAGGCCACAGGTCTGTGGTCACTGTGTGAGTTTGGGTGATTTTTTTTGGCACCGGGACCAGGCATGTTGTTTTTCTCATGCTCGGGTTCAGGTGAAAAATGTGCTGAAAAACATCACACAGCTGAGCCACACAGCATATTCATATTCACTCATATTCAGTGTGGACAGGGCCTTTAGATGTGTGCTTCCAGGACTGAGGCGTCCACACCTCTGGGTGTGGTGATTAATAATCGTTGTGACAGCTCCTCAGGATCCTGAGTGGAGTGACAGCAGTGACAGAGTAACTCTGGCTTCACTACCAAACACACCTGCAAGGTTTGGTCTTTGAGAATTTGAAGCTGGACTGGCCTCACACCTGGACTATGGCTTTGACTGTTTCAAGCTCTTGGAAACAATCTGGCATAAAACCCATGGTGGTAGCATCACCCTAACAGGTGAGCGTCTGTAACGTGGCAGCATCTTCATGTGGTCAGAGAGGGTTTTGCCAGGGATGCATGCCATAGTGGGTCATGTAAGTCGTCAAGAGCCCACTGGGATTCTCGTCTGGTGTAAAGCAGGGCTCGGTGAGACTGAGGAGGATCAGCACCTTTATAGAGAGGAACACAAATGCAAAAGACAAAATTTATTGTTTACAGAGAAAAAGTACCAAATCAGATGTTTTAATTTTTTTCTGCAGATGTTTCACAGCTGTTACAGTCTACAGTCCATTTAAAATGTGAAATAGACACAAAACCTCCCCCATTTTATTATGAATGCAAACGAATAAACACTGTACGTTAAAGACCTCAAACATAATCATCCATCCATCCATCCATTATCTTTACCCGCTTATTCCATTTTGGGTCACAGGGGTCGCTGGTGCCCATGTCCAGCAATCACTGTGCGAGGGGCGGGGTACACCCTGGACGGGTCGCAAGTCCATCACAGGGCACATAGAGACAAACGAGACAAACAACCATTCACTCTCTACTCACACCAAGGGACAATTTAGAGTTACCAATCAGCCTAACATGCATGTTTTTTGACTGTGGGAGGAAACCGGAGCACCCGGAGAAAACCCACGCATGCACGGAGAGAACATGCAAACTCCACCCAGAAAGGCCTCTGGACCGAGGTTTGAACCAAGGACCTGCTCGCTGAGAGGCAGCAGCTCTACCAGTTGCGCCACCGTGCTGCCCCAAACATAAACATAAAGACCTAAAATGTTTGCTCTTTTTTGTGTTTGTGTCTCTCAGGAGTCAGAAACACACACACACACACACACATATACACTCTGCGAGCAAATCTTTCTTTTAGACAAGGTCTAATATTTTCCTAATATTAACCAAACAGTTTAAAACGTTTGACCCAATCAAAGGTCATCTCAAAGCACTCCTACAAATAGAAGTTCATGAAATATTTTGCTAACAGGCAGTCAGACAAACACACACTTTGCATTTTAATGTGAATAATGTGTCTGAGCTGAACCAACTGCTCCAAGTGTTTCTGTTTCTCTCCGGCAGTGTTTGGAAAGAGCCTCATGGACACAGTGACGTACGAGCAGCGTTTTGGACCCCACATGGTGCCGATCCTGGTGCAGAAGTGCGTGGAGTTCATCACAGAGCACGGGCTGGATGAGGAGGGCATCTTCCGCCTCCCTGGTCAGGAAAACGCTGTCAAGCAGTTCAGAGACGCCTTTGATGCAGGAGAGAGGCCCTCCTTCCCCAGGTGACACCTCACGGTTCAAATTGTGTAAATTCAATGTGTCAAAACTTGCTTTCAGTCTTTAAACAAACGCTGCGATTTTATCGTGACCCAACTTGCAAAGTGTAATTCTAATATCAGGAAGCCAAAGGACAGGCTGTGTGCAGTGGTTCTGAACACAAATCAGTTTTTATGCCCTGGGTAGAAATGCATGAGGCTAATAAAGGCTGCTGCCATAAAAGGAGACGTGATAAACTTGTGTCTGCTCAGAGATGAGGCTGATACCACATCCTGTTCCGGCAAACGCTCAGTAAGACGTCTTTATTACTCAACATCACAAGCTCCAGTGACAGAGCCCTGCCGGGGCACATCAGCCTCTGGTTTCATGACATCTTAGAGTCAAGGTAAATAAAACAAGACAAATGCAAGAAAATCACAAAAGATGCTTTTGAACAAAAACGTTGGTTACGCACTGTAACCCCAGATTCTATGAGTATAGGCTTCGCCCTTTAAGGCTTCTCGCTAGTGGGTTAAAGGCGAAGCAGGATGTAGTCTATGCCTCACTGGTTCCACTCAGACACAACATGAAGCACCTGCTTCCACAAAAAAAACATTTCATCACTCAGCCTTCTGTGTGCGTAATTACGCGCTGCGTAATTGCGTGCTCCATGCGCAGGAGCGCACCGGAGAAAGATCTCTGGTGAGGAAAAAAAGGCTGAGATAGCAGACCTGCTGCTGTGAATAGGAACTACAGAGGACACAAATTGTAACAGTGTAACGATGAACAGAGCAGACCAACAGCTCCACAGGATGAACCGATTAATAACGATAAAATCAGCAGTCATGAACTTGTGACTGATAATAAATATCTCACACTGCGACTGCATGCAGGCAGGTGTGAGCTCAAAAGTGAAGCTCCATGAAACAAATAATAATCATTCTGACAGAACTCTGAGAACAGAATGGGTCATGGAGAAAGTAGAAACATCACGTAGATAAAAACGAATAATTGAACATGGTGATGACCAGGCAGCCGCCATACAAATATTCTCCACTGTCATCCCTCCATGCAGAGCCATGGAGGATGAAAAACCCTCTGGTGGAATGCGCTGAGATTCTCTGGAGGATCCAGTCCAGATGAACTGTAAGCTTCAGAAATAACCTTACACAACCAGTGTGGGAGGCGCTGGGTGGGTAGAGGACGTCCTGAAGAGCTGTCCCAGTAATGCACGAACATACACTGAAAACGGCGCAGTGCAGCCGTGTGCACCACATAACATGAAAAAATGCGCGCATAGGACAGAAGGAGGTGAGATGTTGCTTCCTTCTCAGAATTATGAGGAAGAGGATAAAAACCCATCCAAGGTTATCACTCTCAATCTGAATGAGCTTGTGATGCATTTCAGAGCAGGGTTAAAACGCAGTACAGCTGAACTGCCATCAGCTTGAATTCTGAGACATGAGGGAGTAACAGAGAGAGCAAACAAAGACTCACTCTCTTTGCCAACGTCAGAACTAACAGCAGCGCTGTTTTTAATGACAGAAATTTAAGTGAAACATGATCTAAAGGCTCAAAAGGAGCTTTGATCAGAGCATGCAGGACCATCATTAGGTCCCACTGTGGAGGTAGTGGACGTGAAACCGGGCTGTGTCTCCGTACACCTTTCAGGAAACGCTTCATCAACGGGTGATTAAGAACTGTTCTGTCACCGAAAACCTTGTGACAAGGAGAAATAATTGCAGCACAAGTTTTAATTGTGCTGAACTCTAGCTAAATCTCTGTCCATCCGCTGCTGCAGAAAGGACAGCATGCCACCTAGTGGACATGAGATGGCCTCTACACCTTTCTCCATGCACCAGCACTGAAAAACTGTCCACTTGATGTGTACAACATTGTGGTGGAAGCAGCTTGTGCGCCCTGAACATACGCACCACATGCTGCAGGAGGCCCATCTTTTCTAAACGGATCTGTTCAGCAGACAGACCCATAGAGCTGACCTATTTCTCCTGATCGCTCTTCTTGCCTGGAGGAGAGCGCACCCCCATAGCGGTTTCCACAGCCGACCCGATATCAGTCGCTGCAGATTCGGGAACCATGGAGCGCATATACGTTCAGGGGCTACGAGGATGACTGACGGTTCTTCCTCCCGGACCCGGTCCAGGGTCCGTGATATCAGCAGGACTGGAGGGAACGCATAAAGGAGCATTTTTTTTGGCCACAGGCTGTGAGTGAAGGCGTCCACTCCTAATGGTGAGTCGTCTCGTGGGCTCAGTGAGAACCATAATTGACACTGGGCCTTCTCCCTTGTGGCGGACAGATCCACTGCTGCTCGGCCAAAAACTGCTCCAAAAACCGAGAAAAACAGCTCGGGATGGAGGCTCCAGTCTGTGGCGGGGACCGCCCCTCGACATGATATCCGCTCGCCTGTTCAGGAACGCTGGGAATGTCCACTGCTCTGATGGAGAGCAGGTTCCTGTGTGGCCAACACAACAGCTGTTTCGCGATGCGTAACTGTTGGGCTGAGCGCACACCTCCCTGACAGTTTATGTAAACTGCTGTCATTTGTTGTCTGTGTGGATCAGAACATGCTGATCCCGCAGCAGGGGCAAAATGCTGAGTCACGTTTCAGACCGTGAAAAAACATTCTAGCACATTTATGTGAAGCGACATGTGGTCCAGCCACTGTGATCCCACTGCTTTGGACAGAAACATTCCTCCCAGTTTGACAGGAACACGTCTGTGAAAAACTGAGACGTGTGACGTAGGCCTGCTGATGGCAACTTCATCTGACAGAATGAGGGGGTTTCCCCAGTGATTCAGATAATTTCTCACGGAGGGGGCACAAAGATAATCCACCTCTTCTGGCGCACAGGATCTATGTGCAGGCGAACAAACCATCGTTGAAGGCATCCCATGTGAAGTAGGCTCAACGGAACCATGATGTGGGCCGCTGACATCGTCCCAGGCATTGCATGACAGACAGAACTGTCACTACGCTGCAGGGTTTGACACGGCGGAGCTGAGCTGACAGAGCTTCGGCTCTCAGCTGTGATAAATGGCCCTCATTGTAGTTGAGTTAGCTCCGCTTCCAGATAAACAATCATCTGGGATGGACAAACAGAAGTTTTTCCCAGTTTATAGAAACCCCAGGTTAGCAGGTGTAACACTAGTGTTTTGGTCTGTGCAACAGCTTTCTAACTGGACCGAGCTAATAAGAGCCGATCGTCCAGATAAAAGGATTTCTCATTTCTGCCATGTGTAACGACTGCAGAGCCATCTCCACGCATTTCGAGAACGTGCGTGGGGTGTTTCAGAATGATGGAAATGTGAAATATGCTCTCTTCAGATCTATGGAGTTGAAAACCAGCCGTTCTGGTGAAATTCTCCAGCAGCTGTTGGGAGCTCTTGAAAACGCATTTTCGTCAGAAATTCCTGAACTTCTGACTGGAGAGAGGAGCTCTGTTCTGGAGAAGACAGAACCGTCTCTATAATCCCTCTGAAACGATGGGGGTTGAGCTGTGAACTGCAGCGCGTAACCCCTTCTGATCAGATGGTCCGTCCATCTATCCAAGGAACACACTCGCTGCCACTCTGAGTAGCGCTCAGAGAGTGGGCACGCATTTGTGTTGTGTCATGTTTCTCATGAAGGTGTAGTGGACTAGGCCCATGTCAAAAACTAAGTCTAAGGTCAAAAATCTTGACCTTAAGAACCTTGTGGGACAGGAACTGTCATTTCATTGATTTGAATCCAGAAATGCAGGTTCACCCATCCTGAGACTTTCTTTCTTGAAGATTCATGTGAAAGAACACTCTCTTTTTTATTATCATTACTATTTTACAAATGTTGATAATCAAAGTGTCTTAGTTCAAACCATTTTAGATGTTGCAGTGAACTAATCAATTTTATTAACTGTGTAATGATTTTTTCTCATGCAAAGTTAGAATTCATGTTGAGGTCTGTTACAGATTTTTATGCATTTTCTGATTTCTGCCTTTGAATGAGCAAGTGTAAGTTGGTCCAAGGTTTTAGTCAAACGCAAAACAAGTTGTTGGAACGAACTGTCATGTTTTTAGAATCCTCTCAGACATAAATATAGAGGTTTTTGCACCTGTTTCTGAAACGCGCCAAAACAAAACTCTCTCTGTCTGTGAGAACATTTCTGATCTTTCCATAACAATTCTTGCTGCATTCTAACCTTTTACGTCACAAAACACACCCCGTCTGGTCGGTTCTGGCCAATGGGAATACTCCCAGATGGACCGGAAAAACAGCTCTTTAAAATGTCGGTACTTCCTGGTCTACTGAGATCTGTAAACTACTCAGTTCTGGGACAGTTCTGATGGAGTGCTGTTGGAGTTCTGCTGGATACAGAGCTCAACCAGTTCTGTGAGAGACGGGATGATCCTGACATGACAACAGAGCTCTTCCGAGTTCCATGGGATTATAACATTTTCACTCGTCACTACTTCTGACGATTCACAGCATCCTAAGGAGACGCTGGACAGGTAGCGTTAACGGAGCTCCATATCTGCTGATTAACTTCAGAAAGGTAACGAGTCAAGTTTCCTACCAAGCGTACCGGGGAGAGCTGGGTTCTGACGGAGAGTGTCAATTCTGGTGAACACTTCCCCTCCCATACCATCTTTACTCCCTCTAAACTTCTTTCCCATCTTTAAACTTTCTATCAAGTAGATATACTTCCAGATATTTAGAAATGTCTGTGTAAAATGCTCATCCACATCCGTGTGGGTAATAGATCATAATTGTACAGTTTCATAAATGTCTGTGGTGAAGCAACGGAAAAATCATGGCCGTATGATTTTTCCTGATTGATTGCTTAAGTTGTTATTTTCATAATTTGCCAAATTAATGTAAATGTTTGATGTTAAACTTTGATTCTGTAAATAAATGACCGCATTCATTTTGATGGGTCAAACATAAATGACGTCTCACGTTTGCATTTCATTAAATTCAATGCACGTTTTATTCAGTTCAGAAAAATGAGGAATCCGCGTTAATTGATGAATATATCTGAGCATCTGTTCATCTACAAAGGTCAACCATACTAAAAAATCCTTACTGCCATCACTCGCTCCGGAGATTCTCCAGGGGAACCCAATGGGGGCTCCGACAGAAAAAAGGCTGTATGTGTGCCTCTGTGCTGGGCCCAGGCTGCGGTCTCACATAGAGCTGAGGTGAGTCGGCGTGCACCGAAGGAGGCGTGAACGCTTTCTGAGTGAGACGCCATTTTGGTAGAGGCTGCAGCTGTCGTGGAGAAACATGTTTACTCCCGCTGCGTTGTGATTGGGCAGAAAACAGCAGAAATTAAAAATGGGCTCTGGCTGAGAGACGAGGGATTTTATCAGACTCGGTCTGCTGAAAAAACATCATTTTAGCTGATGTGGCAGACGAGTGTTGTGATATTTACTGAACTGCGGTGCCTTTTAAAACACTGTTTAGAGGTTACTGGCTCGTTCTGTGTGGGGAATGTGTGAAGAGAGGCAGCTGAGAGATCAGCTGATCTGACAGACTCAGATGAAAAAAAACTTTTTATACTTTTTATATCAAAACATACATAATCAAAAAACACATACCTTCCCCTCAAGGATCTGTTACCTGGTGGAGGGGGCCGGCGGAGGAGCGGGGCGTGAAGTCACTGCCGCAGCTGTGGAACACCTCTGGTGCTGTTGCTTTCCAAGGTGGTCCCTCCAGCGGCCAGAGGGGCAGATGGACTGTGACGTCACCAGACGGCGTACAGTCCATGAGACCTCCTTGGACCTCTGCGATTCCTCAAGGATGGTCCTGAAGTTGGCTCCGAACAGCGCCTCTGGGGTGATGGGGCCCTCCAGTAGGTCTTTCTACAGCCTCTCGGACATGGATGGCGAGAGGCGGAGCCAAGTGGTCCTCTGGATCATGGTCATCCAGGCAGCGATGCGGGACAGGCAAATCGCAGAGGTGGCACATGTTTAAGATGATATCAGCAGCTTTACAGAGAGAGCTCTTTGTCTCCTCCAGCAGGTCTGCTTCCTCCAGCCTCTTCGAGATGCTGTAGGCCAGCAGGGCGACGTTGTTGTTCGCTGTGGCCATCTGGGATGATCATTGGTGAGCTCGGTTGGAGACCTTGTCACCATCTGGTCATGCTTCCCTGGAGGGACAGGTTGCTGGTCCATCCTGGAAGCATTTTCCCCAAGTGCCACCCGCCAGGCTTGGCTCCGGGGGTGGTGGTGGTGGTGATGGTGGTGGGGGGCTAGGGTAAAACACCGATCGGTAAAACCCTCCACTCTGAAGATGGAGGCGAAGGTGGAGACGGCTATCTTCAGCTTGCCAGCCCAGCTGCAGCCTCGTTCGTCTGCTTCTCCTTGGGGAGGAAGAGCTCACCGGGACAGCAGGAGGTTGGCGTGGCGGAGACCCAGGCATCCTTAGCAAAGGTTGTGCCGGTCAAAGCTGGACAACTTTTCCTTCTTCGTTCTTGTGACAGTGCTAGCTAGCTGGCTGAAGAAAAAATGGGAGACGATTCCCAGTCTTTCCGTAATTCATACGGACCGGGGGTGAGGCCCACACAGCAGGTGGGTGTGGACTAAAGTTTTCAGTGCCGCACTGAGCACCTTAGGGATAAACCCAATAGCGAGAAGCCTTAAAGGGCGAAGCCTGTACAAAATAGAACAACTATTCAGTTGTGTTTTTTCGTTGATTTAAAGTTGCACTGGACAAACAATCGTTTTCTGTTAAAGTGAATGCTGAGAGATGAACGACGGCTGAAATCTGTTGAAGAGGCTGAAACTAAGCTGGTAAAGTCAAAAGAAGCAGAGCAAAAGTTTAATTTGAGAACACTAGCTACACAGGTCAGAAGTGTGAAAAACTTAAATGACCTAAAGGCTAAAACAAGCTAAATCCCTGCATCTAAAAGCTCAAATCAACAAAAGGTAGCTTATAACCTAATGTTGGCAACACTGTTGATTAAAACTAAAACCAGCAAAACCATTGCTTCAAACTAACCTTATCATAGTTGAAGATAAAAGCTAATAGCTGAACATTAGCTAAAATCTAAAGAAACCACAAAAAAACAACAATCACGCCGATGCAAATTCGAAAGCGAACAATGTTTGGAAGCAACTGAAGAGATTTCAATGCTTTTTTGTGGTGAAAATATTTTGTAATTTAATATTTTTAAATTAAAAAAAGTTACAAAAATCATAGAATGAGCTGAATGTTTTGCTATAGAAATGGATAAAATTTGCACAAAGAAGTCGTTGAAAAGTTAGAAGAAACTATAAAAGGAAGGTCTAAAAAAGTTAAATCTGGTCCTCTGGACATTCAAAAAAACCCAAAACAAAGCAAAACAACAAAAAATGTAGAAACGTTTCGTCTCTCGTCCGAGAGACTTCTTCAGTCTGAGGTGCTGTTTTCAGCTCAGTCTCTTAAATAGCACCTTCTCAGAGTGGATCAACCAGTTTTGCTGCTGACAACCAAAACCAGCTGATCACATGCTCAAGAAGGACCATCAGCCTAACAATGGATCATTAGCACACTGATGGCTGTTTACTACTCACAGAGGGCTGAGTGATACTAGCAATCACAGCATTGTAAGAGGGGGACAGGTGAACCCGGAGGCCTCCACCCCTGTTTAATGATGGACGGTTTGAGCATGCATCAGGATATAAAAGGAAGGCAATAATGTGAACGCTAAGTCAGCATTAATAGTGTTATAGCTATAATGCTTTTATATATATATATATATATATATATATATATACACATAAAAAAAGAGAACTTAAATTTGTATGCCTTTTTATGATTGTCTATTACTGTCGTTGTTATCAATTGCTGTCATCAATCTTTATTAAGAAATCATGTCTCTCTTGTAAATTAGTCCCCAAGGCTCAATGGGATTAACCTGTCTAAATAAAGATTGAATGAAAATATGTATATATACTGTATATACATATATAGTCCCTTTACAAAAAATAGAATATCATGGAAAAGTTGTTTAACTTCCATAATTCCATTCAAAAAGTTAATCTTTAATAGATGATAGATTCAGAGCCCACAATTTAAATAATTTCACATATTTATTTGTTTATTTTTACATAATTTGGGCTTCCAGCTCATGAAATCCACAAAAACAGGATTTCAAAAAATTAGAATACTGTGGAGAAATCAGCCCAAATGTTGCAGGGCATGAATGTTTTAAACTGAGTGTGACACACTAATTATCTACTAAACTCAAAGCACCTGCACAGGTTTCCCCAGGGGTCATTAAATTGATTTTGGTTCAATTGTCTCAGTTCGGTTCAATATGGGGAAGACTGCAGACATAACAACTGGCCAGAAGACCATCATTGATACCCTCCATAGGATGGGTAAGCCACAAAAGTTCATAGCTAAGGAGGCTGACTGTTCACAGAGTGCTGTGTCCAAACATATCAATGGAAAGGCAAAATGTGGCAGGAGAAGATGCACCAGCAAAAGAGACGACCGTGGGCTTCAGAGGATTATCAAACAGAGAAGATTCCAGAATCTGGCAGAGATCCAGAAAGAGTGGAATGAGGCGAGAGTCACAGCTTCAAAAACCACCACATTCAGATAAATCCGGGAGATGGACTACATATGTCGGTTTCCTCGGTCCTCTTTTCTGATGAAGTAAAGTGTGGCTTTAATTTGGAAATCAAGGTCCAAGCGTTTGGAGGAAGAAGGGTGAGGTACAGAGCCCATACTGCTTGAGGTCCAGTGTGAAATATCAAAAGTCAGTCATGATTTGGTGTGCAATGTCCAGTGCAGGTGTTGGTAAACTCTGCTTTCTTAAATCCAAGGTCACTGCAACAGTCTACCAGAATGTTTTAGAGGACTTCATGATTCCTTCTGCTGACGATCTGTATGGAGATGCAGATTTCATCTTCCAGCAGGACCTGGCCCCTGCCCATGCCGCCAGAAGCACCAAAACCTGGTTTGATGCCCATGTCACAGTGCTTGACTGGCCAGACAACTCGCCGGTCCTAAACCCCATTGAGAATCTATGAGGTATTCTCAAGAAGAACATGAGGGGCACCAGACCCAACAACAAAGAAGAGCTGACAGCATCAAGGAAATCTGGGCTTCCATAACTCCCAGTCAATGCCACAGGCTGATTGCCTCAATGCCACGTCACATCGAGGCAGAGATTAACGCAAAGGGATTCCCAACCAAGTATTGAAGATTGACATATCGCTTTGAAAGAACCATATTTTGATTGATTTGTTGTGATTCTAATTTATTTTTTCTGCAAAAACTGAGTAGTGTGGGTTGATGTCTTCACAGTATTCAAATTTTTTGAATTCCTGTTTTTGTGGGTTTCATGAGCTGGAAGCCCAAATTATGTAAAAATAAATAAATAAATACTTGAAATTGTTTAAATTGTTTAAACTGAGCCCTGGAGGAGGATGCTTTAGTAAAAGTCATTTTTATAATAAATAAATAAATTAATTAACACAGTCCTAAAACCATGGGAAAAATGGTGCAAAGCTTTTTAACCCCAGTCAAGCACAAAATGTTTGAACAATCCTAACAATGTCAGACTGGAAACAGTCTGGCTCGTTCCTGTGGCAGAAACAGAGTCCAGTTTTGTTCCAGCTCACTGATGGAGTGGTTTATGTGTTCACAGTGACACAGATGTCCACACGGTGGCGTCGCTGCTCAAACTGTACCTGCGGGAGCTGCCAGAACCTGTGGTGCCCTGGTCCCAGTACCAGGACTTCCTGGACTGCACCAACCTGCTGGACCCCAGCAGCTCAGAGGTTTGCTCAGACTGACCAGGGTCTACAGGACACGGCTGCCTTCACACGTTGACCTCCTGTTCTTGTGTCTGCACAGGGCTGGGGCAAGCTGGAGAAACAAATCAGTCTTCTCCCCAGAGTTAACTACAGCCTTCTCAGTCATGTTTGTCGGTGAGTAAAGCCCAAAGTTTCAATCATGAGTTTCCCCTGGAGAGAGCCGCTGAACCTTTTGCATACCACGAGTTCAAACTGCAGTGAGATCAGCTCTGCTAATCTGTCCTGTTGTCGTCAGGTTCCTGTTCGAGGTGCAGAGTCACTCAAAGGTCAATAAGATGAATGTGGAGAACCTGGCGACCGTGATGGGGATCAACCTGCTCAAGCCTCAGATAGAGGACCCCATCACTGTGATGAAGGGTGAGAACATCTTCTACTCACCTGCAATGTGTTCTTAAATACAAACACATGGACAAACAGCGTAAAACTCAGCCTTTTCCATTTTATTGTAAGAGCTGAACATTACTGATGAAACTTGTAATAAGAAAGAAGCAATAAAAGCCATAAAAACCAAATACAGGTACATCTTTCAATTCAATTCAGTTTATTTATATAGCGCCAAGACACAACAGAAGTCATCTCAGGGCACTGAACAGAAACATTCAAATATAAAAATAATCATTTAACATTATATCCTGATACATTCTCAATAATCCAGGTAGAAAAATTATTTAACATTATTTATCTGAGGAGCAGACTGCTTTGAGTTTAACTCCATCACAGAACTCTCATCTTGAGCAAGCATGAAGGCGACAGTGGAAAGGAAAAACTCCCTCATGAAGAAGAAACCTTTAACAGAACCAGGCTCAGGACAAGCGTCCATCTGCTTCGACCGGCTGGGTTTGACAGGAACAGATACACAATGGCAGGTCAAGAATCACATGTTAAGGTAGAAATAATATCAAATGAAAACTATTCTATTTTAACAATTCATTTAAGGAAATGAGGTCAGTTTGTCCTCTAGTAGTCTAAGTATATAGCTGCATAACAAGCCAACCCTAACTCCAGTTAAGACTCTGGCAGCAGCATTTTGGATCAACTGAAGACCTTTTAAAGAAGGTTTTGAGTGTAATAAAATCTACCAGTCGGATCTCTATATTTAAAATCCTAAGAAAAGGGAAAGAGACTAAAAAAGCTAAGGGGTTTTGAGGATTATCTTCTCGTGTTTGTTTTTCTTCACAGCGACGCCTCAGATCCAGAAGCTGATGACGGTGATGATCAGACAGCATGAGACTCTGTTTCCTCTCTCCAAAGACGTGCTTCCCTCCTCTCCTTCAAACAAGACGGAGAGCCAGAAAAATGCTCCTCGGAGCTTCGTGGGCTGGGAGTCCGCAGAGGTAACGACAGACCCAGACTGGACATGTCTTCTGTTAGAAGCAGCTGAGAAAAACCTTGTAGAACATAAATGTTGAGCACAGTTGACACATTCTCAAGAAGAAGATAGCAAAAAGTCAAACTGTGGTGTCAATTTGCAAAGAAAGTCGGTCATTTTAAGTGTCTCCAACCAGAACAGCGTCACATTTTAGGAAGTATTTGTTGCTGCATATTAGCGAACAAGATCAATTTTATTTTGGCGTCTGTACAGCAGCTGTCCGCTCAGTTTAGGACAAACAGCCAACATGTGTTTCTATTATTCTGCTGTCATTCTAACGTGGAACTAGAGCCCATTTAGAGTCTTATTTACAACAAAGCTGCCAAAAATCAACAAGAATGATGAAGTTTGTCTCAGACATGTCTTTAAAGATAAAGAGTTTGAAGATGAATTAACTTAGTGTAAAACGCAGCCATATAACAGCTGCATTTCAAAAGTACTCGCTGCCTCGGTGCTCCAGGAGCGTGCAAAGAGAGGAAATTAGGAAGTAGGAACGCTGCACATTTCTTCGAAACTTAACAAGATTATCACCTAAAACTATTAGTTGTTTGCTCGACTTTATAGTAAAGGTGCGTCTCAGTTGAATTTTTACTTAATAAATACACTTCAATGGTCAAATCAGCTGCATTTTTGCCGGGGCGGTGCAGCAAAATGAAGCTGATTTGACAGTTGCTCCAGCTGGATGAAGGTGGCAGTATGGCAAGCCAATTGTCTCATTAATAGACACTTTTACCTATTACATGATACAACGGCATGCCATACTACTTGAGTACCATCTAACGGCTGAAAATGGTAGTGTTCAGTATTTTCAGTCAGAATGAATGAAAACGGTCCTCTCTCAGTCAAAAACTGGTTTATAAATATGACAAAAATCCACAAATACGTCGCTTCGGCGTATAAGTTGCAGAGCATGGAAATTATGCAAAAAGGTGCGACTTATAGGCCAGAAAATACGGGACAGGCAGTAATAGTGTTTTAATGCTGCTGGAAAGCTGCACAGAATGGTTCAGAAATACAACCAGTCACCAGAGAAGTAAAAAACAAATCATTCTGGGGAAAAAAAACTGAATTCATTGTCCCCTGTCGCAGAGCGAAGACGGGGAATTGGAAATACCCACAGTCCATCCGTGCCTGTTGAGGGCATGATAACTTGAAAAGTTAGTGTGATAACAGCAGGCAGCTGTGGCTGAGTGGTTAGAGCAGTCGTCCTCCAATGCAAGAGTTGGGGGTTCAAATCCACCAGCAGTCACATGCTGAAGTGTCCCTGGGCAAGACACAGAACCCCTCATTGCCTCCGATGTGTGTCCCACCGGTGTTTGAATGTGAAAAACACTGATTAGTCTCTTTAGAATGATTGGTTCAATTAGCTTTGTATAGATCTAGTAGAGTGCTGTATGAATGAGTAAATGAGGACACAGATTGTGTTGTAAAGAGCTTTGAGTGTCTTAACACGATAGAAAGGTGCTACTGTATATAAGTACAGTCCATTTTATATGTATATATATCTTCTATCTTGGTGTGTGGCTACGCCAAGACGGAAATAAGATCCCTTTTGAAAATTGGTTGCCAGGTCAAAGTCCAAGATGGCCACCACCATTTACATTTGTTAACCGGCCACCTCGATTATTTGAGGGAACTATGCTTTTAATTTTTATATTGCTTAAAAGTATAGCTTCCTCAAATCACTGGGGTGGAAGAAGAGTAATCTATGGTGACCAAGGCCACCACTGGTTACCTCTTGGCTTCGCCATTGCGCCTTGTGGAGGATAAAATTGCTCTCTCTGCTCGTCAGGATTCATCAAGCAAAATAAATAAACAGATAAATAAATAAATTAAAATGTACTTTTATTCTTTTACACAGTATAACTCATACCCACTTGAATTTGAACTTGAACTTTAAGGTTTACTTTCTCTGTTCCAGAAAAACACTCATCTGGAAAACTACAAACATTTACTTTGACATCCCTCAGCGATGGAAGACATCAACGTACTGCTTGCTTTAGTCAGAATGGGCGTAGAAATTTAGTTTTATATAAAAAAATGCATTATTTACTGTTCAAGAAAAATATGTCTGAATAAACAAAAGCTATAGAGGAGCAATATGATTAATAAAAACTGGCCAGTATTGTTTGCTTCGTCCAGAACATGTTGACTGAAAGTAATAAAGTACGGCCTTGTTCAGACTTTAGGTTTAATTAATGACCTGCAGCAGTGACATCATGCTAATATTTTTGTTGCTGACACAGAATCAAGTGTGTGTCTACATGCTGAGCCGACTTAATCAGCAGCTGATTTTATGCAAACTTATAAATATGCTTTTAAATAACTTGTCAATATAACAAATACTAGTTTTTAAAGTTTTTATTTGGATATGTTTTGTATCTTAGCTTTGCTTTCTGTTTTTTTTTCCTTTTGCTTTAAGGTCCAGTCTTTTATTCACTCATGGGTTTTGTTACTGACTGCTCCACACTTTGTAACTAACTATTCTCCCAGTGCTATTGGAGGGTGGAATGTGGCAAAATGAAACAAATAAACACATCCTGAAATAAATACATGTAAATGTCCAACTAAATAAATAAATGCACCGTGAGTGTATTCAATTATTTAATTGTATATTTAATAATTTAATTATATATTAAATAATTCAATAATACATTGACTTATTTAAGGGGATATTTGTTGGTACATTTATTTATTTCATTGTACATTTATTTATTTTTTGGTACTTTTCTTTATTTAATTGAACATTTACATTTATTTATTTCATGGTGTATTTATTTACGTATTTAATTTTGTCACATTCCTCCCTCCATAATTTATCTCAAGTACATTTATTTATTTAATTGGACATTTACATTTATTTATTTCAGGATTTATTTATTTATTTAATTTTGTCACATTCCACCCTCCATAATTTATTTTATGGCACATTTATTTATTTAATTGAACACTTACATGCATTTATTTCATGATTTATTTATTTATTTATTTAATTTGGTCACAGTCCACGCTCCATAATTTATTTATTTATTTGGACATTTACATTTATTTATTTATTTATTTAATTTAGTCACAGTCCACCCTCCAGAATGTATTTCATGGCACATTTATTTATTTAATTGGACATATACATTTATTGGGCAGCACGGTGGCGCAACTGGTAGAGCTGTTGCCTCTCAGCGAGCAGGTCCCTGGTTCAAACCCCGGTCCAGGGGCCTTTCTGGGTGGAGTTTGCATGTTCTCTCCGTGCATGCGTGGGTTTTCTCCGGGTACTCCAGTTTCCTCCCACAGACCAAAAACATGCATGCTAGACTGATTGGTAACTCTAAATTGTCCCTAGGTGTGAGTGAGAGAGTGAATGGTTGTTTGTCTCGTTTGTCTCTATGTGTCCCTGTGATGGACTTGCAACCTGTCCAGGGTGGACCCCGCCCCTCGCACAGTGATTGCTGGACATGGGCACCAGCGACCCCTGTGACCCAAAATGGAATAAACGGGTAAAGATAATGGATGGATGGATGGACATTCCACCCTCCATAATTTATTTTATGGCACATTTATTTATTTATTTAATTGAACACTTACATGTATTTATTTCATGATTTATTTATTTATTTAATTCGGTCACAGTCCACTCTCCATACTTTATTTATTTCATTGGATATTTACATTTATTTATTTATTTAATTTTGTCAAAGTCCAACCTCCATAATTTATTTCATGGCACATTTATTTATTTAATTGAACGCTTACATTTATTTATTTCATGATGTATTTATTTATTTACTTTTGTCACATTTCACCCTCCACACTGCTCAGGGTGGTAAGACAATGACACACAGGTTGAGAGGTGAGGTGCATCAGGCACAGGGCAGCAGTCCTCAGAATCCTGTGTAATTGCTTTTCAAATTAAAACATGACTAACCGACACGATAAGGTCAGAAGTTTCCAAATAATCAATTTGTTCCTTCTGTGCTGTTCAAACTCTTTGTGTTTCACTCAGATGTGGGGAGCATCTCTGTCCGAGTCTCCAGAAGAGGAAGAAAAGGACATTGACAGTCCAGGTCCACTAAGAAGTGACGTCCAGCCCCGGACACTTCTGCATGAGCCTCTGTCCCCCGACGTAGACGACTTGCTCGCAAGTCCCCGCAAACGAACCCAGACCCTCCCCACCTTCAACTGCCCCCTCACCGGGATGGCAGCAAAGGCAGAAGCCCTCAACAGGTGGAGCTGCAAACAGGAGACTATAGAGGAGAAAACTGGGACGTTTTCAGAAGACATTTTTAAAATCCTGGACCTGCGGACTTCGGGGTCATTTTTGGGGGGATCTCAGATGAGCAGCAAGGACAAGGTGGACAGACTTACAGCTCGAAGGGGGAGTGACAACACATCCACAGCTGTTGGTTTCCAGAAAGCAGAAAGTAACTCCCAGCCAGTGCAAGTACTCGCTCATCAGAGGAGTGCGGACACCTTGACGGTGAGCAGCTCGGTGCAGCAGGCCAACAGCAGGCCAGAGCCGAAGGAAGACCAGCAGCAGCTTCTAAACACGTGAGTCCAGCTCAGCAGCGGCGATGACGACGACAGCAGAGTGTCTGAACAGAATCGTTTTTGTTGTTGTTGTTGTTGTTGTAAAGCAAACTTTGGTTTTGTGTGTGTGTGTTTACTGTTTTTCTGTCCTCTGGCAGTTTGCAGCAGCAGAACAAGGAGCTGAAGGCCACTGTGGCAGAGCTGCAGGACGCTCTGCAGGCAGAGCAGCGCCGCGTGGCCGCTCTGGAGATCTGCTTAAAGAATACAGAGCGCAGCCAACAAGAGACCCAGAGACGCAACGAGGAGCTGCAAAGAGACATTCAGCTTTACTTAGTCAGAGAGCAATAAATGAGCTTCAACCCAGTGATCTTTTTCTGACTTTCTGGGCTAATTTAGGAGGAGCTGCTTGACCTGCGGCCATCTTTCATCACCAGGTTGCACTAATTGATTCTGTTTGACCCTGAAGAAAAGTGTCAGGCTCATTTCTTGTGGCCTGTTAGACAAGCCTGTGTTAACGTCACCGTTCAGTTAGACACTTTAAACAAGTGTTTCTCCTACAGCCACAAGAACTTATCTGTTAAACAGAGCGTACAGGGAAGGAAGAGCCACACCTGGAATAATTAAATTATTTACATAGATGCACATGGCCAGACGAACTGAACTGTCTGAAACTGATGGAAGGTGTGCACATGCGCACGAGTGTCATCATTAGGTATCTAATTTCAATAAACTTTAATCATGTCGAGTGTTTTTTCATGTGCAAGATATTATTATGCCATCCTTCATCTGTCCCAAGGCATGCTACAACACAGTCGAGGGGTTTATTATTATTATTATTATTAATATTATTAATATGTTATTATTCATTTATTTTTTACAAATTGGGTACAAATAAAAATGAAAATAAAGTACAAAAAAATAGATGAAATGTCAGAAGATGCAAAAAAAAAAAAGAAGAAAAAATGCCATTGCAGCTGGGGTCACCATGGTAACCATGGTAACAACACACTTCCTGTCAGCATCCTTAAAATGACAGGAAGACATCAAGGAAGAGCAAAATATAAGCCTCAAACAGGCATTCTGCAACAAGCTTAAAGTTGAGCTGAATGAAATCTGTGAATGCTACGAGGCTGAAGTGTCTTGTCTTCACACGTGTTTGTTTTATCATAAAGCATGATACCTTAAAAAGATCATTCAGTTCTGAAGTGCAAATTTTAAGCTCACGCACAATAGAAGTTAACGAGAGTTTGTGTTTGCACATTCTGCACATTGTGGAGCTGAGAGGACACTCCCAGTCCCACAGCAGAGAGACACACTGGTTGAAAAGACAAAAACATCTACGTTTTGATACCGATGCCATTCAAATAATGTGAAAATGTAGTGAAGTAAAAGTATAAAGTACCCACATTTAACTCTACTTAAGTAAAGTACAGATACACAAAAAATGTATTTAAGTACAGTAACGAAGTATTTGTACTTAGTTACATCCCACCACTGGTGAGCAGAGTAATGGATGGATTCATAAAAACATAAACAAGAGAAATAAAATTACTGACAAACATGAAGAAAGTCACAGTGGCTCAGTTGGTAGAGCTGATGCCTCTTAGCATGGAGGTTACCGGATCGAATCCTGGCCAGGAACTTTTCTGGGTGGAGTTTGCATGTTCTCTCCGTGCATGCGTGGGTTTTCTTTGGATACTCCGGTTTCCTCCCACAGACCAAAAACATGCATGTTAGACTGATTGGTAACTCTAAATTGTCTCTAGGTGTGAGTGAGAGAGTGAATGGTTGTTTGTCTCGTTTGTCTCTATGTGTCACTGTGATGGACTGGAGACCTGTCCAGGGTGTCCCTGTCTCTCACACAGTGATAGCTGGACAGATAGCTGGACATAGGCACCAGTGACACCCCCCCCCCCCCACACACACACACACACACACACACGACCCAAAAAGGAAGAAGAGGGTAAATAGATAGAAGGATGAAGAAGGTTTTGGCAGCAGAATAAGTGAATATTTCCTTTAAGCCTCATTTAATGTTTAAACAGAGACTTTGCTTTTGTTGATCCATTGCCAATAGAAATAAACTTGCTTTACAAACTGCAAACATTAGTGATTGCTACATTCTGGTATGTAGCAATCAGTATAATGTTCAGTATAAAAGCATTAATGATAGTGTTATTAGCCAGAATTGGGCTGGTTTCAGTTGTGTTTCATCCCACTGGGCAGACTGATGGGCATAATAAAACTGGGAAACCTGATATCAGCACAAAATATTGTGTGTTAGAAAGTTTAACCCAGGTTTAGTATCCATCGCCTCCACAAATCCACATTTGTTACACCCTGAGAGGCCTTTAATGAAGACCACATGGAGGGACCTAGTTGTGTGTGTGTGTGTGTGTGTGTTTGTGTGTGTGTGCAAAAGGACTCTGCCACTATCAAGCCTCGAGCCCATCAGGAAGATGTGGTAGTCTGTTGCAGCAGCAGTCCTACAAAGCACCAGATAACGGCACGTCTGTCAACTGTCAGTGTGGCAGATGAGTGGCAGAGGCAGGAAAAGCTCATTCTTTCCCATCTCAGTGACGCACTGAAATCAGGAGTGTATCTGGGGGTCACGAGAAGAAGCTCAGGAATGAAGGACAGTTGCATGGTGGGAAGGGGGTGCAGGTGACGAACTGAGCAAGTATTCGGGCCTGTTGAGGAGACGACACAATCAAGGCTTCACAGAGCTGTTGGCTGGGACGGCCCGTGTCACCATTAGAGTGGCACTGGTCACACATTTGTTGGATGTCTGACATAGTTGAATGGTGGACATTTCCTCTGTCACGAGGTCTCTGCAAACTTCACCTTTGACTTGTTGCTGTCGTCCTAATCAAGAGGAATGTTTCCAGAAAGCCTTGCCTGGCTCTTGTTGAAACCACGTGTTTTGTGTTTTACCTTATTTTCCTTCTTTACAAAGATGATTATTATTATATTGTAATAACTCAGAAAGGACATCCAAAAAGAGAACAAAGATCTTGATTGCTGAATCTTTTTACATTTTATATTTCTTGGGATCAACTAGACTCAAACTAAACTCCGTTTGTTTTCCACCGTTGTGATCCTACACCTTGTTGCGTTTTGATTTTGTTGGGAACAATTTTGTCTGATGGGCGTATCCTGCCGTTTTCATCAACATCAACAGGCCCACATTGTATTTTGTCAAAAAGAAATGCTCAATGAAAAAACTGTTTGCAAAACTCCACCATTTCCAAAGCAAATAAACAAGTGAAGAGAATCAACCCTGGAACACCCACCAACAACAAAATCGCCAATCCACAAGGAAGAGGCTACAGGACAGTGTTTATAAAATCCTCATTAAGGAAGTTGTGAGATAACGCACCCACCAGGGCATCACACACAGTTAAAGGCAAGGCACGTACACACACACACCCCACAAAGAGACCACAAGCACAGTGCAATGCAGAGCCCTCCATATTATAGATAAGGGACTGAAACACTGAGCTGGGGAAAGAGAGAGCAGTGCACAGAGACAGACTGACAGGGGAGAGGACACAACAGAGATGAATCGGACAAACAAAGACAAGCCTCGGCCACCCTGTCGCCGGAACCACGGTCCTATTGAAAGGGACTTCAAAAAGTGTGCATGAGAATAAATGCTGTGGGATCTGGAGGAGAGCGCCAGGAGCAAACACGCCTGCAGAGGGGCTCGTGTCAGTGCATGGGTCAACACCGATCCAGCTTCGGCTAAGGAACCAGAAGTGTCTCAAGCTGTAGATGAACTCACCAGAACTTCATTGAACCATTTACACAGTGAGAGAACCAAATCATTTTATTTCCTCGTTGCATGAGCTCATCCATAGGCCGCCCTAGAGGGTCGAAACTAGAGAGCTGCAGATTACTTCTCTCATGGCGAGCATTTGGGTCTCTAAACTGGGAACCATTTGCACCTCCAAGATTTTCTTCTTGCTGCTTTCCATCGTGCTGCTCTGGGGGCCTCTCAGCGGAGAGAGTAGCCCCATCTCCAACACTCATCGGAGGCAACGTCCCGCTCCAGGACTCGGGGACGGACATGGAGGAGTGGTGGATCCATCGCTGCTGGAGCAGGACGACAACAGCAAGATGCAAAATCTGCTGGAAAGCCTGAAGGAGCAGTTTCTACGAACTTTTAATCTATCTGGTTTGGGTCCTCCGCCTCTGCCTGCTGGAAGTATGAGAGAGGAGCCTCCTGAATACATGATGGAGCTTTATAACCGCTTTGCTAATGACCAGACTGCCATGCCCACTGCCAATATCATACGCAGCTTCAAAAATGAAGGTACAACTTTCAAGATGGCTTTATTTAATATACAAATAACCATAATCTAGGAAGTGCTGTATTGTCTAAATAGCCTATATGTTCTAATAATAACAATAGTAATAATATTTATTAACATTTTAATCAATGATTAAAAAATGTACAGTTCTAAGACTGGTCTAACAATGATCCTTTTTCCTCTGAGCTATTCTTTGCAAAGCTGTTTCAGTTTTTTGCTTTCCGTGAAAATGTTGCTGTTTGGATTTAGAAATAACATTTTCATACGTAAATAAAATTAGCTTTGCGTTGAAAAAAAATCTAACTTTTGTTTTTCTCTGTTTAGACACAAATCCCAGTTTTGTAGGTGGTGGAGGAGTGAGACGTCATCCACTCCTCTTCAATGTGTCGATTCCCCATCATGAACACATCACTGCCGCTGAGCTTCGCCTCTACACTTTGGTGCAAACTGACCGCCATCTCTATGCTGGTGTCGACCGCAAGGTCACCATCTATGAACTGGAACCACACGACTGGTTGGACAACTCGACCGATGTGAAGGAAGTGAGAGGCGACATGTTCAGAGAGACAGAGGAGCAAACTGAGCTGGTGGAATTATCCTCTCGTCAAGTTTACGGGATCGATAATGGCTGGGAGGCTTTTGACCTCACTGCCGCCGTTCAGCGTTGGCACAGATCTGATGGTGGCACCACACGCCGCTTGGAGGTGCACATCTCCAGCATTGGTGACGATGAGAATGTTCAAGGCACGAAGAACAACAGCAATGGCATGAGTTCACCTGAAGGAGACATGAGGATCGAAAACAGCCCCAAGGAAAAGCACAAACCCCTGCTGATTGTTTTCTCTGATGATCGGAGCAGTGATCACCGTGACGACAGGAGAGAGCTGAATGAGATGATCGACCATGAAACTTCAAACGCTGTTCTGAAAAATGGCATGGAGACAGGCATGGATGGACTGTGGGGGGAGCTGGGAGAGGATGGAGTTGAGGGAGACCCAGACGAAGAAGATCTTATCCAGATGCGCTCTAACTTGATCTATGACACAGCATCCCGCATTCGTCGCAATGTCAAGGGCAACCACTGCAAGAAGCAGTCTCTGTATGTGGAGTTCAAGGACATCGGATGGGACAGTTGGATCGTGGCCCCGACTGGTTATGATGCCTTTGAATGCGCAGGCATTTGTTCCTACCCTCTGACAAAGCACGTCACGCCGACGAAGCACGCCATTGTCCAGACGTTGGTCAACATCAACAGTCCTCAGAAGGCAGCTCGGGCATGTTGTGTGCCAACCAAGCTAGACCCCATCTCCCTGCTCTACCTGGACGACGCAGGTGTGGTCACCTACAAGTACAAGTATGAAGGCATGGTGGTGGCTGAGTGTGGCTGCAGATAGTCCACCGATTCAGGCAGCTCAACACTTTGTAAAGTCTTACCACAACAGGAAAGATGCAAAATAAACAATAAGCTACATGAAGATGAGTCAAGACAGTCTTTGAGGAAAGAAATAAATGCATGTTGGACCGGAAGTGTTTATTCGTTGTTGATGAACCTAATGTGCAATCCAAGTGAACAAATATACATGCATTTGAACAAAAAACTGGTAAAAACATGACGATCAGTCACCGTTTGTCAGACAGTGAAAGTAGAGCTGTGCAACAGAAGGGTGTCACCGAAAAAGTTATGCCTTCATTCTTACAAGACATTAAAAACAAGTTTTTTCAAAAAACAGAGTCTATCCTACAATCTGGTGGGAACTAGTGGGTCAGCTGTACTCCTCCCTCTCCTTTCCCCCTGACATCTGTCTTCCTCTCCACTTATCTCTGGCCTCCCCACTCAAAGCGCACTACTAATCAGCACTTCATGTGCCTCGGTGCAGTCAAATGACCTGCCTGAGGCAACCTGACAAGCCACGGACTGCACAGACCCACCTCTGGCCTTCTGCAGCTCCCCTGGCATGCGAGCACTGTGTAAGCGGTTCCGGTGGCAGGGTTATTTATCTCAATCCTGTTTCCCTCTTCACATGCCTTCTTTCCACTCTCCCCGAGTCACAGAGATAGCAAGGTGTCCAGGGTCAATAAACATGTTCACTACCACTCCTGCTTAGAGGACTTGAAGCCATTCTGGACACTTCCGATGTAGCGGGACACGGGATTGTCCACATTCTTAGGCAACCTTTTAGTATAACTGACCATGCCATCTCCAAACAAGTCGTCCATCACTTCCGTGGAAAGATGGCTCTTTCTGAAAATATCGACTTTAACGTGTCAAAGGGGCCATGTTACCCAGATGAAGTACTTCCTTTTGTTACAGGCTGTTTGATACGTCTGCTGCTTGTGTCAAATAAAATACTATTTATTGTTCTAATTTATTAATTTCTAAACAGAAATGACTATATGTACATTTGTAAGTTAGTGTAGAGCAAGTTTTGTACCCGTGACAATGCATCTGCAGCGCAAAATAAATTTTGTTGGGAAGAAATGTTGTAAGTTTTTTTTTGAAGTATTTAAAATATTACTGTTCCTTGCTGTTTCTGAAGGTGGTATGTTTAAAAAAAGTACCCTCAATGCAGAACCTGAAACCCGCGTGTTTAACACTGAATCTCACCGCTAACAGTGCATGACGTTGCATCACCATTCGTTTTTAATTGAAGGATTTCTTTGCCATTATTTTTGGAAGAAGCTGTAGGAACAGACACGCTGACATTCAGATCATTCATACCATCACTATCAGCTCAAAGGTCAGAGTTCACACTCAACACACAAACAGAGCACCATGGGAAAATGGAAAAAAGTCCCGTTAATGAACAAAATGAACGGCCTGTTGCATGCACTGACATCGAGCCGTCTGCAAGCAAACGTGGAGGAAAAAACTGTTTGTGAAGAGAACGTGGGATGATTTGTGACCTGATGGACAATCAGGTAAATGAAATAAACAGAAGGTTGTAAAATACATGTCCAGCTCAAGATTTATGGCTTTCGTAACAGTTTGATCCAGAACACCAGATAAAAGTTTGAATGTCTTAAACCTGACTCACTAATTCAATTCAGTTTATTTATATAGCACCAAATCACAACAAAGTTGTCTCAGGGCACTTTACAGGAACATTCACAGACATAAAAGCCAATTAGTAAAGACAAACCGAGTCTGTTGCCTCACATTTTGATTAAATAAATCGACTTCTCCTAACAAATAACCAACAATGAAGCCAAGAAAATCAACTTTAACTCTTCTTTCATCAGTATTTTGTTAGATTTTCAACATGGAAAACAAGAACATCCAAACTTTTGCTGACAGTCTCACAAAACTCCAGCCAGCGGCTCTGACTTCAGCTAACATGCATCAAACAGAGTCTGCTATCACATATTTTAAAATGTTACATTCGCTGAATTCTTCTCTTCTTTAAAATCCATCCATCATCTTTACCCGCCTCTTCCTTTTCGGGTTGCGGGGGTCATTGGTGCTCACGTCCAGCAGTCACTGTGCGAGAGTCGGGGGACACCCTGGACTGGTGTCCAGTCCATGACAGGGCAAAATCAAAGGTTATTATCTGTAAATTATAATCTGCAGATTGTTATTCAGCTGAACTGACAGATTGTGATAAAATGTTTTATTAGAAAGAAATGTTCTGCTGCCAGAGACCAAGGTTGAGACATGAGCACTTCAGAGTGAAGATTTCAATGTGATCTTTATTCAAGCTTGTTCTAAACTCTATGTATCAGGGCTATTCAACAAAATGGCTCCGGAGGCCACAGTTACTGAAATCCAAGAGCTCAGGGGCCGGACATCCAGAAACTGTCATTAAAAGAGTTTATTTTACAGTTTAAAGTCTTGCATTTTTTAAAATGAACCCATTGGTGGACCAAACTGAGCTCACCAGAGGGCCTGATTTGGTTGAATAGACCTGCTGTATACCTGAAAGGTTGGGCAATTTATTATTCTGCATGAATAATTTGAACTATTGTTACTGTTTTAGTGTTTTGAGTGTTTTTTTAATTTGGGCCCTCTGTTTAACAGAGTTGGATGCTCCAAAGATGAAACTGTGTGGCAATAATAATCCGTCAAAACAGAAATTGTTACGATTTGTTTGGAATCGCCCTTTAAAGGCCACAATGTTGTAAAGATCCGACTGTGACCGGCACTTCGGTGTGTTTGTGATTTAATAGGGTGTAACACTTCCCCCACCACCAAGTCTCCATCTAAACAATCCTTCATCGCTTGTGAAGCTGAAGTTTCACAACAATTTATGTAATATTTTTATCTGACTGTCTCTGCTAAATATAGTTCATTCACATAAAAACCAGTTCATTTTTTTCTTGCAGTCCTTTAGCGTCACGTGTTTACACATGGCAACAGGGGCCTCTTAGAAACCCAGATTTGGCATCAACCCACTAATAACAAGTGCTTCAAGATGTTTCAGATCCCAAACAGTCCAGGCCCCGGGTGACCTCTCGTGTGAAACGAAGCAAAGGTCGTTTAAAAACAGCCACAAAGAAGAGGGCAAGAACCCCGTTTGATGCAACGAGAGGCGGCCTCGGCTGTTTTAGGCTCGCTAATTGAATATTTACATGAACATAAGAAGAAATATGAACCTGGTGTCTGGATGGCAAACATTCAGGGCACGTTCTTCAGCGTGAGCTCTGCTGATAAGGACGGCCGGAGAGGGATCTGTGCTTTTTCACACTTTTTTGGTTTGAAATGTCCTCATTTGTTAAGAAGAGAGTGCCCGGCTGCTCCCAAACCTCGACGTGAAGGAGTCGGCCTACGTGATAAATTTCAGAGTGCACCAAGCGAGTAAACAGAACTCAGAGGGCGCAGACGCTCTAAAGAGCCTCAGAATCCTGTAATTCTCCAGTGCCTGACATCACGACGCAGAGAACGTGTGTGTTGCAGTGTGTGTGTCACCCAAAGCTGCATGGCTCGCCCTAACTCTGACGTGAGGTCTGTAATGGCTTCTGATTGTTTCCGCTTTGGGTCACGTTGTTTATCATACCATCTTTAGGCAACTCCACCACCCAGCGCTCGTCGTCTCTCCCTCTGTCCTCCAGAATCTTCCCTCACCAGGAACAAGAACAGTTTGTGCCGTTGCTGCTTCACGTTCACGTTCAAAGTCCCCTCTGAACGTTCAGACACTTCTACCTGCAGTGGGAAGGTTTAAAAGGTGGATGTGAAGGGACAGCAGGTGCTCGGTTTAGTCCAGGCACTGCAGTTTAACTCAAAAGAAAAGTCAAAACAAGCAACAAGCTTCTTTTTTTATTATTAACGTGCTCGACTCTCAAGACAAACTATGAAAATATTTCTCATTAGACTATTTGTGAAGAAAGACTAATGCAATTGTTGCTAAAGTTCTGCAAGAGAAGGAAATAAAGTCTTAAAGGAGTAATCAGGCCAACGTCAAATTAGTTTCTGTGTAAAGGTTGTGCTTTGGATGAAGATGAGCTAAAGACGGCTGTTGTGAATGAGGCTCCTGACTAAACAACTCGTCTTCAACACTGTGGTTCTGCAGTCGGTTGTTTTAGAGAAAAACTCCTGCAGGACGGGACCCTGCACCTGAAGTCCTCATAGAACACCACAGCTTTTTATGTCAAACATAGGGATGTGATGACACGGTGGATCAGCGTGTAGGTCGCCGGATGCAAGCTCGGTCAGGGCCTTTCTGGGTGGAGTTTGCACGTTCTCTCCGTGCACGCATGGTTTTCTCCAGTTTCCTCCCACAGACCAAAAACATGCATGTTAGGCTGACTGGTAACTCTAAATTGTCTCTAGGTGTGAGTGAGAGAGTGAATGGTTGTTTGTCTCTATGTGTCCCTGTGATGGACTGGAGACCTGTCCAGGGTGTCCCCCGCCTCACACAATTACTGGATGGATGGATGGATGGATGGATGGATGGCTGGATGATAGGGATGGGAGATGATTTATTTTACCAGTTGAGGACTAGTTATCTTCTGTTCAGACCCTCATGAAGAACCATCAGGCCGGTGTTTGTCGTCAGAATTACTGCTCTTCACTCAGCAGCCGGACAAATGTACAGAACTTACGTACAAACTGAAGAAATATATAAATCAAGTTATATTCACATGAATAATGTGTTTGTCAGTTTCAAATGGTAACAACCTGAACTCTTGCATAATTTTTTTATAAATAATTATTTACTGGTTGCAGGGGTTCCCAAACTTTTCCATGCCATGGCCCCCCCAAACAGCATTAGCTCCTGGCTGAGCCCCCCCGTCGCAAACCCACAAACAATGCTACAAAATATGTAAAGAGACATCTGCTTTTAAAACGTTTTAACTTTTATTCACTCGATTCATTTATTACAGCTGCTGAGCATTAAATGTTATTGACTAACATGTTTTAAACACTGGATTATATTTGACTAACATGTTTTAAACACTGGATTATATTTGACTAACATGTTTTAAACACTGGATTATATTTGACTAACATGTTTTAAACACTGGATTATATTTGACTAACGTTTTAAACACTGGATTATATTTGACTAATATGTTTTAAACACTGGATTATATTCCCACTCAAGTGGAGCTGAAGTTTCGAAGGTTTTAAACACTTGTTTGCGCAGGACTTCAGACAGACGACACATTTTAGGCAATCATGACCATTTTCCTGCATGAAGCCGTACTTAATGTCTGCTTCCTCATACCTTTGAATTTTAGCTAGCCACAAGTTATTATTATATTTTTATTTTTTATTTTTGCAGCAGGTTCCTCCACAGCAGAGCTGCTGGTCGGTTCCTTCAGTCTTTTTAGAATTTTCTTAATTTAATTCTTGCTCTGCTTGAAGATTAAAGCAGCTTGATACATTTGACTGAAGCCACTCAGAAAGATGAGCATGGTGAAAAATAGTTCAATATCATAAAATATAATTTAAAATAATAATTGAAAATAGTCGATTTTATTACATTACTTTAAAATGTTTAAAATGTTAATTAAAAAAATTAATTTAGCTTTTTTTAAAATCTTTTTCTCTACTGCTTTCTGAGCCCCCTAGCGCCCCCTGGCGGCCCCCACTTTATAAAACACTGATGAATGGGATTACCCTGTGAACCATGTGAGGCCAGTTCTGTTTGGATTTGATCAGGTCCAACTTGTAGGTCTAGGCCAGAGGTCGGCAACATTTATCTCAAAACTTTCCAAGGTCCGCTTAGAGAACTGGGAAATAGATTTTGTTTAAGATACTTTGTTCTGGTTGTTTCTTGCTGTAACATAGTAAGCATGCTTGATGAAAAAGTATGTATGGAATATATGACATACTTTATGTAAACTGGCCCCCACGACAAAATGTCTGTTAACCTAAATATGCAAAACAACAAAAATCACACACACAAAAAAGATATACAGTATATTTTTGTTTTAGAGTTTAAGGTTCATAGCTGTGGAAAAAAACAAGTAACATAATAGATAAGTTTTAGCTCATCTTAATCTAAATGTTTTTAATGTATTTGTCCAAGCTGTTAACTTTAGATTAAAGTTTCACTGATTAAAATAACAAACAAACAAACAAAATAGTTTATTTAAAAGGTGTTTTCCATTCAGAATATTGGGGGCCATTTATAGAATGTCCAAGGGCCACATTTGGCCCTCGGGCCATAAATGGTCCACATCTATATGCATACCACATGGCACATAAGGTTTCTAGATAATTAGGTTTTTGGTCATTATTGGTTTGCACCGTAATTTAAATAAATCTTTTGACCATTCCACAGACGGTGACGTTCAAAATCAAATCTGTGAAGTAATGTGTCTAAAAATATATGGGACCTTGTGGCAGTTTTCAGGACAAAGATCTCAAGGATCCATGTTCCAGACCCACTCAGATCAGCTTTGGGTCTTCTCTGGACAGAAGCAGCTTCAGGACGGTCGGTGTAAACACGGACACTTCAGACACTGTTCCCTTTTTATGTAAACATTGTAAAACTTACAGAAATGTTAAAAACTGCAAATAATAATAAAAAAAAAAAAAAAAAACAAGAATCAGACTCTTTCATGCAATTTTGTCTCACGCCCACCCTGGGAACTGAACTCAGCACCTTCTTGCTGTGAGGCAACAGTACTAACCACTATGCTATCGTGCTGCCCAAAGCAGCAGTGTTTTTAAAATGCTCATCTCTGGTAAATAAGTAATGTTTGTCTTTAGCTGAGTTTGGATTTCTTCATTAGCCTTGTCAGAATCAAACTCATTCCTCCAAATTGAGTCCATTCAAAGGGCTATCTACGACAGGTAAGACATTAATTATTTACATTTTACACATCAAACCACTTCAAAACAGTCTTTAAAGCACCTTGACCTCCAAGTTGTCTCATCTGTCTCCACTTTCTTCACGCTTCCTGTTCTCAGCTCCCCGTCTTGTTGTGTTTTCTGCCTCAGACCTTTTTGTTCTGCAAACATGATCCGTCCACTTCCCGCTTCACTCCCCCCTGCAGAGCCTCGCTCCAGATGTTTTCAATCTGGATTCTTGGTCTTTTTCCACGAGCCTCAACGTCTCTTCTGTTCTCATTCCTTGTCTTGTTAACGTTCTGCTGTGTTTGTGGGGCTACGTTGTTCTTTAACCGTTGATGGATCTCGGGGGGTGTCGCTCTCATCTATAAACATTTGCAGGACCCCAGCCCTGTTCACATGATAATCCAGGGACTTCACTGTTAAACAGCACGACGCTCAAGAAATGTAGTGAAGTGCAGGGAGGCTGAGGTATCGAAACATTCAGCTCCTTCAGGAAAACAGTGCTGTGACTTTTAGTATTGCTGCAGCTTTAGCTTGTTGAAATGTTTAGCCTTTTCTGCCACTTTTTTCCTCATAGAAATTGAGCTCATTTTACATCCTTCAAATCTTTAGATGTGTTTACAACCTTTTACTGCTCCTGTCACATTTTGTTCTGCTTCAGCTTCCTTGTGCAAATTCAAACTTTTTTCAGCTACTTTCAGCTGTTTTGTTCTGCTTTCTTTCTGCTACAACATTTTTGTACTTCTAACTTTTTTCTGCTAATTCAGCTTGTTATGCTCCTTTCAGCTCAGTTTCACATTTTTCCATCTATTTCAGCTACTATTTAGCCGTTTTTATGCTAATTTTAGCTTTTGCAGCTAATTACACTTTTTCTGCACTCCATCCATTTTCTTTAAATGCTTCTTTGTTTTTCTTGTTAGGTCTGGGAGACGCTGGTGCCCGTGTCCAGCAGTCACAGTGTGAGAGGCGGGGGACACCCTGGACAGGTCTCCAGTCCATCACAGGAGACAAACAACCATTCACTCTCTCACTCACACCTAGGGACAATTCAAATTACTAACATGCATGTTTTTGGTCTGTGGGAAGAAACCGGAGTACCTGGAGAAAACCCATGCATGCTCTGAGAGAACATGCAAACTCCACACAGAAAGGCCCCCGGGACAGGGAATTGAACCGGGGCAACCTGCTTGCTGAGAGGCAGCAGCTCTACCAGTTGTGCCACCGTGCTGCCCTTTAAACTTTTCTCAGCCTAATTCAGATTAAATGTGCCGTCTCTACTTCCTTCTGGTAACTTAAATGTAACGTAAATGAGTCTTCAAGGCTCAATGTGATTTATCTGTTTAAATAAAGGTTGAACGAATGAATGAACTTAAGCTTCTTTTGGTGTTTTTTAGCTACTTTTCAGCTGTTTTTTTGTTGTTGTTAATTTAGGCTTTTTTCAGATATTTCCATTTTTTGTGCGTGTTCATTTCTGCTTTTTTCAGCCTAACTGAGCAAATGTGTTCTTTCTGCCTTCTTCTGCTAATTTAAGCTTGCTCTACATTTTCAGCATTTTCTTGTTAATTTCAGCTGTTTTTAGATAAATTCAAAATTTTTAATGGTAATTTCTGCTATTTTCAGCCCAATTAACTTTTTTCTGCTAATTTCAGCTCCTTTCAGCTTATTTATGCTAGTTTAAGCTTTTTCAGCTTCTATTTAGCTGTTTTATGCTAATTTTAGCATTTTCAGCTAATTCCACATTTTTGAACACATTTCAGCTTTTCTCAGCCTAATTCAGCTCTCTCCACTTCCTTCTGACAATTGAAGCTTATTTCTAATTTTTTTTTAGCTACTTTTCAGCTGTTTTTAATTTAAACTTTTTTCAGATAATTTCCACTTCATTTCTGCTTTTCAGCCTAATTGGCCAAAAGTTTGTTCTGCTTTCTTAGCGCTGCTTTGCCCCGTGGCTTGACTTGAGCTGTAATGACGTGCAGGGAGTTGAGCAGCTTTAAGCTGTTTGCCGTCGCTCTTTAATGCAGAGCAACAGATTAGCTGGCAGCTGAATTCTGCTGCAACAGATAAACCCTCAGACTGATGCAGTCGCAGGTTTAGTGCTCATGAACAGCTACAAGTCATTTCCAACATGTGGTTTTCATTGTGCACTCCAGTCCCCCACAGAGCTGGTTGTTCCATAAATCAGACAGTTGAGAGGCCCCCGGGGGGGGGGGGGGGGGGGGGGGGCTGCAGAAATGACACAGAACCAGAACTCTATATTGAACCCAGTCTGTTTCGCTTTAGTTTCCTCCCACACACACAAATCCTCTTTCATGCCACAGTTTAAACTAATTTCACCGTAAGACGAGGAACAGACGCTTCTTCAAGAAGAACGTTTTGCAGGATCTCGAGCCTCTGAGGACGATTTAAACTACACCAGGTTTTAGCTCATTGGAAGTAAAAGTCATAATTTTGTGATTGCTAAGGTCACTTGGCTGTGGTGGCCATTTTGAATTGAGTTGACTGTAAAAGTTAATTCATTCAACCTTTATTTATTCAGGTTAGTCTCACTGAGCCTCGAGGACTCTTTTACAAGAGAGACCTGTTTTTAATCAGCTCTAGACGAACATCCAACACGTTTTATTCAAATCCATTCACTGGTTTGTGAGATACTTTGTTAAAAATCACAACATGAACATTTTCACCTGCTTTCCTGGAGCAGACAATAATTATCTCTAAAACAAACGCGCCTTAAAGAGAACGCCACTTCACATATGTACAATTCTCTGAAGAGGCTTCACAGCAAATGCTTTGATTTTTGCACAAACTCTTTTTGACTTTATGTTTAAAAAATAAATGTATCCATAAAGTTTTTGTAAAGTAAAAGGAATAAATTGACATTTTCTGCAACAAAGTTCAACATAATCTCAGCTCCTCATGCGTCTCTGCTAGAAGTGAAGTTAATAGCATGCTGGAGGCATGGGGGGGTGGGGGGGGGGGGTTTGTCTCATTTCACATTATTGCTCTGCTTTGTTTACTGCACACAGATCTTTTCCATCTGAAGTTTATGCTCGGTATGTGCCAAACAAGAGGTCCCAGTGAGTGAAGTAGGGGGCGTAGTTGGCACTTTGCTGACTGTGATGAGCTTGGTGGTGGGGGGCTCCACCCATGCAGGGGAGCAGTCTGTGCAGCGCCCAGGGCAGGTTGTAGCCACAGTGGTCCTCCACGGCCAGCCAGCAGTTGAGGAGGTGGAAGAGGGCTTCACTGAGGGGGTGGCAGCCCAGCAGCCACACGCTGCTCAGAGCCAGCAGCAGCAGAGACAGCAGCTCAGCCGAGCTGGCGTCCTGAGCTGCCAGGGCGAAGGGGACGTGGTGCTGGTGGTGCAGGTGGTGCACGCTGCGGTACAACCACGGAACCCTGACGGGGAACACAAACACACTCAGGATTTCTTCAGCACATTCTAACTTCTGCAACTCTTGAATGCCTAGGTTTAGAAAAAATGTTCTCGCTGCAACATCTTTTTTGATATGACAACTGGATCAGAAATTCATTTCTTACTCATTGAAATTGGTAAATTATTCACCTAAGAAAGGCTAGAAGGTAATACAGTTTCTGAGAGGTTTTCGAAGCATTAAACAAACATTTGGACAAAGTAAAGAAAAAAAAAAACCTACAAAGTTAAGTCAGGTCCTCTGGATGGTTTCTTTTTGTTGAAACGTTTCGTTTTTTGATCCAAAGGACTTCATCAGTCTGAGGAACCACAACAAGCCCAGTCTCATAAATAGCACCTGTGGTCACATGTGTTGGATTTTTCTACCTGAATTATTGAGCATGAATCAGGACATTTTGAACAACTTTGGCCGTGGCTGCCTCAGACGAATCGGCAGGGGAGAGGGTGGACTCCAGAAACCACCTGAGCATCATCAAACTGGTTGAGAAGGTGCATTTATAAGACTGAGTTTGTTGTGGCTTCTCTGACTGATGAAATCTTTTGGATGAAAAACAAAACGTTTCAACAAATTCAATTCAGTTTATTTATATAGCACCCATTCACAACAAAGTTGTCTCAGGGCACTTTACAGGAACATCCACATACATAGAAAAGCCAATTAGTAAAGTTCTCTATCTAAGGAATCCAGCAGACAAGTTGAATCTTGGCTTCGTTGCAGTCTCCCATCCTGAGCAAGCACAGTGGCAACAGTGGAAAGAAAAAACTCTCTTTTAACAGGAAGAAACCTCCAGCAGAACCAGGCTCAGGACAAGCGGCCATCTGCTTTGACCGGCTGGTTGAGAGGACAGGAAGGAGAGACAGACGAACACAGAGTGGTAGGTCCAGGTGAACGTGAAAGACAAAGAACACATGTTAAGGACAGAAAAAATAATTACAAATACAAAACAGGTTGAGCAGAGTAAGTAAAGACAGTAGCAAAGTGAAAATTGTGGTCAGTTTGTCCTCCAGCAGTCTAAGTCTATAGCAGCATAACTAAGGGACAGCTCAGGAAACCCAAGTCGACCCTAACTATAGGATTTATCAAAAAGGAAAGTCTTAAGTTTAGTCTTAAAACTGGATCATGTGTCAGCCTCACGGACAGAGACTGGAAGTTGGTTCCACAAGAGAGGAGCCTGATAACTGAAAGATCTGCCTCCCATTCTGTTTTTGTAAATTCTAGGAACCACAAGTAAACCTGCAGTCTGAGAGCAAAGTGCTCTGTTAGGAAAATATGGAACAATAAAATCTGTAAGATAGGATGGAGCTAGGTTGTTGAGGGCTTTGTAGGTTAGAAGTAAGATTTTGAATTCTATTCTGGATTTGACAAGGAGCCAATGGAGAGAAACTAAAACTGGAGAAATATGATCTCTCCCACTAACTCCAGTTAAGACTCAGGCAGCAGCATTTTGGATCAACTTAAGATGTTTTAAAGAAGTATTTGGACATCCAGATAATAAATCATTGCAATAGTCCAGTCTAGATGTGACAAATGCATGAACCAGTTTTTCAGCATCATTTTTAGATGTTTCTAATTTTAGTGATATTACACAGGTGGAAGAAGGTGGTTCTAGTAATGTTTTTAATGTGGGGGATAAAAGACATGTCCTGATCAAAAATAACACCAAGATTTTTAACATTAGAGCTGGAGGACAGATTAATGCATCTAAGGAGGGAGAAAGACTGAAAAATTAATTCCTAAGGTGCTCAGGTCCAAAAACCAAAACCTCAGTCTTGTCTGTGTTCAACAGGAGAAAATTAACTAAAATAATCCATCCAGAGGACCTGACTTAACCTTGTTGGATTTTTTTTTACCTGGATTATTGGCCATGAATCAGAATAAAATTAAAAAAAATAAAAAAAATTTAAGGATTTTTTTTAGGCTTTGTTAGGAATGTTTGGTCATTGAAAACACTAAAAAAATGAAATTAATTAATTAATTAATTAATTAATGTGTGTGTCCGATGAGTTAAATAAACTTGAGTCTATGAAACAATATTTCTGGATTGCAGGTAAAAAAAAACACATTTGAAAATGGAAACTGTGTTTAGCTTCATATAAAGTGTCTAAATCTGTTTTGTATCAAGTTAGATAATCCCTGAAGTGTTTACAGATGTGCTGTGTTGAGATATTGGAAACATCTGGAGTCAGCAGATGCTCAGGGAGAAAACAAACAAACAGCTCTGATAAGAAACTGATCCAGGAGCAGCGCAGGATGCTCACCTGTGCATGACGTAATGCCACAGAAAGAACAAGGTGTCAAAGAGGAGAAAACACGCCACGACCTCCACGCAGAGCTGCCAGCAGGAGGGGGCCAGCTCGGGGACCTGGGGGCTCCTCAGCAGCTGCAGCAGCGCCGCGGCGGGGGCCACCACAGTTATGTACCTGAACAGGACCCGGCAGAAGCACTCGAACCACCGGCTGAGAGGCGGCGGCGGGCCCGAACCCGCGGCTATCCTCCACGAGCGCACGCGAGCGCACACGCTGCCCAGCGCGTCCAGCGCGAGGAAGGGTGCGCAGAGCAGCACGTGCGTCAGGAAGGCGCAGGACGCGGCCAGGTGCGGGGCCAGCAGGACCTCCTCCTGTGCAGCTCTCACGCACTCCCACAGGCCCTGCAGGACGGGCGCGTGCGCGTGTCCCGGCTCCATCGCGGCTACATGTCTTTGATCCTCTGCTCTCGAGGCGCGGATGTCGGGACCGCAGCAGAGACTGAGGTGCTGCGGAACATAAAGTACCCCTATGAGGGAGGGGCCCCGGGCCCCGCACCCCCCCCCCCCCCCCACCACCACCACCAAATATGAGCAGTTCATGAAGGCAGATGACTGAAGTGGTAAATTCCCGGATGTACAAATTCTCCACAATTCAAGCTGCTGTGTGGAAATGTCGGGGATTTCAGGACAGTCCCATCATCAGGACTCTGTGATCCTGTCCCTCCTCACTGCAGAAACTGAATCCTGCTCAACTTATGAAACAATCAGCTCCAAACTACCAGAAACAGTTGAAGGACATTTTACATTTCAACATGACACAACAAGCACAAGTTTTAGTCTGTGAAGAGGAGTTCAGACATGTTGGGACTTATTTCATCTTCTGAGATCATTTTTGTCATCAGGTTTAAAAAGAACTCAATATCTGAAAAACTTTTGGATTCCTCGGGGTGTGAACTGACTGAGCAGACATTTAAAAAATAAAGTTTGGCTAATACAAAACATGTTTTAAGTAACACGTTTGTTAATTTGTTGGGAGTTTAAATACTATTTTTAGTTATTTTACATTGTTCAAGCACCCTGCTGTGTCCCCGAGACCTCTTATCCATCTTTTGAGATATTACACGAAATAAAGTGTAATTATGGGGGGTGGGGTCAGTAAAGCATTATGGTTCCTGTATACCTAAATTGGAATAAAAATATTAAAGTTACTAAATTAAAGCTGAAGAGCGTGTGTTGTTTTGCATCAATGTCTGAAGCCTGCAGACCAGTAATACCATAAAGATGACAAAACCTCTCAGAGGGCCACACATGACCTGCAGACACCTTGAACTCACCTGCTTTAAATAAAAACAACAATATGGAGGTTTCTCTTGCCAAGAAGCAGGGATGGAGCCACAGGGGTGGTCACGTGGGGCTTGCTCCCCCTGGAACCTGATTGGCCACCCCAGGTGATTCAAAATAAAGATGCTCCAGTATTCATCCTCCATCATTGGGATTTTGAAACAATATAATTTTTATGACCACAAGTCTTTAATTACAAAC
>NC_056505.1:33272350-33296989 GCF_014905685.2 Nematolebias whitei
ATATAAATAAAAGGATAAAACGTTTGGACTCGGATTCTACCCCTTTCTTTACACAAATCTTTATATTTGAAGGTTTATTTTCAGTAGATAAAAACTAGAACTTTGTTTATTTGGACAACAAACAGGTGTTTGTTTGAGTACGTGCAGCGTGATCTTAAGAACCAGACATATGAGCTGTATTTACATAGTTTGTGTGTTTTCTCTGCTGTTCAGAGGGTTCAAATGTTGATTGTGGAACAGGAAAGCTCTGTCCTTCCTTCTTCTCCTCCACTACTGAACACAAACCTTCTATTACAGAGATCTTCTTTTCCGTTTCCTTCTCCATAACTTTCTGTCCATATTTAATTTCTGCAACTTGTGCCACTTTTTCGGCCTCTACAAGACAAAGAAACACCATTTACAGCCTGTGTTGGGTAAAAAAACCCGCTTGATTTATCAATGATTCTTTCTTTTTTCTCTCACCGATCACAGCTTTGATCCTCTCGGTCTCTGCCTCCTTCTCCACAACCTTCTGTGTCTGCTGGGAGATCAGCAGCTTCGTCTTCTCACTCTCCCTGCAAACAGTTTTTACATTAAAGCCTGACGGTCTATGGCTACATGCTTAGGGTTTCCACATCTGTTGGAGGTCCTGATTCATGTCACAGTCTGAGATTTACAGTAAAGATGTGGAAAACATTTTGTTAAGAAACTCAGGAGGTTCAGACAAAGTGTGAGTGTTGGAGTCAAGCAGTGGCAGATGTCCAGCCTCTGAACTTTGAGCCAGCATGGAGCAAAATGTCTGCACACTAAACCTGGATCACGGTGACTTCTCAGTGATTAAATACAAACTAGTCAAAAGAAACTCCCAAACTCTACAAGGCTAAATTCTTCAAACATGACAAGTTTAACCTGTTCTAAAGGGACATCCAACAATCTGGACCAGGTTCTTCTGTCAGACAGGCTTGTCTGACTCCAGCTGAGCCTGGCTGGCGTCCAGTTACAACAAGTACAACGGACTGTTTACTCTAACAAAGTTAAATCAGGTCCTCTGCACGGATTCAAAAAAAATTAAAAATTAAAACTTGTTGAAATGTTTTGTTTTTAATCCAAAAGACTTCTTCAGTCTGAGGAGCTGTACTAAGTTCAGTCTTATAAATAAAAAGCACCTTCTCATAATTAGCTATGTTTACATGGACATAAGTAATCGGATCAAACAGCTGTTCAGAATAAAAACGTGTCATGTGAACCCCCAATTCGGGTTATTTTTTGTTTATTCAGCGTGATCTGAAAGAATTTGTGATCAGAACAAAACGGGTGGTTTACAAGGATTCATAACCCGATAGGTGTGCATGTAAACACTTGACCTGTTCGTTTTTTTCTGATCGTGAAAAACTGACCTGACTGCGCATGTGCGACTTTGTCATTTCTGCCTGGCTAATGCTAATAATATTAGCATGTCGAGGAAGTAAAACTGGTCGGTGAGCGACACAACATTTCTACTAGAAACTTTGAAAGAGCTCAAAATGATCTGTATCACCTGTGGCTCAGTCAGGGAGTGCAGTAACGTCTCCACCGTCATTAAAACCTGTCGCGGGTCCATTTTGGGTGCTCAGGTTTGTTTACGTTCATCCCGGAAGTAAACCGGAAGTAGAACTTCTTCTTCTGTGTTGTTTTAAGGAGAGTTTACCACTCTGCACATGTCAGTACTGCTGTTCAGAACAAAGCCCGCTGCATGTAAACGCTCATCATGAACAGATTGTGCCCATGTAAACAATACATTTGAATTATTTAATCTGAAAACATTTCAATCTGGTCAAAAACATGTGCGCATGTAAACATAGCTATAGTGGATCTGCCAGTTTGTTGGTGACATCCAGAACTAGCTGTTCACATGATCAAGGAGGATCATCAGCCTAAAGACTGATCGTTAGTGCCCTGATGGCCGCTTGCTATTCACAGGGGGGTGAGTGATACTAGCAGTAATAGCATTGTAAAGGCTCCCACAGACTCGGGCAGACCTCAGTCCACCGAGGTTCACGTGTAATGGATTAAGAGTGGAAGCGGACGCCCGCAGGGCATGTCCATACAAAGCTCAGTTTTTACGACCGTGTACGCGTACTCGGTGTCACACACTAAACTGTCCGGCGACGGACTGTTTTGTATGCGACACCAAATTCCCCTTCTTCATCCCTGGCCTGGTTTAATGGCCTTTTCTTTTGTTTGCTTTTTTTCCCATGAGGCAAGTGATCTCTTCCTCCTCCGTTGATGCCATGACTGAAATGGTGAAAAATGAAGGAATTTTTCATGAGCAAATTAAACTCAGGTCCAGCATGGCTGCGGGAGGGTCTGGAGATTTCATGGTGGGCCGGTCTGATGTGTGGGCTGCAGAACCAGCGCTCCCTGATTTTTGTTTTTGTTTTAGAACTTTTTATTAACAACATATAAACATAACATTGCTGCGGCTGCCAGCTCTATTAAATTTTTGTGCGACCTGTCAATCAGTCCACTAGGCGTGTCAGCAAATGACCAATCATCAAACTCAATTTGTCCCGAAGGTAAACGCCTCTTGCCTGCGGAGCTGACTGCAGTCGGTCAGGGCGGACGCTCGAGTATGAAGTCTCAACCGTCGTTGAGACTTCATACTTGCTAACAAACGTGAGATTTTTCCTGGATTATTGAATGAGCATGAATCAGGGCAAATGTTTTCTCATTCAGATTCACCAAATTTGGCATGTGTGGTTGAAGCCCTCATTACTGGAAGACAAAACAGACTGTGATGTATTAAATATCTGCAGGAAAGAGCCAACAATGATCCAACACATCCTGGCAAAGTAGCAAAGAAGTGACTAAACAAAAAGCACATTAAGGCCAATATGTGGTGACTGAGTCTCTAAACATCTAATTTGGAGAAAATCTTCAGAGGAAGTTGGAGCTTTGAGTTGCCAAGTGGCAGCTGAGAAACTGAAGAAGAGTTCCTGTAAAGAGAAGTGGGTCAAAACCCCTCCTGAGAGGTTTGCAAACCCAGTGACCAATTACAAGAAAGCTCTTACTGCTGTGCTGCCAACAAAGGTTTCTCCGCCTGCTACTGAGTCATGTTTGGATCAAATATTTCACTCAATGACATGCACATCTTGCTTTTCCTGGGGTTGATATTCTGGTTGCACTTATGTTGAGAAAATAATTATTTTTTCCACCTTAACTTATGTAGTGCCTAATGTGAACAGTGAGAACAAAACTGGATGCATGTAGCATCTAACCAGAGAAAATACTGTGCAGTAATAATGTCCCCCCAGCTTTAGAACTGCTCTAATCAGTCTTGTACTAATTACCAGCTGATATTTGTTCAGAACATGTAAAAAATCTCAGACTTCTCTAGAGACGAGAAACAGAAGTTCCCTGTTGCTGCGACGAATTTCCGTCATCTGTAAAAGTGAAAGTGGGAAAAAAAAAACGTGTTTTCTCTACTGCCCCAATTTGATGGGACAGTCCAAGAATTTGCCCTCCTGTCTCACGAGGAGGAGTGGGACCAATGTTCCCTCTAAGCTGCACGCCTGCGCAATCGCGCACTGCTCGCATATTCTCCGCGCACAAGAAAATATATGCTGCGCAGTTAGTGCAACTGCTCAAATGCTCAAGTAAAACATCTGGTTATCTCCCGCTTTATAATAAACTGTCAGCCCGAGCGCAGCTCTCTACAATCTGTCTGTATGCAGCGCAGAAATGCGTGCAGACTGGGGGAAGGAAACCCCTCCTCCTGGTCAAAACAGACCTGTGTCACGTGATTTATGTAGTGACAACAAAAGTTTACAAAGAGGTAAAAAATTTCAACCAATGAACTCACAGGCAAACTTTCATTCCAGCCAATGAGCGTTTTTTTGAATTTCAGTGATTCGTGAGAGAAGCGGAGTGCGCTCTATTCACACAAGGACAGCTGTTGGTCAGGCTACTTCTTGTTGTGCCATTAACTCAAATAGTTATAGAATCAAGTGTTACTTATGTAAGTAAAACTAAATGTTAAACAACCCGTTAAAATACACCAGAATGCAGGAAATGGCATCTACTTTATTCAAAATTTTCGGGGGGGGGGACCCCCCCCCCCCCCACATTACAAACATGCTTCTGACAACAATGGCCAATATTATATATTATTATTATTTATTTTAAAAGATGCGTCCACAGTGTCTCCTTTTCAACTCATTTGGGATTTGGGGCTGTAATTGAGGTATTTGAGCTTTGAGATGTTAACCACCTGCTCCCAGTTGTAAAAAACAACTTGTTGTCATGGTTACACATCATAACAAATGTCCAAAAGTAACAAGGTTTCAGTAAAAATCCTTCCAGCTGCACAGCATCCGATACCAGAGGAAGTAATCATCCAGAAAGAGTGATTTACATCCAGAAAAAATAGCAATTAATGTTTTCAAAAGCATTAACTCAGAATGAAAGTAACAAGCTACTCCAACATGCAGCCACCTTGAACAGCGCAATTCTAGAACTAGAACTGTGTCGCTCAGTAAGATCTAGAATTCTAAGGTCATGTACTCAGTATACTGTGTACTTTTACTAAGGTCATGTACTCAGTATAATGTGTATTTGTACTAAGGTCATGTACTGTGTATACTGTGTATTTGTACTAAGATCATGTACTCAGTATACTGTAGAAAATATTTCAGTCAAAAGATTTCTTTCAGTTTTAATCCCGGTCTTAAATACGCTGCGAGTGCTTCTCTTTTAAACTCTGATGAGGAGGAGAACGAGGAAGGTCCCCTCCAGCAGCTTCTGTCTCCCTCTCAGTATCTTGGAAACTCCAAACAGTCCACAAGATGGCTGACTGAGGACATTTATTTATATTAAAGTTTGTATATTGTGCAATATACTTAAGAAATGACATTTTTGTTGAGATCTCTCACCTTCTTTATTGTAAAGGTTGAAAACAACCAGATTCTGTTAAGAGATTGTCCACTGGACCACCAGGACATTTCCTCATGTCTACTCCTGCAAATGGTAACTGCCGTTCACTAAAATGCCCAGATTGTCCTTTCATGACCATGTCCATGTGTGTGTGTGGCTCACTGAAGGAGTTTAAATTCCCAGCAGCCAGTGTGGTCATGACTAAACTGCTGACTCCTGTCCACCGCCAACATACACAGAACCAAGAGTTGGACGAACATCATGTCTATTTATTCACAAGAAAAAAAAACTACAGCGAGCTTTTCTTGTTCAGTGGGAAAATAAAGTAGACTCACATGAGCTCATAGTTCCTCCGAATACTCTCTGGGATATTGGGTTTAGTGACACGAACCGCCTGTGGAGCACAGAGAGAGAGAGAGAAAACACTTTGTGAAGAGAAAAATAAACACTACATTAAAGCAATGGCTATAAAAAGACGTTTTCACCATCGAGGAAGTTGTCGGGAAGAAGAATAAAAATTAAGCTCCAACACATCAAAGTTCATGATCAATACTCCAGGTAAAACATCCAACAACGTTCAGTCAGGTCCTCTGGATGTTTTCTTTTTGTTGTTGTTGTTGAGACATTTCATCCTTCATCTAAAGGACTTCATCAATCCGGAGAGCCACAAACAAATTCAGTCCCACAAGCAGTACACTCCCACTCCCAAACACTTTGGCTGCCTCAGAGTCGTCGACGGAGGAGAGGGTGGGCCCCAGAAACTATCTTATCACCAGCAAACTGGTTGGTCCACTATGGAAGTGTGCTGCTTGTGGGACCGAATTTGTTGTGGCTCCTCGGACTGATGAAGTCCTTTGGATGAAAGATGAAACATTAAAAAAAAAAGTCCAGATGACCAGACTGAACTTTGTACTGCTAAAGATCATCTGAACGTGAAGACTAACTTCTAAAAAAATATTTAATTTGATACAGGAGAATTAGAGGAAACAAAACACAAGACTTAATAACTTAATGTCCCAGAATGAAATACTGTTTGTGCTTTTTCATTGGTGTAGAAAGAGTGAATTAAACAAGAATAAACACCCACCTGACATTTATCTAGCCTCATAATCTGCCCTAATATTAAACTTTTCTGAAAACAATGTTTGAAAAAAATGCCCCAGGAGTGTTACAGAGGCTGGGAAAGTGTAGAGGATGTAAGATGTTAGCAAAGATCTTTGGGTTTCATTATATTCTCATCATAACTAGTGACAACTTTGCAGTTTCAGTTCTGTTCTGGTGGGTGGTTCTTATTCCCAAAGAGGAATACAGGAATGTGGAGCCATAACTTTCAGTAGAAGAAAACAGAAAACAAACCAGCAGACTTACAGTGGTGATTAAATGTAGAATTGTCTATATTTCTGCATAAATATGATCCAAAATATCATCAGGTTTTCACACAAGTCCTAAAAGTACGGTAGATAAAGAGAACCCAGTTAAATGAGACAAAAATATTATACTTGGTCATTATTTTATTGAGGAAAATGATCCAATATTACATATTTGTGAGTGTTAAAAGTATGTGAACCTCTAGGATTAGCAGTTAATTTGAGGGTGAAATTAGAGTCAGGAGTTTTCAATCAGTGGGATGATGATCAGGTGTGAGTGGGCACCCTGTTTGATTTAAAGAACAGGATCTATCAAAGTCTGCTCTTCACATGTTTGTGGAATTGGATCATGGCAGGAACAAAGAAGATTTCTGAGGACCTCAGAAAAAGAACCGTTGATGTTCATCAGGCTGGAAAATGTTACAAAATATCTGTAAAAAGTTTGGACTCCACCAAGCCACAGTCAGACAGACTGTGTAGAAATGGAACAAATTTATGACCATTGTTTCCCTCCCCAGGAGTGGTGGACCAACAAAGGTCACTCCAAGAGCAAGGTGTGGAATAGTCAGCGAGGTCACACACAAAGCACCCCAGGGTAACTTCTAACAATTGAAGGCCTCTCTCACATTGACTAATGTTGATGTTCATGAGTCCATCATCAGGACAACACTGAACAACTATGGTGTGCACAGCAGTTTGAAGGAGAAAACCACTGCTCTCCAAAAAGAACATTGCTGCTCGTCTGCAGTTTGCTAAAGATCACGTGGACAAGCAGAAGACTGTTGGAAGATTGTTTTGTTGACGGATGAGACTAAAATAGAACTTTTTGGTTTAAATGAAAAGTGTTGTTTGGAGAAAGGAAAAAAAAAAAAAAAAGCATTCCTACACAAGACCCTTATCCCACCTGTGAAACATGGTGGTGGTAGTATCATGGTTTGGACCTGTTTTGCTGCATCTGGGCCAGGATGTCTTGCCATCATTGATGGAACAATGAATTCTGAATTCCATCAGAGAATTGTAAAGGAAAATGTCAGAACATCTGTCCATGAACTGAATCTCAAGAGAAGGTGGGTCATGCAGCGACAATGACCCTAAATACACAAGTGGTTCTACCAAAGAATGGTTCAAGAAGAATAAAGTTCATGTTTAGGAATGGTCAACTCAAACTCCTGACCTTAATCCAATCCAGATGTTGTGGAAAGACCTGAAGCAGCAGTGAATGTGAGGAAGCCACCAACATCCCAGAGTTGAAGCTGTTCTGTACAGAGGAATGGACTAAAATTCCTCCAAGCCATTGTGCAGGACTGATAAACAGTTACTAGAAATGTTTAGTTCCAGTTATTGCTGCAATGGGGAGTGGGGGGGCACACCAGGTACTGAAAGCAAAGGTTCACATACTTTTACCGCTCACAGATCTGTAACATTGGATCATTTTCATAAATAAATAAATGACTAGGTATAATATTTTTTGTCTCATTTGTTCAACTGGGTTATCTTTATCTACTTTTGGTATGGTATGGTATAAAGTTTATTCATTTTAAAAAGGTACAAAACAATTCCATAACAATATAAAGAAAGACACAAGAGATTTAAAATGAAAGGCAGCAGAAAGAAGAAAAAATCTTATTATATCTGCCCCTTTTTTCAAACAATTATTTCAATCATAATAATTTTCAAGTAACAGAACAAAATGAATAACTTTTTCTAATTTTTCTAATTCTAATACAAAACACACACTAAGCTACTTCATATATACTTTTTTAACAATTCAGTTTTGATCTTTTTCTTAAATGTACACATTGACTTGACATTTTTCACATCACGCTCTAGACCATTCCACAATCCAACTCCTTGGATTGAGGTAGACCTTCCCTTCAGACTAGTTCTGAATTGTGGTTTGACAAATATCTCTATCCCCTTGAGATTATAACAACTTTGTCTTTTAACAAAATTTCTTTGGATATTTAATAGTAATGTGTTATTTTGAGCCCTATACATAACTGATAAAATACTATAATCTACCAAATCATGGAACTTCAATAACTTCAGTTGATAAAATAATGTGCTTGATGGGTGACTGTAATGCTTTCTGGTGATGATTCTTACAGCTCTTTTCTGTAAAATAAAAATAGGTTTTGTAAATGTTTTACACACTTTCCCCCAAACATCAATGCAATAGATTAAATGTGGAACAATGATTGTGTTATACAACATGTACAGAGCTTTATCATTTAATAATTCCCTGACTTTGTATAGTACTGCAATAGATTTAGATATTTTTGTTCTTACAGAATTTATGTGATTTTTCTATGTTAGCTGTTCATCAATGATTACACCCAAAAATGTAATCTCATTAACTCTACAAATCTCAACACCCTCAATTTTGAATGGATCATCAACAGTTCTCTTTTTGTTGCTAAATATCATGTATTTAGTTTTATCTAAATTTAATGATAATTTATGAAGTTTAAACCAAGTTTGTATTTTATCAAATTCTGTCTTCATCATTTCCAACATCTGTTTTATATCTTTACCCAAACAGAAAAATGTGGTGTCATCTGCAAAAAGGACACATTTGAGGAGTCCTGATACATTCACTAAGTCATTCACATATAAAATAAATAACTTTGGTCCAAGTACAGAGCCTTGAGGAACTCCACACGTGATATTGCACAGGTCAGATCTTACACCATTTATTTGTACAAACTGTTTCCTATCTTTCAAATAGCTAGATACCCAGTGTAATGCTGGTCCTCTTATACCATATTTATTTAATTTTTCAAGGAGAATAGTGTGGTCAATAGTATCGAATGCTTTTTTTAAATCAACAAAAATACTAACACAATACTGTTTTTGATCGACAGCAGTAGTTATTTGTTCTATTATTTCCATGAGAGCCATTGATGTAGAGTTTTTTGCTCTAAACCCATACTGACTACTACTTAGAATGTTTTGTTTAGTAATACATTTATCTAATCTGGTCACAAATAGTTTTTCTAGAATGTTTGAGAACTGTGGTAATAAGGATATTGGTCTATAATTATTGAACACACATTTATCACCATTCTTAAAGAGAGGAACTACCTTAGCTACTTTCATATTGTCTGGAAATATTCCTTTTGAAAATGATAAATTACAAATATATGTAAACGGCTCGATAACATAACTCATTATGTCCTTTACAAACATCATATCCATGTCCACCCAGTCTTTTGATCTCTTATCTGTAAGATTTTTTATTACATTCATTATTTCTTCTTTGTCAGTTCCATTAAGAAAAATACTGTTGTCACAACTTATAACTGAATGGTTCACATTATTGTCTACTTTTGGTATTTTAGCAGCAAGGCTTGATCCAACGTTCACAAAATGATGATTAAATCCATTTACAATTTCATTTTCATCATGGATTTCATCGTCATCCTTCAAAAAATATTGTGAAATACCTGTTTTTGCTTTATGACTTTTCACAACACTATTTATTACTCGCCATGTTGCTTTCATATCACCATTACTTTTATTTAATAAATCACTATAATATTCCTTCTTGTGTTTCCTTATAATCCATACTAATTTATTTTTATACTTCTTATATTTATCTTCAGCCTTTTGTGTTCTCAATTTCAAGAAACATGTATACAAATAATTATTTTTTTTACAAGCATTTCTCAACCCTTTCGTCATCCATGGTTGATCAACAACATTTCTCTTTGTACAATTATTTTGCACACAATTCTTTTCATACAGAGCTCCCAAAATATTCATAAACTCATCATATGATCTGTTCACATCATCAACATACACGTCTTTCCAGCTTTGTTTATGTAAATCATCTTTTAATTTGTCCAGTGCTTTTTTTGATGTGTTTATTGTTTTTTTCTTAATTGTAATTTCTTTTGTAATGTTTTGATCAGTTTTATAAATCATGAAAACTGGTAAATGATCACTTGAATCACTCGTTAAAATACCTCCCATCACATCCCCATTTGTTACATTTGTGAAAATATCGATTATTGTAGCACTATGAGTTGTAATTCTTGGTGGTTTTGATATTAACGGATAAAGATTTAAACTACACAATGAATTTGTAAATGTATCGATGTTATTTGAATCTGTTTTATTTCCCAGGTCAATATTAAAGTCTCCACACAAAAAATGCTTTTATTAAAACTCTTGTCCCATAGTTGTACGATTTTATCAGTGAATATTTCTATATTTGATCCTGGAGATCGATATACACAACTTATCAATATGTTTTTATCATTCTTGTTTATTATGTCTATTGTTATTATTTCCATGATATTATCAACAACTATTGACATTTCATTAATTAATTTACATTTTATTTCATTTTTAACAAATAGAGCCACTCCACCACCTCTTTTGTTGCTTCTGTTCACATGATATAATTCATACCCTTCCATGTGAACATTAGTTGTGTTTTCATCGTTGAGCCACGTCTCCGACAGTGCTATTATTGTAAAGGTTCTGTTTAGCTGTTTTAAATAATCTGTTATTTTGGATATATTTGCATTTAAACTTCTACTGTTAAAGTGAATAATAGAGAGACTTCCATTAGTTATATTGATGTCATTAAACTGTTCTTCATTGTAATATTTACAGTCTTTTATTTCAGGGAAAAAATTTGTATCAATCGCATCTTCAACATTGTATATTTTAAACTCTAAGTCTTCGTATGTTGCCATGTTTGATGTATTTGTTTGTTTTATATTTTGTTAATTTCTTGTTTGTGAAGTTATGTCAATGATTTATCATCTGTCATCTCCTGAGCTCATTTTAGTTTTTCCAGATCTTTCAGGTCTTTTATTATTTTAGCCTGAGATCCTTCCTGTATTTTGATCCAGATGTTTCCATTTCTTGTCCAAGTTGATGCTATTTTTTTCTGTTTTTTTCCAACAACCTTGCTTCACGTGCAATATTTCCATTTTTTTTTAGTTAGATGTTCGTTTATGTAAACATTTGTTCCCTTCAGTTTTTTTGCTTGCATTATTACATTGTTTCTTGATTTCCTGCTAATGAACTTGATGACTATGGATGGTTTGGCTTTATCTGATTTGCTGGGCAGGGTGTGACAGATTGAAATGTCCTCATGTTCGATGTCAATGTCTTTGTTTTGTAAAAAATTCACTACTTGCTCCTCCAGAGTCTGTAGTTCTTCCTGTGGTGCATCTTCTGCTGTGTTAGTACCAGAAACAACTCTTGCATAAGTTCGGTTCCTAACTTCCAGTCCAGTGATCACCAAGTTGTCTATTTTTGTGTATTGTTCCATGTCGTCTACTTTCTGTTCCAGTTCAGCTATTTTTCTGTCTTTATTAGTCATCAGTTCTTTCAATTGTCTCACTTCTTCAAACAGTCCTGTCAGTAAGTCACATTTAGCTGATAATTTAGTCAGTTCAGCACTCAAAAAGTTCAAAGACTTTTTAACTTTCTCCATATCTTCTGAAATATTTTACGACACTTGTCTCTTATCCCTGTGTTTGCTCGGCATTACTTACGATACTTCTGGATTATTAGTCTCAACTTTCAGAAGCACAGGATCCAGCCACGAGGTTCACAGGCTTATGTTGTTAGCTGAGGCCTAGCGAGGTCTAGCCGAGGCCTAGCGGCAACAATCTCCAGGTCCCACGCGGTGTCACGATTCACTCGGTCCAGCTGTTCGCAGCCCCAACGGTGACAGACCAGGTCCCGGTTGCAACAGCTCCCAGATCCCACAGCTTTAGTCTAGATTCCTCAGTTTCAGCGGCTCGCAGGTCCAATCGGCGGCGGACCGGGTCTTCTCCGTAAACTGCTCGGTTTCAGCGACTCGCAGGTCCAAACAGCGGCGGACCGGGTCTCCTCCATAAACGGTTCGGTTTCAGCAGCTCGCAGGTCCAAACAGCGGCGGACCGGGTCTCCTCCGTAAACTGCTTGGTTTCAGCGGCTCGCAGGTCCAAACAGCGGCGGACCGGGTCTCCGCCATAAACGGCTTGGTTTCAGCGGCTCGCAGGTCCTAACGGCGGCGGACTGGGTCTCTGCAGGCCTCACTAGCCGAAGCAGCTCTTTGGCCAGCTCGTTAGCCAAACGTTAGCTAAACTCGTGGCTCAGCTTCCACGGTTCAGAGCGAGCGGACTTCCTTCTTCCACCTGCTCTGTGTATATATATATATGAAAACTTGTGTGAAAATCTGATGATGTTTGAGGTCATATTTATGCAGAAATATAGAAAATTATAAAGACTTCACAAACTTTCAAGCACCAATGTAGTAACAAATTGACTAAATTACATTTTGCTCAAATAAGACTGCTTTGTTTATATTTATCAACAGGAGTACAGTAGTCCTTCGCTACTTGGCAGTTCGTTTTTGGCAGACTCGCTCTATCGTGGTTTTTCAACGTAAGATTGGACATGACACACAATTGACTGATTGATGGATGAGCTGCACGATCGGCATGGATTTTTTATTTAAAATGAATTATTTTAACTGATTTAGCTCCTGTGTGCAGCCTCTTAGATATTCACTCTCTTATGGAAATAGAGCTGTTTTGAAAATACTTGAATTCAGACATAAGCAGTCAGCTGAAACTTGTCATAGCATTATTAAAATGCAAGGAAAAAGCTCCCAAACTGTTCCTGCTGGGAAGACAGTTGTGCTAGAGGGAGTTGTTGTTCATAACTTACAGTCTGAGAAGTATGTTCTTGTTGAGCATCCTTCAACCTTCTCTTTATCAGGTGGTTTAATGATTAAGTCTTGCCTGGTTGATCTTCCTAATCATCAGCCATGCCAGTTGCCAGTCATAGTGGTTAATGAGTCAAACCATGATGTCACCATTCCAGCTAGATGTACACTTGCAGAAACTAGTGCTTTTCAGACTGTGCATGCCAATCAGCAAAAGACCTTGGCCCAATCAGATCTGGATATCTTAAGGAAAAACCTGAGCTTCAACTTTGGAGACTCACCCCTTTCTAAAGAAAGGAAGAGACACATTACTGCTAAGGTAAGTAGTGTTCCAGAGGTGTTTGCAATACATGATCTTGACTTTGGCAGAACTGATAACGTGACCCATAAAATAAAACTCTTTGATGAAACACCTTTTAAGCATAGACCATGTCCCATTCATCCACAAGACATTGATGCTGTCTGCAAACATCTTAAAGAACTTCAGGAGGCAGGAGTAATTAATCAGAATCTCCCTTTGCATCACCTATTGTTGTTGTGAGAAAAAAGAATGGCAGTGTTCAACTTTGCATTGATTACAGGAACCTAAACTCTCAAATAATAAAAGATGCATATGCCTTACCAAAACTTGAGGACACATTTTCAGCACTTTCTGGGTCTCAGTGGTTTTCAGTGCTTGACTTGAAATCTGGATACTACCAAATTAAAATGGAAGAAACTGACAAACCCAAAACAGCCTTTGTATGCCCTCTTGGATTCTGGGAATTCAATTGCATGCCCCAAGGGGTGACCAATGCTCCAAGTACATTTCAACGACTTATGGAGAAATGTATGGGGGAAATGAATCTGAAAGAAGTGCTTGTTTTCATTAATGATCTGATTGTTTTTGTTCCTACTCTTGAAGAACATGAGAAAAGACTGATGAAAGTATTGGGTCGTCTGAAAGAATATGGCTTAAAATTATCTCTAGAGAAATGCATTTTCTTTCAAACATCTGTTCGTTACTTGGGGCATGTCGTTTCTCGTAACGGAGTTGAAACAGATCCAGACAAAATTGCCACCCTGAAAACTTGGCCAGTCCCCAAAACTTTAAAGGAATTAAGATCCTTCCTTGGTTTTGGTTGCTCTGCGTCTGAGGGGGGCTTACACCCCCCTCAGACGCAGAGCAAGGCCTACAACAAAAACTGTTACAATCTGGCCTGGTAATGCACTCGATGACCTACAGGACTGCTTTGAACAAACTAACTGGGACTTATTTCAACATCAGGAAATGGAAACATACACAGGAACAGTACTGGACTACATCAACTTCTGCATCGGAAATGTGACTATGGTCAAAAACATTCGTGTTTACCCCAACCAGAAACCATGGATGACCAGCCAGGTTCACACACTCCTCAGAGCCCGGGACGCTGCCTTCAGGTCAGGTGACAGAGCTCTGTACCGAGCTGCTCGAGCCAACCTGAATAAGGGAATAAAAACTGCAAAGGCTGACCATAAAAGAAGTATAGAGTCCCATCTGTCCAGTAACAACTCACGGGAGGTGTGGAAGGGCATAAAAAACATCACTAACTATAGAAGCTGTGAGGTGACAACAGGAGACCTGAGTGCATCACTAGCAGAGGAGCTAAACTGCTTCTTTGCACGCTTTGATGCACCACAGCAGCACCCATCTGATCCTGCCCTGCCCCCACACCCACCCGGTTACTGCACCACTCCACTTACTGTACGGGAGCATGATGTTAGACGTTCCCTCCAATCAGTGAACCCCAGGAAAGCTACTGGCCCAGATGGAGTACCTGGCAGGGTGCTCAAAGCATGTGCCCTCCAGCTCGCCCCCACCTTCACCAGAATTTTCAATCTCTCCCTGGCCCAGGCTGTCATCCCTCCCTGCTTAAAATCTGCAACCATCATCCCAGTGCCGAAAACGCCTACCATCACCAGCCTGAATGATTACCGACCGGTGGCTCTCACCCCGGTAATCATGAAGTGCTTCGAGAGATTGGTTCTCCAGCACATCATGGACTATCTCCCTCCGAACTTCGACCCCTACCAGTTTGCATATCGCACCAACAGGTCCACAGAGGATGCTATTGCAGTAGCTCTCCACACCGCGCTGAGCCACCTGGAACAACAGCACAGCTACGTTCGAATGCTCTTTGTGGATTACAGCTCGGCCTTTAACACAATCATTCCAGACATTCTTATAAATACATTGGGCAATCTCGTCCTCCCCCCACTCACATGTGCCTGGATAAAAGACTTCCTAACCAATCGGCCCCAATCTGTAAGACTTGGTCCCCACCTCTCCTCCACTCGTACGCTGAGCACTGGCTCCCCACAGGGCTGTGTGCTGAGCCCCCTGCTGTACTGTCTCTACACCCATGACTGCAGCCCGGCCCACAACAACAACCTCATCGTCAAGTTCGCTGATGACACCACAGTGGTCGGACTAATCTCTAAGGGAGATGAGACATTTTACAGACAGGAGGTCCTGGAGCTAGCAACCTGGTGCTCAGAGAAAAATCTGGCTCTGAATATCAAAAAAACCAAGGAGGTGATTATTGATTTCAGGAAGCACAGAACCAACCTAGCCCCCCTTTACATCAACGGCGAGTGCGTGGAGAGGGTTCACACTTTCAGATATCTTGGTGTCCATATCTCTGCTGACCTAAACTGGAAAGAGAACACCACAGCGGTCATCAAGAAGGCTCAGCAGAGACTACACTTCTTAAGAGTCCTTAAGAAGCACAACTTGAACACAAAACTGCTGCTGACCTTCTACCACTCGTCCATCGAGAGCCTGCTGACATACTGTATCTCAGTATGGTACGGCAGCTGCACCCTGGCTGACAGGGAGAGGCTTCAGAGAGTAGTCAAGACAGCACAAAAGATAATTGGCTGCCCTCTCCCCTCCCTGATGGACATTTACACATCACGCTGCCTCAACAGAGCAGAAAACATAATCGTGGACTGTTCACACCCGGGTTTTGAACTGTTTGACTTGTTACCTTCAGGGAAACGCTACAGGTCCATCAGAACAAGAACAAACAGATTCAAGAACAGTTTTTTCCCGAAAGCCATCACCACACTGAACTCACACATGCACTGATTTAATAATCTAACCTCCCAAACCCCTGGACTTCTATTGTGCAATACTACTGACATTTCATACTCTCAGTCACCTTAACTACCTCACTAATATCCATAATGTGCAATACAATTGTGTAATACTTGTATTTTTTACTTTCATTATTATTTTATTCATTTCATTATTATCTATATTGCGTTACATTTTTTATATTTTTAGTGTGTGTTTAATGTGTGTTTTCTTAAGGCGTGTTTTTTGCACTGGAAAAAGGAGTGGCTCTTAATTTCATTGTACTGCGTATAATATAAAGGCATTCTGATTCTGATTCTTTTGCTGGCTATTACAGAAGGTTTGTGAAGGGCTACTCCACTATTGTTAAACCTCTGCATGACCTCACATCTGGATATTCACCATCACAGAAAGTTATGAAACTTATTGTGAAACCAGAAAAATATTTGAACCCAAAAGATCCATTTGGTGGCCGCTGGACTCCTGTTTGCCAGCATTCTTTTGAAACCATAATTCATAAACTCACAACTTTACCTGTCCTTGCTTTTGCAGATTCTCAGAAACCTTACATTTTGCATACGGATGCCAGTGTTACTGTTCTTGGTGCTGTGCTCTATCAAGAACAAGAAGGAATAGAGAGGGTTATCGCATATGCCAGCAGGGGTCTTACTCGTAGATAGTCTCGCTATCCAGCACATAAGCTTGAATTTCTTGCTTTAAAATGGGCGGTGACAGAAAAATTCAATGACTATCTCTATGGCAATCATTTCACAGTCATAATGGATAGTAACCCTCTCACTTATCTGTTGACCTCAGCTAAACTAGACGCAAACAGTTACAGGTGGCTTGCTTCTTCGTCTACCTTTTCTTTCCACATCCTGTATCGAGCAGGAAAGCAAAATTCTGATGCAGATGGACTTTCTCGCAGACCTCATGGGAACCTGTCTGATGACTACAGTTCACAGAAGGAGATGGAAAGGATCAACAGATTCTGTCAGCAACATTTAACTAACACTCTTGTTTTTCTAAACCAGCATATTGTTCAAGCAATTTGTGATAGACATATACTGTAGTCTATGGCTCGAACAATGTTACCTCCAGTGATAACATTGTCCTTGTGTAGTCTCTTGCTGCATCCAGTGATGCGTTACCTGACAGTTATGTAAATGACATTCAGTTTGATTCCAATGTTGTACTTCAACTGACCAACTCGAAGCTTGCTGCGAAACAAAGAGAAGATCAGACAATAAAACATGTGATCTTGCAAATTGAACAAGGAGAAACTCCCCCATCAACCTCTAAATGAACAGCCACCAGATATTCCTCTTGTACGTCACTCGAGTAGATCCAAATCTGCCCCAAAACGACTCCAATATACTGAGCTCGGACACCCAATTTTGGATTCTCTCTAGTCACTATTTCATGGACTGACTACGGCATTTTCATATGCCCTCACTGATGGAACCCCTTATTCTGGATCGTCAAAGGCCATACAGCAAACAGCCCCATGTCCGAGACGTACATGAGATTGGGGGGAAGGTGTAATCCATGGTTCAGCAGCTGCACCTGGTTACCAAATTGCATGTTGCTCTATGGGAGTGTATATAAAGAGTGACAGCAAGTCATGTCACTTCCTGTTTCCTCACTTCCTCTGTCAGACTGAGAGACCTGTTTGGAAAGGCTTTTTGGACTTTCAAACCTTTCTACACACAATCAGCGGTGAGTTCGTTGTGTTCAGTAGATGTTAGTAAAACCTCTTATTGATTTAACCAAGCTTACAAAGTAATTTTCCAAACTCTCCTTTTGCTGCCACTTATAAAGCTAAATCTGTTAGCTCAGCACTACAAACCACACTCGATGCCCACCAGAACAAAAGCTTTGGACCCATTTACACTTTGAAAACCAAGGTTTGTACTGTTTAATGATTGTGTTTTATGTATTAAGATGGAAACAAATCAGTATATCAGTATAAATGTTGTGTGTTTTTTCTTTTATTTAAAACGAAGATTGAAGTTAAAGGTAAACCAAACATTTGCTTTGGTAATCTAAATCGAAGTGTTGTACAACCAAATGAATGCTTAATGTATTTTTTTTTTTACCTCTCTATAGGTCAGATTTTTTTTGTGGATGATTTCATATTCCTGTGGAATCTCTGATGGTGAGCTACCCTTGACACAAGAACCTTTTTGTGAAGAACTACCCTACCTGTTGAGTTGGTAGGAACTGTGGACTCTGAATTATGGACCTGATGCAAAGTTATGGATTCTAACTTTTGAACATCTTTTTGAACATCTTCGGGGTTTTTCTTCTGAAACTGAAAGGCCTTATAACAAAGTTTTTTCTTTCAGATTTGTTTGCATAGCCAATGTTTATTTATTTGTTTTGTTCCTGATTTAAATACAGTTTTGTTTCTCACCTTAAAACTTGTCTCTGTGGTCAATAGTATCCAGTATAGTGTTGGGCTCTTCCTGAACCTAGATTTTGAAACTAAGAAACCCAGTAGATGTGTTACACACAGCTGTGGGAGAAGCTTCCTCCTGCAGATGAACAGCTGATCTCTGCTCTGCAGATCAGTTGATCTCTGTGCAGAGTGGAGAAGTGGGCGTGGCCAAGAGTGCAGCCGGAGGCAGAGAGCTGAAATCATGACATTCTGTGCTCTTTTATATAGCGTTTAGAATACTGCAAGAGTGTGGAAAGGGTTTAAAATGCCTAATATATATAAATGCTAAAATAAACTACTACTTATTACTTGTTCTACTATTCCTACTTCGCAGTCTTTCACTTATCACGGGGCTTCCGGGTACGGATCCCCCACGATAAACGACTACCGTACTGCCATATTACACCTACCAATAAAATGTCAGTGTAATCAATCAACCTTTATTTATACAGGTAAATCCCATTGAGCCTCGAGGACTCATTTACAAGAGAGACCTGATTTCAACAAAGAAAGATGACAACAATGGACAACAGCAACAACAATAAGCAGTTATAAAAACTCATACTACAGTTTTTTTTTTTTTTTTAACAAATAGGATGGCTAAAAGGAAAAAGGTAACAAAACAAAAAACAGCTAGATTCCAAGACAAATGTAGAAAACTAAAAACAGGAACATGTCTGCATTGGACCCTGCCAGGAGTCCAACAGATTTTTAAAGCCACTTAGAGAGGTCAAGGTCAATCTTTTTGTAAGATATTCCAGGAAACAGGAGCGGAGTAGGAGAAGGCCCTTTTGCCTAGTTCAGTCCTCACTGAGGGAACACTGCAGGTAATAATGTCCTGAGAGCGCACTCCGTAGCTGCACTCATGCAGAGACATGTAGGAGGAGATGTATGAAGGCAACAGACCAAGAAGTGATTTAAAGATGAAAATGTACCAGTGAGAGAGTCTGCGTGAAGTTAATGATGTCCAGTTAACCAATGAATACAGGGTGCAGTGGTGGGTACGATAATCACAGCCAGTTATGAATCTTAGTGCACCATGATAGACAGCATCCAACATCTGCAGGGTTCTTGTAGGAGCGTTCATGTAAATAATATCACATGAACATGAAATAATATCAATGTAATGAAACCCCCCACATAACCATCCTGACTATTAAGTATAAAACTGACTGTGATGGGGTTAAAGGTCAATTTGACTGATAATGATGGGTAAGCTGTGGTTAATTTGAGCCGGATCCTGCCGGAACATGATCCAGGAACTCCCTCATTCTGATTGGCTGCATTCCGGCAACCGTTTGCCTGGATCTGGCAACTCAAATCTCTGCCCCGTAAAGTCCAAAGTCATTGCGCATTTTTATTTTGATTATTTATTAAAGATACAACGAGAGAAGATGTTGCCCAGTCTGTAGAGTTGATGTTCCGGCCGCACTATGTGCACCAGCTCGTGCACACGCTCCTGTCCAGCATAGACGTGGACCGCATGTCCCGTGGGGAGCGTTTTCATCCACCTTCAGCTGTGCGCCCTGCAGACAGTGCACGTTTTATGCACAGGAGCGTCTCCAGACAGCTCTGCAGAGCGCGCACAACTGCTGATGTGTCAGAACCCCTGCATACAGACATATACACACAGCTGAAGGTGGATGAAGACGCTCCCGCCGTGTCTCTGCTGGGCAGGGGCGCGACCTGGTGCACGTAGTGCAAGTGTCAGCTGCTTCCACAAAGCAGAGGGATCCCAGGTCAGTACATCAACTTGTACACTGTGATCTTGACGAATACTTTAGCCTGCTGTGGATCTGTACATACTGAAGGTGTACCTGTATGATGAGCCCAGGTGCCATAGACGTCAGATCCTCTTGTAGCGTCAACTTGAGGTTTTCATCAATTTGGTCTATTTGGAGAAAGTACAAGAGGAGAGTAGGTGAGTTATTTCCCTTAATTCACTCACAGTTTTAATTAAAGTAATCACATCAAATTGTGAAATCTGTTAAAACAGTAAAAAAGTAAAATGACATCATAGCTGCTCACAGGCTGCATCAAAGATTATTTTCTGCCCATACTGTAAGCAAGTTATAAATATTATTTGGCTGCAAGTTCATTAACTTCTTACATGGAGAAAAGTCACTGTATGCACATCTACACGCCATTAACCAGTGGGGTCAATACTATTCAAGATGGCCGCCACTTACCACTATCAGGTAAGAACTTGTCCAAGATATGCCATGAGTATTTAAACCAAGAGTAACATAGTCAGAAGAAACTGGTATAAAAGCTGAGAGTTCTTGAAACAGTAGGTTATGATATGCTCATCTGAATGTGATCACAGGAAACTCCTTCTAAATGGTTTCCTGCTCCTGCTACTTCATCTGTACTTAGATGTTCCCACATGTCTTACAGCTTATAGGAGCATTTTGTTTAAATTATGAGTGTCTTTGAAAGTAAACGGTATAACTCAAGCGGTACACCAATGTCCCCTGTCAAAAAGGATTTGAACAGTGAATATTTGTAGTTTTCAACAGAAAATGAAAGTAAACAATGTTTTTGGTGCAAGATATTCAAGTGAGTAGGAGTTGAACTGTAGAAGAACAGAGAGAGGTTTATTTTTCTCATCAGAGGCGGCACAGACTGACGGATCCTAGACACAGAAGGGTAATTTTATCCACCACCAGATACAACCAACGGAGGAGCAGATACCCTGTTCATTTGAGGAAACTATACTTTAAGCAGTATAAAAACTAGAAAGCATAGTTTCCTCAAATGATAGCAGTGGCCTGTGTGTATCAGCCGTGTTGGATTTTGATGTAGCAACTTAATTTTTGAAGGGAATCTTTCTTACGTGTTGGGGTGCACCGATAAAAGATTTGAGAATGGGTTCTCTGCAGACCAAAAGTGGGCGTTTCTGGCGAATAGGTGTTTGTGGGGGGCAAACACTGATTGGCTAACTGTATTTGCTGCTCTTTAGTTAAGTTACGTCAACTCTTTTTTTAAACTGAAGGTTTCTAAGAAATAGTGTTATATTTGCTGTCAAACACAAGAAGATTCTCTTTTGTTCTTGGTTGTAGCTGCACCTGACACAGGTTGTCTTGAATGTGGTCTGGGTACAATGAAATATGAAGCATTTGAAGCGAAACCTACTCCCATTTGTCAAAGTCTGGTCTCAATTAAAGATCATGAGCCTGTAACGAGATAATGGCACAAAACAAAAGCTAAAAACAAAATGTTCTCTTTAGAAGTTCTTCTATGAGATCTGATCTATGAAAGAGCTGAAACATGGAGTAGGACTGACCCTTAAAATGTGAGACAGCTGAGGAAGTTAACCAGTAAACAGAAATACCTGCTCCAGTTGTAGAAATCTTACAGAAACTGACAAATCACTCATCTGCAGTGACTGATTTAAAAGGTTGAACAAGAAAATGTGAAGTTAAAGGAAACATCCTTTGTCCCAAAGCCAGTTTAAGTATCATTAATATTTTGTTTACTTTATTGTTCTTTCTTTATGAATCGATTGTAACTATTTTCACATTTTTCAACAACCAAAATTTATTTTGTTTTTTAATGTAATGGCTAGGTATTAAAAAGAAACATTTAGCCCTCCCCACTACCCAGTTATGTTGCTCTTATTTTGAAATGTAACCAGAAGTTCTGTTCCCATTTTTCTATCGTCCAATCAGATATGACCTTCCGAATACGCCTCGTCCAATCAGACGTGCCCCCCCCCGATAGGTGATACATTATGTGATAACTTTCTGTAAGGACTTTCCTGTTTCCTGGAAGTTGGTACTGCACTTATTTTCAAGTTATCACGCACACAGTGTGCACAGACCGACTGAAAGAGGGTATACTTTCAATTCCACCTTTTCGCTCTGCAACGGGGAACAATAAATTATAACAAAACTGGAGCAAATTCACCTAGATAAATAAAAACACCCAAAAAGTAAATAAATTCGGAGGATTATTCGATGAAACATTTGTGCGCACTCCGCTTGGCACTCACCAAACAGGCCGATGTAGACCTCCTGCAGTGAGTGAACGCTGCAGAACTGGTTGAGTTCATGGTGCACTTTGTTGAATATCAAAGCTTTGTCGTAATCTGCCGTGAAGTTCCTCACTATGTCGTACACTGCAGAGGGGAACGAGTGCTCAGGATACAGCTAAACAATGTATTTCATCTGACAACGTCTGCGCAGAAGAAGTCATCATTAGGTACCTGCTGATGGAATGAGGAAGTTCACCACTTCTATGCGGTCAAAGTAAATCATCACTCCTCCACTGGAAAACACAACATTAAAGTCTCTTACTAAAGCAGCAGTGTGAAACAACGGCCTGGTTGGTAATATGTTGGCATGCAGCAGCAGAGTGCGTAGGTCTATATGGATGTAAAGTTAAATGCAATAAGTTTCAATTCCCCGTGTGATTTACGACTATCAGAAAAGCAAACCCACCTTGTACCACAGGGTACATTCTTTACCTCATCTGTCTGCAGCGTTGTCTGAAAGATAAAATAAAAAATAAAACATTCATAGGTTTAGTGTGTAATTTTCTACATCGTATTTCTGACAGTTGGGGCTGGAAGTAAATCCATCCACACTGTAAAAAAAAAAAAATCAGGGTATTTGTTTAGTCAAAACTGAATTTTAGACTAGATAAACAGGAAGAACTGTTCAGTATCAGAAAACGCAGAAACCCCACCAAATGCTGAGTCAACACAAAAACTTCACAGAAGTAGAAAATAAAACGTCAAACTGGATCCTTAGATTCATCATAAAATATTTTCACGAGTGTGCTAATAGGTGAAAACTTTTTAATTTTTGTTCTTGGGAGGAAAAGAAACCTGCTATCTCATCCCCTGTTGACCGCAGAGTCCCATGATTCTTTTACGGGCATCATTTATTTTCTTCTGTCTGTTTCTGGGAAACATAAAGAATCTTTACGAAGGATCTGTCCTGGAAGTCAAGCATGTCTCACATCAGCTCCATTTTTGGGAGGCTTGCACAACAAATTCATGAGATTCATTTCTATCTATGTAATGCAATGCAATCTAATTTTAGAAAAGTTAAAAGAGAGAGAAAAAAAGAGAAACTAATGGGAAAAAGTCAAAGGACCATGTAAAGTGAAGCTCCCCTCCCCCACCAGCTGATTTTTAAATGGCACCGAACTCTTACAGATGGATTTTGTAAGTATTTACAGTAAATGGACTGTACTTATATCTCACCTTTCTACAGTGCCTTGCGAAAGTATTTGGCCCCCTTGTGTTAATACTTTGTAGCGCCGCCTTTTGCTGCAGTTCCAGCTGCAAGTCTCTTGGGTTATGTCTCTACCAGTTTTGCACATGGAGACACTGAAATTCTGCCCATTCTTCTTTGCAAAACAGCTCGAGCTCAGTGAGGTTGGATGGAGAGCGTTTGTGAACAGCAGTCTTCAGCTCTTTCCACAGATTCTCGATTGGATTCAGGTCTGGACTTTTGACTTGGCCATTCCAACACCTGGATACGTTTATTTGTGAACCATTCCATTGTAGATGTGTCTTTATGTTTTGGATCATTGTCTTGTTGGAAGATAAATCTCCGTCCCAGTCTCAGGTCTCTTGCAGACTCAAACAGGTTTTCTTCCAGAATGGTCCTGTATTTGGCCCCATCCATCTTCCCATCAATTCTGATCATCTTCCCTGTCCCTGCTGATGAAAAGCAGGCCCAAACCATGATGCTGCCACCACCATGTTTGACAGTGGAGATGGTGTGTTCAGGGTGATGAGCTGTGTTGCTTTTACGACAAACATATCGTTTTGCATTGTGGCCAAACAGTTTAATTTTGGTTTCATCTGACCAGAGCACCTTCTTCCACATGTTTGGTGTGTCTCCCAGGTGCTTGTGACAAACTTTAAACAACACTTTTTATGGATATCTTTGAGAAATGGCTTTCTTCTTGCCACTCTTCCATAAAGGCCAGATGTGTGCAGTGTACGACTGATTGTTGTCCTATGGACAGACTCTCCCACCTCAGCTGTAGATATCTGCAGTTCATCCAGAGTGATCATGGGCCTCTTGGCTGCATCTCTGATCAGTCTTCTCCTTGTTCCAGATGAAAGTTTAGAGGGACGGCCGGGTCTTGGTAGATTTGCAGTGGTCTGATACTCCTTCCATTTCAATATGATTGCTTGCACAGTGCT
>NC_056505.1:33301989-33306210 GCF_014905685.2 Nematolebias whitei
CCACCGGATGAAGAGCATCTCAGCGTGACCTCAGCAGAAGTAAGGAGTACCTTCAGGAGGATTAATCCGCACAAAGCAACTGGCCCAGACAACATCCCCGGAAAAGTGTTGAAGGAATGTGCTGATCAGCTCTGTGAGGTGCTGGCAGACATCTTTAACACCTCACTTACCCTGGAGACAGTTCCCACCTGCCTGAAGACTGCCACCATCATCCCAGTCCCAAAAAGCTCTACAGTGACTGGTCTGAATGACTATCGGCCAGTGGCCCTCACCCCGATAGTCGCTAAATGCTTCGAAAAACTGGTCATGACTCACATCAAAACAACCATCAACATCAACGAGGACCCTCATCAGTACGCATACCGTGAGAACCGATCAACAGAGGATGCAATCTCCTCTGTGGTCCACACTGCACTCAACCACCTGGAGCAGAAAAACTCTTACGTCCGTATGCTCTTTGTAGACTTCACATCCGCCTTCAACACCATGATCCCCCAAACCCTGATGGACAAACTATCCACACTAGGACTAAGCCCCTCCATCTGCAACTGGGTACTAGACTTTTTAACAAACAGACCACAGTTAGTGAGGATCCACAACCTCTCCTCCTCCACCATAACCCTCAGCACTGGCTCTCCTCAGGGATGTGTGTTGAGCCCCCTCCTGTTTACTCTGCTCACATATGATTGTGCAGCTACCCATCCAGGCTGTCACATTGTAAAGTTTGCAGATGATACAGCGGTGGTGGGATGCATCACAAACAATGATGAGTCCAGCTACAGGCAGGAGGTGGAACACCTGGAGAGCTGGTGCAGAGAGAATAACCTTCACATCAATGTGAAGAAGACAAAGGAGATGATTGTGGACTTCAGAAGGAACAAAAACACCTACACCCCCCTGAACATAAGAGGATCTGCGGTGGAAGTGGTCTCCAGCTACAAGTACTTGGGTGTACACATGAATGACAACCTCAGCTGGAGCAACAACACCACCAGCCTGATCAAGAAAGCTCATCAGAGACTCTACTTCCTCAGACGGCTGAGGCGAGCTGGTCTGGGAAACTCAGTCCTCACCTCCTTCTACAGGTGTGCAGTGGAGAGCATCCTGTGCTCGAGCATCAGAGTCAGAGTCAGAGTTTCTTTATTGTCATTCGCACCTCATGTGGTACATGTGGTGGAGCGAAATTATGTACGCAGGGTCCCAGTTACATCCAACAATAAAATGTATAAGAAAAACAGTAATAACATCTAAGATATGAACTAAGAAAAACATCAACTAAATATACACTAAGCACTCATAACATAAAATGTGTGGCATGGAGGCTGCACAGCTGCAGAAAGAAAAGCTTTGCAGAGAGTGGTGAAGGCTGCACAGAAATCTGTTGGAATCAGTCTCCCCACCATCACAGACATCTACACCTCCAGATGCAGGAAGAGGGCCACCTGCATCATGAAGGACCCCACCCACCCAGCACACACACTTTTTGCCCCACTCCCCTCAGGAAGGAGGTTAAGGAGCATTAAGTGTAGAACCACTAGACTGAGGAACAGCTTCTACCCTGAGGCTGTTAGACTCATGAATCTCTAACTAGAATAATCACTGTGAAAAACCATATCATGTTGCTGCTGATCTGTTTCATGTTGCTGCTGATCTGTTTCAATGTTGATGTGTTCATGCGTGCACATCTGCTCACAGACTCATGTTCATGTTTGTGCTGATGTTCAATGTTTTATGTTATGAGTGCTTAGTGTATATTTAGTTGATGTTTTTCTTAGTTCATATCTTAGATGTTATTACTGTTTTTCTTATACATTTTATTGTTGGATGTAACTGGGACCCTGTGTACATAATTTCGCTCCACCACATGTACCACATGAGGTGCGAATGACAATAAAGAAACTCTGACTCTGACTCTGACATGTGGTACATGTAGTGGAACAAAATTGTGTACACATGGTCCCAGTTACATCAAACAATAGCAAAAATATAAAGTGTAAAAAAAAAACGTTAAATAAGGATCTAAAATATAAAGTAAGATCTACGCTAAACGAACACCAAACGGTACGCTAAAATATCTAAGATATAAGCCAGACCCTAATAGTGCAAAACAATACACCAAACAGCAGCATGATTCTCATAGGTTCTGTTCGGCTATAATTTACACGCTTAATGCGAGCACTAACATAAAATAAATGAACAGAAACTAGGATTTAGTCAAAGCATGCAACAAAAATACAGAAACAAGGCGCCAAAAGTGAAAAATAAATCAATCTTCAGCAGCATGGTCCTACTGGCAGAGCGGTTCTGATGACATTGAAGTTATCTTAGCAACATGGTCCCGTTAGCAGCGTGGTGTTGTTAGCAGTGTTAGCAGGTTCCTTCAGCAGAATGATGATAATAAGGACCGCAGCAGCTGCCTCCCAGACTGCCCTCCAGAATCGGGTTCAGCAGGCAGAGAACATCCAAGGTTCCCCCACGGAACCAGGTGGGTCCACAGAGTTTTGTCCAATCAGGCAGCTGGAGGATCTTGTTAGCAGCATTAGCAGGTTAGCAGGTCCAGTCACCAGCTCGATGGTAACAATGACCACAGCAGCTGCCCTCCCAGACAGCCCTCCAGAACCAGGTCCCGCAAACAGAGAACATCCAGGTTTCCCCGCAGAAGAGAACAGGTCCGTAGAATTCGGTCCGTGCAGGCAGATGGAGGATCATGGAGACAGCAGCCATGACAGGCCTGAGCCCGAGGCTGGAAGGACTGAACCACGATGGCCTGATGGCAAGGCAGCAACACAGAAAACTCCACAGGTGTGTCGAGGTCATACCCGTACCGTGGAAGTGCATTGTAGGCGCAAACAAAAAAAAGGTTATAACAGTAACAACAGGAACAAAAAAAGATTAGAGTTCACCAGGAGCCTGTGAAGCTGCGACTCGGCTGAGCGTGGCCATCTTGGATTTAAAAGAAGGTGTAACGTTTAGTTTTTTAGTTTAGTTAGGTATCCAGTGTTCCCCTACCATAATCCATGGAGGATGCCCCGCCCTGTCAACAAAACCGAGTGCCCCGCCTTCCAAACCCCCACCCTCTAATGGAAGTCTGATGAGTTTGTAGAAAAAGCATTTTCTTAAAATATTAAATTCTCAGTTCTTCAGCCTGGTATCTTGTCTCATCTCTTGAGCAGAATCTCTTTCCTCCCAAAGTTTCCTTATTTGACGTTCCAGTTCATTAAAGAGATCTCCGACTACCTGCACGTTGACCTCAATATGTTGATATTTCTCTATTCTACCAAACATTGTGGTAACACGTGGAAACTCTAGCACTAACGTCATGTATATCAATAAAGTTCTCTTATCTCATAATAGCTCAAGAGCTAACATGAAAGCTAAGTTATCAATTTGTTCTCCTTTTTATCAACACGCTCTGGATCAAATTAAAGTGTTGAACATCAGATCATGTCCAAAATTAACATTCAAGCTGAATGGAGCTTGCACAGGAGCAACCTGTCTACTTTATTTACCCAGAATGCATTGTCACTTAAATAAAATGGCGACGTCCATTTGTCAATAGTATTAAAGCAATTGTTCATTAAATAAGGTCTATAGTTACAGCTAGTCAGAAATCCCTTTCAGGAAGCAAAAAAAATTACGCTTCATCGTTTCCTTTGTTTTGGCTGCGCCTTCGATGGGGGGTCTCCACAGAGAGTGAACTCACACAAAAAAATGAACACTGGATCATAAACTAACGTATTTTCTAGACTTGAAGCTGCACTTTGTTCATAGTTTGGCCAGTCCTGCAATGTATAGTCCGAAGTGACTCATATACGATTTTTCCCTTTTCATGACATGTTATTTGACTAATGCGTTAAATGTTCATTCATACTGACATGAACCAAAGAGTAAACATTAACATTTGCAGCAGCAAGAGGGCCCTCTAGGCTTTTGACAACTATGTTGTTCCTCTTATGCTACCAGCTTGTCATGTTAATTAAGCCTGTTCAGGATCCCCTGGTATGTTCTGTGTTTTTGTTATTTCATACTGAATGTCTGTTCTTGCACTTTGTGAAATAAACTTCTAAATAAATGTGGCTTGTACTCCGAAGTGACTTATATATGGTTTTTCTCCTCTTCATGAGGGATTTTTTGACTGATGCGATCTATACGCCGAAACGACATATAATCTGGAAAATACGGTAACTGTTTTTAAATACGGTAACTGTTTTTAAATACGGT
>NC_056505.1:33306220-33315411 GCF_014905685.2 Nematolebias whitei
AAATACGGTAACTGTTTTTAAATACGGTAACTGTTTTTAAATACGGTAACTGTTTTTAAATACGGTAACTGTTTTTAAGTTGCCACATGTCCCTTAAAAACCAGAAGATGTCCAGCAGGGCCATAAGCTGAGAACCATCAGAAACCTGTGGGAGCCTGGAGCACTCTGCTGTTTGGAGGAGTCCAGCCAGACGCTGTTTTAGCAGAACTGCGACTCAGGTCGTTTTCACACTAGATAGTCCGGTAGACTCGGTTCGGTTCGGGACCAATATTCATGACCTTTTGTTTACATTTGAGCTGGTGTGTTTGCATCCACACTGCACTGTGCAGTCGAGTCAACCTGTTGAACCAACCTATTCCCCCGCTCGCCTGTGGAGGCGCTGCACCAAGAACTACTGAAAGAAACAACACAAAACCTCTGAAGACACGTCTTCTTCTTCTTCTTCTGTAAATAAAAATAAAATGAAGTGGCATCAAGTTTTAGCAGTTTTAGGAGTTATATTTTGTAATTTTTCAAAAATGGACTTAGCATGAGCAGAAGATGAGACAGAAGACCCTGGAGAATATTGTTTTTCCACACAAGGCAGCTGACGGCTCCATATAAGGTCAGAGCAATGCATGTTTGTTTACCCTACGGAACGGGTCCGGTCTGTTTACATTCACACTGTACTTGAACCGCGCTGGAGTTCTCTTCTACCGGACGAAGACCTAGGTTTTAGCCCGGGCCAGAGTTCGCCTTTTTGTTCCGTGACAGAGTTCGATGGCACGTTCACACCTCCCTAAACGAGCCGAACTTTCAAGGAAAACGAGCTAGAGTTCAATTAAAGCGGACTAAACAGGGCTGGTGTGAATGCACCCTCAGAAACAAGGTCAGCTAGGAAAACATACCAACTGGGATGTGTGTGTCTAAAACTTTTGCACAGAACAGTTTATTCTGGTGAGTAAAGAGGATATCTAACAGGGATGTTCTGTTTAAGGGATTCAGATATTTCATAGATACTGGTGTCAATAAGTTTGCATCAAAAAGAAAGTAACTGTTGCCAAAACTAATAAAAAATATAACATTATTGCAGGAAATTATTAAAAAACAACAAGTGAATGCTGAGCTGCCCAACGTCGTGTTACTCACCTGAACAGACCTGTAGGTGGTGATGAAAGGAAGCATGAGATGGAAACCTGGACCACTGGTTGTAGTGAGGAGAGCTCCTCCCCTGGTTCACACACACACAAAGATTGTTATGTTGAGAGAAAATATTTGAGCATATTTCTTGTTACAGTAAAAAAATAAAACCTGATTCACTGTAAAAATGTGAACAGTGATGACACGTTTTGTATCAGCCCTCATTCAGGAAATTAAAAGGATATAAACATTTATAATTAGCTCTTTGTCTTTTTCTCTTCTTCTCCTGGGAGGGCGCGGCACACCACACTTAATCAACCGGCTCAGTGGGAATGAGACAAGACGTTTCTCTGATGAATTTCACAAGAAAGACCTTGTGTTTTTTAGCAACACCAACAAGAACCACAGAGAAGGGTAGTTTAATGTAAACAGCTCACTGAACCACGAAGAGGTTTCTGTGAATCTGGGGCAAGCTATTAATTTTCCTAGAAGGCCACATATGGAGCTGGGACTGTTGTGGAGGTCTGGAAAAAAACAGGCTAAACTCAGAATGGCCAAATATAAAGTTTAGCATTAAATATAACTTTCATTAGAGTTTTGACCTGCAGTTTCTCTCTGCTGCTCACACCTGGGCTCACCAGACGGCAAGACCCGCTCTGATCGGGTCAAACTGTGGCTCTGGTTCTCTTCATTTGTTGAAAGTAGCGTTGGTTTAATTTCTGTATCATTATTAGAGTTAGAGTGGATGGCTTTAACAAGACCACAACAAAACACTTTTTCTTCCCCCTCCTCATTTTAACAGACGGCGGAAATCCGTCGCAGCAGCGGAGAACTTTAACCCACATGAAGCTAAATGTATAAAAATATGTATACCCGTATTTTCCGCCGTACACGTCGCACCGCCCTATAAGTCGCATCAGTCCAAATATGTCTAATAAAGTGGAAAAAAATCCATAAATACGTTGCTTCGTTGTATACTTCGCATCTATTATGCGTCACTGCTGACAACCCGGAAAAGTGAGCCGGTGTTGTGCCAAAAATCGATGGGCTGTCAAATGGCGGCCGTAGGAGAAGAAGAATTTAACAAGATTAACATTTAAAAACAATTGTGTTTGCTCAAAATTACATTAAAGGTGTGTATCAGTTGAACTTTTACTTAATAAATGCACTTTGACGGTCAAATCAGTTGCATTTCAAAAGCCGATATGCGGAAGTAGGAACGCGCAGAGGGACGAGTCGCTGCTAACTCTAAAAACAATTGTTTGTTTGCTCGACTTTAAGGTAAAGGTGTGTCTCAGTCAAACATTTGCTTAATAAATGCACTTTAATGGTCAAATCAGATGCATTTTCAAAAGTATTCGCTGCCTCTGTGCTCCCTCCGGGAGTGTGCAGACAGGGAGGAAAAAAGGAAGGAGGAACACTGTGCAATTCTTCAAAATTTTACAAGATAAACACCTAAAAACAATTATTTGTTTGCTCGACTTTATAGTAAAGGTGTGTCTCAGTTGAACTTTTACTTAATAAATGCACTTCAGTGGTCAAATCAGCTTCATTTCACCGGGGCGGTGCAGCAAAATGAAGCTGATTTGACAGTTGCTCCAAGCGAGCTGGATGACGGTGGCATCTATGGCAAGCCAATTGTGTCATTATTAGCCACTTTTACCTATTATATGACACAACGGCATGCCATACTGTTCTGCTGCCATCTAGTGGCTAAAAAAGCGTTCAATATTTTAGTCAGAATGAATACCATACCATACCAATTTATTTATAGAGCACTTAAAACAGCAACAAGGCCAACCAAAGTGCTGTACAAAAGAACACAAACATGCACAGCAGACAGGAAAACATAAAATAAAAATACAGATACAAATAGCAGCAGAAGCTAACTAAAATGGCCAACAGAGTAGAGTACAGACAGGACCAAAACAAATCACACCGTGTTAAAGGCAAGAGAATAGAAGTGGGTCTTCAAGCGAGACTTAAAGACTGAGAGTGTGGGAGCCTGCCGGACACTCAGTGGCAACTCATTCCACAGTCGTGGACCTGCAACAGAGAAAGCCCTGTCACCTCTGAGCTTACGACGGGTTTCTGGGACTGAGAGAAGCATCTGGTCTGCTGACCTCAGAGAGCGCGGTGGGACATATGGCTGCAGAAGATCAGTGAGATAGGATGGGGCGGAACTGTTCAGATTTAAAAACATACATGAGAATTTTGAATTGGATCTGAAGGTGAATGGGTAGCCAGTGCAGGGAGGCCAAAACTGGCGTGATGTGCTCTCTATAGCCTGTACCAGTTAAAAATCGGGCTGCAGCATTTTGGACCAGTTGTAGACGAGCAATGGAGGACTGACTGATTCCAAACAGAAGTGAATTGCAGTAATCAAGCCTAGATGTTATGAAGGCGTGGATCACTGTCTCAAGGTTCTTTTTGGAGAGTGTAGGTTTCAGCTTAGACAGCCGTCTCAGCTGAAAAAAACAGGATTTGACCATCATGTTTACGTGACTGTTGAGTTTTAAGGATGGGTCCATTATCACCCCCAGATTAGTGACCTTTTGTTTCTCTAGCGGGGCTAGAGAGAAAAGGTCAATGTCATGGTTCATGAGTGAGCCACTGGGATGGAACAGCATGACTTCAGACTTCTTCTCATTGAAGCTTAAGAAATTTAAAGCCATTCAGTCCCGGATGTCAGCCAGGCAGTCAAGAAGAGGCTGAATAGAGCGTGTGCCTCTGTGCCTCAGGGGGAAGTAAATTTGGCAATCATCGGTGTAGAAATGAAAGGGTATGTTGTGCTTGCGGAAAATAGCACCTAGTGGCAGCAGGTATAAAGAAAAGAGAAGGGGACCGAGGATGGACCCCTGCGGAACCCCCCACTGGAGCGCTGTCGATGCCGAACTACAATCTTTGATATTGACACAGAAGGTTCTGTCAGAGAGGTAGGACCCAAACCATTTAAGGGCTGACCCTGTGATGCCCACCCACTGCTCCAGTCTAGAAATGAGGATCTTGTGGTCGATGGTGTCAAAAGCAGATGTAAGGTCCAATAGAACAAGCAGCACAGAATCACCTGCGTCTGTGGATATGAAAATGTCATTAAAAACCTTCAGTAGAGCAGTTTCAGTGCTATGGGAGAGATTTGAAGCCAGATTGGAATAACTCTAGGATAGTGTGATCCCCCAAAAACTGTTTCAACTGAGACTCCACAATTTTTTCCAGTAGTTTAGAGGTGAATGGGAGTCTGGAGACAGGCCGGAAGTTGGACATGACTGAGGGGTCAAGGTTAGGTTTTTTCAGGAGGGGCTGGACAGCAGCATGTTTAAAAGTTTTTGGCACCACACCTGAGGATAAACTGCTATTCAGAATAGCGAGGATAAAAGGACCCAGAGTAGGAAAAACTTCCTTTAGTAGTCGAGGGGGGACCACATCAAAGGGGGAACGGGGAATGAAAATGGTCATATCTCAGCCAAAAATTATTTTATAAATATGGGACAAAAATCCATAAATAAGTAGCTTTGGTGTATAAATCGCAGGGCATGCAAATTATGCAAAAAAACCCTGTAACTTATAGGGTGAAAAATACGGCACTTGAACTCATCATCACAGTAAGGCAGTCCTTCTCAAATAGTAGGGCGCGCCCCCCTGGGGGGGGGGGCAATGCGGGGGTGTGGGGGGGCACGCGCATGTGACCCTAGAAAACATGCTGTTTTTGCTGCAGGGAGTATTTTTTTTGTTTCCCACCATTCTCATTTTGTTGCATGCGTTCCTAATAATAATGTTATGAACAAATATGGCTTCCTTGTCGTTTTGGGAGTCATGTATGAACCGTGTCTCTCTCCTCTGCTGCTGACACGATGAATAAACTCGGACCGTCACCTCCTCCGTCCTCCGCTGCTGTTTTTATTTCCATTTAGTTTTATTGATGAGTTTGTTAAAGCACAATTTACAGAAGTAATGTTTAATAAATGTTAGGACTCTATTCTTTGCTAACAAAATATATTCACCTCCTCAGTTAAGCTGCTGTTTTATTACGTTCTGGACGTTTGTCACCCACAGCACGCAGGTGACAAAGAGTAACTCAAAGCGAGAGTTACCTGCTTCCTCTTTCTTCTTTCATGTTGACAATTATTTTATTTTTTTTTAATCGATGAGTGTGCTCATTGCTCCCGACTTCCTCATTTTGATTAAAAATAAATAAATCAGCATAAATTGTTTTATTCATTTTTGTTTTGTAGGTCAAAGTGTTTTATAAAACACTCCTGAGCTAAAATGTTGCTGATCACTTTGAATTTATTATTATTTATTGATTATATTTAATTTTAGTTTTCAGTTTCAAATGGTCCAAAATGTTTACAGTTTAAAAAATGATTTTTTTTTTCAGGCAAATTGATGCACTTTAAGTTGTTTCTGTTACAGACTGAAAAACTATGTTAAAGTTGTTCTTCCTTGTAAGTTGATCTATATTCTTTTTTTATGTTAATAAGGACACGGTGTTAGGCAGAGGTGTACTTATAATAATTTTATAGGCATACTATTTACAGTCGCGGCGGAGAGTTGGGGGAGCAAAATGTTTACTTCTTTCTGAGGGGGGCATAACAGAAAATGAGAAGCACTGCAGTAAGGCAAGAACTACAGAGATGAACAAACATGAATACCAGAAAAAGTGAACTTTTACCTTTTAGTCAGGGGAATGTCTCTTATTAATATGGATATGACGGTACTTAAAATAAGTAATGTGTACTGCAGTACAGACAGCCACGGGGGGTGGGGGGGGGGGGGTGGTACTTGTCTACTGTGTCATACATATAAAAGCTATGTATTTTGCAAAATTACTTATATTTGGTTTCTGATTTTTCATCAATCTCCTGCAGTCCAGGTGGAGACAGTAACAGGTTAGATGTGGCCTACGGGCCATAAGATGTCAATATGTGCTGGACAGCTGGCATGTGGAGCAATCTAAAAGCCCTCACAGTTTAAGGGCACATGCTCATGCTCACAACTTTAATGTGTTCAGTTCTCTGGAGTCACGCTGTTACAATACATCCTCATGCACAAAACAAACCTCAGTGCATCCTGGGGGCTCACCTGTAGTACACTCCAGTGTGCCCTTCATCAATCTTGTGCACAGATGCTAAAAGCATTGCTCCTCCAAGTGCAGCAATTATAGAGAAGACGGCACCCCACTGTGCCATCCTGGCAAGCAGACAGCGAAAGACAGCATGTGAAAATGAGCAGATAGATTAATAAAATGGCCTTTCAGCTGCATGCGACGGTTAAACTCCTCTCCAGCCAGTAAACACTTGAGTTGTGCTGTCGTAACACAAACGAGCAGGCTTCTTGAGTTTATCTCCTCTCAGCTCAGGCTTATCTCTGGGACTCCTACACCGTCACACTTAAAGAGGATTGAGGCTAAATTTCAGATACATTACCTCTCAAGTATTTCATCAAATAAATGTGAGAATAACATTTATACATACAGCCCTCCTTTAAATGCACACATAAATAAAGAAAATGAAAATATAAATGTTTAGTACACAGAAATTAAGGCAGCTACCTCAAACTTGGTTAGTAAGGATTTGTGAAAATGTAATCTGCTGACCTTCTGGCACAACACTGAGCTTGTTTCCAAATCTGTGTTTATTCAGCAGATGTTTTTAAACTCTCAGATTACTATATATAATGATTTCTTACAGTGATAGACTTTTAAACCAACATTGTGTTTTAAATCTGACATGTCTCATTGGCTTCATGGAACAGGTTGGTACATTTTGTTTTGTGCTTTTGGTCATAAAAACAAAAAAAAAACCTAATCTGAAAGAAAAAGGTCTGTAAACTCAATCATCCAGGTAGATAAATACAAAAAAGTTTAAATCATATTATCTGGACAAGTTTCCCTTTTTCCCTGACAGGATAAAACAATGAATGAAACAAAACTAAAAACATAAAGTTAACCCTAAATCAAAATAGCCACGTGTTAAGAGAACTTCTAATACAAGCCGAATGAATGTTATCATGTTAAAACCGTAAATGAAAACATAAGTATATGACAACATGTCTCTATGGTTGACTTATACTGAAGTTAGAATATGAAAATATCTAAACCGGTTTTGTAGCTAACGCCTAGCATGTTTTAAGTTATAACAATATTTATGTTCCAAAGGCAAAAATCACCTTTACGTGATACACATGTTTATTTATTTTTCGAACTAATGTCTCAAACCTTATCGGAGTCTCAAACCGCATCAAGAAACCACGTTTGCTTTAAGCTACTAGCTAAATGCTTGCTAGTTACCAACAAAACTTTAGCACGTCTCCTTCTGTTTTAGTAAAATACTATCCTATTAAATATTTCCGGGTAGGTAAGACATATAAAAATACATCGGCACATCCTTTTATTTTGTTTGAGTGGTCTTACCTGTTATTTTTATCTGAAAGTACAGCAAAATACACAAAAATACAAGCAGCTTCTTACTCTGGGCTAAACTCTGTTTGTTTGGCATCTAGTGTTGCATTATCGCCCCCTGCTGGATGGTCAGTGAACTGCTTCGGTTATTTCATGTTTGGTGCCCCTCAAGGCAACAAAGGCTTCTAAATATTACAGATAAATTTCTTTGTGCCTTCCTTCATTCTTCTGTCATAATTTTAAATAAATCACTATGTTCCTAATCCTAAAATCAATTGATTTAAAAATAAATCTGTTTTTTTATAGTCTATTAAAATTTCCTTTATTATGAGAGACTGCTATATTTTATTATAAAAAGTGTTATAATTATACATTTATGAATTAGTTATCATATTATGCTATGTTACTAATATTATATTAAGTGTGTGTAACTGTCTTTGTAATAAATGTTTTTTTTTAATGATGTGGACCCCAGGAAAAGTAGCTAGCCATTGTTACGGCAATGGCTATTAGAGATCCAAATAAATAAACAAAAATAAATAAATAAACAAATAAACTGTGATGAAGTGAAGATTCAATGAGTCTGCTGGCTTCCATCCTTAGATAGATAACTTTTACTTATTGGCTTTTGTATGTATGTGAATGTTTCTGTTCAGTGTCCTGAGACAACTCCTGTTGTGATTTGGCACTGTATAAACTGAATTGAACTGAATCCAAGTTTTTAATTTTAATTAAATATGTTGTGCTTTGAGGCAGCATGGTGGCGCAACTGGTAGAGCTTCTGCCTCTCAGCGAGCAGGTCCCTGGTTCAAACCCCGGTCCATGGGCCTTTCTGGGTGGAGTTTGCATGTTCTCTCCGTGCATGCGTGGGTTTTCTCCGGGTGCTCCAGTTTCCTCCCACAGACCAAAAACATGCATGTTAGGCTGATTGGTAACTCTAAATTGTCCCTAGGTGTGAGTGAGAGAGTGAATGGTTGTTTGTCTCGTTTGTCTCTATGTGGCCCTGTGATGGACTTGCGACCCGTCCAGGGTGTACCCCGCCCCTCGCACAGTGATTGCTGGACATGGGCACCAGCGACCCCCGTGACCCAAAATGGAATAAGCGGGTAAAGAAAATGGATGGATGGATGGATGGATGTTGTGCTTTGAATAGCTTATTCATGGTGAATTAAGTAAATTTTAAACAATCAAGGTTATATAGTTCAGGTGTACACTTGAATTGTAAATTAAATCAGTGTATTACTGTGTTGAATGATTTCTCAAGACAGATTTTGTTTTCAGTCATTTTCTTTTACACGGCCTTTTCTGTTAACAAATGAACTTAAGGTTGTTTAATTTACCAACCAGTCATCTGTTAATTAAGTCAATTCTAAAAATTACTTGTTGTATTTAAAGCACTAATGGGTGAGTGCATTACAATGTATTCGTAAATAGTGACTGACTCTTGTAAAAATCTGTCTGACAGATTAACTGGTAACCTCTTTGTTCAAAAATAAGTGAACCAGATGTAAGCCAGATGTTCCTTATGTCATACAAACATTTTTAAAGTCTTTGAACATTTTTATGGTGCAAACTATCCTCTGAACTGTATGAAGGTCACCCTAGTGTTTCCTTAAAATTAAATATATATATATACGTATATATATATATATATATATATATATATATATAC
>NC_056505.1:33315511-33324347 GCF_014905685.2 Nematolebias whitei
GGAAGATCTCTGGTTCAAGCCCCGGTACCGACAACATCAAAAATGTGGGTGGGGTAGGTGAAGCACCCACACCTGCCGTCACCTCCATTCGTCCCACTCTGGGCCCATGAACAAGGCCCTTAACCCCCACCTGGCCCTCCGGGTGTCCTGGATGGCAGCTTTCTGCTCCACACAGAGGACTGTGGTAGCTTGGTGTCTGTGGTTGCATCAGGAAGGGCATCCGGCGTAAAAATAACTGCCAAGTCTTTGTGCAACTTAGTTCGCTGTGGCGACCCCTGACGCAGGGAGCAGCCGTAAGAAGAAATTTATACATATATATATATATATATATATATATATATATATATATATATACATACTGTATATACAGTATACTATTTGTGAGCAGTCAGTATCTTACCTGCAGTACTCTTAGGTCAATCTGTATCAGTTTGAAAAGTCCAGGAGGAATTCACATGAGGGAGTAACACTAACAGCTATTTGGACTCATTTAACATCTTACCTTTCCATCAATCTGGTTTCAGGAAACAACACAACACAACAACTACTTCGCTGAAGGTTCTTAATGACGCTGAAGTACTGGATGCTAAGGATTATTGTGCTGCACTTTTCTTAGACCTGTCTAAAGCTTTTGACTCTGTGGATCATAACATCTTGTGTCATAAGCTCTCAGAAATCAGTTTCTCAGAACACACTATTGGTTGGTTCTCCAACTATCTCTCAGACGGGAGGCAATGTGTTCAACATAATGGTACTTCCTCCAGTTATTTAACAGTCAACAATGGTGTACAACAAGGCTCAGTCTTAGGTCCCACCCTCTTTACAATCTACATAGCTAATGTATGTCAGGGCATCCCTGATGCATCCTTACATTTCTATGCTGATGACACAGTTGTTTATTGTCGAGCTAAAACTGTTGCTAAGGCTTTCCAGCTTTTGCAATCTGCATTCAAGATCATCCAGTCAGATTTGTTCCATCTCAAACTTGTCCTAAACACAGATAAAACCTAAACACAGATAAAACCAAAGGGATGCTTTTTTCAAACAGGAAGTCGGTCCCAGCAGTTCTTCCTTAGATTTTATCCTCAAATGGTGTCCCTATTGAGTTTGTCAATTCTTATGAATATCTGGGTATCTTGGTCAATTCGCATCTCTCTTTGAAGCTCCATGTGGAAAACTTGGAAAGAAACTGAAAGTTAAACTGGGTTTCTTTTTCAGAAACAGATCCAGTGTAACTTTTATTGCTAGGAAACGCCTTGTATCTCTGACATTCCTCCGGTCCGTTGATTACGGTGACATTATTTACATGAACGCTCCTACAAGAACCCTGCAGATGTTGGATGCTGTCTATCATGGTGCACCAAGATTCATAACTGGCTGTGATTATCGTACCCACCACTGCAACCTGTATTCACTGGACATCATTAACTTCACGCAGACTCTCCTACTGGTATGTTTTCATCTTTAAATCACTTCTTGGTCTGCTGCCTTCATACATCTCCTCCTACATGTCACAGCATGAGTGCAGCTACAGCGTGCACTCTCAGGACATTATTACCTGCAGTGTTCCCTCAGTGCAGACTGAGGCGAAAGGGCCTTCTCCTACTCCGCTCCTGTTTCCTGGAATATCTTACAAAAAGATCTGAAGCTCTCGACCTTGACCTCTCTAAGTGGCTTTAAGAATCTGCTAAGTTCATGGTAAAAACCAATACAGACATGTTCCTGTTTTTAGTTTTCTACATCACCTTACAACCTATCTGTTCTTTTTTTGTTACATTTTCTTTTACATACCATTTTATTTTCACTTGTTATTCTCAATTTGTATGCATCCTTTATGCTTGTCGATTATTGTCTTTGTTGTCCGCTGTTGTCATCACTCTTTGTTAAAATCAGGTCTCTCTTGTAAATGAGTCTCTGAGGCTCAATGGGATTAACCTTTCTAAATAAAGGTTGAATGAAAAACATCTACTCAGAGCCAAACAAAACTCCACCATCTGAAACATCCATCCATTATCTTTTACCCGCTTTTTCATTTTCATGTAATGGGGGTCAAAGGTGCCCATATCCAGCAATCACTGTGCGAGATGCGATGTATACCCAGAACAGGTTGCAAGTCCATCACAGGGATATCTTAAAAAACGTTTTAAAAGTTGTAATACTCTTGTAATAAAAACCCTGCCACTAGATGGAAATAATTTCCACATCTACAACAAATCAAAATAAAGCGGAGGACAAACATTCTTAATATTGCTACATACTTCCTGAGACATAAGGCCTTTGCTGTTGCTCATGTGGTTGTGGTTCTCATGTGGTAGTGAGAACTGAGAACTTCTTTCTTACATTAACCTTTTATACTCTGAAGAACATCGGCAGTGCAGAACTGCTGGTAAGCCCTCTCCCCGCAGCAAATGTCACGCACCAACAGAAACAACACAGAGAGAGCACGGATGGCAGAGATGGAGGTTTAAAGTTTTAGTTAATGATGGAAGAGTTAGTGGAGAAAGATCTGATGTTTCTGTTGATACTGAAGAGAAGTACTAAATTGCAAATTTGTCACGAAGAGAATGTCACCATTTCCGACAGATTGTACATAATAACGTGTGAACGTTTCCAAACAAAATGCTCAGCCGAGCTGTATATCCTCACGGTCAGCACAACCACAAAGAGACTCCTGTATCTCAGCTGTCTTGACTATCTTTATGTTTTATTTGACGATCTTCTTAAGATTTTTTTGACTACCTTTATAAGTTTTGATGACATAGTTGTAAAGATGGTTGTATTTTCTAACAGCCTCGGCCACCTGCTCCTCAGCGGAGCAGTTGAAGTGAAATGAGAGCTGTCTAGTTCACCTGCTTTTCTGCATGAACACAGTCACAAAGTTCTCACCAATCACACTGTATAGCGTACTTAGAACCGTGCAAGAAAAAAAAAAAAAAAGAACCATGCAAGAAAATGTTGCCAGACGTTTGAGCACAGGATGGGTCCTCAAAAAACCTGCAAAATCAAACAAACGTAACTGTTGTCACACGACTGGCAAAATGAGATTAACATTCATAATGACTTGTAAAGTATATATCAGGCGTTCACCTGCCTTGTTTCATTTATTCATTCAAAACATGAAGTGGGTGAGTGGTGGTGCAGAGGCTAGAGAAGGTGGGCCTGTGATCAGGAGGTTGTAACAGTCAGTATGTATTTTACTATTGTAGTACCATTTTAACGCCACATGATGGCGCCTCCTTTATTTGCTAAGTCATCGTAGAAGTCAGTGGTGTAGCTGGGAGTCTTGCAGTGTGTACCTGCTTAGCTGCTCCGCTCAGCCTCAGTAATGAGTGCTGAAGGATATACAAACTATACTCTATGTTATACATATACATTTATGCCGTGGAGATCTGGCATTGTATAATTTCCAAGTTTTGTAATAAAGTGCAAGTGAGAATCGATCTATCGATCTTTTCCAAGCTATGCCGGAACTCATGCTGTTACGCTAAGATAGCTCTCCTCCTACACACTACCATGACGTTAAAAGGTTGTCAGTTCAACTCCCCCAGATCGATAACATCAAAATGTGGGTGGGAAAGGTAAAACACCCACATCTACTTCCACCCTGATTTGCCCTGCTCTGGGCCCTTGAGCAAGGCCCTTAACCCCCACCATCTGCTCCCCCAGGCACCCTCTCCGCTCCACACAGAGGGCTGTGGTTGTGTCAGGAAGGGCATCCAGTGTAAAAACAGTTGTCAAGTCGTCATGCAATTTAGTTTGCTGTGGTGACCCCTGAAGAAAGGAGCAGCCGAAAGAAGAAAGAAAAATTCAAAACATGTAGCTTTTCCCTATTTACAATTTCCTCTCAGTTATTAACATTTTCAGTACGCAATCAAAGTTTGACAATGACAAAATCTTTTTTTTTTCTCTCCCTCTCCTCTAAAAACTTGGACATGTAGTGCAAACGCAGTAGAAAATCTGTTTTTAAAATACCCGGTGTTGTGTGGATGGAACCACATACAATACACATACAATACAAATGCACATACAATACAGTAAATCTGGACAATTCTGGACTGTGTGACAATTTTCTGGGAGTTATGAGGTCATCTGTGTGAGCAGGGTGATTTGTAGGAAGAATAGCTGGTTAGAGACACAGAACTACAGTAAAGAAGCTCTTCAGCAGCCACAGTGCACACAGTTAGTGATGCAGCGCAGAGGTTGTTTAGCTCAGAAGTGGCGTAGGAAAAATGACGAGATGTAGAAATGTCTCATGAAGTGTTGGAACTAAGCAGCGAGGAACAGACCGAAACAAGAATCCAAAGTGAAGTGAAACCCGACTTTAATGTCTGAAACATGGCAACGTTGCAACACAGACATATACATTCTTACAGAAAAGAAGTCACACACATCTGCATTTTGAGAACAGCTACTGGTTCAAACTAAAATGATCACTGTCAAGAGGTAATTTATACATGTTTTTAAATAAATCAAGAAAAGTGGAATGTTTAGTACTTTAAGCATATCTTGTTGTTGTTGTTGTTTTCTTTTTGAATTTAATTCCAGTGGTGATAGTGGCTCATTTTGAACAATTTTCCTGACATCATTTCATTGCTTTTCTTTTCTACTCCTCTCTCGGTCTCTGCTGTAAAAAGCCACAATAGTCTGATAGTTTTACATAAAACTTACATTCAGCTGCACACAGCCGGTAACTATTTGTATATTTCTAAAAGTACTGCACCCATACTCAAAGATTATGCCTGCAACATCTAGCTGATAATCAAAGCTGACTAAGAGATGTGTATATCGATGAACAAGCGTGACGTGCTAGAATATTAATCTAAATAAATCAAGTGTCTACACATAGATGATGACTGGCTGTACAGTACAGTGAAGTGACAAACTGCTGCGTGAAAATGAGACAGAAATACACAAACTGTGTTAGTGATCACAAGTAGTTCGTCCCATTATTGACTTGTATCGACCAAATAATCAATGAAAACGATGACCAGAGCTCTTTAACCTGCTGCGGATGAATCACCACAGACATGAAATCAGTGTAAAGCAGTTTAGCTGTGAAATGAGTCTGATCAGATCTGCTGTGGTTCGCTCAACTGCTGTGCTCTTGTACAAGATGAAGCATTTCACCGAGGCCGAGGGTGTTCGTGTGGACAACTCAAGTCTCGACTTTTTCCTTCTGCTTCTTGCTTTTCTTCAAGAAGGATGGCGGCTTGAACTTCTTTTTCTTCTTGGATGGGGATTTGGATGGCGAACCCTCGGGGGTGTTACCTTGGGGTTTGGTCGGCAGAGCGGTAGGAGTGGAAGAGGTGTCGTTGGTGGAAAGAGCCTTCATCCCTTTCTCCAGCTCCTCCGTTGCCTGCTTCTCCTCCTCACCACCGTTTTGAATGGCAGGCAAGTCACTCTGTTCCGTCTCTGCTGCGAAGGTCGTTGAAAGGGAACAAACAAGGCAGACAATGTTCAGCAAACACACATGAGAGGACTCAGATGGGTGGAGCTGCAAAGCTACATGCTAACATGCTTGCTTCATGAGATTTGAGTTGCCGCATGGTTTATCTGTACTTACTAGAGGGACAAGACCAAAGCACCAGATGTGTGCCCTATAAACCAGTGGGACACGACACAGAACAGGACAGACACATGGACAGAGTACAACAGATACAGTATGTGCTGAGACAGACGAGCTGACTCGAACAGAAACAGACAACTATACATTTTGACCTCATTAATAAAATCCATACATTTGATCAGTTCTATATTAGGTCTGGTCCACTGGCAGGACTGAACTCAGAGTATCTTCTGATCGACACCAGGTTTTAAAATGATCCAGATTGATCCACAAGTGAAGGAAAACACACAACAGACTTTACTGTGTCATGACTAAAACAAAGCCAGAGACAAAAGTGAAAGTCTGAGCTGCCCATCAGACATATTGATTAACGGATCATCAGCAGCGTGATCAGCTCTATAAATGTGGAAGTTTCATTGGTTTGTTGCTCTGGAGCATACATGTAATAATAATAATGATTAATAATAATGTCATCACAATGTCAGCACTGTATGTTTCCATACAATGGCGAAATTAGTCTCTGCATTTAACCCATCCACCACCAGGTGGTGCAGTGGGCAGCTATTGAAAGCGCCTGGGCGGCTTTTGGGGATGAGGTGTGCTGCCCAGAGACACCACGTGATGTGCAGTGACTGGGGATCGAACCTGGGACTTTCAGGTCCCAAACCGGCTGCCCTGCCTTTACACCATCACGGCCCCCATACATGTGTGTGTTGACATGAGAGTGGGGCAGTAAGTAATATCTACAAACCTCAAAGAGCTGGCGCAACGTTGCAAAGATCTAAGTTCATGCTCAATAATCCAGGAATAAATCCATCAAAGTTCAGTCAGGTCCTCTGGACAGTTTCTTTTTGTTGCAACATTTCGTCTTTCATCCAGAGGACTTCATCGGCCTGAGGAGCTGGAACAAACTCAGTCCCACAAGTGGCACACTCACATAGTGAGCCAACCAGTTTCATGGTGCTAAGATGGTTTCTGGAGTCTGCCCTCTACCCCGTTGACTCGTCCGAGGTAGCCGTGGACAGATGACTTATGGGGGACTGATGAAGTCTTTTGGATGAAAGACGAAATGTTTTTAAAAAATGAAACCATCTGTAGGGGTTGCGGCTTGTTTCCTGGTGTCTAGCCCCATCTTGTGTTTCGGTCTTGTGTTCTCTTGATCGTCAGTTTCTGTTTTTTATAGTTTGTGTTTTCCTAGTGTCTGGCTCCATCTTGTGTTCCTGCACTCTCTAGTTTCCCAGTTTATCATTTTCCCTGATGTGTTTCAGCTGCATGTCCTCACAGGTGTTTTGTCTCATTAATCATTGTAGATAGGTCTGTGTCTCTGTGTTGATCCTTGTCCTGGCATTGTTATCTGTCCACTGGTGATGTCCTAGTTTGGTCTGTGTGAACTCCTTGATGCTCATGTAAGTTTTGCTGCACTGACAGCCTTTTGATTTTTGTAAATAAATACTTTATTTAATATTCCTCCTGAGTGTTCGAGTGCTTGCCTGCACCATTGGGTTTATCTGCACCAGCCCCTGTTACAACACCGTCCAGAGGACCTGACTTAACTTTGTTGGGTTGCAAAGAAGAGTGGGCCAAAATTCTTCCACAACCACAAGAAAAACAAACAGAAAACAACCGCTGAGAGCTGCTAAAACAGATTCTACAAGCTGCTGGGTCGTTGGCTTTTACACACAGCTTTTCCATTTTGGCTTAATTTTGTTAAATTAATAATAACTTGATGTGTGTGTGTTTACTTCAGGTTAGAGTTAAATAAATGTATATCCTGATAAAGAACAGATCATATTTTCCATCCAGTCCTGATGTCAAACTCTAGAATCAAAAGAGATGTGGCTTTCATGACTGTAATTATACTTAAAGTTGCAAAAACCTGGTTGAACCAGTCTTTTCCTGGTGTTTAAAGCCAAAATGTTTTATTTAACAAAAACCACTGACACTGACAAAATGTGACAGTGAATGTTACTCCTCCAGGTGTCCAACAAGCAGCACCAGGAAGAACTCCTTATCAACAATTTGCAAAAATATCAGCAAAAATGAAATATTTGATGTAGCAGCTACAAATGCTTTATTGTCCTATTAATACTTATTAGTGTGGTCAGGACAGAGACACGGTCAGCTGCTTATGAGGAGGAGTGACAGAACTGTGAGGGTTTGAAACATGCAAAGAAGCAGCATGGAAGGCAAGCCAGGCCGACAGTCTGAATCTGTGCTCTGCCGAGCCTCACCTGAGAGGAGGGCGTGGCCGCCTGCAGGGCCTTTAGTAGGGGAGGTAGCAGGGGGAGACTCGTCATTCTCCACTGCCTCCCCTACTGTCACACAGACACACAAAGAGGGAGGCAGAGTTCAAATGTTCAGGAGGTTGGATGAGTGAGGTAAAAGAGACGTGAGCACACGTTACACTTCATACGGGACTATAACGAGGGTCTATGCTGGAAACATGGAATTACTTTAAATACGTGAACTGTGAAGAGTCTACATGCACCACCGAGAGAGGCCAGAGGTCCATCAGAGAGATGTTCATGATGGCGTGTTAGGAAAAACAGGCAAATTAGTGCTCCTTATGTTCTGTTACTAGTTCATGCAGTTTTAGACCACAACATATTGAAGTGTCAGCAGAACACAACTCCTCAGAGGTGACGGTTAATTCTTTAAACATTTTGATGATGTTATGAACTCTGAGGCTAACAGCATAAAATGGTCCACTGGTTCTGTTTGGCTTTCTGCACACTGGTTTTTGTCTAAATGGTTTATGTCATGTTGGAGCATACGTGTCATTTAGCTGTAGTCTTCAGGTGTCTCTGAATCAAATGTTTGTCCACTGTCACAGAGTGAGAATGGAACTGGAAATACCCTCATGTGTCTGTCCATCAGTCCGTGTTGTGAGTATGAAAACTTGAAAAATAAACTCAATACTGACTTCCATTTTGGTGTGTGGCTACATCTAGGCGTAAGAAATATCACTAATGTCAATCAAAAATTGGGTTGTCAATTCAAGATGGCCACCACCATTTAGGCTATATATGTAACCCCCTCCTCCCATCATTAAAGAAAGCTCAGCTTCATAGTTTTTCATTGCCTAAAAGTATAGTTTCTTCAAATGATTAGGGTGGACAGTGGGGTGGTTGATTAATCATATGGTGGCCAAGGCCACCAATGGCCACCCCCAGGCTCTGCCGTTGGGCCAGGTCATGGACAAAATTGCTCCTTCTCCTCGACAGGATCTGTCACTCTGCACTGCCTCGGACAAACAAAACCAACCAATTA
>NC_056505.1:33324747-33326684 GCF_014905685.2 Nematolebias whitei
TATATATATATATATATATACACTTTACTGTAGACACTGAGGTCAGTGTAAATCTTCGATGGGTGAAATGTGTGTGTTTTTTTTATTTTTCTTATCTGAACAACGTACCATTGGTCCCCTCGTCTTGTTTCCTTTGCACTTCCTTGCGGTACTCCTCCAGCTCTTGGTCCGTCAGCTGGTTGAAGGGATTGGGAGGTTCTGGTTCTGGTGGGACTTTGGGTGGGCTCTCTGGGGTCTGATGAAGAAGTAGAACCATGCAGGCACTGTTTTAGCTCATGATACCAACTGAAGAGGGAACTGTACTAAATGTTCTGCCTGCAGACAAATAATAATTTACCGGAGGGCTGTTATCTGTTATGACACTTGCCAGGACTTGAGACTGTGGTCCTGCGGTTTTCATATCCTGACGATTCTGCTGTCGGATCTGAAGACAGCAAAACGTTCTTTGTCAACATTCTTGAATCACCTTTTCGCACAAGGGGAAAAAGGGACTTGTGAAAGACGGACATACCTTGTTTCGTGTCTCGATCACCTCTTTAGGGTTGGTGTAAAGAGGCACAAACTGGTTTGGGTTTTCAATCTTGATGGCTGTGCTGCCAGCCTGTGTCAGCTCTTCTGTCTTCAACCACTTCAGGAAGATATCAGCACAAAAATGTTAAATTAAACAAACAAGCAGATACTGGAACTACTCCAACGTGCACAACAGATTTTATGAGCTTGATTAGGATTGGTGTTTGGCCACCAGAGGGCAGACTCTGCTCTACAGTAGTCCTCACAAAGCCTGTGGGCCTCCCCTGCAATGCAGAGGAGAGAGAAAAGCTGAAGGAGTTAAGCTCCTCCCACTGATGTAAGAAAACCTCTCTCACATTTTTCATATTGTTGCAACTTTGCAAAATACATCTCCTCTCTAAGCTATTTGGTAACAAGAATAAAACCTCCTCTTAGATCCTTGTTAGTAGAAATCAGAAGGACGGCTGCTGACTCAGATAATTTTAGCGAAGATTAACGTGATGTTGGATTTAGGCCACAGTGGCCATGAAGAAGAGGGACTTCCAAAATGTTACATTGTGGAGTCAGTAAAGCAAATGCATGATGGTCAATGGGGTAATGCAGATTACTCCCCCAGAGCCTCACAGTGGTGCGCTGGTGCCCCGGGCTGGCTTGCTCCTGACTGACTTTCTGGTAGGTGTTAGGGGTGTTGAGCCATCGTGTCCTCTCCTGCTGCTGGCGCTGAGCAAACGGGTGCTGCCTCAGAGCGGGGTGGACGCTGTCATCATCGAACTGGTGGAAGGCTGTCACGGTTGCTGGCACCTCCACCTCCCTCCGTGTCCGTGTTCGCTCCAGCAGCACAGGGAAGCGGTAGGCATAGCCAGTACGGTAGCCCTAAAAATAATAAGAGAAAGAAGTGTTTTAATGTTTAGATACACAGCCTTTACTTCTGCTGCACAGTCTCCATTCAGTTGAAAAACTGCCACTGACGTTACTTAAGTACTGGCTGAGTTAGTATTGTGAGCGCATTAAGAAAATACATTTTCCAAAATGTTTTTGTATTTTGGCATATTTTCTGTGGTTTATACCATTAGTCCAGCCTTGTGTTAAGCTGCTGGTGCATACTCAACATTTTACACTTTGTATCTTTCCATTTACAAACCACAAAAAAACTTTTATGCTTTCCTATGCATCCATTTTCCAGACCCCATCAATCCAGTGCAGACAGAGGAGCTGGTGTCTGTCTCCAGCTGTCACTGGGCAGGATACACCCTGAAGAGGTCGCAGGTCTATCAGTCGTTTTCATCAGACACTGTTAAACAGACAAACCTGGATGTAGGAAGGCCACTCTCCAGTACTTTACTAATTCCATGAATACTATAGCTATCCATGAATGAATCAATCCATCCATCCATCCATCCATCCATCCATCCATCCATCCATCCATC
>NC_056505.1:33326694-33329198 GCF_014905685.2 Nematolebias whitei
ATCCATCCATCCATCCATCCATCCATCCATCCATCCATCCATCCATCATCTTCTGCTTGTTCTGAGGTTGGGTCTCTGGGGCAGCATCTTGAGCAGGGAGCTCCAGACATCTATTTCCACAGCCACCTCTTCCAGCTCTTCTACAAGGACCTCAAGGCATTCCCAGGCCAACCAAGAGACTTATAGTCCAGGTTCTCCTCCCAGTCTGACATGCCTGAAGCACCTCCCCAGGGAGGCACCCAGGAAGTATTATACTGTTCCAATACTGTTCTAGTATTGTCTATTGTTGTCACTGTTGTCATTATTCTTTGTTAAAAACAGGTCTCTCTAGTAAACGAGTCCCCGAGGCTCAGTGAGAATAACCTGGATAAATAAAGGTTGAATGAATTCTTACCAGATACCTGAACCACCTCAACTTGCTCCTTTCGATGTGGAGGAGCAGCAGTTCTACTCAGAGTCTCCTCCAGACGACTGAACCTCTCACTCACTAAGGGAGAGTCCAGCTACCCTGCAGAGGAAACTCATTTCAACCTCCTGTACCCACGATCTCATTCTTTCCATCACTACCCAGAGTTCATGACCATAAGTGAGGGTAGGAATGTAGACCAATCGGTAAAAAGCTCAGCTCTCTCTTCATCACCATGGACCGACACAGAGTCCACAATACTGCAGATACCTCACCCTCGACCTGAAGAGAGCAGCCCACCCTCTTCCAACTATAGGACTATGGCAATATTTTTAAACTCTCATTAGGATGTATTTGTTCTATCCATCCATCCATCCATTTTCTTTACCCGCTTATTCCATTTTGGGTCACGGGGGTCGCTGGTGCCCATGTCCAGCAATCACTGTGCGAGGGGCGGGGTACACCCTGGACGGGTCGCAAGTCCATCACAGGGACACATAGAGACAAACGAGACAAACAACCATTCACTCTATCACTCACACCTAGGGACAATTTAGAGTTACCAATCAGCCCAACATGCATGTTTTTGGTCTGTGGGAGGAAACCGGAGCACCCGGAGAAAACCCACGCATGCATGGAGAGAACATGCAAACTCCACCCAGAAAGGCCCCTGGACCGGGGTTTGAACCAAGGACCTGCTCGCTGAGAGGCAGCAGCTCTACCAGTTGCGCCACCGTGCTGCCCGTACTTGTTCTAGTAAACATAAATGTTGCTGGGAACAGTAAAGTTAATAATAATGATAAAAGCATATAAGGCAAAATTTCAGGTCTAGAGTTTTGGTTTGTGTGAAGGTAGGGTGAACACATCATGGTTATCATTTAGTTTGTCAGGAATTATTGGAAGTTATTCCAGTACCAAGAAATATAATACATGTAGTTTTTTTAAGTTATTTATTGGGTATTTAAATAAAGCCTACTTGACATAAATAATCAGAATGCAGAGATTCAATTTAGTTTATTTATATAGTGCCAGTTCACAACTGAGTTGTCTAAGGGCACAGAGACGAGCGCTAAAATTACAACTAACAATTTGATATTATTACACTAGAAGATACACTCAATGAAACATCTGTGGAAGCTTGTGTGAACGTCTGCCCCTGCAAGTAAACTGGGTCTTCTCCTGTCTTTGTGTGTTGCTCCTTTTTTGTAAGTAGATAAAGCGAGGATAATTTTGATCCAACAGTACTGATCTGTCACGGTGAAGGGAGAGATGAGCTAAAAGGCAAAGCGCTCAATTTACCAATCGATTTTCTTTTCAAACCTCACTTCTGGTCACAAGATATGGATAAAAACAGAAAGAATAAGCTGAAGAACAAAAGCTGCTGAAATGAGCTTCTTCTGCAGGGTGGCTGGACCCACCCTCAGGGATAGGGAGAAAAGGAGCCAGCTGAAGTGGTGTAGGCATCTAGTAATGATGTTATCTAGATAGCTTTCAGGGGAGGAGTTTCACACGTCCTCTACTAGAAGGAGAAAATACTTTATTTATACAGATTAGTCTCATTTAACCACGTGGACTCACCTGTTTCAAACTCAATAATGGAACATGTTGCTATGTGGTCCTGTCAAAAATGTAATGTTATATTTTATTATATTGGCTTGAACTGGAAATGGTAGTTAGCCCGATTACTGGTTAAGGTGGATGCGACGTTGATACCAGGTTTGAGTTCAAAGCTAATTGAACATAGCACTCCTTCATTACTTCTACAGAAAACGATGACATCATAGGTAATTGTTGAATGCAGAAACAACGTGTAAATGGGTTTACTTTTAACTGCTTGTTTCTGAACTGGAGTAGTTTTGGGAGGCAGGTGCTGCTGGTGTTAATTATAGTAACTTATCAATGTTCCAACACATATTGAACATTATTATTGATATTGTTTTTCTTATTTCTTTATATATTGTTTTTAACATTTAGGGACTTTTGTGTGAAATCTTTTTATCTTTTTATCTGTTACACTTGAATTTCCCATCCGTGAGACAATAAAGGCTGTTTCTATTCTATTCTATTCTATTCTATTCTATTCTATTCTATTCTATTC
>NC_056505.1:33329208-33338579 GCF_014905685.2 Nematolebias whitei
TATTCTATTCTATTCTATTCTATTCTATTCTATTCTATTCTATTCTAACTTTACCAGGCTCCAGAGCAGAAAAGATTAAACTATATTCCATTTGTCTAATCAGAAGAAATGCACCTTCTTTAAAGTATCCTCTACCACCACTGCGCAAACGCTTCTATTTTGTTTATTTTTTTCTGCTCAGTTCTGCTGCTCACCAGATTATCCAGCGTTCTCATAAGCGCCTCAAACTCGTGTTCCCCTGTGCGGCTTTTATGCATTGGTCCGAAGGTGGAGCCAGCCCAGCCGACAGTGCCAGCTGCAGAGGGTTTATGGACGGTCCGATCCAGCAGGATCAGGTTGTGTTCTCCTCCAGCACAACACAACGCCGACACCTAGCAAAAACACCCACACAAATATAATTAATTCAAATGAAAGCAAACATTGTGTGGATCTTTTCTTTATCTAGGGAATAGCCCATGTTAAATAATAAAACCACTCACATCCTTTATATATTCATACAAGCATCATCTTTTTATGTGAGCGAGGCTGTTATAACCTCACTGTTAGTCATACCTACAGGTAGGGGGTAATACTGCAGCGCTGAATGAAAGGCTGAATAACACCAGAGGAGCAAACTATGCAACCAAAGCAAATGCACAAAGAAGCAAACCGTCACCTGTCAGGTACCGTACAGGTGAGACTGGTGTTCAAGTTAAAGTAAGGTAAGGGTTTGGCTGGATGCAGTGGGTGCATGTCAATACAGTGTCCTAATAAGGACAGAAATAGAAACGTGCGTGTGAGTGCAGGCGTGTATGTATGTGTGTTACCTGGATCTGGCAGGCTGCCTGGATATGATAGATGGTGTAAAATGCTTCCTCCACAGATTCCCCTAGAGCCACAATGCCATGATTCCTCAGCACCAAAACCTGAAAGGCAAAGTAAAAAAAAAGGTACATCATCTTTGTAATGAATGCATCTCAGCTGTGAGCAGCAATACGAGATTCAGTAATTAATCCAGTGTAAGGCCACATCACCCTATAACATCTTCCTTGTATTCGTTTTTAAATCGAGATGCCATGAGGGCAGCAGTGGAGGAACAGCAGCCAAATGAGTGTTGCTCAGTCTGGTCTCCTGTGGTCCACTCACCTTACAGGTGGGGCCTAAGCTCTTCTGCAGCTCCACTCTGTCCTCCTCCTCCTCCATGACTCCATTATAGTCAAAATAGGCCACGTCACCGACCAGCAGAGCCTCGTGGGACAGAGGCAGCAGACCACACTTCATGGCTGAAACCTGGAAACAGTTAACTGTCAACTTGGAAACATGATGGAGGCTTGTCTTCTGCAGACTGAACCATTTGTGTCAACGAAACTCTAACAGTGCACAAACAAAATAACATTTTATATGAAGCAAACAAAAAACACATTCACCACAACCAGTGATTTATACAGAAGAAATCTGGGGCTGAGATGGAGTTGTTTAATTTTTTTAAATTATTTTACTTCTTTGTTAGAATTTTGAGCAGTGGTGATTTGAACCTCTTTTTTAATTTTAACTCAACACCCTTGAAAAATAAAGATATCATCATTACGATTTTGTAAGGAAGCTTGGTTCTCAAACCTTAGATTCAACTAAATATTAAATACATTTGGACTAAATATGGACTAAATGATGAAACCCAAATGGGCCAGTAAAACTGGATTTATTTTGCATGAGTGACCTCAACGTGACCTGTCAATCAATCCAGTCGGTTCGTCAGCAACTGACCAATCGGCGACCTCGATTTGTCCAGAAGTGAAATGCCCCTTACCTGCAGGAGCTCCACCCCCTTTTCCTCTGACAACTTTGTCTTGGTTTTGCATTTTGAATGCTTTGCGGTCAGAGGAATTTTGTGAAAAATCATCGGAAAAATGGTTAAACGTTGTCAGTGGGAACATGTAATTCAGACAGCGTTACCCTGAGTGTTCAGAGGGTGGAATACAGTTTCCTACATTTACAAAACCTAAACTGAGTCTGGAAAAATGTAAAAGATGATAAAGCCCTGCGGCCGACCTCATGAGCAGCTCAATACAAGAGTGATAAACAGGAAGTACCACATGTTCATCTGTACGAAGGTAACTGCAGAGCAATTCTCCATTTTCTGTCATAATTACATTTTATGCTTAATGATTAAATTAAAGGTTAATGATTAAAGCTGGTTGTGCTTTGTTTTGTGTTTTAAATGTAGATATATGTTGCAACTTCTGGTTGTATAAGTTTAGTCTTTGTTTGTTATGATCAATTAAAACTAAACTGATTTTATACAAAGCGTTTATTAGGTTGTGTAATGTAAAGCGGAGCACTACGTCTATAGCATCTTAGCTAGCACGTCTGTATTGCGTGCCGCTAGCTTTGCGCTAATTTTTGTTGTGATGTGCTGCTCTAAAATAGTTATTGAATCAACTGTTTACTTATGTTGGTAAACATAATGTTAAAAAACCCAGTAAAATACACCAGAATGCAGGAAATGGCATCTACTTTATTCAAAATCTTGTGGGGAAGGACCCCCAGACAGCCGGTCACTGTGCTGTTCAAGCGATGAGCCATTGTCAACACTGGGCCTAAGCACCACTAAAGGTCAGATTCTAGAATCGCTGCTGATTTTGAGATTAAAGTTAGAACGCTGAGAAAGAAGTCAGCATTCTGACAAACGAGACAAACAACCATCCACTCTCTCTCTCACTCCTTGAGACGGTTTAGAGTTACCAATCAGCCTAACATGCATGTTTATGGTCTGTGGGAAGAAATCAAAGAACCTGGAGAAAACCCACGCAGCATGGAGAGAACATGCAAACTCCAACCAGAAAGGCCCCCGGCTGAGATTCGATCTGGCAACCTTCTCGTTGAGAGGCAGCAGCTCTACGAACTGCGCCACCGTGCTGCCCTAGTTAAATCATTCATAACACATAATCTGAGTGTTATCACATGATATTGTACATAAAGTTATTTTTAAGGTTCGACTGAAAGGCCTATAGTTTTGTCAGCATAAGATGATCTTAGTTAAAACTGCTTTTTTCAATTAAATTCAACCTTTATTTATACAGGTTAGTCTTATTGAGCCTTGAGGACTCATTTACAAGAGAGACCTGTTTTAAACAAAGTTAAAAGATGTTTAAAGCCACTTAGAGAGGTCAAGGTCAAGGTCGAGAGCTTCAGATCTTTTTGTAAGATATTCCAGGAAACATAGTTTCCTTGTTCAGTCCTCATTGAGGGAACACTGCAGGTAATAATGTCATGAGAGCGTACGCTGTAGCTGCACTCATGCAGAGACATGTAGGAGGAGATGTATGAAGGCAGCAGACCAAGAAGTGATTTAAAGATGAAAATGTACCAGTGAGAGAGTCTGCGTGAAGTTAATGATGTCCAGTTAACCAGTGAATACAGGGTGCAATGGTGGGTACGATAATCACAGACTGTTATGAATCTTAGGGCACCATGATAGACAGCATCCAACATCTGCAGGGTTCTTGTAGGAGCATTCATGTAAATAATGTCACCGGAATCAATGGAGGGAAGGAAAGTCACAGATACAAGGCGTTTCCTAGCATTCAGGGTTAGACAGGATCTGTTTCTGAAAAAGAAACCCAGTTTAACTTTCAGTTTCTTTACCAAGTTTTCCACATGGAGCTTAAAAGAGAGATGCGAGTCGACCAAGATACCCAAATATTTATAGGAATCAACAAACTCAATAGGAACACCACTCAAAGATAAAATAGAAATAAGAACTGCTGGGACCGACTTCCTGCTTGAAAACAACATCCCTTTGGTTTTGTTGGCATTTAGGACAAGTTTGAGATGGAGCAAGTCTGACTGGATGATGTCAAATGCAGATTGCAAAAGCTGGAAAACCTTATCAACTGTTTTAGCTCGACAACAAACAACTGTGTCATCAGCATAGAAATGTAAGTATACGTCACGGATGCTCTGAATACGTTTCTTGGTACACCATCGTTAACAGTTAAATAACTGGAAGAAATACCATTATGTTGAACACATTGCCTCCAATCTGAAAGATAGTTAGAGAACCAAGAGAAACCAATTTCTGAGAGTTTATGACACAAGATGTTATGATCCACCGTGTCAAAAGCTTTAGACAGGTCTAAGAAAAGTGCAGCACAATAATCCTTCGCATCCAGTGCTTCAACAATATCATTAAGAACCTTCAGTGAAGCAGTCGTTGTGCTGTGTTGTTTCCTGAAACCAGATTGATGTGGAGGTAAGATGTTAAATGAGTCCAGGTAATTTTTGATTTGAGAGTTTATCAGCTTTTCTAGAATCTTAGATAAAATACAGAGTTTAGAGATTGGTCGATAGTTGTTCAGTGAGGTGGGGTCACCTCCCTTCATCAGAGGAAGAACAAAGTCTGTTTTCCAAGCATCTGGAATGGAGTTTTGGTTTATGGAAAGATTAAAGATGTGGGACACTGGTACTGCAATGATATGAGCAGCCAGCCTTAAGAAATAAGATGGAAGGTCATCAGGGCCTGCAGATTTTTTAGAATCTAGACCTTTTAACAATTGAAAGGAGTTGGGCAGCATATATTCCTTTAAATAATTATTGGCCTTAACTTTATTACTGCATCTGTCACCACTTTTCACATGAGGCAGCCATAATGGTGTTTGAGGTCGAGATTATTAAGAAACTTCAGTTGTCCAAGTTATATTTACAACTTTAGGAGGTGTTTCAGTTGATTGATCTAACTTGGAAACTCCACCTTTTGAGCCAGAAGGTAAATGCCCTGTAAAGTGTCCCTCATATAGCTGGTCCACTCCGACTCACCGCTGCTGTGGCTGGTGTGTGGAGGTGGAACAGGCAGCGGACATCTGGCCGTGCAGAGTAAATGGCTGAGTGCAGGCTGAACTTGTCAGTATCAACTAGTAGGTTGGTGCTGCCTTTCTCCACAGATTCACCTAGGAGGTTCACCTTCACCTGTGAAACAGAGCAGCTGTCAGGCTCTCATACAGCAGGATTTGCTGCTTTTCATTCCAAAACTATACTAAAACTTGCATTTTACCATCAGTATTAGAGCTGTTCATGTACATTGAACCCAAATTCTTACTCACCAAACTGGATCCAGTCACTTCACTGTAGGCCAAACCGTCTGGAAGCACCAAGAAATGTTCCTGTTCTTTACTCACACGCAGCTGACAGAGGAAGAATAACACCAGTAAGAATATGCGACAGCCACTACAGTCCTGTACAGGCAGTAATGAGATGTAGGACTAACTGTGAGACAGGTTTGGCTGATCTGGGCCCAGCCATAAAGGTCAAACAGCCGATGGGTGCTGGCTAGCTTGCAACGCATCAACCTCTCCCCCTTCGCCAAGCTGCTGGGGTCCCATCCATGCATGTCGTTAATGGGCGTCACCATCATCATGTCTGTGAGGAAGTAAAATAATCAGCTCTAGAAAGAGTTCACAGTGGAGAGGATCAAACCAACTCATTTAATAGCGCAATTGTTCATCGTTGGCTGCTCTGTTGACACATACTGGAAGGTGAGACTGGCAGGGCAGCTGGGGAGCCATGGAAGGCCATGAAATCAGCCAGCTGCCTCAGAGCCCATAGATTGGAGGAGCTGCCCCCCTTCTTCATCTGTTCCTGGATCAGACCGTCCAGCTCCTCTCGGAACGACTGCGTACAAATAAAAATCAGAAATCTTATACGATCAAAGCAACATTTCACTACAAACATCAGTTTTTAAGTCAAAATTTGAACAGTTAAAAACTGGACTGTCTCATTTTCCAATAAAACTTTTCTAAGTGATGTTACATCTACAAAGACTGCAAACAAACAAGGGGAGCTAGGAACAAATTAGCCAATTATCAATTTTTGTAGCAAAAATTTACTGATGCACTCTCTGTCCAAAGCTCCTTTCACTTTCTGGTTAACCTCCAAGTATAAATCTTTATCAGAAACATGGAGCTTCACCGCTGCCCTGATATATGCAGACGAGTTCAAGCCTTCGATCTGTTGCTCAAAAATTTAATCAAGAAAGTTTATTTGAATACAAAGACACAGTTAGCAAAGTTAAAGTGAAAGACAAGTAAAAACAGTTCTCACTGGACTCTGAAGGAGGCTGGAGAGGTGTTTCTTTCTCTCTCCAGAGACTGGGGTGGAGTGTTGAGGAGACTGGAGGCCCTCAGGGACCCCATCACTGGGGCTGCGCTGCACAGGGGTCCCCTTTGGGGTGGGAGATTTGCTCATTTTCTACCTTTGTGTGGTAGGTATCCTATCACCAGGCGAAGAACTGCAAGAAAAAGATACAACTACTTCAAATGTTGTGTGTATTGTATTCTTTAGGGATGATTAAAAATGAGCACACTGTTTCTTAATTCTAAGATTTCACATAAGAGTTCAACCTAAGATAAGCAACAACTGTTTTATTTGACTAAACTGAATAAACACCTGGAATGATATATAAAAAAAGGTCAAAGTCCACCTTTAGTTAAGAAATTTATTTTCACATTAGACTGTGCAATGGTCAAAGAAGTTGAACAAATCTAGGATGTATATCCTGGAACCTGCAGGCCCCAGTGAGCACGATAAATTCTAGTATGTTGTATGGAAGGTTTGCCAGGAGAGAGCCTCTTCTTTTTACAAAACAAACCAACATAAGTACAGCGGCAGTGCTAAGCCTAGAAAGTTTTATTTAAACAAATCACACAACATCTGGAATAAATTCATCTGAAGAGTAACGTGGTTGTCAAACGACTACAAATGCTTAACATCTGCTCTTAGACACAGTGGTGGTGGATCGGTGATGATTTGGGCTGTTTTACAGACACAGGACCAGCTCCGTACGGTCATTGAGTCGATCATGAGCGCCTCTTTACACCAAAGGTTTCAAGAGTCCAATCGGAGGCCAGCTGGTTATAGAAGTGGACACTGATCCCAAACACTGCCAAAGTTACAGAAAGGTGACTGTTTAAAGTCAAGGTGTTTCAATGACCCAACCAAAGTCCAGAACTCAGCCCACTTGTGATGGTGTCCAAGGATATGTTCCATTAAAACACATGTTAAAAAGTAATAGAAAGGGGAAATAGAATTTTTTTCATTCAACCTTTATTTAGACGAGTAAATCCCTGTAAATAATATTCTTGTCTTTGACAAAGGTTGAATGAAGATGAATGGCTGGTTGATTCAAAGCATAACAGAAGAACAGCTGTTCTTGTAGAATATTGCTCTTTTTTTTCAATCAGTCTTTTTATTTATTTATTTATTTATTTATTGATTGATTTTCCCCCCCCCACCCCCCCACCCCCACCCCGGAAGGAGGTTGAGGAGCATTAAGTGTAGAACCACTAGACTGAGGAGCAGCTTCTACCCTGAAGCTGTTAGACTCATGAATCTCTAACCAGAATAATCACTGTGGAAAAAAAATCACATCATGTTGCTGCTGATCTGTTTCATGTTGCTGCTGATCTGTTTCATGTTGCTGTGTTCATTCATACTCATCTGCTCACACAGACTCATGTTCATGCTGCTGTTCGGCGTGTTGTTTTTATACTATTAGTGCTCAGTGTATTTTTAGTTTAGCATTTTTCTTAGTTCATATCTTAGATCTTATTACAGTTTTTCTTTTACATTTCATTGTTGGATGTAACTGGGACCCTGTGTACATAATTTCGTTCCACCACATGTACCACATGAGGTGCAAATGACAAATAAAGAACCTTGAATCCTTGAATTATTGTGTGTGTGTGGGGGGGGGGGGGGGGGGGTGTCTGAACACAAAAAACTAGGAAAGAAAGAAAAAAGAACATAGAACAGAATCCCCATCCACCCACAGGCAATGACATGTTTTCAACATACGACACAAATGGCTGCCAAGTGTTCCAAAATCTTTCAACAGAACCTTTCAGAGTATATTTAAATTTTTCCAGATGAATATGATCCATGACTTCTCTTATCCAGCGTTCATATGCCGGGGGGTGTGGGTCCTTCCGTCTGGACAAAACAAGTCTCCTGGTCAGCAGAGAGCCAAAAGCAATCACATCCTGTAGGGTTTCTGGGGTCTTGTCATACATGTTGTGTTTTTCCTCATGTTTGCCTATCACCCCTCAGCATCTCTCCTCCTGTGTTCCAGCACTGTCACACCTGTGTCTGATCCTAATCACCACAGGTGTCACTCATTTCACCTTGTTAGTGTCTGTATATATTCAGCCCCTTGGTGTCTTGTCGGTGTCTGTGGCTTGTCCTTGTCCTAAGGCTTCATGACCTGTCTCTCTTCGTGTCCTCCTTTAAGTAAGTTAGCTGCCCCGTCAGCATATTGTTTTGTTTGTTTATTTAATTAATAAACTGTTTTTACTTATTTACTGGAGCCTCATTCCCTTCCTGCATGTGGGTTCGAACACGCTACAGTCAGATCATGATACATCCTTCTCGTACTTGCTGAAGGACGTATCCACAGGGACCACCCCAAACAGTGAGATGAACCGTGATGGGTGCACACTTTTTCCACATATCACAGAGAACGTGTCAAAAACAGATTGCCAAAATGTCTGTAGTTTGGGATTGGGCCAGAATGTATGTAGGAGTGTCATTGAAGTTGGTTTACAACGATTACATGCAGGGTCCAGGTCAGTTTTCATCATTCATTCAACCTTTATTTATCCAGGTTAGTCTCATTGAGCCACATGGACTCATTTATAAGAGAGACCTGTTTTAAACAAAGAACAGAAGAGGAACAAACTATAATATACAGTCATATAAAAACCATATAAAATGAAAAGTAAATAGAGGAAATGAAATAAAAACGAAACAAATACAAAAAGAACAAAAAGAGACAAAAACAGCTACAGTATAAAGTGAGGTAAAACACTAAAAACAGGAACATGACTGTGTTGGTTTTTGCCATGAAATTAGCAGACGTTTAAAAGCCCTTAGAAAAATCAAAGTCAAGAGCTTCAGATCTTTTTGCAAGGTTTTACATGTTACAGGAGCAGAGTAAGTGAAGGCCCTTTTGCCAAGTTGGGTCCGCACTGAGGGTACACTGCAAGTAATCATGTCCTGAGAGCGTTAATCTTGGACAACTTGTCTTTGGACCAGTGCAGCCGGTGCACCACCTTGAATTGAATTACAGCATGTCTCTGACAGACTGAGGATGAGTAAATGTTCTTAATGATCTTTCGCCAGACCGAGTCTGATATGGATTCCTCCAAGTCCATTTCCTATTTCAGTTTAAGGGAGTCCAAACTGGTATCATGGTATGAACTGAGCTCTTACTGAGGGCCCCCTTATTATAAGACCTTCATCCCAAAGTTTAAACTTGCTCATTTTTAGAGGCCAAATCTACCAAAAGTACTAAATAATGAGCAAGTTTAAACTTTGGGATGAAGGTCTTATAATAAGGGGGC
>NC_056505.1:33338679-33363720 GCF_014905685.2 Nematolebias whitei
ATATATATATATATATATATATATATATATATATATATATATATATGAACATATGTATGTATATAATAATAATAATAATAATAATGTCATCACAATGTCAGCATATGGTGGCCATGTTGGATTTTGATTTGATAGCAACCTTTATTTACACGTAGATGTAACCACACTACAAAATGGAAATCAGCACGCTGCTTATTTTTCAAGTTATTGTGCTCTCAACATGCACAGACGGATGAACGGAGGGTGTTTCCTCCTTCTTAGCTCTGCAGCGTTGGACAAAAACCCTAACAGGCCCCTATTAGTGTTAACTGTAGATCTTTGATCTTTTAGCGTACCGCTGGGCGTTCATTTAGTGTATATCTTAGTTTATATCTTAGATCCTTATTACTGTTTCTTTTTACATTATATATGTTTGCTATTGTTGGATGTAACTGGGACCCTGTGTACATAATTTCGTTCCACCTCATGTACCACATGTGGTGCGAATGACAATAAAAATCCTTGAATTGGACAATCGGTAAATATGTAAAAATAAGAGCCATTAAAATATATTCAGAAAACTTTCCTGATTCTGTAAATTATAAGATCTTGAGTTCAGAATTATTTCCATAAAAGAGGAAGGCTCAGTCAAGGTTATATTTAGAAATCTATGGAGAAATAGGAGATAAAAGTCAAGTCTTTGCTGTCAAACGCCACAGCACTGTTACAGTGCACATCAAACCACAGATTAAAACTCAAAAGTGATCCAGCCAATACAACCAATAATGAAACAATATCTATTCCATAAAAAATCCTTCTTTGTGCACAATTCAGATTACCTCTAAATACTGTTGTATTTTGGATTATAATTAATAATTGAATTTCCTGTTTATAAAGCTGAACATTAAGTCTTCATTTCCTCACAACGTTAAATGGCAGCATTAAAGTGAATAACCTACCCTTACATTAAGGATGCTGTATTCCTCTGGGCCCTGGCCGGTGGAAGGGAGGCTCAGTAAAATGCAGCCATAAGCTCAACAAGCTCAAGAGCAGACAGCATCGTCAGAACCATTACGAGGAAGTAAGGAAGTAATAGAGCTCTGTTATTGGAGAAAGAGTAAAGTGTTACGGTAAGGATCTTCACTGAGGACCTGGCCCCTCCCCAGTACACACAAACTGCACTGCAGGCACCAGATAAGGCCCCAAACACCACACCCTCCTTTTCCTCTGCTACATCCCGCTAACTGACCATTCCTTCCTTGATTCATTGTATCACTGTAAGCACAAGTGAACTGCACTTCATCCTTCTTGTTTCCGCCTGCAATGGCAGGCTGAAGTCTAAAAGACAACGCTGGATCAGATTCATGCAGGTTATTAGAGCTCACTGCGCTGGAAATGTGAAACTCTGGTGGATTAAACCTTTAATGGAGGTTCTGGAGGAAAGATGCACTTTACCTGACAACATCAGGCTGAGCTAAGAAACTAAACCAGCTGACTTAAGAGCTAAATGAAATTAAACAAACTTAAAGTAAAAAACCTTCCACACAAGCACCTACAACTGTATGTTGATGTGTGAAGAACTGCCATGGGTAATTATGAGCTTTATAATAAATGTGCTGCGTCCCATTAAAGTGCTGCCGTTTTCCTAATAAACTGCTTTTTTGCTTTTTGTAAATGAGTCCTCGAGGCTCAATGGGATTTACCTGTATAAATAAAGGTTGATTTTCTATCTGTATAACTCACATGCAAGTCACAGTAAATGAATTGTGCTTATTTAGAGCAGTAGCCAGTTTATATAAGCAGCAGCTCTCTCTCTTCTTACAAAAGGTTTTGGTTCAGTGTGCATGTGTGTGGTGGGGTGGAGGGGTCAGGCAGATGAACGCTTCTCTTTCTCCAGGGAGGGTCCTGATGACAAAGAGAGACCCGTGCTGCCTACCATCCCTGCCTCCCCCACTTAGCTGACCGCTACGCATTATCACGCTAATATTCTTTCATGAAAGCTCAGGAAGTAATGGAGCTGCCGTTCCTCGCCTCCTTCAGCCAGCTGCTTGCTCAGTAATCAAACAGACAGAGGGTTTGAATCCAACATCACCAAAAATAACTTATTTTAACATTTCAAATTCATGAGTCGTTAATAAGTAGGCTTTGATTCATTAATGGCAGCAGCAACGGTTGTTAAAAAGGCCATTTTCAAATGATCAGGAAGTGCATTTCAATTTCAAAATTTTAAAAGTTAAATTTTCATGTGGCTGAGTCATCTGTTTTGAAATATGTTTAAAACAATATGGGCTTCTGGGTGCATGGTTAAATGATCCCAACTAAACATTTTTTGTTAAGTGGATATATTACACTGAACATACTGCAGCTATTTCTGGTCGAGTGTGTTTGAAGCTGACTAGCAATTGATGGTAAATAAAAACCAGTGCATTCAAATACTCAACTGAAGTTTCCTCTGAAAGTGAATTTGTAACGTGTCAGAAGCTAGTTGTATAATATTTCAACATGTGTTCACATTTGTGCTGAACATTTTAAGCATTTTGTCGATTTTTGACCATTTACACAAAGAAATGGGAAAGTTCTTGAGTTACACTTTGTTGTGAAACACACTCACAGTTGAGCATGCATCAGGACACTCACAGTTGTCTCAACATTCAGTGTTAGGCGTGAAGATTTAGGCCAAACTAAAAATGTATATTTTATAAGTAACAAATTACCAGCCCTATATTGAGCATTGTCCCCATGTACATATAAGAATGTGTCATCTGCATATCATTGCTGTCAGGCAAAAGCCTTGTATCTCCATTTTTCACTATTTTTGTGTTTTGGCATGAATCAACTCGATTGTTCACCCAAAAGTGTTGTGTCAAAGAGAGATTGTGCTTTGTGACCACACAAAGCTAATTTATTTTAAAAATAAATACATATTTTTCATTTTCCAACAAGTTGCATTTGTTTGTACAAAGTTTTTGCCTTACAGCAACATTAAACATTTAACAGCCGGAGATCATCAGCATACAATCTGAATACCAACGTTTGCAAAGTTCATCCTTGTAGTGCACCCATTCATTATACACAGTCAATGAAGATATTACAATAATCCAAATAATCCGCGTATAATTAAACAGATGATTTAAACCATTGTGATGAAGAGTTTAACATTCATCACGAAACGTTACATCACACATCGTGAAGAGAGGAGACCCCACTAAATTGAACAACTATCGACCAATCTCTAAACTCTGTATTTTAGCTAATGTTTTAGAAAAAATAATAAACACTCAAGTCAAGATTTATTTGGATTCATTTAACATCTTACCTCGTCATCATTCTGGTTTCAGGAAACAACACAGAACAATGACTGTTTCACTGAAGGTTCTTAATGACGTTGTTGAAGCACTGGATGTGAAGGATTATTGTGCTGCACTTCTCTTAGACCTGTCTAAAGCTTTCAACACTGTGGATCATAACATCTTGTGTCATAAGCTCTCAGAAATTGGTTTCTCAGATCACACCATTGATTTGTTCTCTACCTATCTTTCAGATCGGAGGTAATGTGTTCAACATAATGGTCTTCTTCCAGCTATCTAAATGTCAACAATGGTGCCCCACAAGGCTCAGTCTTAGGACCCACCCTCATTACAATCTACATAGGTAATGTAGGTCAGAGCATCCCTGATGCATCCTTACATTTCTATGCTGATGATAAAGTTGTTTATTGTCGATCTAAAACCGTTTCTAAGTTTTTTCAACTCTTACAGTCTGCATTTGACATCATCCAGTCAGATTTGTTCTGTCTCTTAATTGTCCTAAGTGTTGATAAAACCATAGGGATGTTGTTTTCAAACAGGAAGTCGTTACCAGTGATCCTTCCTTCTATCTCATCTACAAATGGTGTTCCTATTGAGTTTGTTGATTTTTACAAAGACGTGAGTATCTTGGTTGATTCACATCTCTCTTTTAAGCATCATGTCTTGGTAAAGAAACTGAAAATAAAACTGGATTTCTTTTTTCAGAAACAGATCCTGTCTAGGGCAGCACGGTGGCACAACTGGTAGAGCTGCTGCCTCTCAGCGAACAGGTCCCTGGTTCAAACCCCGGTCCAGGTGCCTTCTGGGTGGAGTTTGCATGTTCTCTCCGTGCATGCGTGGGTTTTCTACGGGTGCTCCGGTTTCCTCCCACAGACCAAAAACATGCATGTTAGGCTGATTGGTAACTCTAAATTGTCCCTAGGTGTGAGTGAGAGAGTGAATGGTTGTTTGTCTCGTTTGTCTCTATGTGGCCCTGTGATGGACTTGCGACCTGTCCAGGGTGTACCCCGCCCCTCGCACAGTGATTGCTGGACATGGGCACCAGCGACCCCCGTGACCCAAAATGGAATAAACGGGTAAAGATAATGGATGGATGGAGATCCTGTTTAACTCTGAACACTAGGAAACACCTTGCAACAGCTACATTCCTCCTCTCCATTGACTATGGTGACATTATTTACATGAGTGCCCCTACAAGCACCCTGCAGATGTTGGACGCTGTCTACAACGGTGCACTAAGATTCGTAACTGGCTGTAACTACAGTACTCACCACTGCACCCTGTATTCACTGGTTAACTGGACATCATTAACTTCAACAGACTCTCTCACTGGTACATTTTCATCTTTAAATCACTTCTTGGTCTGCTGCCTTCATACATCTCCTCCTACATGTCTCTGTGTGAGTGCAGCTACAGCGTGCACTCTCAGGACATTGTTACATGCAGTGTCCCCTCAGTGTGGACCTAACTTTGCAAAAAGACCTTCTACTCTGCTCCTGTTTCCTGGAACACCTTGCAAAAAGATCTGAAGTTCTCGACCTTGACCTCTCTAAGGGATTTCAAACAACTAAGTAGTTCATGGCATTAATCAACACAGACATGTTCCTGGTTTTAGTATTTTACATTGCTTTATAATGCAGCTATTTCTGTTAAGTTTTTATATCATTTATTTTATTTACTTTTAATTTTATATGTTTTTATATGATTGTCTATTGTTGTTTGTTCCTCATCTGTGTTCTTTGTTTAAAACAGGTCTCTTGTAAATGAGTCCTGGGGCTTAGTGAGACTAACCTGTATAAATAAAGGTTGAATGAATGAATGAATGAATGAATGAATGAATGAATGAATGCTTTAGGTCAAGATAATGCAGTAAAATATTTGGTTACCTGAAACATGTTGATTGGGCTTAAACTAGTCCATCAAACAGCATCTGCCACAGGCAAAAATATTTTGTGACTGCTTCATCATTGACAGTAAAACAGGATCTTAATGGCAGGCCACAGACCACCACGTTGTTACAAATATCTTTTTTTAAAAATCAGGAGAAATTATTTTTGATTTTCATTTTAAGAACTCGTACTTCAACTCCCGGGTCTTTGCACCTTGTTTGTACATTTTACACTGGGAACCTAAATATTTTGTTAAAGTACTGTGAGAAAGTCTTCACTAGTACATTTTCTGAAGTATAATAATCCCAGTTTAATTTTTACCTTACAAAAAAAACGTTAGAATATTCTTCCATATAATTAAATTTATTTCAAAGATAAAATGAAAGCAACACACAACCTGAATTGTATATATTCTCAAACAGGCATGTTTCATTTATTTAGTTAAACTGAGTCAAATATAGAACATTTAATAGAGAGAAATGGAATCCATGTGAGGTGATAACTGACGGCACAATCCATTAATATAATATTTTTTAGTTTGCAGCAACAAATTCCAGCATCTGAATGCTCTTTAAAGGGAGAGGACTTTCATCTCACCAAAGTGTGCTAAATATAAATAAGTAATACCAAAGTAAAAATCACTTTAAGGATTAAATGAAATGGAGGCCGAGGCAAAGCAGAGTGACTGAGTCTATTTAAATACGGAGCCGCTTCTGTGCTTTAACTACAGGAACTAAATGCCACAACTCTGACAAACTGCACTTTACAGAATTGTTTCTTTTTCTTTGTTTCATATTTCAATAAAACACCACTAACCTGAAAATCGAGTTTAGCCATTTTGAAGTGCATCAGTAGTTAATGTTGTAATTTCATGACTCAGTTCGTAGACAGAGATGAACTCTGACTGGACCAATGATCAGTGAGTCCAAACGCTGCCATAAACAAAGTCACCCCCCCCCCCCCCACCCACCCACACAAAAAATAAATAAATAAATAAAATAAAAAATTCCAAAGCAGAATTTGCCATCTTCAAAAATGCTCCAAGCTTCAAGATTAAAACCTTAACACCGACATCAGTTTTGTATTACAAGTTGATTTCAGCAGAAATGTTACACAGTTCTTGCCTGTTTTGATCCCAGCCTGCACCAGGACTGCCACAGCTCACTGCTGCATTCGCTCTGACTAATAACCACATCGTTATGTGTACTAACCCGCATACAGTCTGGTGGTGGTGTTAATCAAACAGCTTTTGTGTGATCTGCTGTGAACTTCTGGAGACTGGAGTTGTTTTAGGTCAGCACCAGTAAGGTCTTGGCTGTGTTCAGACTAGCTGTTAAATCATCCGTCTAGTTTGAACTGAGGCAGTTCAAAAGTCCATCTGCAACGGGTAAGATATTCTTTACTAGGTATAACAAAGAACCACACTCCAAAATAATCCTTTAAATTCATCTTTAGACAAGGACATTTGAAGTCATTCTTTTGTGCTTTATGTGTCCCCAGTGACACAGAACAAAGCTCTGACTTCATCTAACACTGACTCATGTGAACAACACAAAAAGATCACATTCCTCATCCGGAGGGCGGCGCGCGCGCTGCATGGCTGCCTAGCAACACTGGAGCTGCAGCATCAGCACCAGCTAATGGCTCCCAGCTCTGGAGGCCGAGTCCAGCAGCAGATCGTTTTAAGGGACAGAAGAATCACGCAAAGGCTCGGTTTGCGCTTCTGTAAAGAGCGCGTGCACAGTCTCCCACCGCGGCTCGGACACGGACAGGATCCGTGCTGGACCGCAGGAGCCCCGAACAATGACACAACCCCGCCATGCACAGCAGGGCGGAAGCGCCGACATCACAGACAGTCTCTGAAGCACAGCACAAGCGCGCGACACGAGCTGGTGCGCGAGAGAGCCGAGCGCTTTCTTCTCTCCGGGTGGAGAACAGGGAGGGAGCCAGCCGGACACAACAACATCTCACACGATTTGTCGGGAAACGGCGCGCACACGCGCACACACGCACGCGCCAGGAGGACACCGTACAACGCCCAGTGTTTTCTAAATCGCCGTTTTGATCAAACTGAACACGGATCTCACCTCAGCTCCGTGCGCGCGGTGTGGCACACCCACAGACCGGAGCGTGTCCAGACGGAGCAGGTGGAGATTCAGACAGTCCAGGTTCTACCACCAGCTCCTGGGCCTCAGCTGGTACCAGGTCAATGGACCCTGTGGGTGTTTCTCCCCCCCATCCTCCAGGTTCAGCCCACTGCCACGCCTTTCCAGTCCCGACACCCAAACACTCCCAGTCAGCTCACTGCAGAGGGAAGCTTGGCACCAAGCTTCATCACTCTGTGCTCAGCTGGGGCCCACGCACGCACAGCTCAGGGATGGTTTTTTTTTTTTTTCCTGCTAAAGCCACAAGTTACTGAGGCCCAGCTCAGCATCACGTCCAACCGGCGCCATCTTCTGTTGTAAAGGAGAAGAGACTGAACATTAAGAGTTCCAGTGGGATTGAAATTATATTTGTATGAAATGTACCTACAGGTGGAGAGGAATCATTTGGTTTTTATACCAGGTAATAACTTACTGACATACATTTTATATTTAAAATGACATTTCAGTTCCAGTTGTCTTCCTGTCAGTATAAAAGCAGCTCTGATCGTTTTCATGTCTTCAGGTGCGCAAACTTCACACTAACCCTAATCCTCCCTGCAGCCTCGCTCACAGATCTCCAGGTTGGAGTCACCTTAACACATAGAAGACTTTAATTTTAATTCCTAAAACGTTTTTAATTCAGGAAAATAGAACAAAAACTGTACCTCTGACTGAAAGTCCAGTTTCACTTCTAAAAGTCAGAATTTGCTGTGCACCAATTAATTCACTGTTCTTCATAATAACTTTGTAAATAATTACATTCCCTGCCTCTAAAACACAATGTCTTATACCTCCAAAATACTGACAGTATATATGATTTAAATCTTTTCCACAAAAGTAACTACTCTGAGTGTTTTAACGTACAGTGGTGCTTGAAAGTTTGTGAACTCTTCAAAATCTTCTATATTTCTGCATAAATGACCTAAAGCTTCAACTTTTCACACAAGTCCTAAAAATAGATAAAAAGAACCAAATTAAACAAATGAGACAATTTATATTTTGGCATTTATTTGTTGAGGAAAATGATCCACTATTGCATATTTCAGAGAGGCAAAATTATATACTGTATATTAAAGTACAAATGTACTGTAGTACATCTGATCTGATTGATGATGTGATGTGCACAGAGTCAGGGCACAATAAACTTGACTGTGGAGGTGAAAGTGTTTGGATCTATCACAAACAATGAGTCCAGCTACAGGCAGGAGGTGGAACATCTGGAGAGCTGGTGCAAAAAGAACAATCTTCACATCTGTCATATGATCAGAGAACGAACGCTCGACACAATAAGATAAGTTCAGTGAATTTATTTACAGTGGCAACAACAGGAGACTGGATCCCTGTGGGGAAGGAGGTGTCATTAATATCTGGTCTCAGGCAACACACAGTCCTAGCATGAATGTGCAGTTCCTTACAGGTGGTGGTGTTAGGTCCATCCTTGGTTCCAACCAGAAACAATCCAAGAGAGATGATCCAGTAAATCACAAGAGGCATGCGAGAGCAGGAGAACATCTGGAGGGTCCAAGTGTTTGGGGTAGGTCCAGGGTCCAAGGCAGGAACTCACATCAAGTCAGATTTATAAAGTGCTTAACAAAAAGATCACAGCATCAAATACAAAGTAACAAGATATATTTACAGCACATGGAATAAAAATATAAAACACAACATATAATTAGAAACAATGACTTACTAAATCATACCACCCTGTGTCAAAAGTCACGGAATAATAACAAAAAAGCATCAACTCGGTCAGAAAGAAAGAAATACTAAATCAGATCAGATGACCGTGTGTTAACTAAAACAAAAAGCATAAACACAATCAGAATCAATTAAAAAAAACAACTAAATCTAAATCCGATCACCCTGTGTCAAATGTCAATGATTATAGGTGTGTTTTTAGGAGAGGAACTCAAGTAGACACACTGAAAGAGGGATCACAGTATTGACGTGTCACTCAGTCAAACCTCGTGCTCCTGCTGTCCTGCCGGGTCATTAACTTCTCCACTGCTGCTTTTAGTTCTGTCAGCTCCAGGGATCCTGTGGGTCCTTGTTCAGATGAGGCTCTCTCCTCTCATTTTAACGCAGCTTGTCAAAATGTTTTAGATGCTATGGCCCCATTAAAAATAAAAGCTTCCAGACCGAAGCCTGACCCCTGGACTGATGACGTCACATGTGCTGCCAGACACCAGTGCAGGAGAGCAGAGTGAAAATGGAAGAAGGACAAGTTACAGTTGTCTTTCCAGGCACTGAGGGACAGCTGGCGTTTCTATCAGTCCACTGTCAGAGCTGCAAAAAACCCAAACATTTCTCTGACATCATTTCCTCCAACTCTAACAATCCATGCGTGCTTTTTAAAACCATCATTCGACCTTTATTTATACAGGTTAGTCTCACTGAGCCTCGAGGACTCATTTACAAGAAGACCTGTTTTTAACAAAGAACACAGATGAGGTACAGACACCACTAGACAATCATGTAAAATGAAAAGTAAATAGAAGAAACAATAGAAAAACTAAACAAAAACAGCTACAGTATAAAGCATGAAGTTAAAGTGAGTACTAGTTCTAGTAATGGCAACTCTGTTCTTAATGCCCCACAATCAGCCAGCCTGGAGAACTCAGATGAAGTGTGTGAAAACTTCTTGAGTTTTTTTTTATCAACAAGGTTGCAAACATTAGAGCTCTCATATCTGTTTGAAGAGTTTCAGTCAGGGTTTAGAACTCACCACAGCCCTGAATCTGCACTGGTGAAAGTTACTAATGATATTCTCATGGTCTCTGACAATGGACAGGTGTTTATACTGGTCCTGTTAGACCTCAGTGCTGCATTTGATACAGTTGATCATAATATTCTACTACAGAGGCTTGAATATCATGTTGGAATTACAGGAATGGCTATTAATTGGTTTAAATCATATCTATCTGATAGAGTCCCATTTGTAAATGTAAATAATGAATCCAACAATTTTCAGTCAGGTCATCTGGACAGTTTCTTTTTTTGTGCTGAAACGTTTCACCTTCCATCCAGAAGGCTTCATCAGTTATGGAAACAAACATTACAAAACTGAGGTGAAACGTTTCAGCACAAAAAAAAAAAAAAAAGAAACTGTCCAGATGATCTGACTGAAAATTGTTGGATTGTATACCTGGATTATTGAGCATGGACTTTGTTGGTTTTGAACCAGTTTGACATGACTGTCAGCGAGGAAGAGGGCTGGCACCGGAGGAGGGGGCATGACAAAGAGACCATCTTAGCACCAACATAACTGGTTTGTTCCACTTTGGAGTAAGCTGTTGGGGAAGAATCAGTTTTGTGTTGTGTGTTTCCTTGACTGATGAAGCCTTCTGGATGGAAGGTGAAACGTTTCTGCACAACCCCCCACCCACCCCCCCCCAAAAAAAAAAAAAACCTGTCCAGATGATCCGACTGAAAATTGTTGGATTGTATACCTGGATCATTGAACATGGACTCTGTTGGTAAATAATGAATCTTCTTCATACACCAAAGTTAGTCATGGAGTTCCTGAAGGTTCAGTGCTTGGACCAATACTCTTTATCTTATATATGCTTCCATTAGATAAAGTTATTAAACATCATAGGATACATTTTCATTGTTATGCTGATGACACACAATTATATTTGTCCATTAAACTCAATGAATCCAATCAGCTACTTAGACTACAAGCACGTCTTAAAGACATAAAAACCTGGATGACCCTTAATTTTCTCCTGTTGAACACAGACAAGACTGAGGTTTTGGCTTTTGGACCCGAGCACCATAAAAATTCATTTTTCAGTCTTTCTCCCTCCTTAGATGGCATTAATCTGTCCTCCAGCTTTAGTGTTAAAAATCTTGGTGTTATTTTTGATCAGGACATGTTTTTTATCCCCCACATTAAAAATGCTATTAGAACCGCCTTCTTCCACCTGCGTGATATCACTAAAATTAGAAACATCAAAAAATTCTAAAATTGCGCTTCTCAAGGTGGCTGCATGTTGGAGCAGCTCTGTTACTTTCACTCTGAGATTTTGCTTTTGGAAACTTTAATTCCTCTTTTTCTGGATGTAAATCACATTTTGTGGATGATTGTTTCCTCTGGTATCAGACGCTGTGCAGCTGGAAGGATTTTTACTGAAACTTTTTTTTGTTTTGGACATTTGTAATGATGCGTAACCATGGCAACAAGGCAGTTTTCTACAACCAACAGCAGCTGATTAACATCTCAAAAGCTCAAATAATATCTCAGCTACAGCCCCAAATCTCAAATGAGTTGAAAAGGATGTTCTGTGGACGCATTCTCATCTACCTGCCAGCTGTGCTCGAGTGCCTGACCACTGAGATCCTGGAACTAGCAGGAAACACGGCTCATGACAGTGGAAGGACAGGATCATCCCTTGGCACCTACAGTTGGCTGTCCGCAGCGACGAGGAGCTCGGCAGACTGCTGGGAGGAGTGGCCATCGCTCTGGGAGGAATTCTGACCGGCATTCAGGCGGTCCTACAGCCCGGGGGAACCGAGAGGCCAGCTGAGTCTGGGTGGACGGATCAGACGGCATCTGCAGCCAGTTTCTTAGGATCCGCTGTGGGATGGACCTTTACAAGAGATCCTTCCTGTCTACAGCCATCAGCATCTATAACATCTCTTAATGACTGAGGATGACGAGTTACTGCAACAAATAATTTCCCTTTGGGATTAATAAAGTATAACTGAATTGAATTGAAATGATGTAGAAAAACTGGTTCATGTATTTGTCACGTCTAGACTGGACTATTGCAATGGTTTGTTATCTGGGTGTCCAAAAACTTCTTTAAAACGTCTTCAGTTGATCCAAAATGCTGCTGCCAGAGTCTTAAATGGAGTTAGTGGGAGAGATCATATTTCTCCAGTTTTAGTTTCTCTCCATTGGCTCCCTGTCAAATCCAGAATAGAATTCAAAATCTTACTTCTAACCTACAAAGCTCTCAACAACCTAGCTCCATCTTATATTACAGATCTTATTGTTCCATATTTTCCTAACAGAGCACTTCACTCTCAAACTGCAGGCCATTTCGTGGTCCCTAGAATTTGCAAAAGCAGAATGGGAGGAAGATCTTTCAGTTATCAGGCTCCTGTCTTATAGAACCAACTTCCAGTTTCTGTCCGTGAGGCTGACACATTGTTCAGTTTTAACACTGGGCTTAAGAATTTAGGTTTTGATAAATCCTATAGTTAGGGTTGGCTTTTCATGCTGTCTTAAGTTTAGATTGACATAATTTCCTTAAATGAATTGTTAAAATTGAATAGTTTTCATTTGATACTATTTCTGTCTTAACGTGATTCTTGACCTGCCATTGTGTATCTGGTTGAAGCAGATGGCCACTTGTCCTGAGCACGGTTCTGCTAAAGGTTTCTTCTCATGAGGGAGTTTTTCCTTTCCACTGTCACCTTCATGCTTGCTCAAGATGAGAGTCTGTGATGGAGTTAATCTCAAAGCAGTCTGCTCCTCAGATAAATGTTAATTTATTATTTTTATATATGAATATTTCTGTTCAGTGCCCTGAAACGACTTCTGTTGTAACCTGGTGCTATATAAATAAATTGAATAGAACTGAAATTCATAAGTCCTCCTTCTATGACCCTCCATCTCTGTCACACGCTCTGCTGTGTTCAGTCAGTTTGAGCTCGTCACCCTGCCTTTTTTAAAAGATGGCACTGGTCGTATGAAGTAAGTAAGTAAAACTTTATTTCTATAGCACCTTTCACAGATGTATGAATCACAAAGTGCTTCACAAAGGCAAAATAATTTAAAATAAAACAAACAAACAAAGAAAAAGATTAAGTAAAAGCCTGTCTGAATAAAAATATCTTTAGACGTTTCTTAAAAGAGTCTGTGCAGCGTAGGGACAGAGAGAGGGTGTTCCAGAGCCTCGGAGCCACCGCCCAAAAAGTGCGGTCTCCACGGGTTGTAAAATGCGTTCGGGGTACAGACAATAACATTTGACTCGAAGACCTCAGAGTCCTAGATGGAGTTAAATTATCCAAAAGGTCAAGAATGTATTTAGGAGCCTGGTCATGGGTAGCCTTGAAAGTTAAAACCAAAATTTGACAGTTAATCCTCCAGTGCATAGGAAGCCAGTGCAGGAAGGCAAGAACAGGAGTTATATGTGCTCTTCTGTCAGTTTTTGTCAGCAGCCTTGCTGCAGCATTCTGTACAGACAGAAGGCGGGACAGGGAGGTTTTATTAAAACAAATAAAAAGACTATTACAATAGTCTAAGCGGGAGAAAATAAAAGCATGAATAACCATCTCTAGCTCAGTCTGTGACACAAAAGGTCTCAACTTGGAGATGTTCCTTAAATGATAAAAACAGTTCAGAACAAGAATTTTACAATGCTCGTCAAAAGACAGGGAACTGTCAAAGATGACAGCCAAATCTGTGAGACTAGTTTTCACGGTAGGAGCTAAAGACACGAGATGTTGTTTAATTAATCAGAATCAGAATAAGCTTTATTATCAATGCACCGAAATACGAGAACATGTACGTACAGTCGTCTGAAAGATGGACGTACTGCACAAAGCTGCTGCTAATTAGAGTGGCCGTCTTATTCAGAATAATATTTTGCTTAGATGAGAAAAGGGAAAAAAAAACGAGAGACGGTATTAAAAAAAAAAGATCTCTCACACCTTGTCCTAGACAGGGCATGATTTGAGGCATAAAAAAACCCCTACCACAGCATAGCACATAAAAAGACGTGATACATGTACATATAGGCCGGTGAAGGCATTGAATTTTAAGGGAAGGTCGTAGTCCAGAGCCCCCCCACCCCTCAGCCATTGTCCAGATAAGAGGTGTTATTCATAATCAGCTCGGTTGAGGTTCAGTCACATGTCCGATATAGTACCATGCTACTCATAGGAATATCATATCCCAAAACCTTCTTCACAGTTTCATGTACATTTTTCCAAAATTAAACAATTTTAGGACAGTTCCAAAATATGTGAGAGTGATCAGCGTTCATTGATCTACAGTTCCGCCAACACCCTGTGTTTGTATTCTTATATCTATTCTTGACTTTAGGCGTGATGAAAAATCTTATTAGATTTTTCCATGTGAACTCCCTCCATATCCATGAATTGGTGGATGTCAGATGTGTTTTCCACATGTCTGACCAATCTTCATCTGTAATTGTCATGTTAAGTTCTGATTCCCACTTTTCTTTTACATACTTAGTTGAATGTTTATTCATCGACAGTTTTTGGTATAGAGTAGAAATGATTTTAATTTTCGTTCCACTGAATGATTTTATCACAATTTCGATCACACCATTCATTTCCACAGAGGGATCCCACTTGATTTCAGGTACCTGTAAAATTTGCGTTTATCTAAATTATACTTGTCCTTCATTTTTTGAAAACTCTCCAGCTCCCCCTCTTTCTGAAGGGTATACCATCCTGTGACCCCCTTGCTTATCCATTGTTTGAACCTTTTATCATACATTGCTGGTTTGAAATTGCTATCAGATGCTACCCATCTGAGCACTTTCCTTTCTTTCTTTATCTTGTGTTTTATTGAATGTTTTGAACCATAATTCCAGTGTAAACACTGTAATTGGATCCATGTATTTCTTGATCTTCTCATATCTATCGTCATCCCCAATAACACTTTGAACTGGGTATCCTCCGAACTCTTTCTCCATATCTTTCCACTTAGCTATGTAGTCTGGTGTGCACCAGCATATAACACGTCTGAGCTGAGCTGCACAAAAGTACTCCCTTAATTTTGGGAGACCCATACCCCCTTTATCTTTCGGTAGCTGAAGAGTTTCATATTTAACTCTAGGTTTTTTGCCACCCCAAATGAATCTTGATATTATCTTGTCCCAGATCGCAAATTGAGTTTGAGGGACCTCTATTGGTAATGACTGAAACAAATATATAAGTTTTGCTTGCACGTTCATTTTAAGTATTTAAATTCTTGAGTTCAGATTCAAGGACAAGGTACTCCATCTATCTATATATTTTTGTATTTCTTGGCTTATTTTGTCATAATTTGCTTTGTACAGTGTTGATAATCCTTTAGTAATGATAATCCCTAAGTATTTAATTTCCTTCATATTCCATTTGATGGGAAATGATTCCTGAATTTCTTTCGTTGGTATGTAATTGAGTGTTAGAATTTGTGTGTTTGTTATATTAATTTTATATCCCGAAAGATAACCATACTTTCCCAAGAGATTCATCAGCACTGGTAGCGATTCATTTGGTTGTTCAAGAAAAGTTACATCGTCTGCAAAAAGGCCTATTTTGTGTTCCTCTCCATTTACTATAATTTCCTTAATTTGATCGTCTTGTCGTATTGCCTGTGCCAGAGACTCTATAAAGAGGGCAAACAGTGTAGGTGATAGACAGCACCTCCGTCTGGTTGATCTATGTATGTTGAATTTATTAGTCAGGCTTCCATTTATTTTGATTCTCACTGTGGGGTGATGATATAATGTCTTTATACATTGTACTGATTTATTACTGAATCCAAATCGTTGTAACGCTTTATAAAGAAATTCCCAATTTACTAAATCAAATGCTTTTTCTGCGTCAACACTTACTAGTATGGTACTTTGTTTTTTCTGCTGCGCTTGATCTACTATATGTAGTACTCTTCTAATATCATGTGTTTGACGTCCTCATAAAACCTGTTTGGTCTTCTTCTATAAATTCTTTTACAAAGGTATTTAATCTATTAGAAATAATGGTTGTGTATATCTTATAATCTATATTTAATAATGAAATTGGTCTATAATTGCCAGTGTTCCTCATCTTTTCCTTGTTTTGGGATAACTGAGATTATGGCTTCACTCCATGATGGAGGTATTTTATTGTTAGAGTGTCCAATTGAAAGAAGCTGAGAGTACTGGCGTCAACTCTTCTCTAAACATCTTATACCACTCTGCCAGGTATCCATCACTGCCTGGCGATTTATTATTTTTTTAATGTTTTTAATGTTGGTAAATCTAATGCGCTTAAAAAGGTTCTCATTTCTTCAAGTGCAATTTCAGGTTGTGTATACAATTTCTCATAATACTCTTGAAAAATGTCCTCTATTTTCTCTGGATTTTCTGTTAATTCACCTGTGTGGAGGTTTCTAATTTTATATATTGTATTAAGTGTTTGCGTATATGTTTAGCTGCCCTTGAACCTGTTTCATAATAATTCTGTTTCAGAAATGTGTTTTTTTCTTCTCCACAGTATTCTGTTTTGAAATCCTGTTTTCGTAGGTTTCATGAGCCAGAAGCCCAAATTATGTAAAAAATAAACAAATACTTGACACCGTTTAAATTATGGACCCTGAATTTATCATCTATTGAAGATCAACTTCCATAATTCCATTCAAAGTTAAACAACTTTTCCATGATATTCTAATTTTTTGACAAGGGTCTATAGGAGGCGATGGTCTTGAGCCGGAAAAGGGTGGAGTGCCTCTCCGGGTCGGGGAGGAGGTCCTGCCCCAGATGCCTGAGCCACCTCAACTGGCTCCTCTCGACGTGGAGAAGCAGCGGCTCTCCTCTGAGTCCCTCCCGGATGATCGAGCTTCTCACCCTGTCTCTAAGGGAGAGCCCAGACACCCTGCGGAGAAAACTCATTTCGGCCACTTGTATCTGAAATCTTGTTCTTTCGGTCACAACCCAAAGCTCGTGACCAGAGTGTAAGAACGTAGATCGATCGGTAAATTGAGAGCTTCACCTTTTGCCTCAGCTCTCTTCACCATAAGACTGGTACAGCGCCCACTTCACTGCAGACGCTGCACCTATCCGCCTATCGAGCTCACGCTCCATTTTTCCCTCCGTGAACAAGACCCCGAGATACTTGAACTCCTCCACTTGGTTAGGATGCCTCCTGGACGCCTCCCTGGTGAGGTGTTCCGGACACGTCCCACAGGGAGGAGACCCAGAGGAAGATTTATAAGATTTATCCATTTAAACCACTGCAATTTTTTTTGTTTTACTTTGACATTGATTAGGTTTTTATTTGTTATGGTCAATTTATTCTGACCAAGATTGATTTATGACGATCATCATCTTTTGGCTGCTCTCTTCTTCAGGGGTCACAACTTTAACTTGCACAAAGACCTGGCAACTGTTTTTAAGGCAGATGTCCTTCCTGACACAAACACTCACCACCGAGCCACAGCCCTCTGTGTGGAGCAGACAGTTTCCATCTAGGGTGTCTGGGGGGGGAGCAGGGCCTTGCTCAAGGGTCCAGGGAGGGGTTAATGAGGGTGGAGGCAGGTGTGGGTGCTTCACCTTTCCCAACCAACGCTTTGCCGTCGATCCAGGGAGGTCGAAAGGGCAACCTTCCGATCACAGGCCCACCTTCTCCAACCTCTGCACCACTCCGATCGATTTGACAATAAAACCATATAATGTCAATATGGATACAGTTCAAGTATTTAAACTCATTCCTGTGGTGTTTGACAAAGATAATTCTTGCAGAGGATTCAGTTTCATCTTAATGTGTTCAGTTTGTCGAAACGGTTTTCACCTTAAAGCAAAACGTTTGGACACGTTGCCAAACTTTAAGCAAATCATCAAAACTTGATCACAACTAGTTTCAGGCACTGATTTTGTTTTACTTTAAGAGTAGCAATAATGCAAACAACAAATCATTGTTTTTAAATCATTTTATTTACATTGAGAACTTGTGAGCATAACACACCTTGTTCAAAAGGTAGTTTATACAAGTTAATAAATTTCTAAACAAGTCTTAACCTAAATTGGAATTCAGTTATGCACGAAAAATAAAAATAAAAATAAAATTTAAATTTCAACATATACAATTCGTATGACTGAGTCCTTTTCTTCTGAAGGTGATGACCCCTGAAAAAAATGAAAATGACGTTAAGGTTTTTGTGCTCAGTGTTCTTCATTAATTGTTCAGGATGGTGCAGTAAAATAAAGGAAACGTGTGTCTCTTAACTTAAAGTCTAAATATTGAGCAAGTCCACGAGTTTTAACTCTGGTTTAAAGAAACGTCTCCATTCTCAGGGTTTAATCTTCATTTATTAAACGTCTCATCTGTGAGCTGCACGTCTACAAACTGTTAACAAAACTGAACTGCAGCCGTTTGAACAAGTCCATCAGAGAATCACTGCATTTGACAAAGGCTCTTCAGAAGACAAAAGTTATTATTATATTACACACTTTCATAAAGTCACATACGCTACCAAATAATTTAAGTATAAATGTACTTTTTTCCAGGTGAGAATGCTATAAATTTAAAATACAGATTCCTGAAGTAATTAAGTGTTTATTATTAGGTTAAGAAATTATTTTTATATTGTTTTAAACAAAAACGACCAACCAAAATAAAATCCCCTGCCATGATTTCTAAAAATTGGTCTCGGCTATAGAAAATCTCATGTTGGTCCACCTTAAACCATCGTGTTCAGGACAATTAGTAAACATTTGTTCTGCTCCAACAGACCACCACTTCACACACGTGTACCGTGAGGAATAAATGAGGTTCTGCTGATTCTGTGTCACTCAGGAACAACAGTCTGTACTGAGGGAGGAGGAGCTGCAGAGGTGGTTCTGGATGTACCAAACCATGGAAGAACCATGAGGTGGGTTTGTAGAGATAAATACAAAGGGAGCTCTCTTAACCCTTTTATTGTCCTTTAACTGTATGACCAGTTCTCCAGGGGAACATTTAAATATATATATATCCAACTAATTTAACAGTTAGAAAAAACAAACAAAAACTACTTTTAATTATATTTTCACGCACGCGCACGCCTTTGTGGCTAGATGGTCTAAATGTTACTTTTATTTGCAAACAGAATTGTTTTATCTATAGTTCCTCAGCTGTGATCTTAAATTCACAGTCTTCCATCTTATTATCAGTGTTCTCTACAAAAAATGTCAATGTTGAAAAAGCCTCAAATTAATTCAGTTCTGGGGCAGAGAAAATGTATGAAGCTTCCCTGAAACCGAACTGGACTCTCACCACAAGGGGGCAGCATTGGTACACATTTGATTTTAATAGGAGAAATTTTGTTTTTTCCCCTCCTGGGCTATTTGTGTTAATAAAAGTGAAATGAAAATATGAGAAATTACAAAGTGTGCATATCACAGTGCTGTCTGTGACGATTTACTCAAAAGTTCCTTTCATAATATCTTGTTTTCATTTCATTAGTTACATTCAGGATCATTTTTTAACTTAAACACACAAATTTAAATTTCTGCCATTATCATCATCATCATCATCAGGGCATTTTATTGATTCCTATTGATTTTTAATAGCCAATTCAGATCTTAACCCTAACCAGTACGAGCCTAACCTAAACACTAATCCTAACACCTAACCCAAAAATTATGTTCCACTGCATTAGAACCAGGCTTTGATCCCCATAATAACCACTGGTCCTGACAAGGCGGGTGATTACACCAGAAAAAAAAAAAAAAAAAGCATTAAGTCACCATCATTTTCTAAAAACCAACCTGACAGGATTCCAGTCTTGGTGCAAGGCCTCTGCTCCAAACACTCAGCAGGGCTGAGACATCTGCTGAATGAAGCAGACAATTAAACATCGTTGAAATTAAAAATGGGTTTGAAACAGAGTATACAGAACCAGTTTAATGTTACACTAATGGTAAATAAACAAGGTTGAGTTCTGTTGAAAGAGCTATAATTTCACTTTCACCAAAAAAAAAAATAAAAATAATAATAGTTATCTGAACAGACTTCACAACTCATAAAAACACCACACACACACACACACCTCGTCAGTAAAGTCTCCAGTGCCTGTAAGATCATTCTGTTAGCAGCATAATGATATGAATGTGAACCATCAGGAAGAGGGGTGGGGGTGTCTTGATCTAAGCCTCTTCACCCTAAATTATCCAATCAGATGATGAAGCACTTGCTTGGTAGTTGGAAAGGTTCAGATGTTAGACAATCAGATGCTCTGTGCTGATTGCCAGTTGTAATTGTGCATTGCTGCCTTTTCCTGAATCAAATGTCTGATTGCTTATTGTCGGCAGACTTCATCTGCCAAGGATTGTAAATGAAGGTTGCTCGCCTTTTGTTTTGAAGGTGAAGACCAGATTTTTCCATATTTATTATTCTCTAACTGTAAGCTGCAATAAGTGAGCTCTTCATTTATTAGCGCATAGAAAAACAATTTTTATTCAGTTCGTTCTAATAAAGCCTAGGAACAAAATAAACCAAGCTGATTTCCTCCAAAAATGGCTTTAAAACCTTAGTTATCTAAATATTAAATGAAGTTCTAGTTTTGCAAATAAAAAAGAGGTTTAAAAAATATGTACATTCTTGAGAATTTAATTAAATTTAAATCATTCTCATCAGGAAAATTATGCACTCAAATATAAGACTTGGCTAACCCTGACATGAGTGATCCTCTGAAGAATAGCACCTTCAGGACATGGAGATTTACTGAACATTGACCAGAAAAAATAAATAAAAAATGTCACCATGAAAGAATTAGAAGGTCTGCTGGATAAAGTTGATGAGCTAGCTGCAGTAGAACAGAAAGTGGGATGTGTGGTCAGGGAGAGATATACAATATGAAATATAAACCGAGTCTCAAACCAATTTAAGCATTTCTAACAGAGCTACACTGCCTGAAACAAACAAAAAGTCACCACCTGTATTTAACTGAGTAAATCGGTACGAGCCTCCTATTGGATAATTACTGCATGGGTGATTAACTTTCAGCTGGCAACACGTTTAACCCCAAATGGTGCAATGAGTTGCTTCTCATTTCTTAAACCATGCTGAAAGACACATCGTGTGGTCGTGGAAAAGATGTCAGTCTGTTTGAGAAGGGTCAAATCATTGTCATGCATCAAGCAGAGGAAACATCTAAGGCAGGGGCCACCAACCTTCGAGACTGAGAGCTACTTCAGTGGGACTGAATGACGCGAAGGGCTACTTGTTTGATCCAAACAAGTTTGCACGGCGCACCTTTAATTATAGTATTAATAAAAACACATTTGCATGTGTAAATATGACTGCCTGATCACATCTGATCTGTATTATTAAAAATTCCCTGCAGTGATTATCAGTAAAGATTTAGCTTGGTAAATATGATCAATTAATATTGATAATTGGTGATTAGAACTCTCAATCGAGAACCGAGTCCTCAGTTTGAATCCTTTTCTTGGTTCTTCTGTGCAACTGTAAATTGTTCCTAGCTGTGACTGGGAGTGTGGATGGTTGTCCCTTTGTCTTCTCTGGGACAGACTGGAGACCTGTCCTGGGTGTCCCCTGCCTTCACTCAAAAGCAGCGGAGATGGGCTCCAGTCCCAAACAAAGGGGACAAAACTGATATTTACTACAGCAGAATGATATTTAAACAAATTAATAAAGAATCTCTGACTCTGAAATTACAATTTATTTTATGTTAATGTCAATCGGTAACATTTGAAATCCAGTGTTTTATAAATATTTTAACCATTTTGTAGTAATGAACACATTTGTAACATTTATTCAAAATATGCCTTTTACTATTAACTTTTGTAGCATTTTTAAAGAACCTATTAGCAATAAAATCTTCCAATCAAGCCCTGTTTGAACTAACTGTTTTGTTTATATCACTTCAGAAGAACTAATTTGTAGATACAAATCAGTAAAAAAAAAAAAAAAGACATTTTTAAATAGATTGTGATATTAGTTAGTCCTCAGATCTGCAGCATTTTTAATAATAATGATAATACTTTATTTATAAAGCCCTTTAAAAACAGCTGCAACAAAGTGCTGTACATATAAAATCATTAACTAATCATTGCATCTTTCTATTTTAAAGAAATTATTTTTCACATATTTTATCATTGCTTTTCTCAGGACCTCATCTGAAAATGGCTCATGAAAAACGTCTGCCATTTGCTCAAAGCTGCCTTTAACTCTGACCTTCTGCCTGTTGTGAGACATCGGGGGTAGTTAGCTGCGAGCTGGTGAAGTGTCACTATGTTTTGTCGTCGCCACAGCCCACTAATGACAGGCAAACTTCTTTCACAACTGTGAGAAGACCTCTTCCTCCCAGTCACTGAACAAATGTTTTTAAGTTTCTGCCATTTTAACCTGTTGGAGATAAAACTAGCTTGTAGCTGCACTGCTGCAGAGATGGGAGTGGTCTATGCATGATTCTGAACTTTGACCCCAGACAAGTAGGCTAAACTATTTTTTTTAATTATTAATTTTCATTTCAAGTACACATCCTTGCAAATGTTATTTCTTAAATTAAAAATACAATAAATTTTTAGGTGGTACTCCTTGATGAGTGCCATTTTTAGAACATGCCCCGCGGGCAACTCATGTGGTCCCTGCGGGCTACCAGGTGCCCACGGGCACTGCGTTGATGACCCCTGATCTAAGGAGGTTGCAGAAACTACAGAAATTTGGTTAAGAACTGTTCATTACTAAAAACTGAAAGGATAGTGAGGACCCATAGACTTTGAGGAAGAAATGTAGCCGGAAAAAAAAACCTTAATTATTGTGATCGGCGATCACTTAAACATTTGGTGAAATCAAATCGAAGAACCCCCCCCCCCCCCCCAAAAAAAAAAAACAAAAAAAAAAAACAACAACAGTAGCACTCAGGGCTATGTTTAATAGTGAAAGTAAGAGCATTTCCACACACAATGTGAAGGGAACACAAGGGATTGGGAATGAACAGCTGTGCAGCTTGAAGAAAACCACTAATCAGTGAGGCTAATGGGGGAAAAAAAGCTTTAGTTTGCTATAGACTATAATGATTGGACTCTGGAGCAATAGAAGAAGGTCATGTGGTCTGATGAGTCCAGATTACCCTGTTCCAGTGTGATGGGTGCATCAGAGTAAAAAGAGGGGCAGATTAAGTGATGCACCTATCATGCCTAGAGCCTAGTCATCAATGCAAGACCTTGGTGAAACATTAATGCAACACTGGATGAAAATAGATGTGACATTACAGAAGCTTATCGAAACAATGCTACAGTGAATGCATGTTGTAATTAAAGCTAAAGGTGGTCCAAGAGAATATTAGTGAGAGACCTTTTTTTGGTGGCGACTTTGTTTGGCCAGGCAGTGTACGTTCATATCTAATCTGGGTTCAAATGCTCTAAAGTTTCTCATGCAATCCAGGGGGTACTTAAGGAAATTCTCCAGGTTGTTTCAAAGAGTGTTAGGCACACTACTGGCTTACGTGTACACATGACAAGATGTGATTGGTGCAGCTTCAACTGGAAGGAGACTAAGTGACTGTTGTCTTAGCGATAGCTTCCGCAATATATATTTAACACATTTAGCAGTTTAGTATTAGCAAAGCTATTATTTTTTAGATAGAAGATGGGTTAGCAAAACTTAGTTGTTAACTGCCTACCACTGGAGATTATATACTTACAAACCGGATTCCAAAAAAGTTGGTACACAAATTGTGAATAAAAACTGAATACAATGTGGAGGTGCCAACATCTAATATTTTATTCAGAATAGAACACAAATCACAGATCAAAAGTTTAAACTGAGAGAATGTATCGTTTTAAAGGAAAAATCTTTCAAAATTTCATGGCATCAACAAATCCCAAAAAAGTTGGGACAAGTCCATTTTTACCACTGTGTAGCATCCCCCTTCTTACAACACTCAGACGACTGGGGACAGAGGAGACCAGTTTCTCAAGTTTAAAAATAGGAATGCTCTCCCATTCATGTCTAAAACAGGCCTCTAACTGTTCAATCATCTTGGGCCTTCTTTGTAGTAACTTCCTCTTCATGATGCGCCAAATGTTCTCTATAGGTGAAAGATCTGGACTGCAGGCTGGCCATTTCAGTACCCGGATCCTTCTCCTACGTAGCCATGATGTGATTGCTGCAGAATGTGGTCTGGCATTATCGTGTTGAAAAATGCAGGGTCTTCCCTGAAAGAGATGACGTCTAGATGGGAGCATATGTTGTTCTAGGAGTCATCAGGACTCTGTATCACAGAGCAGACAGCGTTCCCACTAGTTCAGGAGCCAGGCAGAAGGAGAAATCCTACACAAAACAGGCTCTAGAGCAATGTGGATATCCTAACTGGGCCTTCCTGAAAGAGAAGAAACCCAAACAGGACTCCAGTCAGCCATCAGGTGAAAAGGAGGAACCCAGACCCAGACCAGTGGTCATTCCGTATGTTGAGGGAGTATCAGAGAAACTGAGAGTTTATTTTCTAAACATAACGTTCCAGTGGCTTTTAAACCGCAAAATACATTACGGCAAAGACTGGTTCATCCCAAAGATCCAGTCCCCCGGCACAAACAGAGTAATATTGTGTATGCTGTTCAGTGTCAGGAGGGCTGTGATCAGTCTTACATCAGGGAAACTAAACAGCCACTGGCCAAAAGGATGGCCCAGCACAGAAGATCAACATCATCAGGCCAGGATTCTGCGGTCTACACTCATCTCCAGGCCAGCGGTCACTCTTTCAGGGATGAAGATGTTCACATCCTGGACAGAGAGGAACGATGGTTTGAGAGAGGAGTAAAGGAGGCCATCTTTGTGAAAAGAAATCGTCCATCATTAAACAGGGGTGGAGGCCTCCGGGTTCAACTGTCCCCCTCTTACAATGATGTGATTGCTAGTATCACTCAGCCCTCTGTGAACAGTAAACAGCCATCAGTGTGCTAATGATCCATTGTTAGGCTGATGGTCCTTCTTGAGCATGTGATCAGCTGGTTTTGGTTGTCAGCAGCAAACTGGTTGATCCACTCTGAG
>NC_056505.1:33364120-33390207 GCF_014905685.2 Nematolebias whitei
CCATAACACCTCAGCAGTGCCACAGGCTGATTGCCTCCATGCCACGCTGCATTGAAGCAGTCATTCATGCAAAAGGATTCCTGACCAAGTATTGAGTGCATAACTGAACATGATTATTTGAAGGTTGGTGTTTTTTGTATTAAAAACACTTGTCTTTCATTGGTGGGATGAAATATGCTAATTTTTTGAGACGGGCATTTTGGGTTTTCATGAGCTGTATGCCATAATCATCAGTATTAAAACAATTAAAGACCTGAAATATTTCAGTTGGTGTGCAATAATCTGAAATACAAGAAAGTTTCATTTTTATCATTACATTATGGAAAATAATGATTTTTATCACAATATGCTAATTTTTTGAGAAGGACCTGTAAGAGCTCGCTTTGTGGGGTAAGGATAATTCTTTCAGGAATCAGCCCAGAACTACACAGGAGGACCTGGTCAATGACCTGAAGACAGCTGGGACCACAGTCTCAAAAAGGACCATTAGTAACACTACGCCGTCATAGTTTAAGATCCTGCAGGGCACACAAGGTCTTCCTGCTCACACCAGCACATGTCCAGGCTCATTTGAAGTTCACCATTGACCATCTGGATGATCCAGAGAAAGCATGGGAGAAGGTCAAGTGGTCTGATGAGACAAAAAAAAATAAAAATAAAAAAAAATAAAGCTTTTTGGTATTAACTCCACTCGCTGTGTTTGGAGGAAGAAGTACAACCTCCAAGAATACCATCCCAACCGTGAAGCACGGGGGTGGACAGGATGACTGAATCGTATTGAAGAGAGGATGAATCGGGTCGTGCATCGCTGGACAACCTCCTTCCCTCAATGAGAGCATTGATGGGTCATGGCTGGGTCTACCAGCATGACAATGACCCGAAACACAGCCAGGACAAAACGCACAGCCAGGACAATTATGGAGTGGCTTTGAAGCATTTCAAGGTCCTGGAGGGGCCTAGCCAGTCTCCAAACCTGAACCCAATAGAAAATTTTTAGAGGGAGCTGAAATTCAATGTTGCCCAGCAATAGCTCCAAAACCTGAAAGATCTGGAGAAGACCTGCATGGAGGAGTGGGCCAAAATCCCTGCTGTTGTGTGGAAACCTGTTCAAACACTATGGAAAACACCTGACCTCTGTAACTGCAAGCAACGGTTTCCGTACCCAATATCAAGTTCTGATTTTCTATTGTGTCAAATACTTATTTCATGCAATAAAATGCCATTATTTAAAAATCATACACTCAGATTTTCTGATTCTGTCTTACAGTTCAAGTGTACCTACGATAAAAATTACAGACCTCTGTAGGTGGGAAAACTTGTAAAATACTGCTCCCCCCCCACACTATGTCAACCCCTGCAAGTAGTCTACAAGTGTCCACTTAAAAAAAAAAAAAAAAAAAATTTAGGTGGAGATGAAGGAGTGTATCCATGTAGTTCTGCTGCTCATCATCTGAGGTTTTTTGCTAAACAGCAGAACAGTCTGCATGCTCAGTCTGAGCAGTGAAAACATGTTCATGCTGAAGGTGGTCAGCTGCAGGTGACGGACCTCATGCTCGGACTTCCATGAAAGCTGTGGTAAATAAAAGTGATACCTCCACAACCACCTCACAAGCTGACCCAGAACTTGTACAAGTTAAACTGTGCCACCAAGATTGTGCAAACAGAAAATAAAACCGCAATCATTTCACATCATCCTGCTAAATAACAGTCATGTCCTCTGCAGAGGTACTCAACTAAAACTGTTCATATGGATTTCAGCTGAAATCAAAACAGAGGAAGGGACCAAGCAGACTTCTAGAGACCGCTTAGTTTACCAATGATTGAAAGATGTTCTACATCCCCTGTAGATCTATGGCAGAATGCAATTTAATTCACAGACATTTGTTGTGGCAACATGTGTGGGAGGAAAAAAAAAAAAAAAAAAAAAAAGCAGATTTAAAGAAGGCTGGTTTTATGATAGGGGAAGCCCCCAGTTCACTGGCATTTATTTCACTTCATTAAAGCAGAAGGCTCACTGTGCATACATTAGATATGTAAAACCTCATACTACTGTGTATTCATTCTAGTAACCCCTGCAACCTTAACTAAAAATAAATAAATAAATAAAAAAGTAAATAAAAAACCTGCCTCTTCTGGCTGAATGTCCATTTCTAGTTAATCTAATTTTCAGTACAGGGTCCTCTTGATAAGACCTTTGTAAACAAATGCCATTTGACTTAAAAGCCCTGATGTTTAACCCAAAACGGGAAATTTCCCTCTTAAGATTGGAAAACTGCTCCAAGCCCAAAACCTGAGGTCCATCTTTATGTCCACCGCAACAGTCAACATCAGCAGAGAGCAGCTGACAGACACAAGGTGAGGAGTAAGTTTAGGAAATGTATGGAGTTACCGAAGCCTGATCAGGTGCGACTTGAATGATGAACTGATATCCAGGCATCACACAGTGCTGCAGCACCAGTCTGGTCATATCGCTGTCCTCCGTCATCAGATCCGGGGGGAGGGCAAACCCATCTTCCAGTTGCTCCTCTGATATGTTAAGAAACTGTCAAAAAGAAACATTTTAAAATTCATATTTTACTAACAAATACAGTGAGATAAACAACATGAAAGAAAGAAAAAAATAGTCATCCTTCTGCATCTGAAAACCACCAATTAAATTGATATTTAATCTGGTAAAAACCAAGGCTTCAAAGCTTTTGTTTTCACACAGCGGTCCAAAACAGTAAAACTAAAAACGTAGTTTACCTTTTTCCTTATTCAGGAGGAATCTCTCCTGCACTCTTAAATTTAAAGCCTAAATTTAATATGCAGTTACTAGATAAAAAAAAAAAAAAAACATCCACACAAAATTTTTAAACACTTGAGAATAACTTGTCATCTTAGTGAGGACCACTACACAATGCTAAAACTCAATATTAAAACCTGAATTAACAAAAGCAGATGGTAGAAAAACTCATTACCTGCCCTGTTCTAGGTTTGGACTACAGTTCATTCTTGCAGCTTCAATGATACAGTTCTTGCTCAGAGATGTTAATATATAAAAAAATATATATAAACAGTCGAAGGTATGAACTTATGCCAGACTTATATGAAAAGACGCTCTGGTTTTAAATTGATGCCTGCTCACTGGATTACCAGAGGGCTGATCTACCAAATGAGTCTAGCTGACTTTTGAGCTGAAAAATTTTTCAGAATCATGGAGGATTCATCGAGCCTGGTAAAATCACCATGGTAACAGATATCACCTGCTGGTCCAGATCAGGTGAAAATTATTCATTTGTCCTGATCAATACAGGTGTGCTTTACACCCAGCAAATCACATTCATTTTCACAAAAATTGTGAAAGAAGAAATCAAATAAAAATATATAAACTGTCCTTTTCCTTTATTTTGAGTGTCAGGTTTCATAGGGGCAGTGTGATCTGGGTCCAAGTTAAGGACTGGGGACTTGGCCGTGCCAATTCCCAATGTTGCACAACCACATTTGGATGTTGGAATGTCACTTCACTGGTGAAAATGGGGATGGTATACAAGTTGGAGATACGTCAAACTCCTGAAGAGGGTCTGGACTCCTTCCTACCCCAGAGCTGACCAAGGGGTGTTAAGATGGTGTGAGGACACCATTAGATCTCGGACCAAGTACCTTGGGTTACAATTCTTCCTAGTAAACAAGCCAATCAGTGTCTTGGGAAGGATGGCATACTAAGATCCGTTTTCCTGGAATACTTCAATGCTCATGTGGGCAATGAGGACAGATGAGTGTTGAACAAACCTTGCGAATCAGAATCCAAGTGGTGTTCTATAGGACTTATGCACTAAGCATAAATTGAAAACAATGGACAGCATGGGTCCATAGTGTGCTTGGTACTGGAGCTGTGAATCTTTGCCAACCTCATGGTTTGATAATGGGTCACATCCTACAATATGCCTAGCCTACATTTTATTATTATGACAGTTGCAGAAAATCAGACAAAAAAAAAAAAAAAAGTACAGTAGTCCCTCGTTTATCAAGAGTGTTTGGGACCACGCCCACCAGTGATAAGTGAAAAACCACAACGTAGGGATACAGTAGTCCAAATTCAGTTCAAGTTCAGTAAATTTAAATACTGCAACATTTTAAATAAACAAGCCATGCAGCATGGATTGTTTAAAATGTTACAGTATTTAAATTGTAGAGAAATGCAGCAGGACATCAAAAGGGATGTCACACAGCTTCAGCTCTGCAGCAGAGCAGAAATGCACTTTTTGATCACTTACACTTCAACAACTGAACATGAAGTTCTCATAATTAAAAATAACGTAACAATTTTATATTTTGTGATTATGATGATTTTTACGATGTGACATACTTTGAATTTTAAGTTGGAAGACAAAATTGATCGGTGAATCTGGACAGCAATGGGTTAACTCTTCACAAAGCTGACGCAGGAGAAATGTTTGAGTGGTAGAGGAGATGATCAGCTGAAGAAGGGAGCTTTCCCTTGCTCTTGTGAGTTTCACACTGTGCAAAATCATTTAAATAATTTTAAACAAACAACCCATGGCTCATCCATTAATCAGCCAATTGTGTCATGTCCAATCTTACTTAAAAAAATCCACAATATAGCGAACCCGCGATAAGTCAGAGTTTCTTTGTCATTCGCACCTCATGTGGTGGAGCGAAATTATGTACACAGGGTCCCAGTTACATCCAACAATAAAATGTATAAGAAAAACAGTAATAACATCTAAGATATGAACTAAGAAAAACAAACTAAATATACACTAAGCACTCATTAACATAAAATCATTGAACATCAGCAGAAACATTAACATGAGTCGGTGTGAGCAGATGTGCACGCATGAACACATCATTGAAACAGATCAGCAGCAACATGATGTGGTTTTTCACAGTGATTATTCTGGTTAGAGATTTATGAGTCTAACAGCCTCGTAGTAGAAGCTGTTCCTCAGTCTAGTGGTTCTACTCCATTCTTTGTGATGCATCCCACCACCGCTGTATCATCTGCAAACTTTACAATGTGACAGCCTGGATGGGTAGCTGCACAATCATACGTGAGCAGAGTAAACAGGAGGAGGCTCAACACACATCCCTGAGGAAAGCCAGTGCTGAGGGTTATGGTGGAGGAGGAGAAGTTGTGGATACTCACCGACTGTGGTCTGTTTGTTAAGAAGTCTAGGACCCAGTTGCAAATGGAGGGGCTTAGTCCTAGTGTGGATAGTTTGTCCATCAGGGTTTGGGGGATCATGGTGTTGAAGGCGGATGTGAAGTCCACAAAGAGCATACGGACGCAAGAGTTTTTCTGCTCCAGGTGGTTGAGCGCAGTGTGGACCACAGAGGAAATGGTATCCTCTGTTGATCGGTTCTCACGGTATGCATACTGATGAGGGTCCACGTTGATGTTGATTGTTGTTTTGATGCGAGTCATGACCAGCTTTTCGAAGCATTTAGCGACTATTGGGGTGAGGGCCACTGGCCGATAATCATTCAGACCAGTCACTGTAGAGCTTTTTGGGACTGGGATGATGGTGGCAGTCTTCAGGCAGGTGAGAACTGTCTCCAGGATAAGTGAGGTGTTAAAGATGTCTGCCAGCACCTCGCAGAGCTGATCGACACATTCAACACTTTACCGGGGATGTTGTCTGGGCCAGTTGCTTTGTGCGGATTAATCCTCCTGAAAGTACTCCTTACTTCTGCTGAGGTCACGCTGAGATGCTCTTCATCCAGTGGTGAGGTGAGTCTGGTGCTGGGTGGTCTGTTTGGGTCAAACGAACCACAAGAAAGCGAGAGACTACTGTACACAAAAATCCAGATGTATGAAACGGTGCATATGTATAAATCCAAGCACACTTCCTTCGTACATCCCAATCAATGTGGAATTCCGTGCATGTGAGGGAATACCAGACTCCTCCCTTGACACGAGTCCATTTAAATATGTAAAATGGATGCAAATATGTTTTGCATGTGGGATTCTCATATCTGCATGTTAAAAATTTATGTGTAGATTAGGCCAGTCACAATAAATTATGCTGGCGATTAATTGTCTCAGAAATTATTGCAAAATTGTTTGAAATTTGACAATTGGTAATTTTTGTCAAATTAAAGAAGAAATGTTTGTTAATTTTTGTGTGTAGTACCGTTTTTGACCACAGGATGGCAGTCTAAGGCTGAACCAAAGGATGGATAGCGAGGGAGCAAGCAGCATGTCTCCCAAGAAAAATGTGAGGGAGGCCCCTTGACGCAACATGGGCTGTCTCTTCGGTTCTCAAAATGGTGGACACTGTGGTTTGAGTTCTTTAGCATAACATTTGTCTCGAAGCTTTTAATAAAATAAAAATTAAATAAATCAAGTCACTAAACGAGTTCAGCTTTTTGTAGAGGAAAAAAATTTTTTTGACAAAAAGGCACGGGCTTCAACTGTGAATTTTGGAGCTTCGACCCCCCCAAATAAAAAAAAAAACCTGTAAACACAGATGCACTCAGGGACATGGTAGAACTTAAAAGCTTATTCTTTAAAAAGTTGATTTGACAAAATGAGTCGCTGAGCATCAATATCCTCCGTGGTGTAGGGAAGCTTTAAATATCAGGGCATTAAATGGATGAATCATCCCATCTAGCTGGCCTGGCTAATACCTGATCAGTATCTGGTCGGCGTGATCCCTGAAAACCTGCTGCCTCCCAGTTCTATTGGTGACATCGTCCTGCAGCACCACAGCTGTCAATGTCCTACAAATATGTACAACTTTACGCAGCCTTTCAGGGTCATACATGTGATGGCGTACATCTAGTCAATCTGAGGAGTCTGATGAGCTGTACTGAATTAACATCAAAGTCCATGCTCAATAATCCAGGTATAAAATCCAACAATTTTCATCTGGACTGTTTATTCTTTTGTTTGAAGTTTCACCTACCATCCAGAAGGCTTCATCAGTCTGAGGAAACGCCAAACTACAGCTTACTCCACTTTGGAGTAAGTTCTTGGAGGAGAAGCAGTTTTTTTGTAGTTTCCTCAGACTGTTGAAGCCTTCTGGATGGAAGGTGAAACAAACAAAATAAACCGTCCAGATGACCCGACTGAAAATTGTTGGGTGTTCTGAACTAACAGATCTGACATTTTCTTAGTGGGGGAAAAAAATAAAAAATAAAAGCCCCTTACACACACACACACACACCACACACCTGTGTGCCATGCAGGCGTGTGCTCACAGACACGTGTGTTTACATGCAACAGAAATATAAGAAACTTCTTGTTTTGATGATTTGAGGCATGTTAGATGTTGTTTGAGGTTAAATGTGGTTTAGTTTCCTTGTTAGGATTTAAACCATAAATGTCCAAATTCATGAAAATAAGCGTTTGGTTTTCTGAACTTAAAAAAATATTCAAACAGTCATATTTCTGTGTATTTACACGAGTTTCAGTACTTTCTAGTCCGATACTGTGGACTGAAAAAGTTTGAATAGATGTAAACGCATTCTCACGGCAGGTCAAAAATGTATGTGAATTTGTGCACACTTTCATTTTGATACATCCCCATGCGCGCGTGGAACCTGGCACATGCAACCTTTACATGCGAATGCACCATCGATACACGAGGCCCCAGCTCTGCCACACAAAGTATTTCTCCAAACTGAGGCCATTCAAAGAACCATCTACAACAGGCCTGAGATCAAGAGTTCATAACGTTTACACAGAACAAACTTAAGGCCATGTTCAGGTGTCAAAGGAAGCATTGTCCAACCCAAATGTCCCCTTTGGAACAAAAACATTAATTTCAAATCAAGGACAGTATTTTTACAGTGTCAAATAAAAGTAATTTATAACCTGAATGCTCAAAAGCATATTTTACTAGACAGTTCTGGAAACCATGACACTTTAGCAAGTGACTTTTTACATGAATCAAACTGAATAAAAATAATGAAACCCAAATTAGAGTCTTTCTGCAGCAGATGGTCCACAGCCATATTTCTATTGAAAGTAAACGGAATAATGGCTGAAGAGTTTTTCATGAAAACCTGTAGGGCACAGAACCATGGGAGTGTTGATGCAGAGGACACCATCGATTTTTCTGTCACTTTATAAAAACTAGTTTTATTATCAATTTAAACATCTCATCTAGCAGCAGATTACAAATAAGCATTTTTGGTGATTCTACATTTCCTTTGTTTTATTATCCAAGAAAAAAGTATGCTTAAGCATCTGGGTGCCCAAAAAAAGTGAAGATCTGCAATTAAACTAGTTTCTATTAACCTTTCATAAAAATATTTTATAGTTGCTTTGCAACAACCTATGCAGCTGTCAAATGTATTCTGTTGCTGCTTTAAGCACGTCAGCATTATGGCCTTTAACTCTAGACGCAATAAAGTTTGTAGGTGCCATCTGTGGCATCCTTACATTTGTACCAGAAAGCACATTTTGAAAACATGGGATAAAAACATGATAAATTCAGAACTACTCATCATTGCATAGTGGGAAAATGGAAAACTCACATCATCCATTCTCCAGAGGTCAGTGCCAAGGCCTTCGGTCTGACTGTAAGTGATTGCATTCTTTAGGAAGTCAGTCCCCATGCCATCATCCTGAGACGCAGAGAAATCATTACAAATAAATCACAGTCCTGTCTGTGGAGGTATCATTTGAGGGAGTACTCACATTTTCAGTGTCTCTCAAAACAGCAAGCAGCAGTCGAATGTATTCTGTTGCTGCTTTAAGTGTGTCCACTTTGCTGGGCTTTCGATCAGGACGCATGAAAGGCACCATGCGCTTCAAGCGTGAGAACATGGTGTTCAAGTTCCTGATCTGCATAGACAAGAAGCACACGTCATGTCCACAATGTGGCACTGATGGTTGCCTCGTTCAGAGTGGATCGTTACCAACGTGATGACGATAAAGTTTCAGCCAAAACAAACAGATTATGAACATTTCTGCTGGGCATTTATTTTAAAGCACAGTGTGTAATTAAAAATGGTCAGGAATTTAAAAAAAAAAAAAAAAGAAGAAAATTCAGATTTTTTTTTATTTTTTATTTTATAAACAGAAAATGGGCAGCACGGTGGCACAACTGGTAGAGCTGCTGCCTCTCAGCGAGCAGGTCCTTGGTTCAAATCCCGGTCCAGGGGCCTTTCTGGGTGGAGTTTGCATGTTCTCTCCATGCATGCGTGGGTTTTCTCCAGGTACTCCGGTTCCCTCCCACAGCCCAAAAACATGCATGTTAGGCTGATTGGTAACTCTAAATTGTCCCTAGGTGTGAGTGAGAGAGTGAATGGTTGTTTGTCTCGTTTGTCTCTATGTGGCCCTGTGATGGACTTGCGACCCGTCCAGGGTGTACCCCGCCCCTCGCACAGTGATTGCTGGACATGGGCACCAGCGACCCCCGTGACCCAAAATGGAATAAGCGGGTCAAGATAATGGATGGATGGATGGATGGATAAACAGAAAATGTACTCAAATATGCACATTTACATAAATTTGGTCATAGTGAACAATGACCAGTTTTCTGTAGCCCATTTACTTTTTACAAAAAAAACTTTAGAACAAATCCAAAAGATTAATACTAAAACGAAATAAAAAAAAATACAATTTATACATTTCAGTCTCACGACTGAACAAGATGTTGACCAGTTTTCCTACACAGCTTAATCCAGTTATCCTTTCATGACAGTTCTATTGTAAATCGGGGTTGGTCTACCTTTGAAATATGCCATTTGTGGCATCTTGCTGTATTGCAAAACATCACACTCAGATTACGTGTTGTGATCCTCAGTTACATCAAATTTGAGCTAAATAATTGTAAAATTAAGAGGTTGGCTAATACTGATTAGCTGTGGTGGCCATCTTGAACTGGATTGACTCCAAAAAACAGTAAATCCAACGATTACTTTTTGAAAGTTTCATTAAAATGCATCCAGTACTGGGTTGACTCAGACGGTTAATGCTACCGTTGGAAGACTATGCTTTGAGTGCGTGGTGTGAACGACTGACAACTACAAACACACCCAGAACAATCCAACATTGTTCAGTCAGGTCATCTGGACAGTTTTTTTGTGCTGAAACGTTTCACCTTCCATCCGGAAGGCTTCGTCAGTCAAAGAAACAAAACTGATTCTTCCCCCTTTGTTGTTTTGAACCAGTTTGACACGACTGTCGACGAGGAAGAGGGCCAGCTCCAGAGGAGGGGGCATGCCAAAGACACCATCTTAGCACCAACATAACTGGTTTGTTCCACTTTGGAGTAAGCTGTTTGGGGAAGAATCAGTTTTGTGTTGTGCATTTCCTTGACTGATGAAGCTTTACGGATGGAAGGTGAAACGTTTCAGCACACACACACAAAAAAAAAAAAAAAAAAAGTCCAGATGACCCGACTAAAAATTGTTGGAATGTACACCTGGATTATCGCGCATGACTGTTCACCCCAGAACAATATTTGTAAAACTGAATTACAGCCACTTAAGTGCCAGTGACGTGCACGTTCTACATATACAAAAAGTGAAAAAAAAAAAAAAAACCAACATCTCATCATCCATTATCTTCTGCTTATTCCGAAGTCGGGTCGCGGGGGCAGTAGCATGAGCAGGGAGGCCCAGACATCTTTCCACAGCCACCTCTTCCAGCTCTTCTGGGAGAACTCCAAGGTGTTCCCAGGCCAACCGAGAGACAGTCTCTCCAGTGTGTCACGTCTTCCCTGGGGTCTCCTCTCAGTTGGACATGCCCGAAGCACCCCCTAGGGTTGCACCCAGGGGGCATCTTTACCAGATGCCCGAACCACCTCATCTGGCTACTCAACATCTCAATATATAAAAAAAGGGATAATACACATTTTGCCACATTAACTGCCATATTTTCTATTCAATTTGGAAATTGAAACAGGAAGTGACAAAGAGGAACTCTTTAAAAAAGGGAACTCCCTGGTCTTTTTTATTTTTTTATAAATAGCAACATTTAAAATCGGAGTCTTCTTTGTCTCTCAAACAAAAGAAACGGACTCTTCTCTACTGCGTGTTGCTAACCATTATAGCAATTACTGTATAATTATAAGTATAGCAATGCTCCGTTCACATGACGGTGTTCCTCTTCCGTCATCATTTCCTGTTACTGTGCATGCAAATACCTGAACAGTTTTCTTTTATGTTAATATCTTTCCAAAAATACATGCATATTCAATGCAATTCTAAAAAACAATGAGTATAATTAGCAAATGCTACTCCATGTCTATAATCCCCCACCTGGGATTAATAAAGTTTGATTAGACACCAAGGGATTTCCTATGAGCAGATGGCTGCGGAGGCCATTTTGAATTGTGGTTAACAGATTTTAAATGTATATCCAATGATTAATTCCTGAAAGCTTCAATAAAACCCGACACTGGTTTACTGTACATTTTGCTGACAGGAAAAGAACACGTATAATGTCAGCGCTCAGAATATGCATCTCAGCTTTTATCAAAACCAAAAATAATGTTTTATAAGATTTCACTAATTTTACAACAGCTATGGGAGAGTACACACAAAGCAAACGCTGGTAGCTCAACATCAGGATAAAAGTTAGCCAAGATGGGCCAGTGGGGTGAGGGGATAATTCCCCCCCTCAGCCCCCTCTGCCAGCGCCCCTGGTCGGTAATAAAACAAGGTGAAAGGTTAATTAGCTACACGTCACTTCAGCTCAACCAAGGTTTCATGTCGACAGAAGCACCAAACCCGACAAAAAAAAAAGGTAAAAGCTGTGGACACATGTATCTTCAGAAACACATACTCTCTGTCGCTCCTTGGCGTTGACCATTTCTCGTTTTTTCACCGTTTCGTTGAAGTTCTCCGCAATGAAGTAGAAGCCGCCTCCCCCGCGTTTGTACTTCTCGATGCTGCAGTACCTGGGCAGAGCCGACTCACCTGTCAGCCGCTTCAAAATGTCGCTCATTAGCTCCGTCTCTGGTACCTTCATTATCACCGTCCACAGGCCCTGGAAGAGGAAGAAGTGTCCTTCTTATCGCGCTCATCCCTGCGCCATGTTGGTCAGGTCCGGAGCAGCGCCGCGGAGGAACACACCTGTAGCTCGTTTCATTAATTAGGCCCAGCTCGCAGCCTTCTGTCTAATAATCCACGTGTTGCAACACTTGGTCTTACTTTACTGAAGGGATCAGTTCCTCAAAAGCTGCTCAACAAATAAACCACATCCAAACAAAGCATTTTAATTTGGCCTTGGTGTGCTGACAGAACCATCTGCTGTGCTTCATGTTATTCCCAGTTTGATTAAATAGCTTGCTTTCATAAATAAATAACAGAAAAGTACAAAGGAACAAATTGTTTCAAAGCTCGGAAGATTAAGTTCTTTTGTTCCCATGTGTGGCTCTTAAACCTAAAACTAGAGATTAAAAGTTCTTGTCATTCTCAGGTAATTATTTTTTGGCCTTTTATGATAAAAAAAAAACAACTTTGGTTTAATAAAAAGTTCAGCACAATATTTAAGTTAGTGAGTTTATTTGTCTTTCATTTTTAATAGCCTCATTACATCTTGAACTTAAACATGAAAGGGCAAGAATAAACTCAAAGCCGTGCATAGTTTAAATAGGTTTAAATGCTTTTTGGGATATAGTTTACAATATTCATGACTGCCTATGAACCATATGATTTCAATATTAATGTAGGTCACCCTCACTGTAAGCTTTCTATTTAGTTTTCTTACAATATAGATTTAATTCAATTTTGAGTTCTAATCCTAAAAAAATACTTCAGATTAAAGAATAAGGGGGAAATGTGTTTAAGATTATTAATTAGTATGTGCATATGTATTCACACTTTTTGCCCCCAGCCTTTATAACAGCTTCAGCATCAAGTCTCCTCAGGTTTGTCTCCAAGAGCTTGGTCTGACCTTTGAACTTTATGTCTGATTTCATGATCAAACTGCTGCATCTCCTTCAGTTTGGATGGATGCTCCTTGTTTTCAACCCCTTTTTAAATAAACCAGAGATTCTCAGTTGGACTAAGGTTGGGATTTTTACTGGACCCTTCCAGGACAATTGTCCTGAAAGTAGAGGCTTGTTTCAGCAGAGTGTTTAAGGTCATTAACCTGCTGGGAGGTGGACCTCAGTCCCAGACTCAAACTGGATGGATGGATTTCTTCGACAGTTCAACATTTTGAGCCCTGATTGAAAATGTTTGTGCAGATTAAATTTACAGCTCTCACTTTGTGTTGTTGTGATGATGATGATGGTGCTCCTGTTGACTTGAGATGATGTAATTATAAACAGTATAAATAGTAGTAAAAGTACTTTATTAAAGCTTTTTTTTTTACATTTTACATATTTTATAATAAATTGTTTGGAAATTAATTTTTGCACAATTAACACGTATTTTGTCATCTGTTATGATTTTAGCTAGAAACAGTTTCATTTAAATTAACATTTTAATCAGTGAATTACAATTTATCCAATAGTTGTCAGGCTACAATCAACTCAGTTATCAGGTACTTGGTTGCCATAAAAAAACGACAAATACAACAATTATATTCAGGTCTCTCTTGTAAATGAGTCCTCGTGGTTCAGTGGGACTAACCTGTTTAAATAAAGGTTGAATTAATATCTTCTATAGAAATCAAGAATTCATCCATTTGATCTGAGGTAAGCTGGAGCAGATCTGAACTACTGGCATGGAGGACAAGGTGGAGCATTATCCTGCAGAGAACATCAGAAAAAGCTTTATAACAGGTGTTACTCTGATCTTTTTTTAACGTGTGTAACGTTATAAAACACTGGCATGGCTATATTGATCACTGTATTGCATATACATTTTTTTCTAACAAATATGTGTTTGCAGTCTCGTTTCCTTCTAAAATTTAATGATAAATGTATCAGCCGCTTCTAAAAATGCTTTGATAAAATGCATAGTCTGTGAAATAATCAATAATCAGTTCGTTACTGCTCAATAATTACTGAAAGACACCAGGTAAAGTAAGAAAAGTCGATTTTTGTGTTGTGTTGCGCCAGCAGCCGCTCAAACTGACTGACAGGATAAGCTATTTGGAACTATTGGAAGATGCATGAACCACAACAAAATTTAACATGTGGCTAATGAGGGACCTGTCATTAAATGGTAGGGTACTACTGTCAAAAGCTGAGGGAATATCTAGATCTGTATATACTTCCTTATCATTAGAGATGCCAAAAGATGTATGCAAAAAATTAGATAAAACATTATTTGACTTTATATGGAAACATAAATGCCATTACTTAAAAAAAGATATTCTCTGTAATAATAAAACATTTGGAGGTCTAGATGTCCTAAGTTTTGAAATGCTAAATAATTCCTTTAAAATTAAATGGTTAACTAACTTATTAAAAGGAAAAGATACGCTTTGGAACACTTTCCCCAACCATATTTTTAAGCGGATAGGAGGAATCCAATTTTTATTAAAATGTGATTATAAAATTGAAAAATTACCTATTAAGTTATCGAGATTTCACCAACAAGCTCTCCTGTCTTGGAAACTTGCCTACAAACACAACTTCTCCCCAACTACATATTGCATTTGGAACAATGGGAATATTTTATATAAGAACAAGTCGCTTTACTACAAAAATTGGATGGAAAATGGAATTATGCTCGTACAACAACTATTAAATGATAATGGAACCTTTATGACATACACTGAATTTCTGACTAGACTTAAAATTCCTGTAACACCTAAAGAGTATGCTGTAGTTTTTGATGCTCTACCAAAATCTATGAGGCAGCTCTTCAAAGGAACAAACGTGAACAATTTGCCTAGAGACCAACTTAGAAGCCCCGTAATGCTGGATGGAATTGATGTAACAAAAAAAACATGCTCCAACAAACTCATAAGAACTTGTCTGCAGAAGATTACTCTGCCTCCTGGTAGATTTTTCTGGTCTTCCATATTTGAAGGAGTTAACTGGAAGCAGATGTGGTTAAATGGGGAAAAATTTTGCATAACAAACAAAGTTAAAGAGGTTTCATATAAAATTATTCATAATGTATATCCTGTTAAAAAAACACTGGAAAGATTTAAACTTGACATTGACCTTGTACATTCTGTGAACTACACATAGAAACGATTTCTCATTTATTCTATCAATGTGTTCATACAATCTCATTCTGGAGAGATGTGCAACAATTCATACAGCAAAAAACTGGACAAATAATTCAGCTTACAGAGAAAGACATTATACTAGGCTTTGAAGACAAAGGCACGAATAAAGACTTATTGCACTTCACCCAACTTCTACTTCTCCTGGGAAAGTTTCACATTCACAAGAAAAAATGGTCCAACTCCAAACCAAACATAACCCATTTCAGCAAAGAACTTCTTCAATACATCACCTCAATTAATGGACTGGAAAACCAAAAGGCAATGAAAACCATCTCAACTCTGGAAAAGCTTAATGTGAATTTAAACTCTGTATAAATTGTAAATATAATTTCATGTTTTTTTATGTTTTGTACTAGAATATTATCTCTTTTACATTAATATCTATACCCCTGGCAAACAGATGTTTGTAATGTGTGATTAAAATCTTTAATAAAAAAAAAAAAAAAAAAAAAAAAAAAGATGCATGAACCACGTGACCGCGTATCGGCGAGTTCAAAGAGTGTCGCAACTCTCTCTTTATAGGGCTCTGCGTCGTACTGTTGCGGTGAGTAAAACTATAAATATTTTCTGTTACTGTTGGTCAAAGCTAGAAAGAGCCACTTTAGGGGAAGCAAAGCACCACGCAGACCTGTGTGCGTTGTAGATACACGCAGCTCCTTACAAGATGGCTACCAACGACCTTGCCTAACGCCGTGTGGCCATTCCAGTGTTTCTCAACTTGTACGTCCAGCACGTCGCCCTTCCTCCTACAGCCAATCAGCGCCACCCTCTGAACTACGTCATCCAACCGTCCAGTCCAGGAAGCTGGAAATTTTTTGTTAAACTAAAGTTCCGAGTCACTTTTTGACACCCCCGTTCAAACAATAAGTTATCTGTTAGCAACGCAACAATAGCGAAGAGAAGATATATTTGCCATCAGTTTTCGAGATAATCTTTTTGAGTAAACAAGTCGGCGAACGGAAAACAGGAGAGGGCAGAACCGAGGTCGTCGGAGTCGCCACATCAGTTTACCAAAGATGTTAGCCTCAAGTCTTCCTGCTAATTATTGTAACGAAGTCCATCACGATGACACTGCACATAAAGTGAGTAGTGATCAATTTACTGAGCTTGTGTGTTTCTTAGGTATAATCGTGAAAGTAACTGAATAACTTTGAAGCAACAGAGTCAACTGGTCGCTTTGCTGCTAGCAGGACAACATCTTAGCCCTTCTTGTCAGCCTCAGGTATCCTAACTTGTTGTCAGGTTACACTGAAAGCCATAGGTTCAGTGCCGTCGATATAGCTCCAAGTTACAAGCTGTAACTTTTTAACTACAGTTTGTAAAGTACTGTTTCCCTGTTGGTGAGTCCATTTGGGCTCATCTTCCTGGCTACCAAAAGGGGTTTTATTATTGCTGAAGGCGTGGACGCACAACAGATCTGACTTGAATCACATGCAAAAGTGTAGACTTTTGTTCCTTAAATTTATTTATTTACCACATTGCTCAAGTTCCTGTTTTATTGACTCTCGCATACTGTCAGAACTTTCTAATCTATTTGAAGCAATTGCCAGTGCTATTACCAAGGCAGGATACTGACACTTAGCTGCAATTTCTACTCCATTTTGATTCCCAGTGTCCACATTTGATTGGGTCTAATAATCCCTTTTGATGGCAGGCATCATGCTTTGTCACAGTACAATAAGCAGTGTGAATTTAAAATTGTGAAATGAACCCTTTTTGTCATGGTAGGCTAGTGCTGCTCAGACTTCATCCACGGGAGCCCCGTCATAATTATTCCAGAAGTTTCTTTGCTTCAATACATGTTATTCAAATGAGTGGTCAGCTTGACATGAAGCTCTGCAGCAGCCAGAATGTAACTCGTCCTTTTTAGTGTTTGTGTCCAGCATACATCTGAAACATTCATGGCAGTGACTCCCCAGGGCCTGTGAAATATCACCGTGTCTTTCACAGTGACAGTAGAGCAGCAGGAGCCCCTCTACATTATTTATACACGTGTGCTTTTTCTGTTGCCACAAACCACATGAGTTTGTATAGAGGGGAAGTTCTGTTCTTGATTATTCACTTCCGATGATGCAAAAGCACTCTATGCCCTTCCAGGAGGGGGAAAAAACATAAAAAACCCACATCTAGCAAGAGAAAATGTTTTTTTTTAATTTATACAAATGATAGGGGTGGTGATTAACACAGCAAGGTCTGTGATATTCAGACAGAGATGTAACTAATCTGACTGACTGTATATCTGAATATTTTAAAAGTGCCGTTCTCAACCCTTCAGTCATCTATACTTCAAAGGATGTTAAAACATGCACTGATATTTATTTAAAAATACATACTATAAATAGTCAGTTTTGACTTCATTAAAAAATTTGTTAGACGATGTTAGATCCTTAGGGCTTTTACTTTATTCATGGACATGGATAAAATTGTTGTTACCCTTCCACAGTAAAATAATCAAAAACAAACAACTGATGTGACTGGAGCCACAGCATTCTACTTTGAGCTCATCAGTCCCAGAAACTTTGGTCCTTGTCAACGTGCTTTTTATTTATTTTATTTATTTATTTATTTCTATAGCACTTTACACAACCATGGTGATGGTGACCAAAGTGCTTAACAAAAAACAGTACTTAAAATGACAATAGGTTAAAAGCAAGAAAACACAACATAATAGCACAAATAAAACCAGAAATGTCACCACATATTTACGTATTAAAAGCTTGTTGGAATAAAAATGGTGAATTTTGTTTTGGCGTTGCTGTTTTCATGTCAACAGTGGAGTCCTTTTGGGTCTTCTAACATTAAGCTCTAAAATATGTTTCAAAACATGACAAATGATTTGATCAGAACATGACTTAACTTGACCTTAGGGTTCAGCTTGGTTGGTTTTATTTTTCTCTACAAGTCACACTAATCGTGTGATTATGGGATAGCGTTTCCACATCCTGGGAGGTTTTTTACAATTCCACGTGCCTTGTATGTTTATGGCCAGAGGAACATGAACCTGATGGAGACGGTCTTGCAGCCTTTACCTTCATGAATATTTATAATCTTCTGTTTGAGCTCCTCAGACCGCTCTCACCTTTTCTTTTTCTGCTCCATGTCCAGTATGATGCAATTCAGTTTATTTCTATAGCGCCAAATCACAATTAAGTTGTCTCAGGGCGCTTTACAGGAACATACATAAAAGCCAATTAGTAAATTTCTCTATCTAAGGCACACAACAATACTAAACTACCCAGGGACATATATATTCTCTTCTAGACTGAACGGCTGATCTAGAGCCTGAAGTCACCTGCGATACTAATTACGCTCACATTGCTTGAAACATCTTATGTTGTTGTTTTTATTTTGGCTGCTGCCTTCTGCAATGGTTGCCACCAAGAGTGAACCTGCATGAAAGATTTGGCAATTGTTTTACGCCAGATGCCCTTCCTGACGCAGTCTGTGCGTCATCCTGCAGCCTCAGGATTCCACATACATACAAGATCAGGACTGTCCACAGCACTGAGCACTGAGCTACTGCAAACCTGCACTATAATGCAACAAAATAATAGTCATTGAAAGGGTACCAACAAATCTGTCCAAGCTATTATCTTTGTAAAATAAACCACTAATTTATTTTTACATTTTTGTTTACTTTGTCCCATACTAAAGATATGCAGATATTTATTAGAGACTTGTTTTTAACTGAATCACTTTACAGTAAATAAAACACTGTTTTAATGAGCTGTAAGAGTTTCAATAAAATTAGTTGTCTATAGGTCATTCACTTTTCTTTTTTTTTACATGGATTTAATCTAAAAAATTGCCAACTTTGTCAATTAAGGTGATTTGACTGAAGGAAATAAAACCAGTGCATCTGCACAACAACATAGAACTAAATGCATAAAATGTGCTCTATAGACTGTACTTTGATCTCTCTGCTTTAGCAGATCAACATGTTCTAATCCCTCATGATTTCAAATTGTAACGTTTTCCATTCCTACAGAAGTGACAAACAATTTAACAGCTTCACTCTGCCTAATTTAAACTTGTCCAACATCTTCTTAATTTTTTTGCCTTTTTTTTAAAGTGGTTTGTCACATTTAATATTTAGTATTTTTTCTCAAATCTACATACAGTAGTGATCAATATGATCATAATTGTCTTTATTCCACTAAACTGAACTTGCACAGCTGAGTGAAGCTAACAAAGTTCTCATATGTCCACATCTGTTTCATCATTTGTTAATCCTGTCAGGTTTGTTGTGACCAAGCGGCCTTCAGCATCATCATAGGCATCACATATGTGAAGGGGACAAGTCCCCCCCCACATTAAAAAAACGTTCATTTGGACCCCCCCACTTTTACTATAAAACAGTTCAGTCGGCACAGTTTCTCTTTCTTCGTGAACGAATCCATTCCACTTGATTAATAGGAGAATACTCAGGCCACTAAAACTCCACTCCAGGTTTTCCTGGTTACCTCCACCTCTAAACACCTCAGTCTGTTGCCACGGTCACAATATACGGCGGTCACAGAATATGGTGTAACACCTGCAGTGTTTCTGTGCGTCTCCTCCTGCAGAAAATGCGCACAGGTGGAGGAGATGGAGACGCCTCTGTGTTACTCACTCGCCAGTTTAGCAGCTTTGTGCGGGCAGTTGTTGACTGGGGGGGTTGATCATAAACATATATTCATGTTAGCAGGATGCTTGAGAAAAGAGGAGCGCTACGTAGCATCTTAGCTTAGCAGTAACTGTGACGCTGCAGGTGTAAGAGACGCTGTGTGTTCAGGTGCATTAAAGTTGAAATGTCTTTAAAACCCCACACCTTATTGTCCTCATGCTTCGTGAAAAACATCATTTAGATGAGTAGTGTTGAACACAAGTAAAAATGTCTAGTGGTGATGTTTTTTATTTCTCTATAAAGACAAATAGTGCCGACCAGACGGTCTGTATTAAAGTGTATTAAAGTTAAAATGTCTTTAAAACCCACAGATGAATTTACACAAACTTGGTGAAAAACATGTTTAAAATGTGTGGAATTAAAGGAAATCTAGATGAAATGTTGCTTTTTTTGTTCACTAGTGAACACTTTTTTTAACGCACGCACACATGCATGCACACATTGTGTGCGCGCACACACACACCTACACACACATTGTGTCCCCCCCCCCCCACACACACACACATTACGGATGCTTCTGACACCCTTGAGCATCGTGCTATATTTGTTTAAAAGGTATCTGACCCATTCTTGTTGTTGTTTATTGGAATTCTTTTTTCATTTTGCTTTCATTATTATATTATAATATTGGCATGAAAATGAACAGAAAGTTTGTTAGAATCAGAACAAAAGAACTTGAAGGTGCTTTAGCTCAAAATAAATTATTTATTGAATGTATTGTTTGCTTTTCACCAATTTCTGCATTTCACAGATTAAATGTATATATTAGAGCCCAACCGATATATGAGCAGGGCTGATGTTTTAGGCTGATATAGACGTTTGGGGACTATCTGCGATAATTGTCCCATTATGTACCGATATAAGCGCTTCTAATTTTCACCCCTAAAATGCTGGAACCAGTCCTCCAGCTCCTCAGACTGATGAAGTCCTCCGGATAGAGGGTGAAACTCTCTAGCAAAAAGAAACTATCCAGATGACCTGACTGAGCATTATTAGATTTGGTACGTGGATGATTGAGCATGAACTTTGTTGCTGGAACCAGTCGTAATTGTACAATGTATCCAGCAGAGGGCGCACAAAGACTACTGTCATGTCATTGCCGTTCATTTTAAGTTTCACTTTTGACGTTTAGGACAGACGAAGCAGGGAACAATTGTGTATTTTGCAGAACATGGTAAGTTTATTGCAACTGATGTGTAAAATTTAAAAAAATATCAACAATAACAAATTCCCTTCAATCCTCTAACCCACTTGTCCATAGCTACATGCCTCTTAAGTTAGCAAGCTAACGTTAGTGTTCAGCTGCACCGCTTTCGTGACATTAGCCCAGTTGTCATTAGTTATAGCAACGAGTCCTGTCAGATTGATCTTCCTGTTTGTGAGGACATCCAGTGTTAGTAACGTTATATTTGTCATCCTCAATGAAATGCATTGTTTGTTTGAAATCTTTACTTATCTTCAAAGAAAACAAAAGCAGCTGCAGAAAATAATATTTAGACCTCCATTATACATGACTAACTGTGTAAACAACGAACAGGGAATGGCGTTTCTTTGTTTAATTTATATTTTTGTAACACACTTGATAACTTTATGGTGAAAAGTGGAGGATAGAAAATGTGAACGTACATTAGGAACACTTTTTTTTATGACCATTGCACCACTTGTAAACCTAGTGTGGGTCTAGGTATAATGTGGATCTGATTAGCTTAGCTTCATTGTTGCTAACAGCTGCACTAAATAAACAAGGCCTGCTCCACTTGCTGTTTTCTTAGATTCTTGACAGTGGGCAAAGCAAAAAAAAATTCCAGCCCGTATTGGTTATTGGTGGTTGCAAGCTAGAGGATGACACAGGAGTGGATTTTCACTCCTGTCCTGGTCCCACAGAAAAAAAATCCTGTCCTGTCCCAATCCTTGTCCAGAGTACAAAAATTAATCCTGTCCTGTCCCACTCCTGGTAACATGACTCCTGCTCCTGTCCTGCTCCTGTTCAGAATCACTCCTGCTCCTGTCCTGCTCCTGTTTTTCATTAAATTTTTAGGAAATACATTGAATTTGATTTAATATTCCACCCATTCATGTTTAAATTACTTTGTGTTGTGCAGTTTTATTTCAAAAGATATGGCAACAGGAACAGTTCATCTGTGGTGAAATAGACACATTTATTTCCTTAATCCAAACAAAAACCTTCACTAAATGTCATAAAACAAATAATACATGGTCTGTAGTCAATATAATTTTTCTACAGAGGATCAGCTGCTGAGTCCCTGTTTCTAGCTCTTTTGAAGGTCAGTTACAGTAAAAACAAAAAATCAAAACCAGTACATGGGTCACACCATGTCTACCTTACAGGTCCTTCTCAAAAAATTAGCATATTGTGATAAAGTCATTATTTTCCATAATGTAATGATAAAAATGAAACTTTCATATATTTCAGATTCTTTGCACACCAACTGAAATATTTCAGGTCTTTAATTGTTTTAATACTGATGATTATGGCATACAGCTCATTAAAACCCAAAATGCCTGTCCCAAAAAATTAGCATATTTCATCCCACCAATGAAAGACAAGTGTTTTTAATACAAAAAACGCCAACCTTCAAATAATCATGTTCAGTTATGCACTCAATACTTGGTCGGGAATCCTTTTGCATGAATGACTGCTTCAATGCGGCGTGGCATGGAGGCAATCAGCCTGTGGCACTGCTGAGGTGTTATGGAGGCCCAGGATGCTTCGATAGCGGCCTTAAGCTCATCCAGAGTGTTGGGTCTTGCGTCTCTCAACTTTCTCTTCACAATATCCCACAGGTTCTCTACGGGGTTCAGGTCAGGAGAGTTGGCAGGCCAATTGAGCACAGTAATACCATGGTCAGTAAACCATTTACCAGTGGTTTTGGCACTGTGAGCAGGTGCCAGGTCGTGCTGAAAAATGAAATCTTCATCTCCATAAAGCTTTTCAGCAGATGGAAGCATGAAGTGCTCCAAAATCTCCTGACAGCTAGCTGCATTGACCCTGCGCTTGATAAAACACAGTGGACCAACACCAGCAGATGACATGACACCCCAGTGACTGTGGAAACTTGACACTGGACCTCAAGCAATGTGAATTTTGTGTCTCCTCTCTTCCTCCAGACTCTGGGACCTTGATTTCCAAAGGAAATGCAAAATTTACTGTAATCAGAGAACATAACTTTGGACCACTCAGCAGCAGTCCCAGGCGAGATGCTTCTGACGCTGTCTCTTGTTCAAAAGTGGCTTGACCTGGGGAATGCAGCACCTGTAGCCCATTTCCTGCACACGCCTGTGCACGGTGGCTCTGGATGTTTCTACTCCAGACTCAGTCCACTGCTTCCGCAGGTCCCCCAAGGTCTGGAATCGGCCCTTCTCCACAATCCTCCTCAGGGTCCGGTCACCTCTTCTCATTGTGCAGCGTTTTCTGCCACACTTTTCCCTTCCCACAGACTTCCCACTGAGGTGCCTTGATACAGCACTCTGGGAACAGCCTGTTCGTTCAGCAATTTCTTTCTGTGTCTTACCGTCTTGCTTGAGGGTGTCAATGATGGCCTTCTGGACAGCAGTCAGGTCGGCAGTCTTACCCATGATTGTGGTTTTGAGTAATGAACAAGGCTGGGAGTTTTTAAAAGCCTCAGGAATCTTTTGCAGGTGTTTAGAGTTACGTCGTTGATTCAGATGGTTAGGTTAATAGCTTGTTTAGAGAAACTTTTCATGATATGCTAATTTTTTGGGACAGGCATTTTGGGTTTTCATGAGCTGTATGCCATAATCATCAGTATTAATACAATTAAAGACCCTGAAATATTTCAGTTGGTGTGCAATGAATCTGAAATATATGAAAGTTTCATTTTTATCATTACATTATGGAAAATAATGACCTTTATCACAATATGCTAGTTTTTTGAGAAGGACCTGTAGATGAAAGAACACAAACATAACAAGTTGCATTTTACTAATTTATTGAGCAATTGTTTCCTTTAAACAGTGACATTACTGTCATGTTTTAAATTGTTTAAATAAACAAACAAAAAAAGAAGAAGAATGTACCAAGCAGAGAACTCAACAAATAAAAATGTTTAAAGGCGTTATTATACATTGGACGACGTCCTCAAGAAGTTCAGTCTATGTGGTCGAGGTAATGAGCTCGTTTCAGCGAAGCATGATGTCGTGCATCTTACCAGACTTTAGAGCATCATTTACAGACTGGAGCATTGCAGGTCTGGTGTTCCACCTCATCTCTCCACAGCTGGACCAGTCCAGAGCCTTGTGTCACCTAAAAGTGAAAGAAGACAGTGTACGAGTCAAAATAGGGTTACAGTGACTACAAATTACAATTTGTTGGCCTTTCTTTTGGAAAAAAATATTTGATCAAAAACGAGCTTTACAGTTGAAATTAAGTCAAGAAAATGTGACATTTGCAAATATAAATTACAGAAGCTTGTTTTTTCTTTATTTCACGTATCATATTTTATAATTATTTAATCAGCCTCACCAGGCAGACATTACAAGATTTTATGGATCTTACCTGCTCTTTTGAAGTGTGTGACAAGGGTCTTTGTGTCCAAAGCTGTTTAACAGTTTGCTTCCAGAGCTAACAGCTTCCTCTGTTGGGTAGAAAAATTAAATTAAATTAAAGACAAACAAAAAGCTTCATGTTACTTCTTGTGCCATGCTTTCTAAAACAGTTATTAAATCAAGTATTTACTTATGTAGGTAAACATAGATGTTTTGAAACCTGTTAAAATACACCAGAATGCAGGAAATGGCAGCTACTTTATTCAAAATGTTATGGGGGAGGACCCACAGACCTCACATTAAAAAGTTCCCCCCTACAATAATTCTAATGCTAATACCCACTGTTATTCAAGCCAAGAGCCATTGTCAACACTGGGGGGCTAAGGCCCCTAAAAAAGGCTTCTAGAATCGCCCCTGGTGTGAAGAAATGAACTGAGAAAAATCAACTCTTGGCCTAAAATTCAACACAACAACATAATTGTACACATCATATCTTAAATCTAAAACCAAAATGGTTATAATGTATATTATGCAACCAGCCTTTCATATAAAAACTGGTATATTTTTACCAGAGAATGCTTTCACTAATGAGTTTGTTGTTGTACTGACATGGTTACAGCCGACAGTAACTATTTACACAATAAAGTGATGGTTATTCACATTTTCCTCGATTTCAGTATCCAGCAGGACGTCACAATATAAAAACTGGGATATTTTTACCGGAGAATGCGTGCACTTTAACCAGGAAGAGTTCGTATTTTTTATTTTATTTACATTACAAACGGCAACAGATAATGAAGATTTTAACCTAAAAACCCACAGAGCAGAGCACAATTTTTAAATTAAAAGTGACAAGGTGGCGAAATATGCGCTGTTTGAGTTTATTTACTGACGGTAAACAAAGTCCGACTCCCCACAGCACCTCACTGCAGCTGAGACTAAAGTTTAAAGCAGTGGAAGCAGTTTAAAGTGGATCCTAAGAAACTGGATGCAGATGCCATCCGATCAGTCCACCCAGACTTGGCTGACCTCTCAGTTCCCCCGGGCTGTAGGACCACCTGAATGCCGGGCAGAACTCCTCCCAACAGTCTGCAGAGCAGGACAATCCTGTCCTTCCACTGTCATGAGCCGTGTTTCCTGCTAGTTCCAGGATCTCAGTGGTCAGACACTCGAGCACAACTGGCAGGTAGATGAGAATGCGTCCACAGAACATCCTTTTCAACTCATTTGAGATTTGGGGCTGTAGTTGAGATATTTTTTGTGCTTTTGAGATGTTAATCAGCTGCTGTTGGTTGTAGAAAACTGCCTAGTTGCCATAGTCCCCCGGCACCAACAGAGTAATGTTGTGTATGCTGGTCAGTGTCAGGGCTGTGATCAGTCTTACATCGGGGAAACTAAACAGCCACTGGCCAAAAGGATGGCCCAGCACAGAAGGTCAACATCATCAGGCCAGGATTCTGCGGTCTACACTCATCTCCAGGCCAGCGGTCACTCTTTCAGGGATGAAGATGTTCACATCCTGGATAAAGAGGAACGATGGTTTGAGAGAGGAGTAAAGGAGGCCATCTTTGTGAAAAGAAACCATCCATCATTAAACAGGGGTGGAGGCCTCCGGGTTCAATTATCCCCCTCTTACAATGCTGTGATTGCTAGTATCACTCAGCCCTCTGTGAATAGTAAACAGCCATCAGTGTGCTAATGATCCATTGTTAGGCTGATGGTCCTTCTTGAGCATGTGATCAGCTGGTTTTGGTTGTCAGCAGCAAACTGGTTGATCCACTCTGAGAAGGTGCTATT
>NC_056505.1:33390607-33403063 GCF_014905685.2 Nematolebias whitei
AGTATTTAAATTGTAGATAAGTGCAGCAGGACATCAAAGGGATGACACACAGCTTCAGCAGCACAGAGCAGAAATGTACCTCTTGATCAATTACACTTCAACAACTGAACATGAAGTTCTAAAATAATAATAAATAACTCAACACTTTTATATTTTGTGATTATGATGATTTTACGATGTGACATATTTTGAATTTTAAGTTGGAAGACAAAAATCGATTGTGCATCTGGACAGCAAAGGGTTAACCCTTCACAAAGCTGCAGCAGGAGAAATGTGTGTGCGTGGCAGAGAAGGAGATCAGCTGATCAGCTGCAGGAGGGATCTTTCCCTTCCACTTGTGGGCTTCACACACGGTGCAAATTCATTTAAAATAATCTATTTTAAATAAACAACCCATGGCTCATCCGTCAATCAGCCAATTGTGTCATGTCCAATCTTACTTAGAAAAACCGTGATTTAGTGAATCTGCAAAAAACGAACCACGAAGTAGCGAGGGACTACTGTATTGCCTTTTTCATTTCTGTCAGCAGATGATTATATTGTCTTTTTAAACTGTCCTATAGAACATAAATCTAAATGGCTACTAAATAATACTGTCCCTCTTGAAAATAATAAAGGCTATTAAGAGCTTAGTTTCTCATTCTTTAGTGGACAGGAATGTTTTTAATTCTAGAAAAAATTAGCCAGTACAAGTTTTATCATAGATTGTACGGATGCACCAGTAGCTAAACATGTTACCAGAAATGGAAGGTTTTTAAGCTTCACTTGAGTCACCAGTAATTAGCCAATCAAGTACTAACAAAAATCAGTTTTTTACTCCGTGAATGCACCACAATGAACCACCCTCAGGTTCAACATGTTTTCTGTGTTTGTGTGGTCTAACTTGTTGAAACGTGCACACGTGTTAATGCTGTTTTTGGGTCAGCTGCACTACAATGTTAAACTCACAAGTCTACATTAAATAAGATGCATAATTCATATTTGTATACGAGGAATCCTAATCTGATAATCTGATGACACTAAGGACAAGGTGTAAATTAGAAGTTAGCAAGGCTTTGCTTTTTGAAATCAAAGTGGGATAACAAAATGTTCGTTGCAGTGCTTGTCTTGACATTTTAGACAACGAACAGTTGCACATAATGCTTCAGAGCAAAACCATTTACAGCTACATCACTGTCAATTAAAACTTTACTCACTGATCTTGTGTAACAACCTACAATACAAGGACTGTGAGTTAAAGTAGAAGTTTTTTTTTGGCACCACATTTGTCACAGGCTCCAGTGAGTTTATTATTGACACATCCCTTTTCCCAGACTGCAAAAATCAGACAACACACAATAAATGTCATGAAGAGATCCTGTTGAATACAGCTATGATTCACTTGATACATTCTTGAGTCAGAATTGTCCTTTTCTTTGCATTTTTTTTTAAAGTAATTATTTACTTTTTAATAGGTGGACACGTACTTGCAAAAGCTTCAGTTGTCAGATGAGGCTTTGATGGATTTGTCAGTGAGATTCCGGCGAGAGATGGACAAAGGCTTATGCAGAGACACCAGCCCTACAGCTACTGTCAAGATGCTGCCCACATTTGTGCGCTCCACTCCTGATGGAACTGGTAACGCCTCTGTCTTTGAAAATCTTTAAATTGCTTTACATAACATGAGCTGAGTCCTTTATACAAAAAGCCAAAAATCTTCCATTTCAAATCTAGTACTTTTAGTAGTATTTTTGGTGATGTTGTTCATAGATGGCTCACAGATTTTATGCACTTATTGTTGTGCAGATCCTGTAAAGATGCATTTCCCCTATTTTTTATTGCACATACAGTAGAAAAATGCCAAATAAAACGAATAACATATGCACAAAGAAAATTATTAACGAAGAGCTAAAAGCAGAACGTTATATAAGCATTATATTCATTTAAGCAATTTTCATTATTTATATGCCAGATGGAGAATCAATATAGTTGGACCACAACCCTGCAAAACAACTTTTTGTTTTTAATCAGATACCAAAAAGATTAAAACACGCACAAGAAAAACGAAACAGATTATATCAGCTATTACCTGCACTGTTTCATAAACCGAAAACCATGATTGGATTAACAGTCAACAGACATTCATTGCACACTTTCAGGTATTCTTGTGAACTGAATTAACATTTTGAGAAATAAAAGCATACTTTTTTGTCAATTTCTTCTGTTTTTGTTCAAAGAACAAGGTGAATTCCTGGCATTGGACCTCGGTGGATCCTTCTTCAGAATACTCCTGGTTAAAGTTAAGGGTAATGGCGAGCAAAAAGTTGAAATGGAAAATCAGATTTATGAAATACCCGAGCTTGTGATGAGAGGCAGCGGCTCTGAGGTAAGTTCTCACACCTTGTCAAGAAGATATTTTATGACCAGCACTGTCCTGTTTTTGTCAGACTCTGTTTAGGGTTAAAGATAAATAAAACAAATAAACTCAAATAGATGCTTACAGTTTCTATTTGCAACAATATCAATACTGACGGTGCTGTTTTCTCCAGTTGACTCGTAACTTCCCTCAACATGCCCTGCAGGCAGTCAGACACGGCTCGTTGGCTCACTAACAGCTGAACTCGTAAATATTAGCTGATATTCACACCACTGAGCTGCTGTTGTCACCAGCATCAAACTAAGTACTGTAATTGTTGGGCTATAGAACACACCTGACTGTAAGCCGCACATACTAAATTTATGATAAAACATAATTTTGTACATGAATAAGACGCGCCAGCTTCTAAGCCACAGGTATTTACCGTTCATTCTCAGAATCTTTGCCCAGCTCCTGGCATTATGTGCAGCTCTTGTTGTAGTACAAGACTCAGCCACTGGATGGCGTGTCATGGACTGTGGCTTGGTGATCGTCATGTTTTCATGATGCTTCGCTGTCTGACTCCTGGTTAAAACCATTCAACCTACAGAATGAACACAAGAAATATCTAAGCATAGTCATTGGACAGAACAGTGCCCACCACCTATGTAACCAAAATTATTTAAAAATTATATTCTGGTCAATTTTACTCAGAATTATTATCGAGGTCATGCGACCAGGAGTCACAAAGTACTGGTAAAATATAGTAAATATTCATTAAATTAGTACCATTGATTTTTATTGTTAAACACTTTAGCTGTTTTTAAATGTACGGTACTTTCTAAATAAATTTTGACATGCTCGCGGAGCCCATATGAGGAGAAGGAGGAGGAAGGGGGAAGAGCCCCTCCCGTTGTCTCCGCTCTGTTTCATGCGTTCGGATGTGAGCTTAAATAATAATAATTTTAACTTAATTTAAATGCATATTTACCGTACACAGAAAGATACAGTGGGTTATTCTTCTTTTTCACTTGGCTCATTACATTTAAACAGTATGTTGAAAGACTTAAGTGGGAGGGAAAATATCTGACTGCAAATTGCATTGACTGGATACAATCGAGAATTCTTGCAACCTTATCAACCACATTGGAGACCAAAGAGAAACCTTGGCTCTCATTATTGTGACAACACCAAAGGTTTGCACTATGGTGCAACAAATTTAGATAGATATTTGATTCATCCCAGACGGGGGTGGGGTTGAGTGGAATTTGAGGCATCCAGTAGCAATTTTTAATTATACAGAAAAAAAAAATACAAATGAAATAATAAAAATAAAGAAGCAGAATACACAAATTTGAAAACAGACATGCACAAGGTGGTAGAAAGTACTACATTCATGATTAACACACCGGTATATGTGTGTTTGAACTATGTTGAGCTGAACATGAGTTTTTGGGATCACAAAGGAGACTTTTCCAGCTCAGTTAGATCTTCATAGTAATAAAGGCAGAACTCATAACCTGCTCTGGAGAAGTTCAGCCTCTAGATCTTATTGTGACAATGTGGTCTTGGCGGGCTTGTTTTAAATCTCTCACTAACTAAATGAACATTATAACTCAGTGGTGACAACCAACCTTTAGCAATAACTGATAATGTAACCTAGCATAGAAGGCTGGCCTTCCTTTATGTTCCGTTTTTTTTTGTTGTTGTTGTTGTTTAACCTCAGAACCATAAACTTCATGTGTTATCTCCTTTTCTTATTAAATATGCTGAATGGTGACTCAAATTATTTTTAACAGATTCTATAGGCTTAAAAATCAAGTAAACACTGATAGGATTTATTATGCTACACACCAAAAAGATTTGTTCAAGCTTTCCCTGATGCATTAATCAGCTAATTGATGGTATGAAGTGATCCAAGAAAGGGATCCTAGTTCTTCCATTATCTTGGACAGAGGATCCTTTAAAAATAACTATGCATTAAATGTGAAAGCTAAACATCAAAATATTCAGTATTTTTATTTTCAGACAAGAGAGTCCAAGTATTGTCACATCATCAAATGTTTTAAACTTCATTCATCATTTTAGCATTAATGTTTCTCAGAGATTCATTTAGACACTTTATGAAAGTGACAAAGCACTGATACTCGCATGACGTCACAGTTCAGGTCTGTGCTGCAACAAAATAAAGCACACTATATATAGATGCTTATTGCCATGATAGGTTACTGGATAGCAACAGGAAGAAAAACCTCTTACAATTGGAAAACGGTTTGCCTTGCACTCTAAAACACATTTATGTGTAGATGGTGCGCGGTCACAGAGCGGTGTTGAGCTGAGGTGTGCAGAGCACAGATTACTGCTGCCCAAGCCGCTCTGTGCCCTACAGGAACAGAAGAAACTATTTTAACTTGCGCACCAGGCGGCTCTATTGGCAATTTGTTGAATCAGACACATAAAAAGTAGAGTTTTTTTTTTTTTTTTTTTTAGCCGTGTTTGCTATTAATCGTGAGTCGATCACATAGCAAGCTTATTTTATGTTTTTATTTTTGAAATCTTGTTTCAACTTTCATGCATAATGCCAAGATACAATAAGCGTAGAGTGTTAGGACAGAAGCTGCAGGTGAAAGAGCTCCATATCTCCGAGCATTATGAACCTGCACTGATGCTCCCTTTGTTCCTCCTGCACGTCTGAAAATGTGATGGCAGTGTTTTCTTTTTGAAGACCTGACAAACACGCAATCGCTGCTAGAAAAATGAGCTACTTTTAGGTTTCCCAGCAACCAGCAGCAAACTTGGACACAAATGTGCATCACCCCCCCCCCCCCCCATCTCTGGGTTCTTCTGTCACCGTGTGCATACCTCTTGCTATGTGTAGAGGCCCTAATTCAAACTTGATACAGTTGCCACCTGGTTAACAGACAGCAAATGAAGGGCTAGAATATTTATATTACCATTCACACTACAGTGGTAAGCTAAGATCATCTTATATTTTCAAACCTATTAAATAACTTTATTCCTAATCCTATGCAAGATACTTCAGTATCTTGGATGATTTGTTGGCGCTTGAAGTAAGTGTTGAGGATAACTCTGAGTTATTAATAGGGGTGTAACGGTATGCTAAAATCACATGTCGGTTCGGTTCAGTTTCAAGGAGGGCTCGGTTCGGTTAATTTTCGGTACAAAAAAGGCCAAAATAAAGACTTACAAAATGTTTATTTTGAAAATATGCCAAGTAAACAAGTTCAGCCATTACAGACTTCTTAGCTGGAGGTGATCTGGTGGATGAAGAAGACTCAGCTGCTATCATCCTCAGACTGCAAACAACACAGATAAAAAAAAATTGAGTTAAGATTATAATTTTAAATTAAAAAAGTTAATTAGATCACAATAATACAATAACAATACCTCTTCTTGCACGGTCATCATAAGAGGTGGTTGAATCTCTCGCTCATCATCAATGTGGCAGGGTCTGGCTTGTTGACGATCATTTTAGCTTTTTCATAAAGTGCTGCTACAACTTTTTGGCTGAAGTGTTGATGTGATGGATGTCGTAGGCAGCTCAGTCGTAGGGGCTCAAGTCTTTAATCATATGCTTTAAAGCCGGCGCATCCACAACATTCGGACATAGATCCAGAGCTTTAAAAACTCCTACAGCTTGTGTTATTGCTCTGGACCGATCTGAATGACCTGATAAAGGTTGTTTAAATGTTGCTGTTATTGGTCTTTGCTCCAAGCTGCTAGAAGAGACGTTCATGTTCGGATGATGTCATTTCAAGTGCATTAAGAGGTTGGACATGTTGCCTGCTGCAGATCCACTCTCTGTGAAACGATGTCGACACACAGCTTTAGATGGCGCCTGTGTTTGGCCTCGCCGCTGCTGGTTGTCCCAAAACTGCTGATGGCCGTTATTTTTCGGCATTTTTTATCTGTTCACTCCTGTTTTTATTTGGTATTGGGGATGTTCAACCTATGCTGGTCTATGATCGACAAACGCTGCTGTCTATTCGGGGTTCCATGCAGAGGAGCCGTGCCCCACCCTCGGGTATGAGCTCATTCTCACCAGAGAGCGGCGTCCCATCCGGCGTTCTCTGCGACCCTCAACTGTGTTTGCGCGGATCTCGGAGAAAGAGGAAGAGAGGCAAGAGAGCCGGTGTCCAGGTGAAGCTCAGGCTTTTCTGAAAGCGTGGGGTCGTTGGCAAACGACTCCATAAAACTCTTCCCACTTGTTGCACTGGCTTTTGGTCCGATGGGGATTTTACAAACACATCCCGACCCGGCTGTGTTCTATCTGGACCTCTGCGCTGCTGCTACCTCCGCTCTGTGTATCCAGAAGCTCCGGACTCATCACCTTCCCTCCGTTGATGGTCTACATAATATCCATGGATCTAACCCTCAGTCTCTCCGTCACCTGGAACGGGCCGCTACGGCAAGTACCCCGCCTTCTTCCCCGCTGCATATGGCTCTGTTTAATGTTTGTTCAATTACTAACAAATCATTCGTGCTGAACGACTTCATAAAATCTCGAAATCTGGATTTTTTTTGTTACTAACTGAGACCTGGCAACGTGATTCAGATTTTATTTCTCTTATCGAACTGTGTCCTGGTGGCTATTCTTTCATCAGCCAGCCAAGGCTGTCTGGCCGTGGAGGAGGCCTCACAGCCATGTTTAGAAACGGGTTTTCCTGCCGCACGTCTAATGTTGGACGTTTTGCATCGTTCAAGCTGTAGCTCTTTAAAATTGGGATTAAGAACCCATTTTATTGTGCAGTGGTTTACTGTCCACCTGGTCCAAATGGTACTTTCTTAAAGGATTTTAGTGACTTCTTATCAGCTACTCTAAATCTGTCCAGGCTGGTTATTGTTGGTGATTTTAATATCCACATTGATGACGTCACTGACTCCTTGGCAAAGAACATTATCAGTGTAATGGACTCTTTTAATTTCATTCAGCATGTGTCAGGACCGACTCACTCCAAAGGGCATACCTTGGACATTGTTTTTACTTCAGGTGTGAATATTGATTGTTTGTCTTCTGAGGACATTTTTATCTCTGATCATCACTGTATTCATTTTAATTTATATCAAACTGTTTTACAGCAATCACCTCGCCGTGAAGTCAGCTCTCGCTTTTTAAACTCCTCAACAGCAGACCTTTTTTTGACTGAGCTAAATCCATTTTTATCTCCTTTTAATGATGTAGTTTTACTGACTGATCATTTTATTGAACATTGTTTCTGTTTTAGACAATATTTGCCCTATCAAAAAGAGGTCATTGCCTGTCTCTAACCCCACACCGTGGATAAATGACAGCATTCGATGTTTAAAGCGTTCTTGCAGAAAAACTGAACGTTTGTGGAAGAAAACTAATCTACAGGTGCATCTTCTGTTTTTAAAGGATCTTTTAGCCTCTTTTAACAATGCAGTTAAAGAAGCAAGGGCAACTTGTTTCTCTAACCTGATTGCTAGGAGCAAAGGAAACTCCAAACTGTTTTTTAATACTTTCAGGGACATTACCACCCCAGCTTCACCTTCTGTTCCTATCTCTTCAAATGAGGATTGCCAACTTTTTATTTCTTATTTTATAGACAAAGTCAGTAAGGTGAGAAATAATATTGCTTCACCCGCACCTGGGCTGACTGTTCCCTCTCTAGCTCGGCCTGTTATTTTAGACTCCTTCCAGCCAGTGTCCCTTCATGAGCTCGCTAAGCTTGTTAGCTCCATGAAGACATCCTCCTGCTCTCTGGACATTCTACCTGCAGGCTTGTTTAAGGGTGTCTTTCAGTGCATTGGTCCTAGTGTACTGAACATAGTAAATGCTTCTTTAGCTTCTGGTCAAGTACCTGTTTGCCTAAAGAGTGCTGTCATCCACCCACTCTTAAAAATTGTTGATTTAGATTCCTCTTCATTTAGCAGTTACAGACCAATCTCCATACTTCCTTTTCTGGCAAAGATTATTGAGAAGGTTGTGGTCCAGCAGTTTGCTGCTCTTGATCAACACAGTATTCTGGACCATTTTCAGTCTGGGTTTTGTAAATCCCACTCAACTGAGACAGCTCTCCTTAGGGCCTCAAATGATCTATTGATGCAACGAGATGCAGGAAAATGTTCTGTGCTGCTTATGCTGGATCTGACGTCGGCTTTTGACACTGTTGATCATCTGACCTTGCTGGATAGCTGAAGAGCTGGGCTGGTATTTCAGGTTCTGCTTTAAAATGGTTGTCCTCTTACCTGTCCGATAGATCTGTCTTCTTGGCTTCCTCTACTTTCCGATCCCAGTCCTGCCCTGTTCATTTTGGTGTTCCTCAGGGCTCTGTTCTGAAGCCATTGTTGTTTTTGCTCTATCTGCTCCCTCTTGGTCCAATACTGTCATCTTTTAAGGATATCTCATATCACTGTTATGCTGATGACATTCAGTTGTACATCTCTTTTTTACCAAATGAGGTTTCAAAAATACAAATCTTACTCAACTGTATGGATTCAGTTAAAAGCTGGATGACAGAAAGTTTTCTTCAGCTGAACAGCGAGAAAACTGAAGTAATCATCTTTGCTCCAGAAAAAAAACAACTGCAGTGATAAAGCAGAACCTTGGACCTCTTGGTCATTTAGCTAAGTCTTCGGTTAGAAATCTTGGGCTAACTTTTGACTCTTGTTTTACTCTGGAAAATCATATCAAGTCTCTGGTTCGTTCCTGTTTCTACCATCTGCGTAACATTGCCAAACTTAGCCATATTGTTTCCCGTCCAGAAATGGAAATGTTAATTCATGCATTTGTTTCATCTTGCCTGGATTATTGTAATGCACTGTATACATGTTTAAACAAAACCTCCCTAGACTGGTTGCAGTTTGTGCAAAATGCTGCGGCTCGACTCCTGACGGGATCATCAAAGTATTGCCATGTAACACCACTTTTAAAGCAACTGCATTGGCTCCCAGTTCAACATCGAGTGGATTTTAAGGTTTTGGTTTTAACCTGGAGAGCTTTACATGGTCAAACACCAAATTACATAACATAACTTTTACATCCCTACACACCGATCAGAACTCTGAGGTCCTGTGATCAAGGCCTGCTGACTGTCCCCCAGACAAAATTGAAAACTAAAGGAGATGGAGCCTTTTCTTCCGTGGCTCCAAGACTTTGGAACTCTCTTCCTCAAACTCTCCGATCACTGGACTCAGTGATTTCTTTTGAAGGTCAGCTAAAAACGTATCTTTTAAATCTGCTTTTGCCTGAATTTGTTTTTTGCTTCTTTTGTTTATCTGATTTGTTGAAGCGTTTTGTGATTTTTATCTTGAGAAGCGCTATATAAGTAAAGTTTTACTTACTTACTTACTAGATTTGTTCACTTGTCTTTTAACAAGAAAGCCGTAATGTTCCCAAACAGGAGACCACAACGACATGGCTTGTTCGTTGCCTGCTAGGCTGCTAATGCTGCGCGTGCTGCAAAGTAATAGCACCGTGCTGAAATACGCGTAGGAACTTTAGTTCCGGGGCACATAATCTCTCGTTAATAAAATTTAATGAGCGAAAAATAACCGAAACGGTACACACATAGACCGAACCGAACAAGCTGTACCGAAACGGTTCAATACACCCACGTGTACCGTTACACCCCTAGTTATTACTAAAAGAAATGTAACTCCATATCTGTAAAATTAACTGATTATTAACCATTTATGGCTTGATCAAACTGTGACAACCTTCCAAACAAGCCTGTAAATGTCCTTTAAAATTCATAAGACCTTTGACTGATTTCAGCTACTTGGCTGAAAATACAGTATGTATGTCCTTACTAACTACTAACTAACTAAAGCTCTAACATCATAGATGTAAAACTTTTTAAATGTTAAAATAGGCATGCAGTGCTTTAATAGGGTATAATTCCTACTATTCCTATCACCATAACTCTCTTAATGCAAAGTGAAGGTACAAAAAGCAATAATAGAAACAGTATTACAAGAAATGGTACAATTTTAACATTTTATTTGTGCACATCAAACAGTTGGTGTGTAAATATATTGGACATCAACCAATGCCTGTTTTTGTATTTGCCTTTTTTTCTTTTTATAAAATAAGTTATTTTTTAAATCTGATGTAACTGATATGATTCCTTAATGCAGTGAACAGTTTGGTTCTGTCCACCAATGCACTATTGAAACATTTGCTTCTGTCAATGAAACGGCTCCAGAGATACTTAAAACGTAACACAACGGCTTCAGAATTGACTTTGATTCTTGCAGCATCTGTGCAGTCACTGCTCAGCTCTTAATGAGAACAACCTTTTCTTCCTTATAGTTATTTGACCACGTAGCTGAATGTCTGGCTAATTTTCTGGAGAAGATGGGTATAAAGAATAAAAGGCTTCCTCTGGGCTTCACTTTCTCTTTTCCTTGTCAACAAACCAAATTGGATGAGGTGAGTCATTTTCAAGTTATTTTGTCTGTTTTCAGTGATGTGCTTAACTTTTACATTGGGGAAAAAAGTCGTGACCCCCCTCCCCCCCTTATAATTTTATATTTTACATCAAAAAGGCCACACTATTTTAAAAATGTGTTATATCATTAGTTCCCTGGGCTTTTAGTAGGTTAATCAAAAGTTGTTTTATTTATTTTTAAATGATTATTGATGCTTTTTTTCCCCCTCATTATCTTTTCAGTCTAATTGCTGATCATTTTGAGAGGTTTTCTTGTTCATTAAGCCCCTTAACACTGACTTTGAATAATTTATTCATAAAAATCAACAAAGACCGGATTTGAAACAGCGACATTTCTACTCAGAACAAATAATATGTCAAAGAACCAAATTTTAAATTGTCTTTCTGTGGAAAAATGCCAAAGGTGACTCACTTTAATTTCGTGTTTTTGCACAAACTAAAGAGCTGTGAGAAGTTCTTGTGCTGATTCCTCCTCCAGGGCTGCAATCAACTCCTTGGACTTGTGATTGTTCTCACTGCTGTCTCTGTTCACTCATTTAGACGTTCCAAGCTCAGAGGAAAACAGAACTCCTGTTGTATGGTTGTAAAAAGTGCAAGACAAGTTCCTCATTTAGACTTAAGGCCTTAATCCTGACATTGTTAAATAAAAAAAAGCATGTGCATGCCTTTTAAAATCATAGAACTCTTTACTACTGCGCTCCAACACAGTTTCCTCTGATGGTGATGAGCTTTCACAGTACCAGTGCCACAGATGCTGTTGCTGCAGTTGTTATCACTTCTAGTCATCTGCTGTCAGTTGCTTCTATTTGTAGAAGTCAGCAAAGCCTTCATTACACTGCTGCTTATTATTTAGTATGGATGTAACAAGGTTGAGTCAAGTCCTCTGGAGAAGTTCTTTGTTGTTATTGAGCATGCATTAGGACATTTGGTATAGATGCTTTAATCGTCTCAGTCTTGGCTTTACCATGACATTACAAAATTACAGAGCAAACTTTAGGTGAGGTTTAGTTATTTTAAAAGTTAGGACAGAATGCTCAAGGGGTTGAAAGCAATTGTTCTAGTAGAACACAAAGTAAAATCAAGTATATCCCAGAGTGTAATCTGACGGCTGAAGCTTGACCCAAACTGGGTCATGGAGCAGGACAATGATCCTAATGATTCTAATTTTTTAAAAATCCTGTTTTCGTGGGTTTCATGAGCTGGAAGCCCAAATTATGTAAAATAAACAAATAAATACTTGAAATTGTTTATATATATTTTTTTCATTTAGCCTTTATTTATCCAGGTTAGTCTCATTGAGCCACGAGAACTCATTTTCAAGAGAGACCTGTTTAGGGAGCACATGGTGGGGGTTAAGGGCCTTGCTCATGGGCCCAGGGTGGGGCGAATGAGGGTGGGGGCAAGTGTGGGTGTTTCACCTACCCCACCCACAATTTTGATGTTGTCGGGGCCGGGGCGTGAACCGGCGATCTTCGGATCACAGGCCCACCTATCTAACCTCTGCGCCACCACCCCCCAAATTGTGTTCTTAGAATCTAGCATCTATTAAAGATTAACTTTTTCAATGGAATTATGGAAGTTAAACAACTTTTCCATGATATTCTAATTTTTTGGAAAGGGTCTGTGTGTATATGTGTGTGTATATGTATATATATATATATATATATATATATATATATATATATA
>NC_056505.1:33403073-33407468 GCF_014905685.2 Nematolebias whitei
TATATATATATATATATATATATATATATATATATATATACACACATATGTATACACGTGTATACATATACGTATACACGTGTATACATATACGTATACACGTGTATACATATACGTGTACGTATACACGTATATACATATATACCTTGATACAGCACTCTGGGAACAGCCTATTCGTTCAGCAATTTCTTTCTGTGTCTTACCCTCTTGCTTGAGGGTGTCAGTGATGGCCTTCTGGACAGCAGTCTGGTCGGCAGTCTTACCCATGATTGCGGTTTTGAGTAACGAACAAGGCTGGGAGTTTTTAAAAGCCTCAGGAATCTTTTGCAGGTGTTTAGAGTTACGCCATTGATTCAGATGGTTAGGTTAATAGCTTGTTTAGAGAACCTTTTCATGATATGCTAATTTTTTGGGACAGGCATTTTGGATTTTCATGAGATGTATGCCATAATCATCAGTATTAAAACAATTAAAGACCTGAAATACTTCAGTTGGTGTGCAATGAATCTGAAATATATGAAAGTTTCATTTTTTATCATTACATTATGGAAAATAATGACCTTTATCACAATATGCTAATTTTTTAGAAGGACCTATATACACACAAACCGGATTCCAAAAAAGTTGGGACACTAAACAAATTGTGAATAAAAACTGAATGCAATGATGTGGAGGTGCCAACATCTAATATTTTATTCAGAATAGAACACAAATCACAGATCAAAAGTTTAAACTGAGAGAATGTATCATTTTAAGGGAAAAATCTGTCGTTTCCAAATTTCATGGCATCAACAAATCCCAAAAAAGTTTGGACAAGTCCATTTTTGCCACTGTGTGGCATCCCCCCTTCTTCTTACAACACTCAACAGACGTCTGAGGACAGAGGAGACCAGTTTCTCAAGTTTAGAAATAGGAATGCTCTCCCATTCATGTGTAATACAGGCCTCTTAACTGTTCAATCGTCTTGGGCCTTCTTTGTCGTACCTTCCTCTTTATGATGCACCAAATGTTCCCTATAGGTGAAAGATCTGGACTGCAGGCTGGCCATTTCAGTACCCGGATCCTTCTCCTACGTAGCCATGATGTTGTGATTGCTGCAGAATATGGTCTGGCATTATCGTGTTGAAAAATGCAGGGTCTTCCCTGAAAGAGATGACGTCTAGATGGGAGCATATGTTGTTCTAGAACCTGAACATAGTTCTCTGCATTAATGGTGCCTTTCCAGACATGCTAGCTGCCCATGCCACAAGCGCTCATGCAACTCTATACCATCAGTGATGCAGGTTTCTGAACAGAGCGTTGATAACAACTTGGGCTATCCTTGTCCTCTCTGGTCCAGATGACATGGTGTCCCAGTGTTCCATAAAGAACTTCAAATCGTGACTCATCTGACCACAGAACAGTCTTCCATTTTGCCACACTCCATTTTAAATGACCCCCTGGCCCAGTGCAAATGTCTGACCTTGTGGAGCTTGCTTAGAAATGGCTTCCTCTTTGCACTTTAGAGTTTCAGCTGGCAACGGCGGATGGCACGGTGGATTGTGTTCACTGACAATGCTTTCTGGAAGTATTCCTGAGCCCTATCTGTTATTTCCTTGACAGTGGCATTCCTGTTTGAGGTGCAGTGACGTTTAAGTGCCCGGAGATCACAAGCATCCAGTAGAGTTTTACGGCCTTGACCCTTACGCACAGCGATTGTTCCAGATTCTCTGAATCTTTTGATGATGTTATGCACGGTTGATGATGATAACTTAAGAGTCTTTGCTATTTTACGCTGGGTAACACCATTCTGGTATTGCTGCACTATCTTTCTGCGCAACAATGGTGGAATTGGTGATCCTCTTACCATCTTGGCTTCTGAGAGACACTGACACTCTGAGAAGCTCTTTTTATACCCAATCATGTTGTCAATTGACCTAATTAGTGTTAATTGGTCTTCCAACTGTTCGTTATATGCTCAATTTCCTTTTTCCAGCCACTTATTGCTACTTGTTCCAACTTTTTTGGGATTTGTTGACACTGTGAAATTTTGAATGAACATATTTTTCCTTTAAAATGTTACATTTACTCAGATTAAACTTTTGATCTGTCATGTATGTTATATTACGAATAAAATATTGACATTTGCCATCTCCACATCATTGCATTCAGTTTTTATTCACAATTTGTTTATTGTCCCAACTTTTTTTGAATCTGGTTTGTATATATATAGTGAGGAAAATAAGTATTTGAACACCCTGCGACTTTGCAAGTTCTCCCACTTAGAAATCATGGAGGGGTCTGAAATTTTCATTTTAGGTGCATGTCCACTGTGAGAGACATATTCTAAAAAAAAAAAAAAAAAATCCAGAAATCACAATGTATGATTTAAAAAAATAATAATTTGTGTGTTACTGCTGTAAATAAGTATTTGAACGCCTCCCAATCAGCAACAATTATGGCCCTCAAAAACCTGTGAGTCCACCTCTAAAAAGTCCACCTCCACTCCACTTATTCTAAATTAGACGCACCTGTTTGAGGTTGTTAGCTGCATAAAGACACCTTTCCACCCCACACAATCAGTAAGACTCCTACTACAAACATAACTAAGACCAAAGAGCTGTCCAAAGACACCGGAGAAAAAATTCTAGACCTCCACAAGGCTGGAAAGGTCTACGGGCAACCTCCAAGCAGCTTGGTGAAAAAAGATCAACTGTTGAAGCAATTATTAGAAAATGGAAGAAGCTAAACATGACTGTCAATCTCCCTCAGACTGGGGCTCCATGCAAGATCTCACCTCGTGGCGTATCAATGATCCTAAGAAAGGTGAGGAATCAGCCCAGAACTACACGGGAGGAGCTGGTCAGTGACCTGAAGAGAGCTGGCACCACTGTTTCCAAGGTTACTGTGGGTAATACACTAAGACGTCATAGTTTAAAATCATGCATGGCACGGAAGGTTCCCCTGCTTAAATCAGCACACGTCCAGGCCCATCTGAATGCCCTTGACCATTTGGATGATCCAGAGGAGTCATGGGAGAAAGTTATTTGGTTAGATGAGACCAAAATAGAACTTTTTGGTCTTAATTCCACTCGACATGTTTGGAGGACGAAGAACGATGAGTACCATCCCAAAAACACCCTCCGTACTGTGAAGCATGGGGGTGGAAGCATCATGCTTTGTTTGTTTTTTTTCTGCACATGGGACAGGACGACTGCATTGTATAAAGGAGAGGATGACCGGGGCCATGTATTGTGAGATTTTGGGGAACAACCTCCTTCCCTCAGTTAGATCATTGAAGATGGGTCGTGGCTGGGTCTTCCAACATGACAATGACGTGAAGTACACAGCCAGGAGAACCAAGGAGTGGCTCCGTAAGAACCATATCAAGGTTCTGTAGTGGCCTAGCCAGTCTCCAGACCTAAACCCTATAGAAAATCTTTGGAGGGAGCTCAAACTCCGTGTTTCTCAGCGACAGCCCAGAAACCTGGCTAATCTAGAGAAGATCTGTGGAGGAATGGACCAAAATATCTGCTGCAGTAAACCGGGTTAAAACTACAGGAAACCTTTGACCTCTGTAAGTGCAAACAAAGGCTACTGTACCAAATATTAACATTGATTTTCACAGGTGTTCAAATACTTATTTGCAGCAGTAACACAAATAAATTATTTAAAAAAATCATACATTGTGATTTCCGGATTTTTTTTTTTTCAAGATTATGTCTCCCACAGTGGACATGCACCTAAGGTGAAAATTTCAGACCCCTCCATGATTTCTAAGTGGGAGAACTTGCAAAGTCGCAGGGTGTTCAAATACTTATTTTCCTCACTGTATACAAGTAATAAAATAAACGTTGGTTACGTACTGTAACCCCAGATTCTATGAGTATAGGCGTAGCCCTTTAAGGCTGTCGCTGACGGGTTTATCCCGTTATGCGCAAGCATCATACTGAAAAAATTATTCCACGCCCACCTGCTGTGTGGGCCCCACCCGATCCGTATAAGTTACATTAAGAGCGGGTAATCGGCTCCCAAATAGCTTATTTTTTCTTCAGCTATTCAGGAGCCAGTGAGGCCCGACGCTTAAAGGGCTACGCCTATACTCATAGAATCTGGGGTTACAGTACGTAACCAACGTTCTATGTCGTATAGGCTTCGCCCTTTAAGGCTGTCGCTGATGGGTTAAGGGCGAAGCGGATGTGGTCCTCGCCTCACTGGGTCCATTCGAACACAGTATGAAGCGGAAGCTTGCCCAAAAAACGTCTCGTCACTCAGCTCCCCATGTGCATAACTACGCATTGCGTAATTATGTGCCATGCACAGACGCATGTTGTGTAACTATGCGTTCTGACAAAACATGAACGCCCCGGAAACCTTCAACGGGAGAGGATGTTGAAAAGAAGGGGGGGGGGGGGG
>NC_056505.1:33407568-33408309 GCF_014905685.2 Nematolebias whitei
CATGAACCAACTGGTTCATGGCTGAACAGTATAAACAGATTAATATCAATGAACTGATTATTGATCAAATGAACTGATTGGTAACAATAGTCATGAACTGATTAATGACAATAGAACCAAAACCACAGACACAACTTGTGACTGATAACAACATCTCACACTGTAATGCATGCAGACAGAAGTGAGCTTAAACAGAGTTCCTTGAAAAACAACAATATTCATTCTGTTAGAGCACTAAGGACAGAATGTGTCATGGAACGAGCCGTCACATCACGTAAATAAAAGCGAATGAATGAGCAGGGTGTTGACCATGCAGCCGCAGTGCAAATGTCCTGCATTGACATACCTTTATGCAGAGCAGTCGAAGATGCGATAACCCTGGTCGAGTGTGCTTGAGGTTGACAGGAGGCTCTAAATCTGATGCTTGTAGGCTTCAGAAATGGCCTCACACAGCCAGTGTGACAAGCGCTGGGTGGATAACGGGCGACCTGCAGATACATCTCTATAATGCACAAACAGGTGTTGAGTTTGACGCATTACAGCTGTGCGCGCTATGTAACACGTCAACGCCCGCACCGGACAGAGAAGATGAAAAGATGCTTCTTCTGATCTGTGGGGGGGGGGGGGACCCCTCCAATGATATCGCTCTTGATTTAAAAGAGCTCGTGATGATTTTAGGCATAAAAGCTGGGTTTGGTCTTAAATCAGCTGAACTACCGTCAGCCTGAATTCTGAGACATG
>NC_056505.1:33408409-33450776 GCF_014905685.2 Nematolebias whitei
ACGCATTACAGCTGTGCGCGCTATGTAACACGTCAACGCCCGCACCGGACAGAGAAGATGAAAAGATGCTTCTTCTGATCTGTGGGGGGGGGGGGGACCCCTCCAATGATATCGCTCTTGATTTAAAAGAGCTCGTGATGATTTTAGGCATAAAAGCTGGGTTTGGTCTTAAATCAGCTGAACTACTGTCAGCCTGAATTCTGAGACATGACGGAGCGACAGAGAGGGCAGATAAATCACTCACCCTCTTAGCGGATGTTAAAACCAGCAGCAGGGCTGTTTTAAGAGACAAAAATTTAAGTGAAACCTGATCCAGAGGCTCAAATGGAGCTTGATCAGGGCTCGCAGGACCAGCGTTAAATCCCACTGTGGAGCAAGTTGGCGTGAAACAGGCCTACGTCTCAGTACACCTTTTAGAAACCGTTCCATTAGCCGGTGATTAAAAGCTGTTCTGTCTCCGAACCCTTCGTGGCAGGAAGAGATGGCTGCAGCGTACGTTTTAATCGTGCTGAATGCCAACTTCCTATCCATCAGCTGTTGTAGAAAAGACAACACGCCGTCTAATGGGCATGAGGTGGCCTCTACACCTTTCTCTGTACACCAGCGCTGAAAAGCAGTCCACTTTGATGTGTACAGAGCTGTGGTAAATGCAGCACGTGAATCTTGGATTGTGCGCACTACCTCTTGCGGGAGACCCATCCTCTCTAAGCGGGACCGCTCAGCGGCCAGACCCACAGGTGCTGACCTATTTCTGAGTAACTCCTGATTGCTCCTCCTGCTTGAAGGAGAGTGACCTCCCTCTACGGCAGTTTCCACGGACGACCCGACAACAGACGTTGCATGACTGGGAACCATGGTGCGTTCACGTGCTCGGGAGCCACCAGAAGAGCTGTCAATCCCTCCTCCTGAACTCGGTTCAGGAACCGTAAAATCAGAGGAAGTGGGGGAAACGCATACAGAAGCGTTTTGGGCCACGGGCTGTGAGCAAATGCATCCATCCCCAGCGGAGGATCGTCTCGCGGGCTCAGGGGAAAACCATAGTTGACACTGAGCGATCTCTCGTGTTGCAAACAGGTCCACAGCTGCTTTGCCAAACTTCTGCCACGTCTGAACCGTCAGGTCTGGATGGAGAGTCCAGTCCCCGTGACGTGGGCCGCCCCTGGACATCACATCTGCCCCTCTGTTCAGAACACCGGGTATGTAAACTGCTCTGATGGAGAGCAGGTTTCGGTGAGCCCAACACAGTAGCTTGCGCAATGTGTAACATCTGGGCTGAACGCACACCCCCTTGATGGTTATGTACACAGCAGTCATCATGTTGTCTGAGTGAATCAACACGTGTTGATTCTGTAGCACGGGAGCAAAGTGTTGAATCACATTCAGCACTGTGCGACACTCCAAAGACATTTATGTGGGCTGATGTGTGGTGGGGCCACAGTGTCCCTACTGCTTGAGATAGGTATGTCCCCCCCCAGCCTGACAGCGAAGCGTCCGTGAAAACTGACACGTGTGACGCGGGTCTGCTGATGGGAACTTCCCCTGACAGAACCGGGATGTTTCCCCAGTGTCGGAGGTCTGTTCTCACGGAGGGAGGGGCAGTGAACATCTGTCTCTTTTGTTTTGTCTGGGCCGGGAAAATCGAGCTTTTCTTCCAATTTATGGCGAAGCCCATATTTAACAGGTGTGATGCCAGCACCTGAGCCTGCATCAGCGCCTCCTGTCTGGAGTGTGACAGGAGCAGCAGGTCGTCCAGGTAAAACAAAATTCTCATCCCTGCTCTGTGCAGTGGATGCAGGGCTGTCTCCACACACTTTGAGAACGTACGAGGCGCGAGGGAATACCCGAAAGGCAGCCTGTTGTACTGATACTTCATCCCCTGAAAGGCGAAACGCAGAAATTTCCTGTGTTTTGGGATGATCGGTATGTGAAAATAAGCATCTTTTAGATCGATGGAAACAAACCAGTCGTTTCTCTGGATGTTGTCCAACAGCTGTCTGGTTGTCAGCATGTGAAACGGTCTGTCCATGATCGCTTTGTTGAAAGCTGACAGATCCAGAATCGGTCTCATCCCTCCGGTCCGTTTGGGGACCAGGAAGTAGCGTGAGTAAAACCCTGTGTTTTCCTCTCCGTTGGGAACTCTGGAGATTACGCCTTTTATCAGAAGCTCCTGAACTTCTGCATTTAAGGCTGAGATTTGGTCTGGTGATGACAGGACCGTCTCCATAACTCCTCCGAATGGAAGGGGTCGGGTTGCAAATTGCAGCGTGTAACCCTTGCATAACACTCTGTCCATCCATCTGTCCGGCGAGCATGTTTTTAGCCACTGCATAACGTTCGTGGAGTGGACGTGCGTTTAAGTGATGCGCCGTGTTTTGAACGGATGTCATCCAATCCGCCGCCTCGACCGCCGTCATGCGTCGCGGAAATGTTTTCCGCGTGACCCAAGGCGAGGCTTCCTCGAAAGGGCTGTTCTGCACGTGCCCGTGCGCTGCGTCTGGATCGCGGACCAACCTTCATGTCTGGGTGGGCCGGTGTGTGCTGAGGCGAAGCGTGTGCCAGCTGATGACGTCGTGGGGCTGCACGTTTAACGTCGCTGTGCGAACGTTGAGAGGCGGAGGGCGTGACTTCATCAACTCCGTGCTGTCGGAGTGAAGGTTGCGAGCCTCGCGGGAGCACATGTTTTCTCTGGAGGGACGCGCGCCGCTCTCGCTGGGGGCGGGGCTTGTCACCGGGTTCGTTCAGCTGTCTCACGCTTATGCCGCCGTGAGCTGCCGATCGCTGAGACGCGGTGGATGACGGCCGCTCGCGTTTGCTCAGGTGAGGCGTGTGTTGTTTTCGCTGAGAGCGGGGACCTCCGCCGGACCCGGCCTGCGGTCCCACATTTATACCGATGTGAGCCGGTGAGCGCCGGGCAGCTGTGCGTGCATCATCAACACAGCGCCGTTTGGATGGAGGCTGCTTGCCTCGCTCGGGTGCGCGTTTAACACCACTTGGGTGATGATCGTGCGGGTCTGATTGATAACGAGTTATTTCGCTTACCGTAGTGTCGAGTGAGCGTCTCGTCATGTGTTGGAGCGGCGGTGGGTTTAAAAAACCTTTATTTAAGGACACCGGCTCTTTATGTGTGGAGGATGTGTGTGCAGCGGCTGTGAGCTCATCCGAGCTTACAGACTGGCTAAAAACAGACACTTTGATCATTGAAAAATCATTTATTTCAACTTCTGTGTCATTTATACACACATCCTCCGCAGACCGTAATTTTTCAAATCTTCTCCCCCGTGAGCTCTGCGATTTGTTTGCCCCGAGCGCCGTCTGCAGGCGATCTCTGGGGAAACGCTGAAGTGCAGGTTGCCGGAATGAGGAGGGGTGGTCTGTGACGGGTGGGGCTGGTGATGGAGCTGAGCGAGACGAAGCTGCTGCGGCCGTGGAGCGCCGATGTTTCTGCCTCTGCTCGCGACGATCTCTCCAGCAGGCCGGGGGACGGGATGAGTCGCGCGGCTTGATGAGATGGCGCACAGCTTCCGACATCTCCTCCGACTGCTTCGAATTCGCCAGCATGGTTTTTAAGCTGCTTCCGAACAGCGCGTCCGACGTGATGGGGCCCTCCATCCTTGTGCAGCTTTTCCGGCAGCAAGGGAGAGTGACGAAGCCAGGTGGATCGTTGGATCAACGTCATCCACGCTGCAATCCTCGACAGGCAAACCGTGGAAGCGGCGCACATGTTGAGGATGGCATCTGCCGTCTTACAGAGGGAGCTCTTTGTCTCCTCGGTCAGGTTTGCGGCCTCCAGCCTCTTCGACATGCTAAATGCTAGCAGCGCCATGTTGTTGCTAGCTGCGGCCGCCTGAAAAGCACACTGGTGGGCTCGATTGGAGAGCGCGGTCACCGCCTGGTTGTGTTTCCCCAGAGGGACGGGACGCTGCTCCAACCTGGACAGCTTCGCTCCGAAGGCTTCCGCGAGGCTTGGCTCAAGGGGGGGTACCGAGGGATAGCCCCGCTCGGTGAACCCCTCCACTCTGGTGATCGGAGCGTAAGTGGAGACTGGCGCCCTTAACCTACCAGGACCGACTGCGGCCTCGTTCCAGTACGATGTCACCGCTGGAAAACAAGGCCAGATGGGATCAAGACGGCGAGCCGGCGTGGAGCCAAACCTTCCCGCAAGATCATCCGATCTGAGCGGGGGGGGGGGGGGGGGGGGGTGAGGGGACGGAGAGCCCCTTTACGTTAGCAGCTTCCCGGATAATGGCGGGCAGCTCCGAGAGGAGTGCGCCGACGGCAGGGAGCGGTGTGGCCGTTGAGGCGGGAAACCCCGGGGGAGTCGAGCATCCGCTCGACCTCCCTCTTTCCAACACTGCGCTCCCCAGGAGGGAACGAGCGTCGGGGCTGCTGCTAACGTCACCGGTCCCAGAGGAATCATCCGATTCACTCCGAGAGCTGGCGTCGAAGAAATCCATGGCGTCGACCAGCGAGCAGTCTCCCGCCACGGACAGGCAGTCCTCGATGGTAGCCTTAAACAAGGCTGCTCTCCTCTGCCTTTCCTCCGGTGGAAGCTCGTCACAGAGGCGGCAGGAGGAAGCGCGGGCGACATGGCGGGGACCCAGGCATCCCTCGCAGGTGTCATGCCGGTCGAAGCTGAGCAAGCAACCGGTCTTGCAGGAGGGACACAAGCGGATGGTGTTGGAGCTGGACATCTCGTTGAAGGTCAGTTGTTTTATATTAGCTTGCTGAAGAAAAATGGGAGCCGATTACCCGCTCTTAATGTAACTTATACGGATCGGGTGGGGCCCACACAGCAGGTGGGCGTGGACTAATTTTTTCAGTATGATGCTTGCGCATAACGGGATAAACCCGTCATCAACAGCCTTAAAGGGCGAAGCCTATACGACATAGAACTACTACTTACTACTTGTACTACTATTCCTACTTTGCGGTTTTTCACTTATCGCAGGGCTTCAGGGTACTGATCCCCCGCGATAAATGGGGTAGTACTGTATTTACGAATACAAACTATTCATTTGTTTTCATTTGTAACTTCAGTTGAGGAAATGCGGTCATTTTGTTCTCCAGTAGTCTAATTTTAGTCTTTAGTCTATAGCAGCATAACTAGTTTGCAACACCAAAATGCTCAAAATTAATTAAATAAAACATTATGAAATAAGAAAAAAAAATCATTTTTATTCTTTTATTTCATAATTATGTTTTTCATGATAGCGTATTTATTTCATAATGCCACTTTTCAGCAGAATGACTTTGGCTGTCAATCATAGTCATTGGGTTGGACCTTCACACCCACTGGCTGATCCTTCACGTCCATTAGTTTTCCTGAATACCTGCCCTCTGGTACAGCTAGTCATAATCTTGTTAAATTCAAAGAACTAAAACTGCGAGTCCTCCTGCGTAGTGCTCTGTTAGGAAAATGTGGAGCGGTAAGAATCCTGGGGTAAACTTAGTTTTTCACACACTTATTTTGTATTTTGACTTCATTTTTGTTTATTAAATAATCACAGTAGAATATGTATATTTTACTAGATTTAAATAATATTAGAACAGTTAAAAGACCAGATTATTTGAATTATGACCAATACATAAAAAACCCTCAAAAACCTAGAACTAGGATGGACTTTCCCATTGTTTTGTTAAGTCAATATCACTTATTTGCCATTCATTCATTCATTCATTCATTCATTCATTCATTTGTTCATTCATTCATTCGTTCATTCATTCGTTCATTCATTTACTCAGATTGTTTGATGCATTGGACTTTAAATGTGAGCACAGATGCTCATTCACAAGTGCAGTGTTTAGTCACAGCTGTAAATGCCAGTGTGAATGTTCCTTTGACAGACTGTGAATGCTTAAGCCAGCTCTTACACACCAGCACGTATGACAACTGGATTAGTTCGTTAGCTTGATTCTTTTTCTCTCCACAGTCTCTTTCTAGCAGTCTGATGGAGGCACTCTTTAAGTAATTACTCCTTTGAAGATGACTTATTGGGACAACTGAATAACCAACAAGCACAGTTCAACATCTGTCACATCTCAAATGGGTTTTGTCCTGAAAGTGTTGCTCCTGCTGTTGTCTGAATGTTTTCTGCTGCAAGCTCTGATTCGCACACAATATGGTGGGACGTGAAAATAAATTACCTGTTTATTGTCGAAGAAACTTTAATTGTTGCAGCCTTCACTTTATTTTTTGTAAAGTCTAAATGCAGATACATTTTGATACAATAAAATTGTAGTTTAAACTAAAAATAATAAGAATGTTCACTGAGCACATTTTCCACCATGACCAGTGCATCTTATACTATTTAAATTTGTGATATCAGTTCAGAACCAAAATACAATAAACTTTCTCCAACACTTCACAAAAATTCTCTTCATTCTGCTTTAAAATTTATTCAATGAACAGGTAAATAAAAGACAACATTCATATACCTCTAGGTCAACTCTTGTTCTGCTGGGAAAAAAATAAATGAACATTTCTGTGAGTAGAGATGAATGTACTTGCTTCACTTACTAGTTTGATAAGAGATTCAAATTTTGTGCCTGTAAAGTTTGCTGCATCGTCCCTTTGAGAACTTACAACAGGACACCATGTTTAGAAAAATTAGCATAACTACTTGTGTTTAGACTGCATATATTTCTTATAAACACTCAAGTGCTGCAGGATATATGAAACCTCTGACTTTATCGACGTGTTCTGCTTTATTTTTTTGTAATGTCCCTAGGCTTGAATTTATGTGCAAGTGCTTTATAATCGTTATGGGGTTTTGAAAAGAAGCTGTTATGATGCAGGAAATTCCCTTGTTCATAAACAGGAATGTTAATTAACAATGTTCAGACAAATAGGTAGTTGTGTAATGTGCAGAAAAAAAGTGCTGAAATGCTGCAAAATGGATTAATTTCAGTGCTGCAGTGCGTGATTGGTGCACTGGACAGTCTGTGGTTGCTGCAGACTGAGACAGAAACAAAACACACAAAGTTGCTCATTATTGACGTGAAGTCATGATTTGATTGTGTTGCACATTGAAAGTAATAAGGAGCAATAGTAAAAGTAAGGAAATAAAAAAAGAAAATGTTTATACTGTAATTAAGGCGCCATTTACACATTTCATCATTTTCATGAGTGTACAGAACTTCCTTTATTGGAAACTATGAAGTAAACTAAAACAGGGGCAGCTGTGTAGAGCAGTCATCCTCCAATGGGAGAGTTGGAGGTTTGATTCCACCAGCAGTCACATGCTGAAGTGTCCCTGGGCAAGACACTGGACCCCTCATTGCCTCTGATGTGTGTCCCATCGGTGTATGAATGTGACCTAAAGCTCTGATTATTCTTTGTATAGATCTAGTAGAGTTCTGTACGAATGAGTAAATGAGGGCACAGATTGTAGTGTAAAGCATTTTGAGTATCTTGATAAAATAGAAAGACGCTATACAAGTACAGTCCATTCACTATATTTTCCATTTTTATATTGCTTAGTATAGTTTCCTTGAATGATTTGGGTGGCCCTTGGGGTGGCAGAAGATTCATCTTTAGTGGCCAAGGCCACCACTGGCTTGTGTTTAGACTCCCTTGACTCCATCATTGCACCTGGTCGTGGATAAAATAGCTTTCCCCACCCACCAGGAACCTTGCACTGCCTGGGACAAGACAAAAAACAAAAATAAGCTACCATACTTTTATTTTTTCCACAGTGTAACTCCTACCCACTTATACCAAAAACATTAAGGTTTACTTACATTCCCTGTTCAGTTCCAGTTCTGAAGTACACCCATCTTGAAAACTACAAACATTCACTATTCAAATCCCTCATCGACAGGAGACATCAGCGTACTGCTTGTTTACTTAAAAAAATAATAATTGTACAAGTTGTTGATGTGAGACTGAAATAAAACAAGTGCTCAGTCTTTACTCTGCTTTCTCTTTTTCTTCCCTGCAGAGTGTTCTGATATATTGGACCAAAAGCTTCAGAGCAACTGGAGTAGAGGGAAAGGAAGTTGTCAACCTTTTGAGGAAATCCATCAAAAAACGAGGGGTAAACAAAAAAAAAGTGGCTCATGAAGCAATACTTTTATTTATTATTGTATGAAAACGTATCAGCTATCAAATTACGATGACTTCTGCCAGTCAGTGGTTGGATTTTGATTATTTAATAGAGCAGCTTATTCATTCTTCTTTTGGTTTGTGAAATCTAAGCCAGTTTTTCAATTCGCTGACTGTAGTTGGGGACATACTCAGAAAAATCAGATAATTCAAATCAGACTTTATGAGAGCCCGGGGGCTCTTGGGGCTTTTTTCTGAGCCTGTACAGTTATCAGCATTTGTTTCAAGGCGAACAAACATTTTTACTGAATCCAAGGGCCGACTTTATCCAGCTTCATAAACCAAAGGGTCAATCAGAGGTTCTTCTTAGCCCAAATGGACAGAAGTTCTTGCTTTACTTTAAAATCATCCCTCATTTTGAATAGCACATTTAAAACAACTGAGGTTTAACAAAGTTCTTTGCCATCAAATATACAAAAAAAATAAATAAAGGACAATAAAATACATAAAACAGCAAAAGTATATAAGACCCTTTTGAAATCTCTGTTTACATGAAAACTCTGTAAAACAATGGATCCTAAGCAAGGGTTTGCAAGAGTTTTTATAGTTTTAAGCAGTGTGGCCATCCATCCATCCATCCATTTTTTTTTCCACTTATTGGGCGTCAGGTTGCGGGGCAGCTTAAATAGGGAGGCCCAAACTTCCCTCTCCCCAGCCACTTGAGCCAGCTCCTCCGGGCTAATCCCAAGGCGTTCCCAGGCCAGGGGCAACAAGTATATCCATCCCTGCTCTGAGCCTCTCACCAGGGGCAACTCCAGAGTAGAAGTGTTCAACCCCTCTCAAATGGTAGGGAAATGTTCTTTCTGATAGTCAAAGCTGCCTCTGCATCCACCTTGGTGATCAGCTGGTCGATGATTAGATGAACCTCCTGCTGGGAGCTTTCAAACACAGCCACCAACAATTGACTAGAGAAAAGATGACTAATAAAATCAGCCAATAAAAAGTACTAGTACTCAAGATAAATAATGAAACTGTAAAATTCCTCCTAGATTTGTTTGAAACTAAAACATGGCCAGATTTGTCAGGAAACTGTATGATTTAATTCTGTAATTGTAAAGAGTGTGTTGTTTTTAATGTAAACATCTAAACAGATTCTGATTGCAGGACTTTGACGTTGACATTCTGGCCGTGATCAACGACACAGTTGGAACCATGATGACCTGCGGCTATGACGATCATCACTGTGAAATTGGTCTTATAGTCGGTGAGTCAGCTTACAGCATTGTGTGTCTCCCTAAATAAACACTCGCCAGCCACTTTATTAGGTACACCTTGATTCACCAAGTTGTTGAAAACCTTTCTCTGTGATTTTGGCCCATGTTGACGTGATGGCATCACATAGTTACTGCAGATTTATCAGCTTTACATTCATGATGCAAGTCTCGCGTTTAATATATAAAAAAGTACAGACAATAAATAAATGCATATAAAATGAATCTTACATTTTTGGTGGTGTTCACAAATTCAGTTATTGTTTCATCCATCCATCCATCTATCAATCCATCCATCAACCAATCAAGCATCCGCTTGTTCTGAAGTCGGGTCGCGGGGGCAGCATCTTGAGCAGGGAGGCCCAGACATCTCTTTCTACAGCTGGCTCTTCTGGGAGGATTCCAAGTATATATTATTTTGCCTGCAAACAAATCTGAAATTGCACAGTATTATGTGTCTTCACCTTCAAAAGTTTTCTTTCATTTACTGCCCACACACTTCACTGTGAGATACATGAGAACTGCAGCAGTCCAGTCCAGGGCTTGTACCTTCCACACCTGCATGCGGGGATTTTATTGTTGTGTTGAACTGAAAAGAGAATGTCTTCTTGTAGGCAGAATATGATGCTCCACAGTCTAACTCCCAAGCATGTATTTGCCCTGATATTACCATCAGACTAACTCAATTATGTGAAACTTGATTACTTTTTCCTGTAAAATAATATATTACCAGTAGTTTCATTAATGCAGTAATTAGATTGCAAATAAATGATTTATTGTTAACATTTTACTTGAGTTTTTTTTTCCTCCACAAGCTAAAGAAATGATAATTAAAAAAAAAAAAAAAAACTAACTTCTAGATGAATTCTGCCCAGCAGCAAGCCCTGGGTCCTGCTCACATCAGTGACCATGTATAACTCACTCAGCCAGATTGATGGCATTGAGAGGATTTACATTTTATTTTGAATATGTGCTTAAGAAGGACAATACTAATATGGTGAAATGCATGTTGTGTTCTGGTGTTAAAAGTCTCAGCGATGAAGACCTCCACTTCAGATTTGATGGAACACCTGCAGGCTGGGCACAACTCCACAACATCATTGTTACCTGAATCCCAATGGATAGTGTTCAACTCAGCTAAAGTTGCCACTCCAAGGAAGATTAGTCAACATGTTGATTATTATTTACATGTTTTATTATTATGTGCCATCTGCTCTGCAAGTTGGCTTCAAACTATGGAATGGATTTCCTGAATGGAGGCGTGTCTCATGAACCCAGAGAAATAAGACCCGTCTCACATTCAGGAAATTCATTTCATAGTTTGTAGCCAGCTACAACATGCAGTAGCACTGTGGCTAATGGCTAACCAACTTTTCATCAAAACATGTCTACTGTGTGGAAGTATTTTACACTAGAAACGCCACAAAGCAAGACGGCAACGTGCAATGTCTGCAGAGCCATAGCACCACATTAAACTGCGATAAAGTTAGTTTTACATTGGACATTCGAGCTCCGTGGCTTCAGCGGTGTGCTATTGTTGTTCAGTCCGGAGAAGGCAGTCTGATTTCGGTCTGCTCCGCTCAGTCTTCCCGTCTCGGTGGAGTGGCAGACTGAGCGTGGCTGACCAAAATCGTGGTGGAGGGAGGAAGTGGAGGGGGCTTGTGGGTCCTCCTCCCCTTTACATTTTTGAATAAAGTAGATGCGATTTCCTGCATTTTGATGTAGCCTATTTTAACGGGTTGTTCAACATCAACAATTACCTACATTTGTATACACTTAAATTACTATTTTAGAGAGCAACAAGAAGTCGTGTGTGAATAGAGCAGGTCTGATCCTGTCAAGCGTCCTACCTCCCCCCCACCCCCCAACACACACACTTCACGATTCTGAGACCAACTCTTCTCCACTGAATTCATTCCTGCACGTTGTTGCTCCTGCTGCTCCAACTTGAATTACGACTGCCTTCTCAATTGTCCATCTAAGGACAATCTATCCATCCACTTATTTTATGAAAGTAAATTGGATTGGTTTTTTTTCGACATTTTGATCGTTGTTATTTTGACAAATTAACGCGGTTGTTTTGATACGTGATTAATGTGAATAATACACATCAAATATTTCTCTTGTTTTTTTTCTTTACTGTAGCTAAGCTTTTTTTATTATGTCTGAAACGCATGCGTGAGTTCACATCAGCAGTTGTGCACACTCTGTAGCACTGTCTGGAGATGCTACTGTGCGTAATGTTCACAGAGCACGCTGCTGAATGTGTTGGAAGAATCCGCTTAATCCCCGCAAGACATGCCATCCACATCTGTGCTGGGCAGGAGCGTGTGAGCAAGCTGGTGCACCTGCTGTAGCCAGAAAAGCCACACCACAGGCTGAGTCCGCCGGGCCAAGAGCAGCATCTCCTTTTATTGTATTTTTAATAAATAATCAAAATCAAAATGTGCAATGACTTTGGATTTTTAGGGACGGGGATTTGAGTTGCCGGATCCAAGCAAACAGTTGCCGGAGCACAGCCTGTCAAAATGAGAGAGTTCCCGGATCTTGTTCCGGCAGGATCCGGCTCAGATTAAGCACTTGTTATCAGGCTCCTCTCTTGTGGAACCAGCTTCCAGTTTCTGTTCGTGAGGCTGACACATTGTCCAGTTTTAAGACTGGACTTAAGACTTTCCTTTTTGATAAATCCTATAGTTAGGGTTGGCTTGTTATGCTGCCTTAAACTTAGACTACTAGAGGACAAATATACCTAATTTCTTAAAATGAATTGTTAAAATTAGTTTTCATTTGATTCTATTTCTATCTTAACATTTGATTCTCGACCTGCCATTGTGTATCTGTTCCTCCTTCCTGTCCTCTCAAACCAAGCTGCTCAAAACAGATGGCCACTTGTCCTGACCCTGGTTTTGATGGCGGTTTCTTCCTCATGAGGGAGTTTTTCCTTTCCACTGTTGCCTTTATGCTTGCTTAAGATGAGTCTGTGATGAAGAGCAGGAGATTTTGTTTCTTAATACAGCCTTTGTGTGCTAATGCAACTGAAAACTGCACACACAATAAAAAAAAAAAATATGACCTGGAATGGCATTATCTTTAAGAAGTTTTAAACATGTCAGACTAAAGTAATGTTTTAGTTTTTACTTATTTAGTTTTTTGTTGTTGTTGTTGAACAATAACTTTAATGGTAACCTCACTTCCCTGAAGGCACTGGGACCAACGCCTGCTACATGGAGCAGATGAGGAACCTTGAGGTGATAGATGGTGATGAGGGCCGGATGTGTGTAAATACGGAGTGGGGTGCTTTTGGAGATGATGGTGCCCTGGAGTATCTACGCACTGACATTGACCGGGAAATTGATGCAGGCTCGCTGAACCCTGGCAAGCAGCTGTAAGTCTCATGACATTTATCTTCGTTTCTCAGTAGAAACTCCACGGGAAATGTTGTATTTTCTCAACTCCACTGTGTATTTCTGTATATTTTATTCCTAGTGGAAGCCTTTTTGCAATCTGCCATATTTTTTATAATTTTTTTTTTTGCAATTTTTGTTTGCTAGTGGGAGAGAGCATGCATACATGTTTATTAATTCAGCATTATATAATTGGAGAACAGGATTTGCTGTGTTTCTGTGTAATTGTTAAATTATAATGATGCAATTATTGGCAAAAGAAAATTTTGCCACAGGCACACATCTATGGAAGACTGGATATTCTTTTTCTCCCCATCTGCATCCACCTACAGGAATGTTTCTGGAACAGACTGAGTTTTGATAAATAAAGTTTTCCAACAAGACTGAGCTAACTTCTGAACACCGATAAGAGCAAAGTTTCATTTTAAGTTTGTAAAATAGTGTTCACATGAACTCCTTTGACATATTGAAGATTAAAAGTGATTTAACTGATTTAAAAAAAAAAAAAAAAGAAGTGATTTAACTGTAGCAATATATTTAGGTCTTAGCTGCGTTTGAACTAGTTGTCGCATCAACAGCCCTGTCAGCCGTAAACTTTTTCTTTCCAAACTGAGGTGCTGTCCTCCATCTTCAAAATGTACTACTCTTTCAGGACCTGCAGCTCAGTTAAAGAGCCACCCCAACAGCCAAACCCAGCTGTTCTCTGATTGGATTGATAAATTTGTGATTGACTTGACATTGACCAATCAGCTGAGAGGAAGAAACATATCGTCAAAATTCGTACTTACAAGTTATAACTCTTGAAAATTGTAACTTGTAATTATTTTTTACAAATGCAAATATTTCTTACACACACACACATTCCTATCTACACGTGCTTAAAACAGAAATTCTCAGCCATTTTATTTTGCAAAGGTTATTAAACTTAATTCCCAACGATGCGCTCTGATTTACAAACACAAAATATATTTATGACTGGAACTTGTGTCCATAGGTTTTACAAACTTAATGAACCAAAGGTGTCAAAAATGTTGAGTACAACTTTGTGCTTGCTCAGGATGGGAGACTGCGATGAAGTGAAGATTCTTCGCAATCTGCTGGCTTCCTTAGATAGGGAACTTGTACTAATTGGCTTTTATAATGTACAGGTGTTGGTCATAAAATTAAAATATCATGAAAAAGTTTATTTATTTCAGTAATTCTATTCAAAAAGTGAAACTTGTATATTCATTCATTACACACAGACTGATATATTTCAAATGCTTATTTCTTTTTATGTTGATGATTACAACTGACAACTAATGAAAACCCCAAATTCAGTATCTCAGAAAATTAGAATATTATTTAAGACCTATAACAAAAGGATTTTTAGAAATGTTGGTCAAATGAAAAGTATGAGCATGAAAGTATGAGCATGTACAGCATCAATACTCAGTTGGGGCTCCTTTTGTCTGGATTACTGCAGCAGTGTGGCGTGGCATGGAGTCGGTCAGTCTGTGGCACTGCTCAGGTGTTATGAGAGTCCAGGTTGCTCTGATAGAGGCCTTCAGCTCTTCTGAATTGTTGGGTCTGGTGTATCACATCTTCCTCTTCACAATAGATTTTCTATGGGGTTATGGTCAGGCCAGTTTGCTGGCCAATTAAGAACAGGGATACCATGGTCCTTAAACCAGGTACTGGTAGCTTTGGCACTGTGTGCAGGTGCCAAGTCCTGTTGGAAAATGACATCTGCATCTCCATAAAGTTGGTCAGCAGCAGGAAGCATGAAGTGCTCTAAAACTTTCTGGTAGATGGCTGCGTTGACCTTGGACCTCAAAAAACACAGTGGACCAACACCAGCAGATGACATGGCACCCCAAACCATCACTGACTGTGGAAACTTGACACTGGACCTCAAACAATGTGGATTCTGTGTCTCTTCTCTTTTCCTCCAGACTCTGGGACCTTGATTTCCAAAGGAAATGCAAAATTTATTTTCATCAGAGAACATAACTTTGGACCACTCAGCAGCAGTCCAGTCCTTTTTGTCTTTAGCTCAGGCGAGACACTTCTGATGCTGTCTCTTTTTCAAGAGTGACTTGACGTAAGGGATGTGACAGCTGAAACCCATGTCTTGCATATGTCTGTGCGTGGTGGTTCTTGAAGCACTGATTCCAGCTGCAGTCCACTCTTTGTGAGTCTCCCCCACATTTTGGAATGTTTTTTTTTTTTCACAATTTTCTCCAGGGTGCAGTTATCCCTATTGCTTGTGCACTTTTTTCCTACCACATATTTTCCTTCCCTTCGCCTCTCTATTAACATGCTTGGACATGGAGCTCTGTGAACAGCCAGCCTCTTTAGCAATGACCTTTTGTGTCTTGCTGTCCTTGTGCAAGGTGTCAATGGTCGTCTTTTGGACAACTGTCAAGTCAGCAGTCTTCCCCATGATTGTGTAGCCTACAGAACTAGACTGAGAACATTTAAAGGCCTTTGCAGGTGTTTTGAGTTAATTAGCTGATTAGAGTGTGGCACCAGTTGTCTTCAGTATTGAACCTTTTCATAGTATTCTAGTATTCTAATTTTCTGAAATACTGAATTTTGGATTTTCATTTGTTGTCAGTTATAATCATCAACTTTAAAAGAAATAAACATTTGAAATATACCGGTCTGTGTGTGATGTATAAATATAATATGTAAGTTTCACTTTTTGAATTTAATTACTGAAATAAATGAACTTTTTCATGATATTCTAATTTTATGACCAGCACCTGTGTATGAATGTTTCTGTTCAGTGCCCTTAGATGACTTCTGTTGTGACTTGTCGCTATATAAATAAACTGAATTGAATGACACAAGATTTTGTGGCAATGCATGTCCATCATGCAACACATTAGAGCTGTCTTAACTGCTTTCTTTTGTTTTTTTACAATGCTTTTTGTCCTACTGTAAAGTATGGGAATGGCTGTGTTAGTATATTGGCTTTTTATTGAATCAGTTTTGTTAAATGGGGGTGCGTGCATTGGTCAGCAGCTTTCTTGGGAGTTCCACTCAGGGCCTCCTTGCTCTTGGAGAGTTTTATGCTACTGTATTAAGATGTCAGCTGTTCTCTCTGCTTCCTTATGATGCATTACTGTGCTGAGCCTTCGTCCTCTGCAAATCCTCATCTTCTTCCACAGCATTCACCCTTTTCTGCTGCTTGAGGCACTTTATTATAAGTTGATTCCAGCAGTAAGGAGTTGACTCATTTGTGGATGCTCAAAGCTTCATCTTGGTTTGGGGCTCTGACACTCACTAATCCTCAATAATCTCTGCAATACATAAGTACACACTCACAGTAAAAGTCAATTAATTGAAGACAACATGTTACTTGAAGCAAAGGAGTTCATGAATGAATTAAGTGTAAAAAGAAAAACCACAATCTGGAGGCTGCTTTATGATTGAGATCTTTGAAGAGTCAGTATGTTGAGTAAACACAAGAATACATCACCTGGCCTGTTCAGTCCTCATTCTGTTGAGCACTGAACTGTTGTATTGTACTTACAGTCCAACACTTTTACTTTCATAATCATACTTTCTCTTTTTCAATATCAAATTTAAAATCAGCTAAAATGAGGAACAAACAAGACTATTTTTAATCTATTTTCAGATTATTTTTAATTGTTTCTTGTGAAGCCACACAGCTGTGTTGTTATTTGTTTGAATACAATCAGTTCATATAAACAATAATTCATTAATTGCTGCTTCACAAATTTTCAGTATCAGTCTCTTAAAGGCCACCCACATTTACATTTTCTGTGGGTCTTTTTGGAACAAAGATAAAATACAGCACAAACATGTCAGCGTGTTCCCTGTGAGTAGGATGGCCTTGATAATGGTGGATTTAAAAACTCAATGCACTCATCTGAGATTTCAGTTTTCATAAACATTCTTATTATTTGCAAATTTATAGACATCAATGACAAAATATCTACTTATACAGAGAAGAAGAAAAAATAACTTTGTCCAGGTGAACCACAACTGTTTCAAAACTATTTATATTTCCACTTGATCTGTTTAGCACCTTCTCGTTTCCAATTTAACACTTGGTTGTGAAAAACAACTATTTGTATAAAACATTTGATGTACCAAAATACACTTGTTCAACCTCAGATACTATAACAACACATGCTCTGTCTGTTGCATTTAAATAGACTTACTGTTGGCCACTGCATTAGATAGTTTTGCTGTTCTATTTCATATAGGCTTCGCCCTTTAAGGCTGTCGCTGGTGGATTTTATCCCGTCATGCAAAGCATCGCACTGCAAAAAATTTAGTCCACGCCCACCTGTTGTGTGGGCCCCACCTGGTCCGTATAAATTATGTTAAGAGCGGGTAATCGGCTCCCATTTTTCTTCAGCAAGCTAATATCACTGTCAGAAGAATGAAGAAGGGTAGTTGTCCAGCTTGACCAGCACAACCTTTGTTAAGGCTGTCTGTGGTCCCGCCACGCCAACCTCCTGCTGTCCCGGTGAGTTCTCCTCCCCGAGGAGAAGCAGACAAGCAGCCTTGTTTCAAGGTAAGCGCCGAGGAATATTTCTCTGTGGCGGTTCGCTACATGCTGGACGACGCCATCGACCCTTTTTTACTTTTATCGGCGACTCTCGGAGCGAATCGAATGGTTCCTCCGGGACAGGCCACGTCAGCAGCAGCCCCCGTTGCTCACTCCCTCCTGGAGAGCGTAGTATCGGAACGAGGGGGGCTGAGCGGATGCTCACCCCCCCCGGACCTTTTTCGCATCGGCGACCACACCACTCCCAGCCGTCTGTGCCCTCCTCTGGAGCTGCCCAGCATAATCCAGGAGGCAGCTGACATGAAGGGACTTTTTTCCGTCCCTCTCCTTCCCCCTTCCAGATCGGATGATCTGACGGGAAGGTTTTTGGCTCCACCTTGGCTCGCCGTCCAGATCCAATCTGGCCTCGTTTCCCAGCAGTGATATCCTAATGGAACGAGGCTGCAGCCGGACCTGGTAGACTGAGAGTGCCGGTTTCCACATCCGCGCCCATCACCAGAGTGGAGGAGTTTTACTGAGCAGAAATTCCCTCGGTGCCCCCCCGGAGCCAAGCTTGGCGGAGGCTCTTGGAGCAAAGATGTCCAAGTTGGACCAGCGTCCTGCGCCTCCGGGGAGGCATGGCCAGTCGGTGACATCGCTCTCCAACCGAGCTCACCAGCATGCGTTCCAGGCGACTGCAGCAAACAATAACGTTGCGCCGCTGACGTACAGCCTCTCAGAGGCCGGAGGGACAGACCTGCCTCAGGAGACGAGGAGCTCCCTCTGCAGGCGTCTGATGTCACCCTCAACCCGTGTGCCTCGTCTGCTGTCTGCCTTGTCTCGCATCGCAGCCTGGATGACAATGGTTCAGAGGTCCACCTGGCTTGTCACTCCCCCTCCCTGTCGGAGAGGCTGCAAATGGACTCGCTGGAAGGCCCCATCACGACAGACGCGCTATTCGGAGCCAATTTTCAAGCCGGAGGAGGTGTCGGAGACTGTGCGCCATCTGATTAAGTTGCACCCCTCCTCTCATCCCCCCGCCCGCTGGAGAGAGTGCCATGGCCGAGACAGCAGAGACGAGCCACAGCTGCAGCAGCGTCTTCTCGCTCCGCTCCGCTCCGCTCCGCCACCAGCCCCTCCCGTCAGAGTACAGGCCTCTTCATCCTGACAAGCTGCAGGGCTCTCAGGGTAGAAGTTTTAAAAATGAGTCATTGCGGAGGATGTGTGTGTGCATAATGATGGTTTGAGTTTTTGGAATAAAACGTAAACATCATTCAGGAATTAGTCTGTTTTCAGCCTGACTGTCAGTTCGTACGACCTCACAGCGGCTTTTCCTCACACATCCTCCACACACAAGCGTGCCGGTGTACTCCAACAGGGTTTAAATCACCGCAGCCTGAGAAAACAGACAAAATGCGCACGTGAGCGACACAGCAGTCAAAGTGAATGTTTTCAGCAGACCGAGTCCAGTGGGAAATCCTCGCCATCAGCCCAAGCTGTGCGCTGCCTCCTCAGTGCACGCCAGCTCACATCAGCATGGATGTGAGCCCGCAGCCTTTACGTGCCACACAAGCGTTGCGCACCTGCAGCAGCCCTAAACCTACAAGGTTCCGCATGCTCGGGGGCGCGCACCTTTCCCTCATCGCATACCAGCCCACATCAGCACGGATGTGAGCCCGCAGCCTGAGCGCAGCACCCGCGGCAGCCCTAAACCTACAAGGTTCCGCATGCTCAGGGGCGCGCACCTTTGCCTCAGCACACGCCAGCCCTCATCAGCACGAATGTGAGCCTGCAGCCTGAGCGCAGCACAGAAGCACCACGCCCTGCGGCATCGGCAGCCCGCACATGGCCCCGCATGTACGGGGCCGCGCGCTTTTTCCCTCAGCGCACGCCAGCTCACATCAGCATGGATTTGAGCCCGCAGCCTTTGCGCGGCATAGAAACGCCGCACACCCGCGGCAGTCCTAAACCGGTTCCGCATGCTCGGGGTGCGCGCACCTTCCCTCAGCGCACGCCAGCTCACATCAGCACGGATGTGAGCTCGTAGCCCGAGTGAAGCACACATTACAGCGGTGATCAGCGTCCGTAAATAACGTGACGCAGCATATACGCATGCCCGCGTCCCGAACGTTACGCGGTGTGGCAGCGAGCGTGTCGCTCCAGATAGATGGATGAACCGTTATCAGCAGGGGATTCATGCTGCAGTACAGCTCAAACCCTCGTTCGGAGGAACTCTAGAGACTTTTTCTGTCGTCTCTAGAACAGATCTCGTCCCCCCCTCGCAGAAGCTCAGGAAATTCTGATTAAAAATGTAATTTCCAGGGTCCCAGAAGGAGAGAAAAACACAGGGTTCCACTCTCGTCACTTCCTGGTCCCAAACGGACCGGAAGGATGAGATTTATCTTAGATTTATCAATTTTGAACTGAGACAATATTTCCATTCAAAATGCGTCGAGCCGCCCTGCAGCCACCACACAGAGCAGGGAGGAGAATTCTGCTTTGTCTGGACATCTGTTGCTGCTTACCTGCTTTTCCAGACAGGTGGCAGCAGTGCAACTCACGTGAAACCGGCAGAGTGATAACAGCTATTTCCATCAGCAGACTATGTCACACGTGTCAGACTTCACAGAGGCACATACATATCTCGAGCTGTAGGGGCGCTGTAGCCACCCCACACAGCAGCTCATATAAATGTTTTTGGAGTGTCACGGTCTTTGAATGTGATTCAACACTTTGCCTCTGTGCTACTGAATCATCATGTGTTGATTAACGCAGACAGCAAGTGACTGCTGCATACATAACCGACACGGGGGGTGCGCGCTCAGCCCAAATGTTACACATTGTGAGACAGCTGCTGTGTTGGGCACACCAAAATCTGCTCTCCATCAGAGCAGTGTACATCCCCGGTGTTTTAAACAGGGGGCGGATATGATGTCCAGGGACAGTCCACGTCACGGGGACCGGACCCTCCATCCTGAGCTGATGGCTCAGACGTGGCAGAAATTTAGCAAAGCGGCTGTGGTCCTGTTTGTAACATGAGAGAACGCTCAATGTCAACTATGGTTCTCACTGAGCCCGCGGGACGAACCACCGCTAGGGTTGGACGCGTTTGCTCACAGCCTGTGGCCCAAAATGCTTCTTTACGCATTTTCCCCACTCCCTCTGATATCACGGTTTCTGAACCGAGTTCAGGAGGAGGGACTGACGGCTCTCCTGGTGGCTCCCGAGCGTGTGAACGCCCTGTAGTGGACTAGGCCCATGTCAAAAACTAAGTCTAAGGTCAAAAATCTTGACCTTAAGAACCTTGTGGGACAGGAACTGTCATTTCATTGATTTGAATCCAGAAATGCAGGTTCACCCATCCTGAGACTTTCTTTCTTGAAGATTCATGTGAAAGAACACTCTCTTTTTTATTATCATTACTATTTTACAAATGTTGATAATCAAAATGTCTTAGTTCAAACCATTTTAGATGTTGCAGTGAACTAATCAATTGTATTAACTGTGTAATGATTTTTATTCTCATGCAAAGTTAGAACTCATGTCAAAGCTGTTACAGAGTAATTATGCCTTTTCTGATTTCTGCTTTTGAATGAGCAAGTGTACGTTGGTCCAAGGTTGGAGTCAAACGCAAAACAAGTTGTTAGAACGAACTGTCATGTTTTTAGAATCCTCTCAGACGTAAATATAGAGGTTTTGGCACCTGTTTCTAAACTCGCCAAAACAAAACTCTCTCTGTCTGTGAGAACATTTCTGATCTGTTTCATAACAATTCTTGCTGTCTTCTAACCTCTTACGTCACAAAACACACCCCGTCTGGTTGTTTCTGACCAATGGGAATACTCCCAAAAGTGAACCGGGAAAGAGCTCTTTAAAATGTCGGTACTTCCTGGTCTACTCAGTTCTGTTGGGTTCAGTTCGAAGTTCTGTTCAGTTCTGTTGGTTGGAGAAGTTCTGCGGCGCGGACAGTGCTGATATGTCCTAGCGCTGGACAGTTCTGTGAGAGACGGGATGATCCTGACATGACAACAGAGCTCTTCTGAGTTCCATGGGATTATAACATTTTCACTCGCCACTACTTCTGACGATTCACAGCATCCTAAGGAGACGCTGGACAGGTAGCGTTAACGGAGCTCCATATCTGCTGATTAACCTCAGAAAGGTAATGAGTCAAGTTTCCTACCAAGCGTACCGGGGAGAGCTGGGTTCTGATGGAGAGTGTCAATTCTGGTGAACACTTCCCCTCCCATACCATCTTTACTCCCTCTAAACTTCTTTCCCATCTTTAAACTTTTTATCAAGTAGATATTCTTCCAGATATTTAGAAATGTCTGTGTAAAATGCTCATCCACATCCGTGTGGGTAAAAGATCATAATTGTACAGTTTCATAAATGTCTGTGGTGAAGCAACAGAAAAATCATGGCCGTATGATTTTTCCTGATTGATTGCTTATGTTGTTATTTTCATAATTTGCCAAATTAATGTAAATGTTTGATGTTAAATTTTGATTCTGTAAATAAATGACCGCATTCATTTTGATGGGTCAAATATAAATGACGTCTCACGTTTGCATTTCATTAAATTCAATGCACGTTTTATTCAGTTCAGAAAAATGAGGAATCCGCGTTAATTGATGAATATATCCGAGCATCTGTTCATCTACAGCCCCATGATTCCCAGTTCTACGACACCTGTTATCGGGGCGCTCGTGGAAACTGCAGTGGAGGGAGGATGCTCTCCTCCAGGCAGGAGGAGCGATTAGGAGTTACCCAGAAATAGGCCAGCACCTTTGAGTCTGGCCGATGAGCAGATCCGCTTAGAGAGGATGGGTCTCTCTCAAGATGTAGTGCGTACGATCCAGGATCCACGTGCTGCATCTACCACAGCACTGTACACATCAAAGTGGACAGCTTTTCAGCGCTGTTGTACGGAGAAAGGTGTAGAGGCCACCTCATGTCCATTAGGTGGCATGCTGTCAATGTTGGAGAGTTTTGGATTATTGATCATTTGAAACTGTTTTTCTTATCAGTATACGTGTTTCAAATTATCAATAGTCCAAAACTCTCCAACACTGTCCTTCTGCAGCAGCTGATGGACAGAAATCTGGCATTCAGCACGATTAAAACGTATGCTGCAGCCATCTTCCTGTCACGAAGGTTTTTGGGGACAGAACAGCTTTTAATCATCCGCTGATGAAGCATTTTTTAAAAGTTGTACAGAGACGCAGGCCAATTTCACACCCACTTTCTCCACAGTGGGATTTAACTCTGGTCCTGTGAGCCCTGATCAAAGCTCCATTCGAGCTACTAGATCAGTTTCCGATTAAATTCTTGTCTTTTAAACCAGCCCTGCTGTTGGCTTTAGCATCTGCTAAGAGGGTGAGTGATTTATCTGCCCTTTCTGTCGCTCTGTCATGTCTCAGAACTAGGCTGATGACAGCTCAGCTGGTCTGAGGCCTAATCCACTGTTTTATGCCTAAAACATCACGAGCTCTTTAAGTCAAGAGCGATTTCGTTGGAGGGATTTTTTCCCTCCTCCCCACATTCAGAAGAAGCAGCATCTTTCCATCTTCTCTGTATGTGTGTTGACGTGTTACGTAACACGCACGGCAGCATTGCGTCAGACTCAACATTTGTTTGTGCACTATAGAGACGCATCTGAAGGTCGCCCTTTATCCACCCAGCACCTGTTACGCTGGCTGTGTGAGGCCATTTCTGAAGCCTTCAGAGCATCAGATTTAGAGCCTCCTGACAACCTCAGGGCGCACTCGACCAGAGGTATCGCATCTTCGACTGCTTTGCATAATGGTATGTCAATGCAGGATATTTGCACTGCGACCGTGTGGTCAACATCCTGCTCATTTATTCGCTTCTATTTACGTGATGTGACGGCTCGTTCCATGACACATTATGTCCTTAGTGCCTTAACAAAATTAATATTGTTGTTTCATGGAATCTCGTTTAAACTCACATCTGACTGCATTTATTACAGTGTGAGATGTTGTTATCAATCACAGGTTATGACTGTCAATCACAGGTTATGACTGTTGCTCTTGTTCTATGGTTATTAATCAGTCCATGACTACTGTCATCAATCAGTTCATCAATTAATAATCAGTTCATTTATTATTAATCTACTGATACTGAAGAGCCGTGGATCTGCTTGGTTCACGGCCTTTTTCAGCCTCTCCTATTTTCTGTTGAAAACCTTTCCGGGGCGTTCATGCACTCAGAACGCGCAAATTACACAGTGCGCGTCTGTGCATGGTGCGCGTAATTACGCAATCCGTATTTACACACATGGAAAGCTGAGTGACAAGATGTTGTTTTTGGGCAAGCGGGCGCTTCGAATGGTGTTCGATCTCTACAAAGATTAATCAGTGCTTTTCACATTCATACACTGATGGGACACACATTGGAGGTAATGAGAGGTTCAGTGTCTTGCCCAGGGACACTTGGCATGAGACTGCTGGTGGAATCGAACCCCCAACTTTTGTATTGGAGGACGACTGTTCTAGCCACTCAGTCACAGTCGCCCCATTATGGTAAATAATGTCACCATAATCAATGGGCGGTAGGAAGGAAGCAGTTATAAGGCATTTCCTGGCATTCCAATTTAAGCAATATCTATTTCTGAAAAAGAAACCCAGTTTTAATTTCAGTTTTTTTTAATCAAGTTAGCATTTCAGGTTGCTGCTGGTGAAGATTCTCAGTCATCCAGGACATGATAAATTCAAAAATGTTCAATACAAAAACAACTGGACTATTTGTAACAGAAGACGTTTCGCTTCTCATCCGAGGAGCTTTCTCAATTCAGAGAACAGTGAGTGTGGGGTTCAGGTTATCACCGCTCTTTGAATTGAGAAAGCTCCTCGGATGAGAAGCGAAACGTCTTCTGTTGCAAATAAAGTCCAGTTGTTTTTGTATTGAATATATTTGAATTTCAGGTTGTTCGTCATGTGTACCCTCATGTGTAGAACCTGATGCTGCTGACCACCTCCACAGCTGAGCTGTTGATGAGAAGTGGACAACTGAACAAGAAAATATTTGAACAGCATTGCCTGGTCTGATGAGTCTCTGTAAACCTAACAGATGGCTATGTGCAAATATATCAATAGATCATCCGTTTCTGAAATACTCAGACCAGCCCGTCTCGCACAAATGACCAAATTAATGTAGTGGTGTTTGAGTTCTTGTCACTTTAAGTAAAACTGGTGAACTGTCAGACTAACAAGCTTGTGATGCATGTGCAGGCATGCCTCTGTGCGTCATCATAATAGATACTTGTAAGTCTACAGCCATGGTAATATTACTGACGAGTTTTAATTAATCGGTTAATACGGAAGAAATGTCACCCAGATGGTATTTTTATATTCTCATGTCTCTGTTTAGGCTAGAGGCTTATTAAATTTCCCCAAGACGCATGTAAATCAGGATGTGTCACAGCTAAAACATTTCTAAATCGAGATGTGAAGTACCTTCCAGTGCTCTCCTGTCAGAAGCTAACCTCAAGTTTGATGCTTTTTTTTGTTTGTTTGTTTTTAAGTGGCAGTAGAGTAAGGTCAAGTTTGCAAAGGCTTTGGCTCTGTTTTTGATTCTGTTCTTAGCTGTGTTGTGTTCATGTGACCTTGCAGGTTTGAGAAGATGATAAGTGGGATGTACATGGGAGAACTGGTGCGCCTCATCCTGGTAAAGATGACCAGAGATCAGCTGCTGTTTCAGGGGAAGGCCACATCAGAGCTCCTCACCTCTGGATCCTTCAGCACCAGCTACGTTTACACCATTGAGACTGACAAGTGAGTGTGTTTGCATGTGTTTAACTGCCATCATTGACATGACAGCTAGCTAAGCAGCGACTAACAGTGATGTTCTTGAAATTTCTAATCATCAGTGAGCAAAGAAGACAAAACATCTTGCAGTTACAGCAAGTACTCACCCAAAGTTAGCTGTGTTGTGTTCATGTTTTACCAGTGGTATAGATTATTATTATTATTATTTATATTTTAAAACCTGGATAATTACTATTCCCCACACTAAATTTACAGTATTTGGTGTCTACAGTTTTATTCTACTAGGTCTGGGATGAAACGATTAATTCAGTCAGCTTGTTTTTGAGACTTTAGCACTTTACCTCTACACATATGTTTGTGAATATTCTGACACAAATCTTATTTTAGTATTCAAACAGAGTTATATAATGAGTATATCATGAAAGTGCAGACTCAGCTAGAATTCCAAAGTATTTACATCTAAGTCGGAGGGAAGGTTTAAAAAAAGCTGTTTATTTGCAGGAGCTTCTTGTTCTGAGTTCCAAATGTACAAACAACTAAGACTGTTTTCATGTTTGGCACACTGGTGGGTGGCATATTTCCATATTTCCTCTAGTGATAACAGTAAAAATGTCTGGACTTGATTACAAGTGTATAAAATGTATTTGAATAGTGCTTGTATACACTGAAATTTTGCAGTAAAGGACATTTAATTTAAGTACAACATATCAGTTTGGTAGGTACAGGAAAATAACCCCCTTTTTAACTCAAAACATCCTTATGAAAGAAGAATGCTTATTTCCTGCAAGTAGCATGCCTTTGTCAGGTGTTGGTGCAGCCTCCTGTCAAACCCCTTCTGAGCAGTTCTTGGACACCAGTGGTTTTATAGCTCTGCAAGGATCTGCATGTTTTATTTGTGCAAATTTGTAACTAATTAGGTAAATAAGATAATTTTATTTTAAACAAAATGAGAAAATACATTTAATAAAGCCAAAAATCTCAAGTTAAGGGATTCATTTTTTTTAACTACAGGAGTCCCATCATAATGGCAGCTGGGTAACTAAAGACCTAACAGAATAAAAGCAAACATTTTTTCTGTGTTGCTTAAAACAACTTATGTCTTTAAATTTGAAAAATAGACTCTGAAATAATTTTTCAATGAACCAAGGCACAATAGGATATAAATTATGTGGCTTGGCCCTGTGGTAACAATGCATTTTTTTAGGGCTGCAACAACGAATTGATAAAATCGATGATTAAAAGCGTTGGCAACAAATTTCATTATCGATTTATTGTGTCGCGCGATTAAGCGTCTCACGGGGCTGCAGAGTCATTTTGTTCACGGGCAGTGCATTGTCAATGCTGACAGACTGAATAAAGTAAAAAAAAAAAAAAAAACCTCTGCAGCGCGAGTTGAACAGAGCGAGGCAAAGCAGAGGCGGTGTTTTCAAAGGAAAAAAGTAAATTTTACAAATGACCAACGCAGCAAAAACTGTTCGACCCAAGTTTGTTGTTTCCCTTCTGCTTATTATATCTTGTTTCTAATAAAGCCTAAATATTGATATGATCTGTGACTCTCCAAAGCAGCTGTTTCACAATCAGCTATCAGCTGCTAAACAGACTTTATGACAAATTAAATCAGTTAACTTTATTTACTTATTTTACAGTCATCAGTAGGAATGTGCGATATGGCATAAAATTCATATCACGATATGTATTGTGAAGGGTGGCGATAACGATATATATCGCAATATGTTTTTGGTATAAAACTTGCTAAAAAAAAGCATAGGGTGCCCTTTTGCCATCATATATTTTGAATTAAGAAAATTCCACTACTAGGTCCAGAGAGTTTTTAAATAATAAACAATTCAAGTATTAGGCTTCTTTCTTGTAGTGCAAAACAGTGCAAAAGATATCAAACTAGTTGCCTCAAACTAGTTAGGGAGTTTGAGAAAACAGCAAGGAAGAGGGCAGACTACAGGAACCATTTGCGATTCAACCTCAAATGTCGACAAAGTGGCATCATTCCCAAGAGCCTGGAACTAAAATCTTCGGTCAGCGGGCACCGGGTAAGCAAGATCCTTCAGAAGGCACAGACCCAGCTGCTGAATGAACGGGTGAGACAGACCAATTTTACTATTGAGGCCTTGAAGGCCAAAGAAGAGCACATTAAACAGAAACTAACTATGTGTCTAGATCAGACCACACTTCAGCAAGTGTTGGACTGTACAGATCAGGCACGCTTAGCACAGCATGTCAAGTCCAAGACTCGACAACAAAACAAGTTTAACTTACTAATAACTCATCAACACCATCACTATTCCAATAACATCACATTCAGTGTAGGACAACACTCCAGTAGTCAATTACATGTCAGGGAGACAGAAAAGTGGGTGAAGAATTTATCTGACAGACAGCTCACCCAGCCAGAGACAGAGATTCTTGCCAGGGGACTGAACTTTGCGGTTGCACCAAGTACAATTCCTCTGGTGGAGATGATCACAGCTACTGAATCAGCCATCCGCAACAACACAATTAAAGAGGCTGAAGCAGGACAGCTCAGAATCAAAGTTTCAGCCTGCCTCAGCAATGCCAAACCACCACCTTCCAACATCAGTAGAGAGGAGAGGGACGCACTCACCACTCTTAGCAAGGACAAAAACATCATCATTCTCCCAGCAGACAAAGGAAGGTGCACAGTGATTTTGAACCAGAAAGACTATCATGAGAAAGTTATGACACTCCTTAGTGACTTAAACACTTATGAACCTCTGAAAAGAGATCCAGGAAGTGGTTACAAGAAGAAATTGATAGATTGCCTGAAAATTTTGGAGCAGGACAAGGCTATTGACCGTTTTCTGTACCACAGACTGTACCCAGGGGAGGCCACACCTAGTCTGTATGGTTTACCTAAAATCCACAAACAAGGTGTACCTTTAAGACCAATCGTTAGCATGATTAACTCTGTCACTTACAATGTTTCCAAATATCTGGCGTCTGTACTCATCCCTTTAGTTGGCAGCTCAGAACACCACATACAGAACACCATGGACTTTGTGGATAAGGTGAGTGATGTCATCATGGAGACTGATGAAACAATGGTCTCTTTTGATGTCACATCGCTCTTTACGTGTATTCCTGTTGATGATGCAGTAGAGGTGGTCAGTTTAAAATTAAAATCAGAGACCACTCTGAGCAGCAGGACCACGCTTTCCACAGAACAACTGTGTCAACTCTTGAAACTGTGCCTGCAGTCAACCTACTTCACATATGGGGAGCAATATTATAGGCAGAAACATGGGTGTGCTATGGGGTCTCCAGTTTCTCCTATTGTTGCCAACCTGTACATGGAGGATGTAGAAAAGAGAGCCTTGACGTCCTTTTCAGGGACACCACCAAGTCATTGGTTCAGGTATGTTGACGACACCTGGGTCAAAATTAAATCTCAGGAAGTCCAACATTTTACTGACCACATCAACTCTGTGGATAAATACATCAAGTTCACACGAGAAGATGGAAAAAAAAAAATGGCAAGTTGGCTTTCTTGGACTGTGAGGTCTCAGTCTCTGATAGAGGACATTTGCAAACTGAGGTGTACCGCAAACCCACCCACACAGACCAGTATTTGCAGTTTGACTCCCATCACCCTTTGGAGAACAAGTTAGGAGTCATCAGGACTCTGTATCACAGAGCAGACATCGTCCCCACTAGCTCAGGAGCCAGGCAGAAGGAAAAATCCCACACAAGACAGGCTCTAGAGCAATGTGGATATCCTAACTGGGCCTTCCTAAAAGCAGAGAAGAAACCCAAACAGGACTCCAGTCAGCCAACAGGTGAAAAGGAGGAACCCAGACCCAGACCAGTGGTCATTCCATATGTTGAGGGAGTATCAGAGAAACTGAGACGTTTATTTTCTAAACATAACGTCCCAGTGGCTTTTAAACCCCAAAATACATTACGGCAAAGACTGGTTCATCCCAAAGATCCAGTCCCCCGGCACAAACAGAGTAATGTTGTGTATGCTGTTCAGTGTCAGGAGGGCTGTGATCAGTCTTACATCGGGGAAACAAAACAGCCACTGGCCAAAAGGATGGCCCAGCACAGAAGATCAACATCATCAGGCCAGGACTCTGCGGTCTACACTCATCTCTAGGCCAGCGGTCACTCTTTCAGGGATGAAGATGTGCACATCCTGGATAGAGAGGAACAATGGTTTGAGAGAGGAGTAAAGGAGGCCATCTTTGTGAAAAGAAACCGTCCATCGTTAAACAGGGGTTTAGGCCTACGTGTTCAATTGTCCCCCTCTTACAATGCTGTGATTGCTAGTATCACTCAGCCCTCGGTGAATAGTAAACAGCCATCAGTGTGCTAATGATCCATTGTTAGGCTGATGGTCCTTCTTGAGCATGTGATCAGCTGGTTTTGGTTGTAAGCAGCAAAACTGGTTGATCCACTCTGAGAAGGTGCTATTTAAGAGACTGAGCTGAATACAGCACCTCAGACTGAGGAAGTCTCTCGGATGAGAGACGAAACATTTCTATATTTTTTTGTTGCTTTGCTTTTTTTTTTTTTTTTTTTTTTTTTTTTTTAAATGTCCAGAGGACCAGATTTAACTTTTTTAGATATCAAATATAGTTTTAGCCATATGTTTTAAACAAAAAAATACGTTGTTAACTCTTAACAGTTTCCAGTATTTTCACTTGAGAAATGAACAGCAACAGAGCAGCATTTTACACTGATACACTTCACCCTCCAACCCTCTAGTTGGCGACTCCTTTCGCTTTAATGGAGTTCACACAAAATGACTGTGGCTTTGACCAGAGGGTCTCGCAGTAAAATCACACAACAACTCGTTCTTATCACAGATCAGAGAGCAGGTTTCTTTAAAACTGACCAACGCTTACTTTAACTTTCGATGGGGAAAAAAAACTACTTTTGACGGAACACAGCGTTTTGCGCATGCTTCAGAATACGGCAACACTACGGCAAGCCGGCTGTAGTTAGCTTGTAGCTTCGCTACTTAGCTCTCGAAGAAAATACTTTAACGCCACTTGCGCACAGTTTTCAACCAAAAAAAGTAACAATTAAACTGACAACTCTGATTTTACTTCAGACAGCATTACTGCGGTTAGCCGGTAGAAAACCGATCTCTATCGTAGGCTAAATTTCTATCGTTTCTACCGTATACCATATATATCGCGCATTCCTAGTCGTCAGTGAATTTCTTTGGCTTCTTTCCATGGTTAAACTTTTCCTCTGAGATCCCCATGTCTGTACCTCTTTGTGCACATTCTCACTACACCAGTAAATAAGTTGTTTTAAGACATTTTTCCTGGAGGTTTCAGCTTTCAAAAACTGTATCAGAGTCAGAATTTATTTATTTGGCATTTGCACCATATGTGGTACATGTGGTGGAATGAGATTGTGTACACTGGGTCCCAGTTACATCCATCAATAAAATGTAAAAGAAAAACAGTAATAAGATCTAAGATATGAACTAAGAAAAACATCAAATAAAAATATGCTAAGCACTAATAGAATAAAAACAATAAAAACAATATGCCGAACAGCAGCATGAACATGATTCTGTGTGAACAGATGAACACAAATGAACAAACAGATCAGCAGCAACATGATTTGATTTTTTTCACGGTGATTATCCTGGTTAGAGATTCATGACTCTAACAACCTGACTCCCATCAGACTGCTGTGCAGCCTTCACCACTCTCTGCAAAGCTTTTCTTTCTGCAGCTGTGCAGTCTCCATGCCACACGTTGATGCTGGAGCACAGGATGCTCTCCACATCACACCTGTAGAAGGAGGTGAGGACTGAGCTTCCCAGACCAGCTCTTCTCAGCCGCCTGTGGAATTAGAGTCTCTGATGAGCTTTCTTGATCAGGCTGATAGTGTTGTTGCCCCAGCTGAGGTTATCATTCATGTGCACACCCAAGTACTTGTAGCTGGAGACCACTTCCACCGGGAAGAGGCGCCCCGCTTGTATAATGTTGGGGAAACACTGCGTACTGATGAGGGGCCTCATTGGTGTTGATGGTTGTTTTGATGTGGGCCATGACCAGTTTTTCAAAGCATTTAGTGACTATCGGGGTGAGGGTTATTAGCCGATAGTCATTCAGACCAGTCAGTGTAAAGCTCTTTGGGACTGGGATGATGGTGGCGGTCTTCAGGCAGGTGGGAACTGTTGCCAGGGTAAGTGAGGAATTAAAAATGTCGGCCAGCACCTCACAGAGCTGATCAGCACAGTCTTTCAGCACCTTCCCAGTAGAGCTGTCATTTCTAACCTAAGCCCAGCCCCACCCAACCCGAATTCGGGGTGGGTCGGGCCATGATAATGTGCTGGATGGGCTTGGTGTTGGGCTTTTAATTTGGTCAGGATCAGCCGCGATCCAATTATTTGATAACATGGCCTGCCATACATCTGCCAGCCGCACGCGGCCATTTCACCGCGAGCTAGCCAGCCTTGAAAGAGGTAAAACGTTCAGTTAAGCTTCAGATGGGATATACTGCCAGGAAGCGATCCATCGCCCAAATCGACGTTCATTCAACCACTGCACTCAGCGGACACGCATGGCTGTTGACCCAAACAAGTAAGCTCCCAAAGCAGACATGTCAAAGCAGGGTCCGTGAATAAATCATTATGCAGGCAGAACCAGGGTTTAAATGCTCTTTTACAGCCATGAAAGGACAAACACCCCTTAGCTCCAAATCTTCTGCCCCTTTTATTCAGCTGCGTGTCCCCGACCATTAATAACTAATTAAAAATGTCAGGATTTTCCGGGTTCAGACATGTAATTGCTGTTAATTCGTCGGGTCGGGTGGGGTTTCGAAATTATGACTGCGGGCTGGGGCCGGGTCGGATCAGATTTTTTGGGCCCGAATGCAACTCTACTTCCCAGGGATGTTGTCTGGGCTGGTTGCCTTGTGAGGATTAATCCTCCTGAAAGTACTTCTCACTTGGGCTGAGATCATGCTGAGAAGCTCTTCATCTGGTGGTGAGGTGAGTCTGGTGCTGGCTGGTCTGTTCAAGTCCTCAAAGCATACGTAGAACTTGTTGAGGGAATCAGGCGGTGATGGGTCTCTAGGACATTGTTCACTCCTGCTTCTGTTATACACTTAATGCCCCTCCACATGCTCCGTGGGTCTTGTGAGGTGAACTGACCCTGGATCCTCTGTGCATATGTGGCCTTGGCCCTCTTAATACCAGCAACTAGCTCTTTCCTTGTCCTTCTCAGCTACTGTAAGTTTCCAGACCTGAATGCAGTGTTCCTAGCTTCCAGCAGGGTGCAAACCTCTGCATTCAGCCAAGGCTTTCTGTTCGGGTACCTCTTAACATACCTAATGGTGGTGACGTCATCAGCACATTTACTAATGTACCTCAGAACTGAGGATGTGTATTGCTCCAGGTCTTGTGGCGCGTCTAGTACCTCTTCCAGCACTTCTGTGAGGATTCCAAGGCGTTCCCAGGCCAACCGAGAGACATAGTCCATCCAGCGTGTCCTGGGTCTTCCCCGGGGTCTCCTCCCAGTTGGACGTGCCCAGGAAGCAGCATCCTTACCAGATGCCCGAACCACCTCAGCTGGCTCCTCTTGATGTGGAAGAGCAGCGGTTCTGCTCCGAGTCTCTCCCGGATGACTGAACTTCTTACCCTATCTCTAATGGAGAGTCCAGTTACCCTGTAGAGGAAACTCATTTCATCCGCCTGTATCTACGATCTCATTCTTTTGGTCACTACCCAGAGTTTGTGGCCATAAGTAAGTGTAGGAACATAGACCGACGGGTAAACGGAGAGCTTTGCCTTACAGCACAGCTCCTTCTTCGCCATAACAGACTGGCACAGAGTCCACAATACAGCAGATGCTACACCAATCTGTCTGTCAATCTCATGCTCCATTCTTCCCTCACAAAACCCAGAACAAAACCCCGAGATACTTGAACTCCTCCACTTAAGGCAGAACCCCACCCTTGACCTGAAGAGAGCAATCCACCCTTTTCTTACTGAGAACCATGGCCTCAGATTTGGAGGTTCTGATTCTCATCCTATCCCTTTCACACTCAGCTGCAAACTGCTCCAGTGAGAGCTGGAGATCATGGCACGATGAGGCCAACATGACCACATCATCTACAAAGAGCATAGATGGATTCCTGAGGCCACCAAACCAGAATCCCTCCATCCCCTGGTTGCCCCTTGAAATTCTATCCATAAAAGTTATAACAGAATAGGTGATAATGGGCAGCCCTGGCGGTGACCAACTCCCACCCTGAAGGAGTCTGACTTACATTATCAGCAATGCAAACTGAACTCTTAGACCACTTGTATAGGGACAGAACAGCCTGTGGCAATGGGTCCCCATCCCATACACACGGAGCACCCCCCCCCCCCCCCCCCCCGTGTACCTCAAGGAACACGGTCAAAAGCCTTCTCCAAGCCCAGAAAAAACATGTACACTGGATGGGCAAACTCCCATGACCCCTCAAGGACCCTAGTGATGGTAAAGAGCTGATCCAGTTTTCCACAGCCAAGAGAGAACCCACATTGTTCCTCCTGAATCTGAGGTTCGACCAACAATCTGACTCGCTTCTCCAGTAACCCTGAATAGACCTTACCACAGAGGTTAAGGAGAGTTATGCCCCTATAATTGGAGCACACCCTCCGGTTCCCCTTTTTTAAGAGGGGAACCACCACCCCAGTGGCACTGCCCCCAATGTCCACGTGGTGTTGCAAAAGCACGTCAACCAAAAAAAAACCCACAACATCCAGAGCCTTAAGGAAATCCGGGTGAACCTCATCCACCTCCAAAGCCCTGCCGCCTCGGAGCTTTTTATCTACCTTGGCAACCTCAGCCACGGTTCTGGATAGACCAACCTCAAAGTCCCAGGACTCAACTTCCTCCATGGAAGATGTGCTGGTGAGATTGAGAAGGTCCGAGAATATTCCTTCCACTTCCTGATGACATCACTGGTTGAGGTCAACAGCACCTCACCTTAACTGAAAACAGTATTAATAAAGCACTGTTTTCCCCTCCTCAGCCGCCTGATGGTTTGCCAGAATCTCCTTAGAGAAAACTGAGAGTCTTTGTCCAAGGCCTCACAGAACTTCTCCCACATCAGAGCTTTTGTCTCAGCAACAGGCTGCGGACGTTTGGCCCTCCGGTACTCCTCAGCTGACTCTGGAGTCTCACCAGTCAACAAGGCCCTCTAGGTCTCCTCCTTCATCTTTACAGCCTCCCTAACTCGTGGTGTCCACAACCGAGTTCAAGGATGGCCACCGCGAGAAGCACCGACAACTTTGCGGTCACAGTTCAAGGCAGCTACTTCAACAATTGAAATACAGAAAATGGCCCACTCAGACTCAATATCTCCCACCTCAGCTTGCATGCAATTAAAGCTCTCCCAGAGGTGTGATTTGAAGATTTTTCTGACTAGTTCTTCTACCAGGCGTTCCCAGCAAACCCTCACTAAACATTCGGGTCTACCAGGTCTGTCCGGCATCTTCCCCCGCCATCTGACCCAACTCACTATCAGGTGGTTATCAGTTGACAGCTCAGCTCCTCTCATCACCTGAGTGTCCAAAACAAATGACCACAAATCAGATGACATGACTATAAAGTCAATCATCGATCTATGACCTAGGGCGTTCTGGTGCCAAGTGCTCTTATGGACACCCTTATATTAGAACATCATGTTTGTGATGGACAAACTATGACTAGCACAGAAGTCCAACAGAACACCACTCGAGTTCAGATCAGAGAGGCCGTTCCTCCCAGTCATGCCCCTCAAGGTCACACGGGCATTACCCACGTGAAGTCCTCAGGCAGAATAAAGGAGTCCCCAGCTGGTCGCACCTTCCAGCACCCCTGCCAAGCACTCCAAGAAGACCGGATACTCTGAACTGCCGTTTGACACGTAGGCACAAACAAGAGTCGGAGCCTGTCCCCCCACCCAAAGGCAAAGGGAAGCCACCCTCTCATCTACCGGGGAAAACTCCAACACACAGGCACCAAGTCGGGGGGGCCAAAAGTAGACCCACACCAGCTTGGCACCTCTCACCATGGGAAATTCCAGAATGGAATGAAGTCCAGCCCCTCTCAAGGAGATTAGTTCCAGAGTCCATGCTGTGCATCGGGGTGAGCCCAACTATATCTAGTCAGTACCTCTCAACCTCATGCACAAGCTCAGGCTCCTTCCCTGACAGAGAGGTCATTCCATGTCCCAAGAGCCAACTTTGGTATGCCTGGGTCAGAGCGCCAAGGTCCCCGTATTTGGCCACTGCCCATGAAGTCATGCACCCAACTTGTATGGCCCCTCCTGCAGGTGGTGGGCCCACAGGAAGGCAAACCCATGTTTCTCCTTCAGGCTGAGCCTGACTGGACCCCATGGGTAGAGACCCAGTCACCAGGCACCCACCGACGAGCTCCTCCCCCAGGCCTGGCTCCAGGGTGGGGCCCCGGTAACCTACGTCCGGGCAAGGGACACTGAGTTCCATGTTTTTGTTTGTCCATAAAAGTTTTCTGAATCGCTCTTTGTCTGGCCTGTCACCTATAACCAATCTGTCTTGGGAGACCCTACATTGGGGCATTTACAATTGCCCTGGACAGCATAGCTCCTAGGATAATTCAGGCGCACAAACTCTTCCACCATGATAAGTTAGCAATTCAAGAAGGAGTAAATCAAAATATCACCTGATAAAATAAAAATAAAACAGGGTCAACATAAAAGTAAACATTGTTCCGGTTCCCGTTTTAAGGATGCCTCTGAGCCTGTGAGCTTGGCTGAACTGATAAGCATATAAAAACAAGCGCCACACACTGCTCTTGACAGATTCTTGTGACTGGGCTTCATTCGTGTACTTTCTGTATGTCTGTGTAACCTGTCCTGAAAATCTGTCCTTGCAAATAAAAACCGGTTAAAAAACTCCTGTGTGGCTCCTTTTGAGTAAGCGAGATCAAGTGAGAATTTTTTTTTCCCCAACACCGACCCACCCATTTTCAGTTAGACCAGTCTGTAAACTCAGTTCTGGCTACAGCACTGATTTTAACAATCACAAACTTTCTTTCGGTGTCTTAAAACTGCCCATAGCTTCTAATCAGCCAGGAGCTGCTTGCTCAGGTCTAGTAAATTTTAAAGTGTTGGCTAAAACTCCTTGTTTTATTACCAATGTGATCTGAGGTCAGTGACGTTAGATTTTCTTTCTTTCTTTTTTTTCTGGTCTTTATATTTATTTATTTTTTTTTACCACAAACTTTTAACATGGTACAGAGAAGGATTCCTAGTACTACCCTCCTTCCAAACAAAACACTTAATGATACCTGTGCAAATATATCACCAATTTTCAGTTGTTGGACTTACAGTGGTCAGTCAAAAGAGTTTATCTTATTACCAAAGCCTAATGTTAACAAGTAGTAGTGTTTGAAAATTAACTTGCTTTAAAGTGTTAACCTGCTAGAAATACTGTCCTTGCTTTCATTTTAGTTTAAGTCAATGTGTTGTTGAAACTGGATTAACTTCACCACTTGCTCTTGCCGAGGTCGGATGCTTTTCCCTTCCTCTCCCTCTCTGCTTTGCTTTGCTGCTCTCTCTGTCTGTGAAACTGCTTCTGAGCCTCTCTTGCATATCTTCCGAACCATAATTATGGACTTGTTTTGATAAGTTGGTCCCTCAACACAATTGATAACATTTCTTCTGATAGAAGACAGGCTTTAGGCGAACCGATTTGCCCTGTCGGCATGCACGCAGCTGGATATCTCATCGACTTGAAGACTTGATGATTTGTCTATCTCTGTTGACATTTGTGGATTTTAAGGACGCATATTTAATTGGATTTACGATAACTGGTTCCTACGTTTTGGATTTGGCTGTTTGCTGGTTTTATCTACAATCAATGAAGTCGTCGGCAGAAAATTTGGACCCAATCACGCTGCTTGCCTTTATGATGGCTTGGTTCATGCCTCGAGTACCCAGACTCAAATGCTTTGGGCTGAATGGATCAGATCTCGGGGATTTTACTCGGGCACGTTCCATCAGAGTGGCCATGTAATTTGGACATTTCGGAACCATTTGGACCAACACAGACTTAAGGTAGATGTCATTAAGTTCTGCCTGTCCCCAAAACAACTGTGTGTTTATCTGAATTTGGCTCCCTCAGCTGGCCTTGAAGGCCATCTTATCTGAATTTGCCTGGAGAAAATGTAATCTGACACTCTGCCCCGCCCCCTCCCCCTACCATTGAGGAATTTCCAACTGATAACCAGGTGAAACAGCTGAATAAACATTGTGTCATCATTTCAGGACTCGGATTCCCATAGGCGTTGTCCTTGGCCATTCCCCAACATCACTCGAGAATGTTTACGGATCTCACGGAGGGAACTGGTTGATTATTACATCCATATCATACCATACCATACCATTTTATTTATAGAGCACTTAAAACAGCGACAAGGCCAACCAAAGTGCTGTACAGACAGAAAAACAGGCAACACACAAAGAAATATACAAAATGAGGTAATTATGAGGTATCAGAATATAGACATAAAAACGATGCAGATAATAAATATGACGACTAACCAGTGTGGAGCGTACAGGTTCAAAACACAGATCATCTGGTGTTGAAAGCTACTGAATAGTAGTGGGTTTTTAAACGGGATTTGAAAACTGAGAGGGAGGGGGCCTGTCTGACAAGCAGAGGTAACTTGTTCCAAAGTCTTGGGCCTGCAACAGAGAAGGCCCTGTCACCTCTGCGCTTAAGACGAGTTCCTGGAACTGTGAGGAGCAACTGGTCTGCTGACCTGAGGGAACGTGGTGGGACAAACGGCTGTAGCAAATCAGAGAGATGGGGGGACTGTTCAGCAATTTGTAGACATACTAGAGGATTTTGAACTGGATTCGAAGGTGGACCGGTAGCCAGTGCAGTGAGGCCAAAACTGGTGTAATGTGCTCTCTTTTGCCTGTACTGGTTAAAAATCGGGCTGCTGCATTCTGGACCAGTTGTAGTCGTGCAATGGAGATCTGACTGATACCAAACAGGAGCGAATTGCAGTAATCAAGCCTAGATGTAATGAATGCATGTATTCCTGTCTCCAGGTTATTTTTGGACAATATGGGCTTCAGTTTAGACAGCCGCCTCAGTTGGAAGAAACATGATTTAACAATCATGTTTACATGATTGTTAAGTTTCAGGGAAGGGTCCATTATCACACCCAGATTAGTGACTCTTTGTTTTTCTGACGGGGTTAGAGCGGAAAGGTCGATGCAGTGGTTTGTGATCGTGCCATTGGGAGGGAACAACATGACTTCAGACTTCTTTTCATTGAAACTTAAGAAGTTTAAAGCCATCCAGTCCCTGATGTCAGCCAGGCAGTCGAGCAGAGGTTGAATAGAGCATATCAGAACTCCTACAGGGTCCTCAAGTGCATCCTTGAACATTGCTCACTGCTCTCGTTGTCTCACTCCCTCTGCGCAATGTCTACGTCACTATGTGCTTGTATGTGCAAGGTTTTTTTTTAATATATATTAGAATTTTTCTTCTCTGTCAAGAAGAAAAAGTTTAAAAGGATTTTTTTTGCCTCCAATTCCTACGTGTTCCAGTTTCACTACTTTTTGTCTGTCTAAGCAGATCTCACTTGTAAATGAGTCTTCGAGGCTCAGTGTGATTTATCTGTCTAAATAAAGGCTGAATAAATGAAAAAAAAAAATTCTGTAAAAGTTTATTGTTTAACACCAAAACTTGTATTTCTGATATTAGCTGTATAATCTGCTTTGTATTTCATCATGAAGTTTCATGTCAGCTGATTCCATTTTCTGTTTTACATTTAGAGATGAAGAAGGCCAAGCAAATGCTGAGAAGGTGCTGCGTGGTCTTGGTCTGGACCCATCGGTTGATGACTGCATAGCTACCAGAAGAGTGTGTCAGATTGTATCTACGCGTGCCGCTCATTTGTGTGCTGCCACTCTGGCTGCAGTGCTGCGGCAGATCCGAGATAACAAAGCAGCTGAAAAGCTACGTACCACAATCGGAGTGGATGGATCGGTTTACAAGAATCATCCAGAGTGAGTGATCCGGGGCACAATCATGTACATTTTACCCTTTAATTGTGGAATGTGGATCATAGGATTATCATAGGGTGGCTTCAGGACTGAGCATGACCAAAACATTTGAGTGTATCTTCACTTGTCATTCTGTGTACCTCTAAGTCCCTGAGTGTATTTGGGTTGAAATGGATTGAAGTGTTCCAGGAAGTCCATGTAGTCTTTATTGTTTAAGCCTTCTGCATAATAGGAGCTCATTCAAAGTTCTCTCCTGTCGTCGATGATTGCCTGACTGACTTTCAGTTTTTCATTTACAAAGCTGTGTATTGCCCTGCTTCCTTTACTGCACTTTGCAGACATATTTTTCCATCCCAGTGATCATGCTGAAAGATAAAACAGGAGACACGTCGAACTGTCACTTCTCTCTTATCAGCTCTGTCAGTTAGGTACAAGGGGTTCAGTTCCTGAGAGTTGCATACAGGCAGTACGTCAAGCTTCTTTTATAATGAATTTAAGATATACACTTTGGCCTGCCAGTTAAACCCAAACTAATTATCTGCACTGATACTTATCTGATTAGAATTCAACTTGTTCTGTCACTTTCAGAAGGGGTTGACTGAGCGCACGTTTTTCAGTATGCACACACACAAAAAGTACATATTTATAGTCACATGTGCAAAGACACAAACATCCTGATTACAGTATTTGTCATGTTCTCATTGGAGGTCCTTTGTTTTGTATGCTTGTTTTTTTAATGAATTACAAGATTTTAATATTAGCTTACAATGCAAATTGAAGTGGTTTTAATTTTTTTAATTTTTATTTATTTTTTGCGTGTTGTCAACTCTGCTCTATTTAATTGTCCCTATCACACTGACACAGAATGAAAATGGAAAATTGGAGATACCCTCCATCCATCTGTCTGTCCTTGCATGTTGTGAGCACGATAAGTTGAAAAATAAGTGAGGTACTGACTTCCATTTTGGGGTGAGGCTACATCTAGGCGCAAGAAAGTTTCCTGTCAAAAATTTGGATGTAATGTCAAAATTCAAGATGGCCACCACCATATATATGCAAACTTTGTGAGCTAGATAACGTTAAAGATAAGCACTGGGCCAACCTCCTTTTCGGTGTGTGGCTGCATCTAGGCGTATAAAAACGTTCCTTTCAAAAATTAGATTGACATGTCAAAATCCTTGATGGCCACCACCATATGTAAACTGGCCACCCTATTATTTGAGGAAACTATACTTTCTTGTTTTTTTTTTAATTTTGCTTAAAAATATAACTTCCTCAGATGATTGGGATGGACAGTGGGATGGTTGAAGATTAGTCTATGGTGGCCAAGGCCACCATTGGACTCTCCCTGGCTCCTTCTTTTGCACCTGGTGATGAATAAAATTGCTCCCTCCACTCGCCAGGACACATCACGCTGCGCCACCTTGGACAAGCCAAACAAAATTACTTTACAGCTTGTTTTTTTTTTTTTTTTACTTTTTATAAATTAACTTCCAGTCTACAGGGTATTAGCAATAATACATAATACAGCTTTCTGGAGAATTACACTTTTTTTTTTAAATCGTGCAGCAGTTCTTATATGAATCCATTCATGTTTCCACACAATATACCGTAATATGTACTGAAAATAGCACAAGGGAGAGAATTAAGGACAGAGTTGGAGGAACAATGTGCCAAAGGACAAGATGGTTTGAAGTTTTTAAAGGTTGACAAAAGGGATAATCTACAGAAAATGTCATAAATGTCAATCAACAAAATCAATGCTTTCTTCCTCTCGAGTGTGAAAATGCACAGTGATTGTCTGGATAAAATGTACCTGTTTATTAGTTTAGGGATGTACATTTTTGAGGAGTTTTTGTGGGGGTTTTTCCGCAAGACACAGATAAAAGCACAGGGACTTCTTAGCAGAGAAGATGTGTAAGAAAAAAACTGCTAACCATCATCTTGGAAAAATTCTTGTTTCTTTTTTTTTTTTGCTGTAAAATGGTTTAAAAGCAATATTTTACCTGAAAGTAGCAGAGTCAAATGATCCTGTTGTCTCTCACTGTTATCTAAGAAAACTAGAACACAGAAGAAATTAGTTGTAAAAAATTTTTATATTTATTTTTTAACTTTAGATTTCCCAGAAGACTCCACAAAATGGTGCGGCGGCTTGTGCCAGATTGTGACGTGAGATTTCTGCAGTCCCAGTGTGGCAGCGGGAAAGGTGCGGCCATGGTGACGGCAGTAGCCTACCGCGTTGCTGCTCAACATGCCGAGCGGCAGTGCATCCTTGATACCCTGCGTTTGAGTCGCGAACAGCTGCTCGAGGTCAAGAGGAGGATGACGGAGGGAATGGTACTAGGCCTGTCTAAGCAGACCCATGACCAGACAAGCGTCAAGATGCTTCCCACCTACGTCAGATCCACTCCTGATGGAACAGGTAGGTTCACGAGAAAACGTGATGCCCCAGAATCATTATTAAATGAAGACTTCCTAAACAGATTGCATTCTCTGATCAGAACAAGGTGATTTCTTGGCTTTGGACCTTGGAGGCTCCAGCTTTAGGGTTCTTCTGGTTAGACTTCGAAGTGAAAAGAAACAAAAAGTGGATATGCACCAGAAGATCTACAGTATCCCTCAGGAGACCATGCAGGGCACAGGGGCAGAGGTAATGTATTTTGGGGTGTTCAGTCTCTACTGGTATCATCCTGTGTATAAATCAATGAATAATCCTGGAAAATAGAGGGTTAAAACGTAGATGTCATTTAGGTTGTCCTTTATCACACCACTTAAACTTTTCTACATTTGTGACTGGCTGTGGGAAAGTTTTTTTGTAAGTAGGGACAGGAAATGTAGTCAGAGATGATGAGAAGATGGATGGTGTTTAATATAGGGCAATCCTGGAAGGAAGCCTGTTAGAGGCTGCAGAATACTGGGGTGGAGGTTCACCTTGCAGCAGGGCTTGAAACGTCTAGCCAGAACTACAATGGAATGGGTTAAATCAAAACATATTTGTGTTAGTGGTCCAGTCAAGAAAAACAAATACTTTTTACATGCCTGTCCAAGATGAACGTATTATGGTATAGTCTCTGTTCGTACGTATGTAAACGTTCTCTTGTCCTGTCCATGACTTATGATCCACTCAAGATAATTTAACAAAACTTCATCCACATATACAGTCATCCCTCACCTATCATGGGTGTTACGTTCCAGAGACCCTCGCGGCAGGTGAAAATCTGCAAAGTAGCGTTATATTTATTTTTAATTCAGTTCAATTCAGTTTATTTATATAGCGTCAAGTCACAACAGAAGTCATCTCAGGGCACTGAACA
>NC_056505.1:33450876-33451953 GCF_014905685.2 Nematolebias whitei
TGTCATCCCTTTGATGTCCTGCTGCACTTATCTACAATTTAAATACTGTAACATTTTAAATAAACAATCCATGCTGTAAGGATTGTTTATTTAAAATGTTAGAGTATTTAAATTTGAATTGTTTATTTAAGGAGGGAGGTTGGGAGTAACAGGTGATGAGTGTGATTGCAGTCTGGCAAGTCATGACAAACTTTACTGAACATGAACTGAACTTGGACTACTGTATCCTACTTTGCAGTTTTTCACTTATCGCAGGTGGGCGTGGTCCCAACCACCCATGATAAACGAGGGACCACTGTATCCCCCACCCCCCAAGAAAAACTGTTAAGAGATGGTAAGAAACTTGCCATATTTAAGTTTTTTAAATCTCACAATTTTTCATGGAAGCTCTGAAGATGCAATCTTTATCACAAAAACGTTTCTATAGCCCCTTATCCACAGGTCCGGTTCTTGTAGGACCCTATTGGGCCTTATTTAGGCCGGTTCCGGTGGGACCAGTTTATTTCTGTCTCCACAGTACCCATAGTTCCCGTTTAGTGGGCGTATCATTAATATTAACGCGCCTTACCAGCTGGTGGTGCTAGTGCTACATTAAGCTCTTTACTAACCACAATTAACACGTATTAGAAGAAGAAGAGCTGGAAAAGAACACACAACCAAAATGGATGATCTTGTTTCTGTTTTGAACATTCTGCTTTGCCTGTGGCTTTTTCTCCCTATATATATATATATATATATATATATATAAATATATATATATATATATGAATATATATATATGTAAAGGGTCATGTAAAAATTCCATCAAATTGCTTTTTGTAGCGGCTGTAGATTTTTTTTAAACTTTACTCTAACATATCCTGATGCATCCTCAATAATTCAGGTAGAAAAATAAAAAAAAGTTAAATCTGGTCATCTGGACATAAAAAAAACAACAACAACAAAGTAAAACAACAAAGTAAAACAACCAAAAAAATCTAGAAACGTTTCGTCTTTCATCCGAGAGACTTCCTCAGTGTGAGGTGCTGTATTCAGCTCAGTCTCTTAAATAGCACCTTCTCAGAGTGGATCAACCAG
>NC_056505.1:33452053-33456914 GCF_014905685.2 Nematolebias whitei
TTAAGGCTTTATAAACCCTTCCCACACTCCTACAAACCTTTCCCACTCTCAGTAACTTTACCCACTCTCTTATAAACACTTCATATGCTTTTACATACTTTGGCGATGAAGATGATGACGATGAGATAAATGTACAGTACTGCACAGCAAGTACAGTACACACAATATGAGAAACCGGATTTAAAAAACCTGCACTACAGTAAAGCTGCAAGAAGTGCGCAGCAGTGCAGCAATGGATGAAGGTATATCATCACTAGACGGAGTCTCACATGCACTTTGATCACCCAAGCTCCGTGGTCAAGGTCACAAACCTGATTGTCCCGGCCATTGATATAGATTGTTGAACTGTCATAACATAGTTTGTAGATGGGTGTATAATGTGTTGTATGCAGAACTCTTCTTATGTTTGTGGTTGTAACTGATGAAATAAACAAAGTTTTATTGGCAAGACTACTTTTTTCAAGGCACTCAAAATGCCTGTGTGTGTGATGGACTTTAACTCAGCCATATTTACAAGTTTTGGGCTAAAATGTGTTGTGGCAGTAGTTGAGTCATCACCATAGCTTACTTGTGACTGATGCTTACCGTTAATGGTTTCCATCTTTGATTGAATCTTCTGAAAGGAAGATGACAGGTGATATGAATTTCTTCTGGAAATTTTACTTTTTATGAAAGAGCATTTTTCCTAAAAACACTTGGTTTAAATAATGCACTGAATATGATAATGATATGTGCATTTTCTTCTTTGTTTCACCCAGCTGTTCGACCATATCGTCCATTGCATTGCTGACTTCCTGGAATACATGGGCATGGGAGGCGCATCCTTACCTCTGGGATTTACCTTCTCTTTCCCCTGTCATCAGAGCAAACTGGATGAGGTGCTGCTTTTTATGTTGATTACTTATGCAATTGTTGATGGTTTTAAGTCTAATTTGATCGGTTTTCTTTAGATTTTTGTAAATTGTTGGTGCAAATGTCAAAGATCTCAAGATAATACAACAGTTTATTCTAAAGATTTTTCCCGACTCTAGGTATTGATTCCTATCTAAATGTCTGTAAAGAAATATGAACCTTTCTCAGAAGATCATTGGTTTTGAGTAAAAAAAGGCAACTCTGAATTGCTGTCTGTTGTATTAACCAGTCATACTGATGTGGAACGAACAAAGCCAGCTTCAATCATACAAGTTTAGTTTTTACAACATATTACCTTGAAATTAAGTGCTACCAATTCAACATTGTACTCAGCTGGAAGGTTAAACAATCAGCAAACTATGGGGAGTGTCATCTAGCTGATGATGGCAATTAGAAGCACCGCACAATAAATGTAACTGTACGGCTCTGCCTCTGAACACTGTGTGTAAAATAAGGTATAATTTGACGGGGTTTCTAAAATGGAACATAATTGGGTGTTTTGGGAATGTGATTGTGTAAGTGGCCTTGGCTCGCCATTAAAGGCAATCCACCACGTGAAACCTACATCAAGGTCAAAAAAAGATTTACAGAGTTCTGCTTGACATTTACAGAAAGTCACAGGGAAGAAATCAAACTATGGCTTCAGGGAAAGCCACTACAATTTTTTTGGGATGTTTGACTAAAGGTGTTTATTATTATTTGTTAATATTTAATTATTTGTCTTGTGAGAACAGTTAGTCATTAATAATCATGTGATATATGTTGAAAAGCTACAGAAATAGGCTGACCCTTCAAACCTCCTCCTAACAATAAGCTCCCCTGGACTCCTTTATCAGTTTGACAGCTCTTTGTAAATTAAGAGAACTGGTGCCCAAAAAGGCTGCTCGAGGAGTCAGACGAGTAGCTGCCCGCTGCGTGTACTTTTTAAAACCACCGGCTGACTCTGCTACATTCTCTGGTTGTCATCTCATTGGTTTGTAACACAATTTAAACTCACAATTAAATCTTTAAAATGCACCTGTGGTAATTAACCTAATTAGATCTGCAACAAGAGTTTAATTAATTGGTCAAATTCAACTATCTTGCACTCCTTTTGAGATTATTGGAAAATAAGCATCTTAAAAGATAAAAAAAAAAAAAAGAACTTACAGTTGAGAGCTTTGCAAGAATCACTCTATAAATGGATGTTTTTTAACGTTGTTGGGTTCAACTCTAACAGAAACAAACCAGAAATGATATTCAACAACACTTTATTTAGTTCTGGCAGTTCTTTGTGCTTTCTTCAGTGAATGTTTCCACCATCTGTGAAATAGCCCCTGCTGTTTTTTTTTTTTTTTTAATCTAGCACCATCAATCTGTTCTGTGCAGACAGGGTGGAAGAGGTTAACAAGGATGAAAACCTGCTCATAAAAGTCATAGCTGACAAATCAAATTCACATTTGGAGTCTGTAGTGGTTCTGCTCTCCTACCATTCAGTCGTGACACTCGTGCACACTGAGGTCATCACAGATAAATAACACAAATCTCTTCCACATTCCTTTGCCCACCCAAAAAAATCTGTTTTATTTTTTCATAAATTTTGTTTTATTTATTTATTAAGTTCCCCCACCACACACACACACAAATTAATGTCTGTTCAGTTTTCATGCATTACAGTGTCTTTCATCTTAAAACCATCTAATCATATGGTACGTTAATCGATATTTAACAGTTCAGGAGGAAAATATCCCCAAACCAGATATTTCTATAAGATAACAATGAACAAGCAGAATAAATTTACAGAACAAGAAATTTTTATAAAGGACTTGAATTGAAAGGCATCCAGCTGGTTAGGAAATGTCTTCCAAACATTTTTCTTCAGTGTTCATCATTATAACTGAGAATATTTGCTTTTAGTCTGAAACTACTACAAGAAGATGGAGCACTAAAAAAAACATTTTCATGGCTTGTCAGGAATTTGAATTTACAGCTAATTTGAAACGGAGCCAAAGCTACAGACGTTAGCATGAAATAAATGGAGAACACGAGAGAATCAAGGAAGGAGTCAAAGCAAAGATGGATGTTTTCACCTAAAATGCTAACGAAATGTATCATCGTTAAATTGAAACCTTTTATGCAATTATTTGAGATTTTACTCATTGTGCCGTTCATAGATTTCCCAGATTTGTTACGATGTTGAAAGCACTATTCATCTCAATATTTTATTGAATTCATGGACTTCTTAAAATATGTTTGACCTTTGGTGGTACATTGCACAGCTGTAACAGAATTAGTCAAAGACTGTACAAAACAAACCCAGTGGTAATCAGTGGGATTTTGTCACAGCAGGTGAGAAAGCCCAGCCCTCTTTAGAGCTGTCACTCAGACAGGCATCACAATAGAAACAGAAAGTACGACTTTACATGTCTGAACTAGCATTTTGATGTATTTTACATTTTGACACAATAACAGTTTGTGTATATTTTTTATAATAATGGCAAAGTGACCACTAAAGATGTCAAACTAACTTTTGAAGTCTTTCATAGCTTTTGCAGACAAACTTTTTACTTCAACAGGTTTTTTTTTTAGTACATCTACAAATTAAACATTAATCTATTAATATTGGTCTCTGATGGACTCTGTGTATCTCTCACTGCTATAAAGGATTTACATTTTCTCTCAAATCTCCCATAATGCAGAGATGTACTGCCAACCTTTCATGGGCTTCACTTGGAGCAAAAAATATTTAAAGCTGAAATTGAAATGTGTTTAACTTGTCATCTGCTACATTAAACACTTTATAAACACACATTTCACATGTGACCATTTTTCTTCTGTGGCTCACGGCTCAATAATTAGTAAGATCTGATTTATAATGTGTGCACAGCAACTGCTTGATGCTTGATCTTTGATGTAGCTTCTCTTATGTTTGGTGACAGGGAGTGACAGATACAGGTGTGTGGTTACCATGGTGACCCTAATGCTCCACTGGCAGCAGCTTTAACATTACTTTTTAATCTTGGTACTCTATAATTTTTTAATACAGTTTATGCATTTTAACGTCTGCCTGTTTTTAGTTTAGCTTGTTGCAAAGATAATTCTGGTGTGTAGCTTTTGACATGCTTCAGAATTTCTTCAGAAAAATTCTGGTTTTAATACTACGTCTACTGTGTTGAGTGTATTCTGTTGCAGGTATATTTTGTAATAAATCCCTGCTGTCATATGTTCAGGGGATCCTCCTGAAGTGGACAAAGGGTTTCAAAGCCAGTGACTGTGAGGGGAAAGATGTCGTTATGCTACTTAAAGATGCAGTTCGGCGCAAACAGGTCAGTGTGCATGTTAACGTTTTTTTAAAAAAGAGAGATTTATGTACTTCTTCCACGCATGTTGAAATTTATACCAGCACATTTTCACTAACATTATAACACACAGTTTTAAAGTATTTATTGAACACTGAGCCATCATTCACATTAGGGTTGAACAATTAATTGCATTTGCGATAATATCGCGATATGATAAGACAAGATTTTCTAATTGCAAAGGCTACAATTTGACTGGTCACGTGACTTGCAAGTGAGCGGAGCAAAACAGAGCAGGGAGCGGGAGAAGTCAACACTGCAGTTTAACCGGTTGCACAATGGCGTCAGGCTCGACAGAAGCTGATACATCTGAAAGTTTGGTACCAAAGAGGCAGCACGTTTGTTGTTTGAAATTATTTTGGCTATAAAAAAGAAGATACTGCGCAACAACATGTATTGTGCAGAACTTTCCTTGCTGCTGTTGCTACCTCTCGAGGTAACACCACAAATCTTTATCAACACTTAAAAAGCACCACAAAGCTATTTATGATAGTTGCATGGCTAGAATGTGAATGACCAGTGCTTCAACTTCAAATAAGCAAAGTACCAGTCGACAGGGATCACTGACCGAACTGTTCGAAGGTATTACTCTGTATGAACATAATTCGAAA
>NC_056505.1:33457014-33462931 GCF_014905685.2 Nematolebias whitei
ATATATATATATATATATATATATATGCACATACATACAGGTGCTGGTCATTAAATTTGAATATCATGAAAAAGTTTATTTATTTCAGTAATTCCATTTCTTAGAGAACTTTACTAATCGTCTGTTCTATGTATGTGAATGCTCTTGTAAAGTGCCCAGAGACAACATTGTTGTGATATGGCACTATATGAATAAACTGAATTGATTTAAAAAGTGAAACTTGTATATTATATTCATTCATTACACACAGACTGATATATTTCAAATGTTTTTCTTTTAATGTTGATGATTATAACTGACATCTAATGAAAACCCCAAATTCAGTATCTCAGAAAATTAGAATATTACTTAACACCAATAAAAGAAAAGGACTTTTAGAAATGTTGGCCAACTGAAAAGTATGAACATGAAAGTATGAGCATGTACAGCATAGGAATGTGCGATATATACGGTAGAAACGATAGAAATTTAGCCTATGATAGAGATCTGTCTTCTACCGGCTAACCACGGTAATGCTGTATCTGATGTAAAATCAGAGTTGTCAGTTAAAAATTACTTTTTTTTTGTTGAAAACTGTGCATAAGTGGTGTTCAAGTGTAAAATCAGAGCAGTCAGATTTAATCGTTACCTTTTTTTGGTTGAAAACTGTGTGCAAGTGCCGTTAAAGTATTTTCTTCGAGGGCTAAGTAGTGAAGCTACAAGCTAAGTACGGCCGGTTTGCCGTAGAGTTGCCGTATTCTGACGCATGCACAAAATGCTGTGTTCCGTCGAAATTTCTTTTTTTTTTTTTTTCCATCGAAAGTTGAAGTAAGCGTTAGTCAGCTTTAGAGAAACCTGCTCTCTGATCTGTGAAAAGAACGCTGTGTTGTGTGATTTTACTGCGAGACCCTCTGGTCAAAGCCACAGACTCATTTTGTGTCAGCTCCATTAAAGCAGAAGGAGTCGCCCACTAGAGGTTGGAGGGTGAAGTGTTTTCAGTGTAAAATGCTGCTCTGTTGCTCTTCATTTCTTAAGTGAGAAGACTGGAAACTGTTAAGTTAACAACATATTCTTTTGTTTAAAACATATGACTAAAACTACATTTGATATCTTTTGCACTGTTTTGCACTACAAGTAAGAAGCCTAATACTTTGTTTATTATTAAAAAAAACTCTCTGGACCTAGTAGTGGAATTTTTTTAATGCAAAATATATGATGGCAAAAGGACATCCTATGCTTTTAAAAAATTCCTATTAAGTTTTATACCCAAAACATATTGCGATATATATCGTTATCGCCACCCTTCACTATACATACCGTGATGTGAATTTTATGCCATATCGCACATTCCTACAGCATCAGTACTTAGTTGGGGCTCCTTTTGGCTGGATTACTGCAGCAGTGTGGCGTGGCATGGAATGGATCAGTCTGTGGCACTGCTCAGGTGTTATGAGAGTCCAGGTTGCTCCGATAGTGGCCTTCAGCTCTTCTGAATTGTTGGGTCTGGTGTATCACATCTTCCTCTTCACAATAGATTTTCTATGGAGTTAATGTCAGGCGAGTTTGCTGGCCAATTAAGAACAGAGATACCATGGTCCTTAAACCAGTTCCTGGTAGCTTTGGCACTGTGTGCAGGTGCCAAGTCCTGTTGGAAAATGACATCTGCATCTCCATAAAGTTGTTCAGCAGCAGGAAGCATGAACTGCTCTAAAACTTCCTGGTAGATGGCTGCGTTGACCTTGGACCTCAGAAAACACAGTGGACCAACACCAGCAGAGGACATGGCACCCCAAACCATCACTGACTGTGGAAACTTGACACTGGATCTGAAGCAACATGGATTATGTGTCTCTCCTCTCTTCCTCCAGACTCTGGAACTTTGATTTCCAATGGAAATGTTAAATTTTAAAGGCCTTTGCAGGTGTTTTGAGTTAATTAGCTGATTAGAGTGTAGTACATGGTCTCTTCAATATTGAACCTTTTCACAATATTCTAATTTTCTGATACTGAATTTGGGGTTTTCATTAGTTGTTAGTTATAATCATCAATTAATATAAATAAAAAATTGAACTATATCAGTATGTGTGTACTGAATGAATATAATATACAAGTTTCACTTTTTGAATGGAATTACTGAAATAAATCAACTTTGTCACCATATTCTAATTTTATGACCAGCACCTGTATATACACACACTCACTGTGGCAAAATTATGTGATACACTGCCAACTTTGCAAGTTTTCCCACCTTCAAAGAATGGAGAGGTCTGTAATTTTCATAATAGGTGCACTTCAACTGTGAGACAGAATCTAAGAGAAAAAATCCAGAACATCACAACTAACTGCTAATCCTAGAGGTTCACATACTTTTGCCACTCATAAATATGTAATATTGGATCATTTTCCTCAATAAATAAATGACCAAGTATAATATTTTTGTGTCTTTTGTTGAACTGGGTTCCCGTTATCAACTTTTAGGGCTTGTGTGAAAATCTAATGATGTTTTAAGTCATATTTATGCAGAAATGTAGAAAATTACAAAACGTTCACAAACTTTTAAGCGTCACTGTTTATCACATAAAACCATGTTTTAAATACAGATAAACAAAGCAAATGTTTAACCTAAGAAATTGTACCAATTTTACAAAATTTTATTTTTATTTAGTGGAAGCAAAATATCACAAAAAAGTTGAGACAGGGGCATTTTTTCCTGTGAAACAGTTCCTCTTCTTTTAGGGACTGGCAGATGGAGTTTTTGAAGAGGAATATCTTATCTTATGTGGGAGTCTAGCTGTTCCAATAGTTGTAGATCCTCTTTGCTGGATTATTAGTTTTTTGTTTCTGATACCTATAATGTTTTCAATTACTGAAAGTTCTGGACTGCAGACATTTCAGTTCAGCATCTGGACTCCAACAAACCATGCTGTTGTAATGGATGCAGTAATCAGTTGAGTATGATCTTGCTTAAATATGCAAGGCCTTCCCTGAAAAACATGTCTGGTAGAGATCATATGTTGCTCTAAAACCTGTATATATTTTTTTTGCACTGATTCTGCATATGTCCAGATGTGTAAGTTGCACATGCCATAGGCACTAATGCACCCCCATACCATTAGAGAGGTGGTCTTTTCTGGCCTGTTTTTAATGTAGGGTCCAAATTTCACAGAACTCTATTATTGATTTTTTCAGCATTGTCATTTGAGCACAGAGATTGTTCTGATGCCTTGGCAGCACGGTGGCTCATTTAGTAGAGCTGTTGCCTCTCAGCGAAAAGGTTGCCAGATCAAATCCTGGCCGGGGGCCTTTCTGGGTGCAGTTTACATGTTCTCTCCATGCTGCGTGGGTTTTCTCCAGGTACTCATGTTTCCTCCCACAGACCAAAAACATGCATGTTAGACTGATTGGTAACTCTAAATTGTCCCTAGGTGTGAGAGAGAGCGTGAACGGTTGTTTGTCTCGTTTGTCTTTGTGGCCCTGTGATGGACTTGTGACCCATCCAGGTGTCCCCCGCCACTCACACAGTGATGGCTAGATATGGGCACCAGGGACCCCCCCCCCCCCCCCCATGACCTGAAAAGAAAGAAGCCGGTAAAAAAGATGATGAATCTTTAATCATTAACTATAAGTCATGGCATATTCAAAATCTCTCCAAATTTCTATTGAAAAACAATATTCTGATTTTGTGCCACCATTTTTAAACACCTCTTTGCTCACTGTTCATTTTCCTGCCCATTTTCACTTTGAGAGATTCACCATCTTTAAATTTTGCTTTTTCTATCCAGTCCTGTTACTGACCTGCCAGTTAAGCTACATGTAATTATTGCAAAATGCTTCTCCAGCTGTTTTTCATTGTTTTTCATTTTTTATTCAGTCTTATGTTGCCTCAGGCCCAACTTTTTTTAGATGTGTTGCTTCCATCAAATTCAAAATGACCTTTTACTTTTGTTCTAAAATGATACACTTAGTTTAGGGGCAAGATTTTATTTTATTCTTTACAAGTGTACAAACCATACATACTCTGAGGGTGGTTCAAGGACTGGTGTAGTTTTTCAAAATTTAAAAAAATGTTGAGCATGTTTGATATGCACTTCTGACATGTTGCTATTCTCCCACATGGTAAATGTTAGCCTCATTTAAAAGACAGTTCAGCAAAATGGCTGCACAGACCAGTACTTCCTCTAACGATTCATAAATCACAGATAAAGTGTCCACATCCTGCCTTGAGATGAGCTTTCAGAAATCAGTCCAGTCAAGCAAAACCAAAGAGGCGGAGCAGAGGGGGTCTTCAAAAACTGTATGTTCTGTACGCTCCTGAAAATGTTGATAATTTTGAATGGCCCCCTAAACTTTCGATATGTTAACTATATTCCACTGTAAATAAAAGATGGTTTGAGATTTGCAAGTCATTGCATTCTGTTTTTAATAAATTCACACAGTGCTTCAACTTTATTTTTCAATTCTGGTTGTGAATATTAAAATCTTTGCTTTTAACTTACCGGTATTACAAGTAAAATTGGTCTCTTGTTTCTGTATTTAGGAGTTTGACTTGAACTTTGTGGCAATAGTAAATGACACAGTGGGAACCATGATGACTTGTGGTTACGAGGACCCCAAATGTGAGGTTGGACTTATTGTAGGTACGTCTATCTGCATCCACCCTTTCCTGCCTGTGTCCATTTTTTCTTAAATAATTAAGTATTTAAATGTATTATGAGCAAACTGTAGGTTATATTCTAACAAGGTTAAGTCAGGTCTTCTGGACAGATTCATCATGAATCTGTTGTTTAATTTTCACGACAGGTACATGTAACACGTGTTTTTAATTCAGGCACCGGCACCAACGCCTGCTACATGGAAGAAATGCACAACATTGAAATGGTGGAGGGAAACGAGGGTCAGATGTGTGTCAACGTTGAGTGGGGCGCGTTTGGTGACAGTGGTGAACTGGACGACTTCTGCACACAGTTTGATCACGCCGTTGATGATTGCTCCAACTTTCCAGGGAAACAGAGGTATTTATGTGTATTTAAAAACAGTACTATTGTAGAAACAAGGTGCTCTTTTCTTTTGCGTTGGTAATTTCAAAATAAAAATCACTATTTATCGTCATGAATTTGATTCTTCAAGGTTCAAAGTTCTTTATTGTAATTCGCATCACGTGTCGTACATGAGGTGGGACCATATTATATACTCAGGGTCCCAGTTACACCCAAAAAGATTAAAAAAAAATAAAAAAAAATATAAAAATATATATATATATATATATATATATATATTTATGTATGTATATGTATATATGTATATATATGTATATATGTATATATGTATATATGTGTATATATGTATATATGTATATATATGTATATATGTATATATATGTATATATATGTATATATGTATATATATGTATGTATGTATATATGTATATATATGTATGTATGTATATATGTATATATATGTATGTATGTATATATGTATATATATGTATGTATATATGTATATATATGTATGTATGTATATATGTATATATATGTATGTATGTATATATGTATGTATATGTATGTATGTATATATGTATGTATATATGTATATATGTATGTATGTATGTATATATATGTATGTATATATATATGTATATATGTATATATATATGTATGTATATATGTATATATATATGTATGTATATCTGTATATATGTATATATGTATATATGTATATATGTGTATATGTATATATGTATATATATATATGTGTGTATATGTGTATATGTATATATGTATATATATGTATATATATGTGTGTATATATATATGTATATATATGTATATATATATATATGTATATATATGTATGTATATATATGTGTGTATATATATATGTATATATGTATATATATGTATATATATGTGTGTATATATATATATATATGTATATATAT
>NC_056505.1:33463031-33479984 GCF_014905685.2 Nematolebias whitei
TGTATATGTATATATATATGTATATATGTGTATATGTATATATATATATATGTGTATATGTATATATATATATATGTGTATATGTATATGTGTATATGTATATATGTATATGTGTATATGTATATATATATATATGTGTATATGTATATATATATATGTATATATATATATATATATATGTATGTATGTATATGTATATGTATATATATATGTATGTATGTATATATATATGTATATATATATATATGTATATGTATATATATGTATGTATGTATATGTATATGTATATATATATATATATGTATGTATGTATGTATATGTATATGTATATATATATATATATGTATATATATGTATATGTGTGTGATGGCTTGTCAGAAATTGTCAGAAATCACACCTGAGTCTCCTGACCACTATCTGTTGCAGGTAACATACTGACCTCTTTAAAGTACTTTCCCAGTTCTACCTTAAAAAAAAAAAAATATATATATACATATATATATATATATATATTAAACCTACCTCTGTACATATAATTTAAAGAAACATTCCTCTAATTTTCATTGTCTGTGCTTATTTCCTGAATATACAGTATAGCATAGGAGGAGCATATTTTTGTTAAGAATATAAAGTTTGTGACTGTAACTATTAGTTTTGGATAGTGGGAAATTATACATTTTACCTTAATGCGTATGTGCAACATTATCAGTTTATGTCTCTTCTTATGAAGGTATGAGAAGATGATCAGCGGCATGTACCTTGGAGAAATTGTGAGGAATGTGCTCTTAGACTTCACCTCCAAAGGCCTGCTGTTCAGAGGCAAACTGTCAGAGCGACTGAAGACTCGGGGCATCTTCGAGACAAAGTTCCTGTCACAGATTGAAAGGTAAGCAGTACAAACACTTGTCTCACCTTGTTTCTCTCACTCACCCTGTATGTCGAGGTTTTTGTGCCGCAATAATAGAAAGCATGTCAAACTCTGTAGATCACACATCAAAACAGAGCTGCAACAACAATACAGGGCAGATAGCTTCTGACTGATTGTCTGTTGCTCTGCTTCTTGACACGTTAATAGGTATAACCTGTTGATTTTTGTCTTACATACTACAGTGAAATAACAGGATTGTTATGGGGGTGATCCGTGTTTGTTCTTACAGTAAGCTGACTACTCCAGCTCTTCTCCCACTTAAAAACAGGGTCCATAGGGGCAGGTTTTTCAACAATTGTGACTTCATTTTTTTTTGCTCCAAGTCTTTTTATTGATACATAGAAGCAATACAAACATGAACATAATAACCCCCCACCCCCCAGCTTCAACAGTATTACTGTACCAATCGTTAACCTAATATAAATTTTCTTGCGTACTAGCGCGTTCTCACACAAAGTACGTGTCCTTTACATATCAAAATTTATGTAGAACGTAAAATTTAAACAGATAGATTAATTAAGCAGGAGAAAGGGAGAAAAATAGATAAATGATTCCTATAGGTTCAAGTTATATACAGTACAGGGTCAGTCGTATAAAATGCCAGCATTAGCGATGTCTATTTTCTCTATATATTTTAAGAAAGATTTCCATATGGCAGACTTTTTGAGTACGTCATCTTGTCGAGTAGCAAATGTTTTCCAACATCAAATAGTGCAGGTCATTGATCCACATCTTAAAGGTTGGGGGAGTTACTCCTTCCACTTAAAGTACTGGTTGCCTAGCTATGAGAGATACAAAAGCTGTCATATTCTTTGCCAGATGGCTAAGATGAATGTCTTGTGGAGTTATTCCAAATATGGCAATGATGTCATAAGGTTCTATAGGTACTTCTGCAAAAACATCTGAAAAAGTTTTAAATATTAATTACAAGAAATTGTCTAATTTGAAACGAAACCAAAACATATATGAAAGGGGGGCTGGTTTTTGCCTGCATCCATCACAGATGGGATCGATAGGCGTGAACTTTGCTACTCTCACTTTAGACCAGTGATGGTGATGCATAACCTTGAACTGAGTGTGGTAAACTGATTGAAGAGGAATGTATTTTATCTGAAGCTTCCTTCCAGGTCTCCTCATGAAGCTCCAAACTCAAATCATCCTTCCATTGGTTTCTAAATAATGTCAAAGCCTCCAAATTTTATATATTTGGTAAAGAATATAAATTCCCAGTAGCCCCTTTGAAACTTAAATTAAGTTTCAAAATGAAGTCTTAAGACAGAATTGGGTGGCTGAGATGGGCAATAAATAAATGATGCTGATATAAATCTACAGAGCTGCAAGAATCTAAAAAACTTAGAGTTATGGATCAAAGTTCATGCTCAATAATCAATGTAAAAGCATGCAGTTGGTGCAGATGGGAGAAAAAGAACTACACGAATTTTCAAGTCTAATTATAACTCAACATAGAAATATTGATGTAGACACTATAGTCTCATCTAATATCCAGGGCCAGATTAACACTTCGCTTTACCCTGGGCAACAATCTTCAAGGGCCCCATCATCACGACCCCAGAATCACCATAATCTGGCAAAATACAGAATAAATTACCATAATATACAATAAATATACTTAAATTTCTAACTATTTTTATGTAAAAAACTCCAAATGCTCATTGACACAAATCATCAAGACTGAATTAAGTTGAACGCACTTTGAACACCACATGACACCATATGTGTACTGGTTTGGTAACGTGTTGGCCACTGGTGTCAGAAGCATTTATAATGTGTGTGGGGGGGACACACTGATTGGGGGGGTCTGGGCAGCCTCCCCCAGAAAATTTTGAATAAAGTAGATGCCATTTCCTGAATTCTGGTGTATTTTAATGGTTGTTTAACATCTAGTTTTACCTACACAAGTAAACACTTGGAACGCCTTTGAATTCCCTGGAGGAGCTGGTCCAAGTGGCTGGGGAGAGGGAAGTCTGGGCCTCCCTACTTAGGCTGCTACCCCCGTGGATGGATGGAAGTAAACACTTGATTCAGTAACTATTTTAGAGCTAATGGCACAACAAGAAGTAGCCTGACCAACAGCTGATTCAATAATTAAAAATATTATATATTCAAAGGTGACAATTTGATGCTCACATTAAAACTAAACGACTGTAACTTAGTTGACTTCAAATGCAATGATTATCAATGAATGTTTGCGACAAAGGATTTACTGATTATAACAAAGATTCCTTCAAGAAACCTCCTAATATAAATCATAAAACCATAATGACTTCTGCTCATTCTAAATTTGTCAAATGGCCTAAATCTCCCAAAGTGAAGGAGAATCATTTTAAAATAATAAATAAGATATATCCTGTAGCCATGTTTCTGCAAAGAATATTTAAATTTGATGTTGATTTGTGTGTCTTTTGTAAATCAGAAGATGAATCCCTTGAGCAATTTTTTTTCATGTCAATACAAAGTGTTTGGTCAGAAATCATAAACTGGATTAATCTCACACTTAACATACTTTCTTTTCATGCTGATGCCATTTTACTTTGTGGATAACTTAAGCTCAGCTTTCTCTGATGCCATAAATATAGTCATACTTAAAGCAAAGTACCACATTAACAGTAGTAAGAGGAGAGATAATAAGCCTTCCTTCCTGTTTGATGAACGATTTTAAGTCTTATTATTGTTCATTAAGTAGATAAAAAATCTGCAAAACTGCTAAAATCATCTCACAACAGATACAAACTTATTGTTTTAATTAAAACAATGTTTCTCAGGAAAAAAAAATGATGAGCTTGTCAGCAGGTAAGGGGCGTTTACCTTGGGGACAAATTGAGGTTGTCGATTGGTCAGTTACTGACACGCCTTCTGAGTTGATTGACAGGTCGCGCATCGAGGATCCGATTAAAAAAAAACACCAACAAAAAAAACAGAGAGCTGCAGCAGCCGTGCTGGGAGGAGGCGGGGCTGCCCAAATGCAGTGGAAGTGCAGCAGTCTCTGTGCAGTACAGGGCTCCAAGTAAAGCAGGAGATAACTAGATATTTTGCTTGTGCCCTCACTGCCCTGGGCCCCTTAGAGATCCAGGGCCCCTGGGCAGTTGCTCATATGGTTAATCCAGCCTTGCTAATATTGCGTATGAAATCATCTCAATATTATTAAAATATTGAGATATTGCCCGGCCCCCTAGCATCAGTGATGGTAAAATTTCTGGAATGTTGGGCAGAGTGGGACCATAAAGAATCTTCAATAGGTGTCTAATGTTAAAAAAGGAATGACAACCTTTAATATAATGTATCTGGTCATCAGCTGTGATTGAGGGCAAAACTGCCTCTAAGCGGCAGGCCAGCATTTTGCAAATAATTTTACTGTTTACATTTAAGACTGAGATGGCATGGACCAATCTGCATTCTAGGAATCTGATCAGTTGGTCCCTTAACTCAATTTACAACATTTCTTCAAAGAGAAGACAGGCTTTAGACGAGCCGATTTACCCTGTTGGCATGCACGCAGCTGGACATCTCATCGACTTGGAAGACTTGATGATGTGTCTATCTCTGCTGCCATCTGTGGATTTTAAGGACGCATATTTAATTGGATTTTCGATAACTGGTTCCTGCTATTTTGGATTCAGCTGGTGCTGGTTTTTTATCTACAATCAAGGAAGTCATCAGCAGCAAATTTGGACCCGATCATGCTGCTTGCCTTTTTAATGGCTTGGTTCGTGTCTTGTGTACCCAGACTCAAATGCTTTGGGCTGAATGGATCAGATCTTGGGGAATTTACTCAGTCAAGTTCCATCGGTGTGGCCATGTTATTTTGGACATTTCGGAACCGAGTTGACAAACACAGACTCAAGGTAGATGTCATTAAGTTCTGCCTGTCCCCAAAACATCTGTGTGTTTATCTAAGTTGGCTCCACTTGGTTGGCCTTGAAGGCCATCTTATCTGAATTCGCCTGGAGAAAATGTGATCTGACGCTCACCACCCCCTCCCTGAGGAATTTCCAACTGATAACCAGATGAAACCAGCTGAATAAACTTTGTGTCATCATTTCAGGACTCTTGGATTCTTATAGAGGTTATTCTTGGCCATTTCTCGACATACCTTGAGAATGTTGTGGAGTTGGGGAGTGGTGGCGCAGAGGTTAGAGAGGTGGGCCTGTGATCCGAAGATTGCCGGTTCACGCCCCGGCCCCGACAACATCAAAATTGTGGGTGGGGTAGGTGAAACACCCACACTTGCCCCCACCCTCATTCGCCCCACTCTGGGCCCATGAGCAAGGCCCTTAACCCCCACCTTGTGCTCCCTAAACAGGTCTCTCTTGAAAATGAGTTCTCGTGGCTCAATGAGACTACCTGTATAAATAAAGGCTAAATGAAAAAAAAAAATAAATGTTTATGGATCTCACCGGAGGACATTGACTGATTACAGTGACCTCGAGAGCATCTATAAGCGTTGTTAACCGCTCTCGTCTCCTATTGCAGAATGTCTACGTAAATATGTCCTTGTTTGTGCGAGGTGTTTTTTTAATATTAGAGGGGGTTTTTTTCCTTCCGGGAAGATGGCGTCGGTGCTGGTGGCTTGCCGTTCACCTCTGTCTGTTTTGATTGTTTTTTTTTTTCTGTTTTTGTCATTTTTCTTAAGTGACATAAACTCACTGCTTGTTTATGATCGCCAACAACTTTTAAATATACAATTATCTACTGCAAACCCCGCCTTGTTCGACCACTTTGATCGGGGCTCTGGGCCCTCACCCCCTTTGCTTGTTGATGTCCCAGTTTACCTGAAGCATGCGGCGTTTCTGCCCGCCCGAAAAAATCGCTCCAGGCGCCATGGGAGACGTGTCAGCCGTCTCGTGAGGATTAAAGCCAGCATCAAGCTCTCTGCTGCCTCTTCACCTGCTGCTGACCATCAGATGTTAAACTGTCCATCCGGGTGCTTTGCTGACCCACTCAACTCCAGCTCGCTCCAGGTGCCCGGGCCCGGTATGCGCAGCGGGCGCGCGCGCGGCCGCTGTGGTTTCGGCCATCTCCAGTGGAACTTAACCAACGCCGGACCTTCTGCTGCATTATCTCCTGCTGACCATCTGCTGGATATTTGCCTGTTCGGGTGCTTCGCTGATCCTGCTGTGTCCTGCCTGATCCCCGTAGTCGAGCCTGGCTCGCACCGCAGGCGCGCGCACAGCTGCTACATCTCTGGTCCTTGGAGGCGCGGTTCAAACTCCAAAAATCTGAAACAGCTGATCTGTGCTCCGAGCACAGCTTCACCTTCATCTACTGGTCCTACAAAGATTGCTCTGCTGAATGTGAGGTCGCTGACAAATAAATCATTCATCTTAAATGATTATTTCTGCTCCAATGGACTGGATTTCATGTTTGTTACAGAGACCTGGCTTGTCCCTGGTGAGTTAAGTGTTTTTTTCTGAACTGTTGCCGGTGGATTGTGCTTTTTTTAATGCTCCAAGGACTTCTGGTAGGGGTGGTGGATTATTAACAGTTTTTAAAAAGCTCTGGAACTGCAGGCAGCTACAGGCTGTTACATTTCAGAGTTTTGAACTGCTGTATTTTGAGCTGGGCCGCTCCAACCCAACACTGTGCAGCCTGATCTACAGACCACCCTCATACAACAAAAACTTCATAAGTGAATTTTCTGACTTTTTGACTGGAATACTGCTAAATTACGACAGGGTCTTGATTCTGGGAGACTTTAATGTGCACGTTTGCTGTCCTGACAAGCCTTTGGTGCAGGAGTTTCTAAATCTGCTACAATCTTTCAACCTTGTGCAAAATGTTGTTGGTCCAACTCATCAACAGGGCCATACACTTGATTTAGTTCTGTCTCACGGTTTATCTGTGGTTAATCTGGAAATTGGAGATGCTATTGTTTCAGATCACAAACCTATTTCATTCCAAACCTCTGTTGTTCATGAGTCTAAATCCCCTGCTCCAGCCAAGAGTTGTCAGATATTTAACTCTTCAACCGCTACTCTTTTTTCCTCTGCATTCCTTACTGATGCTGCTTCAGTCCCTGAAACCTCTGCCTGTATTAGTACGCAGGAGCTGCTCAGTAGGCATGATGTGACCTGCTCTAAGATCTTAGACCTCGTGGCCCTGCTAAAAATCAGGCGACCAAAGCGGGCACCACACCCCTGGTTGAATGCAACCACTCGAGCGGCCAAACGTCTATGCAGGAGAGCTGAGCGTAAGTGGAAAAAGGACAAATTACAGGTTTCTTTTATTATGTTAAAAACGTGTTTGAAAGATTATCAGAGCATCGTTAAATCTGAAAAGAACAAATACTTCTCCCAAATCATTGCTTCAAACAGTCATAATCCCCGTGTTCTTTTTAATACCGTAAATTTCATTTTAAATGTGCCTCGGTCTGCCAGCATGGAGGCCTCCGTTGACATCAGCAACGACTTTACCAGATACTTTGCTGATAAGGTAGAGTTGATTAGGTCATCCATCCCCCAGTCCAAACTGACCCCTCTGTCTTTGTCACTTGCTCAGCTGTCTTCAAACAGTTTGAACCCATTTCACTCCCATTTCTAAACAAAGTCGTTGGTCAGATGAAACTCTCCGGTTCCCCCACTGACCCCATTCCTGCGTCGTTTTTCAAACAAGTTCTACCCACGATTGGACCCTCTGTTCTTACTATTGTAAATAGTAGTATTGTGACAAGTGTGGTTCCCGATGTTTCCAAACATGCAGTAGTTCATCTGTTAATTAAGAAACCTGGACTTGACCCTTCAACTTGCTCAAATTTCAGACCAATCTCAAAACTTCCCTTCCTGTCCAAAATCCTGGAGAAAATAGTTTTCATTCAATTAAACAAGTTTTTGAATGAGAACAGAATCTTCGAAAATTTTCAATCTGGTTTTAAGCAACTCCACAGCACTGAAACAGCATTAGGAAGGGTTTGTAACGACATTATGATATCAAACAATTCTGATCAATTTGTGGTACTTGTGCTCCTGGACCTTACTGCTGCTTTTGATACTGTTGACCACAGTATCCTTATATCACGGCTGGAACAGTGGGTTGGGATCACAGCTGCTGCATTAGAATGGTTCCGCTCATACCTGAGTGGCAGGAGTTTCTGTGTCAAGGTTGGTAATAATATATCCACCTCATTACCTCTTTCTTGTGGGGTCCCACATGGTTCGATTCTTGGACCCCTTCTGTTCTCACTTTATTTGCTCCCACTGGGGTCCATCCTGAGGAAACATGGTCTTTCATTCCATTGCTATGCTGATGACTGCCAGATCTACCTGCCTGTGAAACCAGCAAGTGTTTGCTCCATTCACCCTCTGTTAAAATGTCTGGACGACATTAAGGCCTGGATGGCTTCAAATTTCTTAAGCTTTAACAATGACAAAACTGAAGTCATTGTTTTTAGCCCTAGCTCAACTGCCACCACTGATCCTGTCAACCTGGACTCTCTTCAGCCATATCTGAAGCAGTCTGGTAAAAATCTCGGGATGGTTTTAGACTCTGACTTCAAGTTTGACAAACAAATCAACTCTGTTCTGCAGAAAAGCTTCCTCCAACTCAAGACAGGTAGCTAAGCTCAAGCCAGTGTTGTCCAGACCCGACCTTGAGAAACTAGTCCACGCCTTTGTCATGACCCGATTGGACTATTGCAACACACTGTATGCTGGGATCAGCCAGGCCTCCATCTCACATCTTCAGCTCGTCCAGAATGCTGCTGCTCGGCTTTTAACAGGAACTCATAGGTCTGAACATATTACTCCAGTTCTGTCCTCCCTTCACTGGCTCCCAGTTTGTATGAGGATAGTTTTTAAAATTCTTCTGTTGACCTTCAAATGCCTAAATGGCCTCGAACCCTTTTACCTCTCTGAGCTTCTGGAACCTTACGTTCCCTCTCGAGCCCTGAGATCATCCGATCAGCTGCTTTTGGCTGTTCCAAAAACAAGACTGAAGCTCAGAGGAGATCGGGCTTTTTCAGTCATGGGCCCCAAACTCTGGAACAACCTGCCCCCCAACATCAGGCAGGCCACCTCCATTCCTCACTTCAAATCCCTGCTAAAAACACATCTGTTCTCTCAGGCATTTCATACAGTGTAAATTGATCTAGTGTTTTTTAATCTGTGACCCTATGTTTTAAATGCCTTTTATTAATCCTTCAGTTATTATTATTAGTGTATTGTGTATATGTATATATATATAATGTTTATATATGTATATATAATGTTTATATATGTTTATATATTTTTCTCTTTAATTTACTCATTGATTGTCGTTGTTGTGAAGCACTTTGATAACAGGTTCTGTTTTAAATGTGCTCTATAAATAAAGTTGACTTGACTTGACTTTCCTCAAGCAAGAAAATAAAGTCTGATAGGAATTTTTTTCGCCTCCAACTCCTACATGTGTCCAGTTAACCACTGTTTTTTTGTCTGTCCAAACAGGTCTCACTTGTAAATGAGTCTTCGAGGCTCAATGTGATTTATCTGTTTAAATAAAGGTTGAATGAATAAATGAAAAGGGAGGGTTTTATCTTTATTAGGGATAAGAGAGAAAACCACTTGTTACATTGTCAGAGGGAAGGAAACGGTAGTATGTGACTCTGCAAATACAGAAAGCAGTATAAGAGAAAGCTGCTCTGCAATTTTTTTTTTTTAAATTGGCTCTGGAACCTGTGAGGTCCTGGAGATTTTCCAGTTTGCATGGACTTAATTGCATTAATACGTTCCTCTACAGAAAATGGTTTGTCTAGATTGGGTGCAGTTTTGTTATCAATTGTGTATTTTATTTATTTTTTCTTGAAAAATTAGTCAAATAAAATATGTTTCCATTAGGGCTGGGCCATATCATATCGTTCACAATAATACTGGTTAAATAAAAAAGCTTGCCTGGGAAAATAAATTTATATCATGATATGCTAATTTCATGACGTAAATACGTCAATGTTTCCCCTACAGCGGGGCGCCTCGCCCCGTTAACAGAACCGAGCGTGCCAAACTACCGAATCATGCACACACCCCACCACCTTGTCAGTACTGGCATAACGCTAATTAGCTCTGCGCAATACTAGCTATCTAAAAAGCTAAAAGCAACGTGCGGTTCAGCTGTGTCTCTTCCCTCAGCTCAAAACTGCCGGTACAGACAGTGTCAGTGCACAGCTCAGCTGGCTCCTGTCCCCCCGCCACACACACACACTCTAAGCATCCGGAGCACACACCTCGGCTGGGTCTTTGCATAGAGATGCACCGATCCGATACCAATATCGGTATCTGTGCCGATTTCCGGGGGGGGGGGGCTTCTGGATCGGGTATTGATGACACTGTAACTGATCCATGATTGGGCAGATTTGTTCACTCTAATTTTATGCTTTGTGCTCTGAGTGACGTCACACTCTAGCATACTGACTGAAAAAATTAAAGTTGTGTTGAGCATGCATCAGGATATTAAAGTTGTGTTGTTTTTACATGTTTGACCAAGCTTGTGAAGCTCTTGGTGTGTTTAAGTGTGCTGTTATGGTTCAGAGTTTTCAATAAATTTGTAATTCAGTACATTCATGTCTGCGTTTAACAAAACTAATGTTTTACGTTAATTCAGCACTGGTTTTGTAAGCTCAAACATTCAGGTAGACAACAAAAAGTGCTGATCGTGTCATCTGGACTTGTTTCAGAAACAGGTCCAGATGACATGATTTAGCCATGTCTGGATATCGGCTGATACCGATCCAGTTCCGATATCATGATCATCATTGATTTTAAATGAGGTTATAATAATCTCCTCTCAAGTACAATTTGTACAAATATATGCATGCATGTCCAAAAAGGCAACTTGAGGTAAGTTTTATTAATTTTGGAAAAGTTTTAAAGTTAGAATTAAATTCTAACACAAAACATGTTTTTTTAATTCCTAGCTTTAAAGTGGATATTAAAGTGATTAATTTAATTGATTGTTTAAAGTCATTTTATATTTTTTTAAATAAGGGGCAGATATAAGAATATTTTTTCTTCTTTCTGCACTCTTTTCATTCAATATTTTCTTTTTAAATTATTTTTTTTGTTTCTTTTAAATGAATGAGTAAATGAATTAAATAAAATGTTAAATGGCTTCAAACATCTGCTACGTTCATGATATAAACCAACAGACATGTTCCTGTTTTTAGTATTTTGCATCACTTTATAATGTAGCTGTTTTTGTTTTTAATATATATAATTTTCAAATAATGTTTTTTATGATTGTTTACTGTTGTACTGATAAATATCTTTGGAGGGTAAACTATATCTTGGCTGCAAGTATCAAGCTGAGAAATCCTTCGTTTTCTAAAACTGATAGTGGTTGGTCATTTATTATTATGAAGTTTAGCAACTTATCTGTAAACATTTGAGCTCCGTGGTTTCAGCGACGTCTTCTTCTTGTTCAATCCGAAGCAGGCAGCCTGATTTGGGGCAGCCGCGCTCAGTCTGTCCCTCCTCAGAGACGGGCAGACTGAGCGGGGCAGATTGGACGCGGCTGACCAGGGTCGAGTTGGCCGCCCCGGGTTGAGCAAAGAGTAGCGCCCCACTGAAGCCATGGAGCTTGAATGTCCATCGTAAAACTAACTTTACCGGGGTTTAATGTGGCGCTATGGCTCTGCAGACATTGTACGTTGCTGCATTGCTTTGTGGTGTTTCTAGTGTAAAATACTTCCACACAGCGGACATGTTTAGATTTAAAGTTTGTTAGCTGTTAGCCACAGTGCTGCTAACTCAGCCCTCATGTTGTAGCTGGCTGCAAACTATGAAATGGATTTCCTGAATGTGAGGCGGGTCTTATTACTCTGGGTTCATGAGACACTCCGCCGTTCAGGAAATCCATTCCGTAGTTTGAAGCCAACATGCATGGTAGATCGGAAATATCGGCAGGAGGATCGGAAAAATCCGATACGTAAATTATGCTGGTATCGGAGGCAGATACCGATACTGGATCGGATCGGCCCCATCCCTAATATTTATATCATGGTTTAAATGATATGCATCTTCACCACTGAGCGGCGCTGTTTCACCATGGAAATAATTTATTCTGTGTCTTGCAGGGTTTTTCTCATTCAGTCCAGGCTGGGGGTCAGGTCTAATGCATCACATATCATCTTAACCAATGATTTGTAACGGAAATACGAGTGGCTTTAATTAGCTACATGAAGCACGATGGCTCAGTGGTTAGCACTGTTGCCTCACAGCAAGAAGGTCCTGGGTTCAATCCCTGGTTGGACCTGGGGTCTTTCTGTGTGGAGTTTGCATGTTCTTCTCGTGCTTGTGTGGGTTTTCGCCGGGTAATCCGGTTTCCTCCCACAGATCAAAAACATGCATGTTAATCTGCCGTCAGGCCCAGGCCTCCCTTGCAAAAGAGATCTGTGATCTCATTGGGATTTGCCTGGTTAAATAAAGGTTAATAAATAATAATAATAAGATCAGCAGAGATAGAGCACATACTTTTCTAAGTAAATTAAGACAATTTTTATTCATAAACAATGGCGATCCATGCGACCCGGAAGTACACTACGGGTCATGCTTCCATAACAGATTGGGGAATGACACGTGCAACTAATTAGTGTTACGCCAGTACCGACAGGTGGAGGAGGGGTGCGCAGTTCGGTTCAGTCATTCGGCGCGCTCGGTTTGGTTAACGGGGCGGGGCGCCCCGCTTGTATAATGGTAGGGGAAACACTGACGTGTTACGTCATGAAATTAGCATATCATGATATCATTATTTTCCCAGACACGCTTTTTTTTTACCGGTATTATCATGAACGATATGATATGGCCCAGCCCTAGTGTTTATCATAACATTCAAAAGTGTCCAACATAATAAAGATGACCTCTCCACTGTCTTCTTATCGATAGTCACATCAACAATGATTATAATACAGAGAAAGGATCAAAGAAACATTTAATATCATTTATAATAACAGTAAAGGAGCAGAAAAGGTTTAAAAAGTGTCCTTGAATAAAGTAAAATAACACAGTTTGGTGCATGCATATACACACATTCCCTTGACAGTAGCATCTAATTTGATGATGTAATTTGTTAGCTGTTTGAGTTTCATATTTTCCTTTTCTTTTTTGTGTGCTATATGATACTGTTTGTCCTTTCAGGTACGCCTTCACTGATTCCCACACTGTTAAAGGAGAAATTCCCTGGGTCTGGTTATGTTCAATAAAGAACTTTTTTCAGATGAGATCAACTTAATGAAGTCTTCATCTGAAAGAAATAAAGTTTTAAAGCTCCAGGGGTGATAATTGCCATGGGAAATTGGTACACATAGTCATCAACAGGTGGGCATGGTCTGAGACGATTATAGCTTGATATTCACATCCTCTTATTAATGAAAGAAGTCTTTTATCCAGAAAGAAATTATCAATGTGAGAGTGTATTCCATGGACCGGTGATATTTTGACAGTTTCAAATGGGGTTTAAAATGTTTATCAGTGATTTAGTCTCAGAGTTTTACTTATTTACATTTCAGTGGTGGTACAGGTCACTGTAAGTGGATTTTTCATATTATTTGTCTTATCTTCTTCTGCCAGCAGTGATTGGAACAGGAAGCTCTAGTAGAGCCTCATTAGTGTAAAATATTCTACCCTTTAGACACATTTATCTGGTTTTAGCGCATTGATGCGACCACTACTAACACTAGACCTGACGTAAGCTCATTATATGCAGCAATAGCTGCAGCTAAATCTGCTGTGTCCAACAGTGGAGATATTCTGTTTAAATCTATTTGGAGCAGTCAGAGGAACCCCAAACAAAACTGAAGAGGATGGAGGAGAAATAATAAATTTTAAAAAACTGGACATTTTTACAAACATGGTAGGTCTTATTAAACCTTCTTTGTCACTTTAAATGTGTGATTGTAGTAGATGGCAGTGTCAAAGTTGTAGGCTTGTAATCATGTCTGTAGGTTCAAACCCCACTTGGATTTTTAACCTGAAGGAGTGGCGGTGTGTGCCACATTCACTTTTATATTTTTTAGAATTTCTTCACAGAACTTGTTTCCCCATTGAACTGTGTTGATCTGGAATATTCATAATTATTACTTAAAATCATATTGGAAATCCAATCCAAAAAGCTGTATACAGTAGTCTAGGGCTGCAAACTAACAATTATTTAAATAATCGATTCATCGGCCGATTATTTTTTTCCCGATTAATCGATGAATCGGCAAAAATAATAAAAAATTAATATGTTTTAATTTTCACCCCTTTATTCCAATATTGAACATTTGACTGACATTGCAAATCACACAAAAACAGGTTGCTATTTGACTATTCTGTTAGTAAAATATTGAATAATAAAAAATAAAAGTTAGTCAAATAGCTTAAAAACATAAATGTACACAAAAATATATACAAATGTATGCTTTATACCTGCACAATATGTAGCTACTTTGTAAAATGTGTCCTTGAGGGAAGAGTATAACCTGGATTAAAAGTGTGGTTTATTGTAACCTGGATTAAAAGTGTGGATCATTGTAACCTGGATTAAAAGTGTGGATCATTGTAGACAGAGGCCTCATGTCAGTGATGATCATTTAAGGATCTTTCAGTGAAGACAGCTGCTGCTGTGGTGTCCATGACGTCTGTCCATCATGAAGGCTGTCATTGTTTGTTGTTGTTGTTTTCTGGAATGAGAGAGTAAATATGTATTATAACATAATTTACAGCAACTCAAGAAATGCCTTGTTTCACTTAGTGTTAGGTTCAGGCAAAAGTAGCTAAAAGAGCAATTAAACACACACACTCACACACATATAAAATATTTAATTACACACACACACACACATAAAATACTTAATTACACACATTTGAGTAGATGTAATAAATTACTTTAATTCCTGTTTAAATGCAATTCATCCTGCCATATCTGCAGTATCTTCAGACTTTACCAGCAAATTAAAAGTTGAAGCTTAATCATTAAATTATTATCTTTGTGTTAGATTTATTTATAAATCACATTTAAACACTGCTTATACCAATTAAATTAAATAAAAAGTCACACACGTTCTCCATCACCGTCATTAATCAGACAAACAAACAAACAGCAGCTTCATCTACCAGACAGACTGACGTTACGTTTTCTCATTTGGAAACAGAACAACTGTGTTATATTGTAGAGACTCACCTGCCAACACGAGTTGGGAGTGAGATGAGTTGTATCAGCTGCAGCTCCTTCCTCCTCCTCGTGACTCCGACATGTTTACGTTTATCAGCATGGTTCTCACGTGTCGTCACTTTTCAAAGCAGCATGCTTCTCAGTTTTTATCTTTGTGAAGAACTCCCACACTTTGTAGGACTTGGGTCGAAGTTTTCGCTGTGTTGGCCATTTATAAAATTTACTTATTTTCCTTTGAAAACACCACCTCTGCTCTGCTTCCACCTCCCTCCTCGCTCTGTTCAACTCGCGCTGCAGAGGTTTTTTTTTTTTTCAAAACTTTATTCAGTCAGTCAGCATTGACAATGAACTGCCCGTGAACAAAACGGCTCCGCAGCGCCGTGAAAGACACATAATCGTGCGACACAACGAATCGATAATGAAATTCGTTGCCAACGCTTTTAATCAGCAATTTTATCGATTCGTTGTTGCAGCCCTACAGTAGTCTCTCGTTTATCATGAGGGATCCGTACCCTGAAGACCCGCGATAAGTGAAAAACCACAAAGTAGGAATAGTAGTACAAGTAGTAAGTAGTTGTTAATTGTTTATATATATACATGATATTGCCAAAAGTTTTTGCTCACCCATCCAAATTCTCGGAATCAGGTGTTCCAATCACCTCCATGGCCAAAGGTGTATAAAATGAAGCACCTAGGCATGCAGACTGTTTTTACAAACATTTGTGAAAGAATGGGTCGTTCTTGGGAGCTCAGTGAATTCCAGCATGGAACTGATAGGATGCCACCTATGCAACAAATCCAGTCATGAAATTTCCTCGCTCCTGCGCAAAGCAAAGCTCCTAAATATTCCACAGTCGACAGTCAGCTGTGTTATAAGAAAATGGAAGTGTTTGGGAATGACAGCAACTCGGCCACGAAGTGGTAGGCCACGTAAACTGACGGAGCGGGGTCAGCGGATGCTGAAGCGCATGGTACGAAGAGGTCACCAACTTTCTGCAGAGTCAATCACTATAGACCTCCAAACTTCATGTGGCCTTCAGATTAGTTCAAGAACAGTGCAAAGAGAGCTTCATGGAATGGGTTTTCATGGTCGAGCAGCTGCATCCAAGCCATTCATCACCAAGTGCAATGCAAAATGTCGGATGCAGTTGTGTAAAGCACGCTGCCACTGGACTAAAGAGCAGTGGAGGCGCATTCCCTGGAGTGACAAATCATGCTTCTCCATCTGTCAATCTGAGGGACGAGTCTGGGTTTGGCGGTTGCCAGGAGAATGGTACTTGTCTGACTGCATTGTGCCAAGTGTAAAGTTTGGTGGAGGGGGGATTATGGTGTGGGGTTGTTTTTCAGGAGCTGGGCTTGGCTCCTTAGTTCCAGTGAAAGGAACTCTGACTGCTTCAGCATACCAAGACATTTTGAACAATTCCATGTTCCCAACTTTGTGGGAACAGTTTGGAGGTGGCCCATTCCCCTTCCAACATGACTGTGCATCAGTGCACAAAGCAAGGTCCATAAAGACATGGATGGCAGAGTCTGGTGTGGATAAATTTGACTGGCCTGCACAGAGTCCTGGCCTGAACCCAGCAGAACAACTTTGGGATGAATTAGAGGGGATACTGAGAGCCAGGCCTTCTCGTCCACCATCAGTATGTGACCTCACAAATGCGCTTCTGGAAGAATGTTCAAGAATCCCCATAAACACACTCCTAAACCTGTGGACAGTCTTCCCAGAAGAGTTGAAGCTGTTCTAGCTGCAAAGGGTGGACCAACGTCATATTGAACTTTATGGATTAGGAATGGGATGTTGCTTAAGCTAATGAGTCAAGGCAGGTGAGCGAATACTTTTGGCAATATAGTGTGTGTATATATGTATATATATATATATATATATA
>NC_056505.1:33480084-33491329 GCF_014905685.2 Nematolebias whitei
TATCAAAGCAAAACATGTTCAAGTATTAAGTAGTAAGTACAGAATTACAATAATTTACTGGATAAGTGAATGTAATAAACAAGCTCTGCATAAGATACAGAAGCGCTTCCTTGCCGTTTAATGTGTCAATGACACGTCTAATGGTATGGCATGCATCACTGAGCACTTTTAAGTGGGTATACTGAAATTCTTAAGCTTTTCTAGAGGGTATACAGAGTATACCCTCTAGACAGTGGTGTAGTCTATGCAGTACATGGGCATACAGAGTATACCCATGTACTGCATAGACTACACCACTGCCCTGAAGCCCCGCAATAAGTGAAAACCATCGAAGTAGGAATAATAGTACAAGCAGTAGTTGTTTGTTTTAGTATTTATGTATATACATATATATATATATATATTTCAATTATATATATATATATATATATATATATATATATATATTAAACCCTTCCCACACTCTTCCAATATTCTAAACAATGTTTCTAAAGGCTCTAAAAAAGCATAGAATGTCATGATTTCAGCTCTCTACCACCTTCAAGCACTCTCGGCCACGCCCACTTCTCTGCAGCAGAGCTGAGATCAGCTGCAGGAGGAAGCTTATCCTGCAGTGTGGGCTGCACAAAGGTGCAGCAGATGCTAAATAATTTAAAATAATTTATTTTAAATAAAAATTCTACGCCAATCATGTGGCTCATCCATCAATCAGACAGTTGTATGTAATGTCCAATCTAACTTTGAAAAACCGCGATAGAGCAAGTCCGTGAAAAACGAACTGTGAAGTAGCGAGGGACTACTGTACCTGTCTGTTTCATTTTACACAGATAAAATAAAAACTACTCCTGTTTCGGGTGGGGGTGGATGTGGGTGCGGAAGACGTCCAGTTTTCTGAGGGTTTTTTAAGACCAGACTGACTTTACGAGCACGAAACACAACCTCGCCTCATGGCAGAAAGAAAAAGGGGCAACACTTTAGTGCACCAAAAAAAAAAGTAAATTCAATATTAAACAACACATATCCTTATCCTGATGCATGCTTAATAATCCAGATAGAAAAATCTAAAAAAGTTAAGTCTGGTCCTCTGCACATTCAAAAAAACAAAACAAACAAAAAAATTGTAGAAACGTTTTGTCTTTCATCCGAAAGACTTCTTCAGTCTGAAGAGTTAAGAAGTCTTTCGAATGGAAGACAAAATGTTCCTACATTTTTTGTTTTGTTTTGTTTTTTGAATGTCCAGAGGACCAGACTTAACTTTTTCAGAACATATATCCTTGTGTTTGCACTGAAAAAAATTATGCAATTTATAAAATTTGTGTGGTTAGTGATTCAGAAACTGAACGCCCGTCCCAATAATGTCTATGCTTAGGAGCTGCCGCAGGAAAATAATGTTTTTGGGGGGGGGTTCAGCTGTGCTTTTATAATTGTTCAGGGAATTACTGTGCTAGTTTCAGATGACAGGAAACAACAAACAAATGTAAACACAAACAGAAATAATTTCCGAATCTCAGGTGACACTAACTAGAAGCTCTGAGTCAGAAGGCAGGACAGAGTGGTGAAGTTTCTCAGGTACAGAACTCTCATGTTGCTTCAGGTTCTAACTGGAGTTGCCAGCTGGAGCTCAGAGGAGCAGCAGCTTTTTCGACAGATGATCAACAATCTGGGCCATGACACAGACGACCGGTGGAGGGAAATTAACAGCACATAAAGGAACACACACTGGTCTGACTGATGGATCAGAATTTTATTCACACTTGACAGATTTTTGCATGTGTAACCAAAATGGTCACACTCTTGAGCCCTGTGGGCATGTGTCAAAGTTAGCAAATGAGATCCTGTTTATTTAATCTCTTCAGCAACTGGTTCTTCCATGTAGAAACTTTATCATCACATGATGGCTGAGTGCACTATTCTGTTTTTTGGAGCCACAAGTAGCCTTACCTTTTTGACTCTGCCTTCACCTTTCATATCTTTTGTGTTCTTGTAAAGTGTTCAACTGAAACGATTTGGTACTGTTCTTATAACTGTGCTTTTAGATGTATTTTGAGAGACGGCACCCAAGGTTGAAATGTCTGTACTTTTGTAGAGAAACGTTTAAAGCCCCTTCAGTTGCATTTCCACTGAGATTCAAGATAAAAACCAGATTAGGCAAATGAACTCGACTGACTGTTGCTCCTCAACACGGATGCTTGGTCATACAGCAACTTAAAATCAACAAAGCCTGTAAATATGTGGGGTTTGTTATTAAAGCCTTACAATCAGAATCAGGAAGCAATTAGAGATTAACTCAACTGAACTTTTCTCATCTCTCTCCCATTCCACAGTGACAAGCCGTTCTTGGCTATTGATCAAAAATCTGTTAAAGATACTTGTTATGTATTTGTGTCATGGAGATTTACAGTTGTAAAACTATCAGAATATATATACGTATATACAGACCCTTTCCAAAAAATTTGAATATCATGGAAAAGTTGTTTAACTTCCATAATGCTATTCAAAAAGTTAATATTTAATAGATGATAGATTCAGGGCCCACAATTTAAACAATTTCAAGTATTTATTTGTTTATTTTTACATAATTTGGGCTTCCAGCTCATGAAACCCACGAAAACAGGATTTCAAATAATTAGAATACTATGAAGACATCAGCCCACACTACTACTCAGTTTTTATAGAAAAAAAGAGAAATAAATTAGGATCACAACAAATCAATCAAAATATGGTACTTTCAAAACGATATGTCAGTCTTCAATACTTGGTTGAAAATCTCTTTGCCTTAATCACTGCCACGATGTGACGTGACATTGAGGCAATCAGCCTGTGGATTGCCTGGGAGATATGGAAGCCCAGATTTCCTTGATGCTTGCGGTCAGCTCTTCTTTGTTGTTGGGTCTGGTGCCCCTCATTTTCCTCTTGAGAATACCCCATAGATTCTCAATGGGGTTTAGGTCCGGCGAGTTGGCTGGCCAGTCGAGCACTGTGGCATGAGCATCAAACCAGGTTTGGTGCTTCTGGCAGCATGGGCAGGGGCCATGTCCTGCTGGAAGATGAAATCTGCATCTCCATACAGATCCTCAGCAGAAGGAATCATGAAGTCCTCTAAAACATTCTGGTAGACTGTTGCGGTGACCTTGGATTTAAGAAAGCAGAGTTTACCAAACCTGCACCAGACATTGCACCCCAAATCATGACTGACTGTTGATATTTCACACTGGACCTCAAGCAGTATGGGCTCTGTTCCTCACCCTTCTTCCTCCAAACACTTGGACCTTGACATCCGAATGAAAGGTACACTTTACTTTCATCAGAAAAGAGGACCTAGGAACCCAACAGTTGTAGCCCATCTCCCGGATGCGTCAGAATGTGGTGGTTCTATTTCGTATAGGCTTCGCCCTTTAAGGCTGTCGCAGGTGGGTTTATCCTGTCATGCGAAGCATTACACTGAAAAGTTTAGTCCACGCCCACCTGCTGTGTGGGCCACACCCGGTCCGTATAAATTACGTTAAGAGCGTGTAATCGGCTCCCATTTTTCTTCAGCAAGCTAATAGTACTGTCAGAAGAACGAAGAAGGAAAGTTGTCTAGCTTGACTAACCTTGTTAAGACTGCCTGTGGCCCCGCCACGTCAACCTCCTGTTGTCCCGGTGAGTTCTCCTCCCCTAGGAGAAGCAGACGATCAGTCTTGTTTTCAAGGTAAGCACCGAGGAGTATTCTCAGTGGCAGGTCGCTTCACGCTGGATTGGATACCCCCCCACCCGCCCCCCCCACCCCCCCCCCGGACCTTGTTTCGCATTGGCGACCACACCGCTCCCAGCCGTCGGTGCCCTCCTCTGGAGCTGCCCAGCATAATCCAGGAGGCGGCTGACATGAAGGGACTTTTTCTGTCCCTCTCCTTCCCCTGTCCAGATCGGATGATCTAGCGGGAAGTTTTCTGGGCTCCATTTCGGCTCGTCATCCTGATCCCATCTGGCCTCATTCCCAGCAGTGACGTCCTATTGGGACGAGGCCGCAGCCGGTTCCTGGTAGAATAGGGCTTCAGTTCCCACATTTGCGCCCATCAACAGAGTGGAGGGGTTTCACCGAGCAGAAATTCCCTCAGTGCCCCCCTGGAGCAGAGCCTGGCGGAGGCTTTTGGAGCAAAGATGTCCAGGTTAGACCAGCGTCCTGTGCCTCCGGGTAAGCATAACCAGACGGTGACGTCGCTCTCCAACCGAGCTCACCGGTGTGCGTTCCAGGCGGCTGCAGCGAACAACACATTACACTGCTGGCGTACAACATTCAAGAGGCTGGAGGAGACGCGCTCCCTCTGCCAAGCAGCTGACGTCATCCTCAACCTGTGCGCCTCTTTGTTGTTTGCCGGTCTTGTATCGCAGCCAGAGGACGAGGTTTTCCAGAGATCCACCTGGCCCATCACTCCACCTTCCTCTTGGAGGAGCTGCAGAAAGCCTTTTTGTTGGAGGGCCCCCATCAACAAGGGACCATTTTCAAGACGTTCTACGGCTGCACAACGTCTCCCCGCTATGCTATGCTAGCCCCACCCGTCAGACATCCCCGGCATCCGGAGGTTCAGCGTTTCCCTGAGATCGCCAACAGGTGGCGCCCTAGGACAGCAAACTGCAGCGCTCAGGGGGAGATGACTCAAAATGACGGTTTGCGGAAGATGTGTGTAAAGATGACACGAGTTTTTGGAATAAAACATATTGATGAAAGTGTCTAATTTTAGCCAGTCTGTCAGCTCTGACCTGAAAGCGGCTCCTTCACACATCCTCCACACGAAATGAGCCGGTGGCCTTTAAAAAGGTTTTTTTTTTTTCAAAATCACCGTTGCTCCAAAACAAGGCGAGACGCCCGCATGATACAGTCGTAAGCGAATGTGGTCCGCACAACAAGTTCAGTGGAATAACTCGTTTTCAGCTCGAGCTACACACCCTTCATCGAAGCGGTATCAAATGTGCGCTCCCGCAACGCGAGCAGCCTTCACCCAAACAGCGCTGCGTTGATGAAGGTGCGCACACATCTCCCCAGCGTTTCACCGGCTCGCATAGACATAAATGTGAGACCGCAGGACGGGTCCGGTGAGAGACCTTACTCTCAGCAAGAGCGGCACGTGCCTCACCGAAGCAAACGCGTGCCTCTGTGGCGCTTGCAGCCTTCACTCAAACGGCATGGCATTGATGAAGGCGCGCTCATCGCTTCTCAGCGCTCGCCCACTCACGTCAGCATAAACGTGAGACCGCTGAACGAGCCCAGTAACAAACCTCGCTCCCAACAGGAGCGGCGCGCGCCCCACCGAAGAAAACGCGTGCTCCCGCGGTGCTTGCAACCTTCACTCAATCGGCACGGTGTTGATGAAGGTGCGCGCACCGCTTCTCAGTGCTCGCCCGCTCACGTCAGCATAAATGTGAGACCGCAAAGCAAGCCCAATGAAGGACCTCGCTCTCGGCAGGAGCGACACGTGTCTCACCGCAGTGGCGTCAAACGCACGCTCCCACGGCGTCAACAGTTTTCACACGCCTCTCCTCAACACATGCCGGTCCACATAGACATGAATGTGGACCCGCAGCCCAAGCGCAGCACACAGGCGCGCTCAGAGCCCTTTCGAGGAAGCCTCGCCTTGGGTCACGCGGAACACACTCCCGCGGCTCATGACAGCGGAGGATTGGCTGACATCCGTAAAACATGACATACCACCTAAACGCGCCCACTCCACGAACGTTACACGGAGTTGCTGCGAGCTTGCTCGCCAGACAGATGGATGGCCAAGCTGATAGCAGGGGTTACACGTTGCAACTTGCAGCCCGACCCCCTCTGTTCGGAGGAGTTCTTAGAGACGGTCCTGTCATCACCAGACCAGGTCTCATCCCTAAAGGCAGAAGTCCAGGGGTTCCCGATGGAGAGGAAAACAGTTTTTTTACTCACATTAATTCCTGGTTCCAAACGGACCGGAGGAACAAGACCGATTTGGACCTGTCAGTTTTTCAACAAGGCGATCGTGGGCAGACCGCTTCACATGTCAGCACAGGCTCAGGTGTTGACGTCACACCTGCTAATTCTGGGCTTCGCCATAAAATTGGAAAAGTTCGATTCTCCCGGCCCAGACGATTGTTATCTGGGAGTGGAGCTAAACTCGACCACCATGAGGGCTCGTTTATTCGTTTATCACAGATGAGAATTGACTCTCTAAGAGTCCAGCTCCGCCACGTAAGACCGGGCAGAGTAGTAACAGCTATTTTCCATCATAAAGCTGTTAGGAACAATGCCGTCAGCTCACACAGTGTTCCCGCTGGGTTTACTACACATGAGACGCCTCCAGAGATGATTTGCTCGTCTGTGCGTGGATATGGTGAGGCAAAAGAGACGGACGATCACTGTTCCTCCCTCCGTGAGAACAGATCTCCGACACTGGGAACCCTGCTGGTTTTGTCGGAGGGAGTCCCCGTCAGCAGACCTACGACACGTGTCAGTCTTCACAGATGCGTCGGTGTCAGGTTGGGGGGTTACATGCCTATCTTGAGCTGTAGGGGCGCTGTGGCCTTTCTCACAACAGCTCATATAAACATTCTGGAATGTCGCACGGTTATGAATGTGATTCAACACTTTGCTCCTGTGCTGCAGAATCAACACATTTTGATTCACACAGACAACGTTACTGCTGCTTACATAAACCGGCAGGGGGGTGTGCGCTCAGCCCAAATGTTACACATCGTGAGAAAACTACTGTGTTGGGCACACCAAAATCTGCTCTCCATCAGAGCATTGTACATCCCCGGTGTTCTGAACAAGGGGCAGATGTGATGTCCAGGGGTGGTCCGCGTCACGGGGAGTGGACCCTCCACTTTGGTCTGATGGCCCAGACATGGCAGAAATTTGGCAAGTGGTCGTGGACCTGTTTGCGACACGAGAAAACGTTCAGTGTTAACTATGGTTTTCACTGAGCCCGCGAGACGAACCACCGCCGTGGGTGGACGTGTTTGCTCACAGCCCATGGCCCAAAATGCTTCTTTACGCGTTCCCCCCACCTCCTCTGATATTACGGTTTCTGAACCGAGTTCAGGAGGAGGGATTGACAGCTCTCCTGGTGGCTCCCGAGTGCGTGAACGCACCATGGTTCCCGATTCTACGATGCCTGTTATCGGGGCGCCCGTGGAAACTGCCATGGAGGGAGGACGCTCTCCTCCAGGTGGGAGGAGGGATCAGGAGTTACCCAGAAATAGGCCAGCACCTGTGGGCCTGGCCGCTGAGCAGATCCGCTTAGAGGATGGGTCTCCCGCAAGAGGTAGTGCGCACAATCCAGGATTCATGTGTGGCATCCACCACAGCGCTGTACACATCAAAGTGGACAGCTTTTCAGCGCTGGTGTACAGAGAAAGGTGTAGAGGCCACTTCATGTCCACTAGGCGGCGTGCTGTCCTTTCTGCAGCAGCTGATGGACAGAAATTTGGTGTTCAGCATGATTAAAACATGTGCTGCAGCCATTTCTTCTTGTCACAAAGATTTCGGAAACAGAACAGCCTTTAATAATCCGTTGATTAAGCGTTTTTTAAAAGGTGTACAGAGAAAGGTGTAGAGGCCACCTCATGTCCACTAGGCGACGTGCTGTCCTTTCTGCAGCAGCTGATGGACATAAATTTGGCGTTCAGCACAATTAAAACATATGCTGCAGCCATCTCTTCCTGTCACGAAGGTTTCGGGGACAGAACAACTTTTAATCATCCACTGATGAAGCGTTTTTTAAAAGGTGTACAGAGACGCAGGCCTGTTTTCACGCCCACTTGCTCCACAGTGGGATTTAACGCAGGTCCTGCGGGCCCTGATCAAGCTCCATTCGGGCCAATGAATCAGGTTCCAATTAAATTCTTGTTTCTTAAAACAGCCCTGCTGCTGGCTTTAATATCTGCTAAGAGGGTGAGTGATTTATCTGCCCTCTCTGTCGCTCCGTCATGTCTTAGAATTCAGGCTGATTGCAGTTCAGCTGATCTAAGACCGAATCCAGCCTTTATGCCTAAAACATCACGAGCTCTTTTAAATCAAGAGTGATATCGTTGGAGGGGTTTTTCCCCTCTCCCCCACAAATTAGAAGAAGAAACATCTTTCCATCTGCTTTGTCCTGTGCGGGCGTTGACGTGTTACATAGCGCGCACAGCTGCAATGCGTTAAACTCAACATTTGTTTGTGCATTATAGAGATGCATCTGCAGGCTGCCCGTTATCCACCCAGCACCTGTCACACTGGCTGTGTGAGGCCATTTCTGAAGCCTACAGAGCATCAGATTTAGAGCCTCTTGATATCCCCAGGGTGCATTTGACCAGAGGTATCGTGTCTTCGACTGCTCTACATAATGGTATGACAATGCAAGATATTTGCACTGCGGCCGTGTGGTCAACACCCTGCTCATTTATTCGCTTCTATCTATGTGATGTGACGGCTCGTTCCATGACACATTCTGTCCTTAGTGTTTTAACAGAATGAATATTGTTGTTTCATGGAACCCTGTTTAAACTCACATCTGACTGCATGCATTACAGTGTGAGATGTTGTTATCAGCCACAAGTTGTGACTGTTATTCTGGTTCTATTGTCACTAATCAGTTCATGACTATTGTTACCAATCAGTTCATTTGATTAACAATCGGCTCACTTGTTGTTATTAATCTGTTCATATTGTTCAGTTGTGAATCTGTTGATTCATGGCCCCTTTTCAGCATCTTCCTTTCCCCGTTGAAAGTTTCCAGGGCGTTCATGCACTCAGAACGCATAACTACAGAGCATGCGTCTGAACATGGTACGCATAATTACGCAACACGTAATTACGCACATGGAGAGCTGAGTGACGAGACATTTTTTGGGCAAGCTGCCGCTTCGTATGGTGTTCGAATGGACCCAGTGAGGCGAGGACCACATCTGCTTCGCCCTTAACCCACTAAACGACAGCTCTTAAAGGGCAAAGCCTATATGAAATAGAACGTTGGTTACGTACTGTAACCCCAGATTCTATTGCCTCTTTTCCATTAGTACCTTTAATACCGGTACAGCACGGCTCTACTCTACTCGGTACGGTACAGGTTGTGTTTCCATTATGCTTTCAGTACCGGTTCCAGTTGGTGGGGTTCAAATTGACGTCACCACCTCTCACCAGCTGGTGGCGCTGAGACGCTGAAATTGTTTTCAGTACAGGGTGAGAATTTGTTATTTTGAAGTTGTGTGTATGTATGTATATGTATGTATATGTATATGTACAGGTCCTTCTAAAAAAATTTGCATATTGTGTTAAAGGTCACTATTTTCCATAATGTAATGATAAAAATGAAACTTTCATACATTTCAGATTCATTGCACACCAACTGAAATATTTCAGGTCTTTAATTGTTTTAATACTGATGATTATGGCATACAGCTCATGAAAACCCAAAATGCCTGTCCCAAAAAATTAGCATATCATGAAAAGTTTCTCTAAACAAGCTATTAACCTAACCATCTGAATCAACGATGTAACCCTAAACACCTGCAAAATATTCCTGAGGCTTTTAAAAACACCCAGCCTTGTTCATTACTCAAAACCGCAATCATGGGTAAGACTGCCGACCTGACAGCTGTCCAGAAGGCCATCATTGACACCCTCAAGCAAGAGGGTAAGACACAGAAAGAAATTGCTGAACGAATAGGCTGTTCCCAGAGTGCTGTATCAAGGCACCTCAGTGGGAAGTCTGTGGGAAGGGAAAAGTGTGGCAGAAAACGCTGCACAACGAGAAGAGGTGACCGGACCCTGAGGAGGATTGTGGAGAAGGGCCGATTCCAGACCTTGGGGGACCTGCGGAAGCAGTGGACTGCGTCTGGAGTAGAAACATCCAGAGCCACCGTGCACAGGCGTGCAGTAAGAATTTTGACTCTCACAGACATGTTAGTTCTTCTTTAAGAAGCCCTCCTGTTCTCCACTCATTCCCTGTATTAACTGCACCTGTTTGGACTCGTGACCTGTATAAAAGACACCTGTCCACACACTCACTCAATCAGACTCCAGCATCTCCACAATGCCCAAGACCAGAGAGCTGTGTAAGGACATCAGGGATAAAATTGTAGACCTGCACAAGGCTGGGATGGGCTACAGGACAATAGGCAAGAAGCTTGGTGAGAAGGCAACAACAGTTGGTGCAATTATTAGAAAATGGAAGAAATACAAAATAACGGAAAATCTCCCTCGGTCTGGGGCGCCATGCAAGATCTCACCTCGTGGAACATCATTGATCTTGAGGAAGGTGAGGAATGAGCCCAGAACTACACGGCAGGACCTGGTCAATGACCTGAACAGAGCTGGGACCACAGTCTCAAAGAAAACAATCAGTAACACTCTACGCCGTCAAGGATTAAAATCCTGCAATGCACGCAAGGTGCCCTTCCTCAAGCCAACGCATGTCAAAGCCCGTCTGAAGTTTGCAAATGACCATCTGAATGATCCAGAGGAGGATTGGGAGAAGGTCATGTGGTCTGATGAGACAAAAATAGAACTTTTTGGTTTAAACTCCACTCGTCATGTTTGGAGGAAGAAGAATGATGACAACCCCAAGAACACCATCCCAACCGTGAAGCATGGCGGTGGAAACATCATTCTTTGGAGATGCTTTTCTGCAAAGGGGACAGGACGACTGCACCATATTGTGGGAAGGATGGATGGGGCCATGTATCGTGAGATTTTGGCCAACAACCTCCTTCCCTCAGTAAGAGCACTGAAGATGGGTCGTGGCTGGGTCTTCCAGCATGATAACGACTCAAAACACACAGCCAGGGCAACTAAAGAGTGGCTCCGTAGGAAACATCTTAAGGTCCTGGAGTGGCCTAGCCAGTCTCCAGACCTGAATCCCATAGAAAATCTTTGGAGGGAGCTTAAAGTCCGTGTGGCCCAGCGACAGCCCCCGAAACCTGAAGGCTCTGGAGGAGATCTGTATGGAGGAGTGGGCCAAAATCCCTGCTGCAGTGTGTGCAAACCTGGTCAAGAACTACAGGAAAAGTCTGATCTGTGTAATTGCAAACAAAGGTTTCTGTACCAAATATTAAGTTTCATTTTTCTGGTGTATCAAATACTTATTTCACACAATAAAATGGAAATTAATTATTTAAAAATCATACATTGTATTTTTCTGGATTTTTGTTTTAGATTCCATCACTCACAGTTGAAGAGTACCTATGATAAAAATTACAGTCATCTACAAGCTTTGCAAGTGGGAAAACCTGAAAAATCAACAGTGTATCAAAT
>NC_056505.1:33491429-33498625 GCF_014905685.2 Nematolebias whitei
TTTTTTTTTTTTGCTTCCGGAGGACCCAGAAGAAGTCTACATATGTTTTCTTTTTCAGGAAGAGATACAAAATTTGAAATGTTCATTTGGATATAATTTCTAATTTGCAAATATCTGAAACAGTCAGCATCTGGAAGAGAGAAACAGTCCCTTAGCATAGCAAATGAGGCAAACTGTTTGTTGATATACAGATTTTCCAGTGTAGATATGCCTTTTAGCCTCCAATTTCTAAATGATATATCTGATAGTGAGGGGGATAGGCATGGTTACGATAAATTGGGGCATGAACTGAGGTCTTTGGTAGGTTACAGTGTACCTTAATTTACTTCCATATTTTCAAACAATTTAAAACAAACTGTTTTTTCTACTATTTGTGGGAGATATGGGTGCAGAGAAAAGAAGAGCTGGGAGAGAACTGTTCTTAACACTACTCCTTTCAATGGCAACCCAGGGGGGAGTATTTACAGACATTTCTTGAGCATCACCTTCCTGCCAGTAGACCAGGGTTCTAGCATTTGCTGCCCAGTAATAATGTTGAAAGCATGGTAATCCTAATCCACTCACCTCTCTTGGTTTATATAAATGAGTTTTTGATATTCGGTGGGCTTTAAAGCCCAAGACAAAAGGCAAAATTATTGAATCCAACAATTAAAAAAAGCCCAGAACTTCATCAGAAACTCTTGGGCGTCCACCCTCGATCTTTTCCGGCAGCCCGATAATTTTAATATTTTTCCGCCTGGAGCGAGCCTCCAGATCAATCATTTTCATGTGAAGTGCCTCGTTCTCTGCCTGCATCCTGGCACAGGTCTCCTCGATGTGAGAGAGGCGGCACTCATGGCTGGAGCTAACATCTTCCACCTCTTTAATTCGGTCACCAAGATTTGATAAAGATGCCTGGGTTGAAGCGAGCGCTGCCTGAGTCGTTAAACCTGTCGGTCATTGTCCTGCTCATATTATTTATCGCAGCGAGGATGGTAGAGGAACCTGTATCGGGCTCCCTGGCCGGCTCAGCTTCTGTTGCAGCTGTAGCTTGTTTGTCTAAATGTTGCTCAGTCGTCTCTTCTGGAGCTTTATCTAGCTTCGTTCCTTTATCAGCCTTAGATCTACTCGTTCTCGGTTTCAGAGCACGGGGAAACCGAAGTGTAGTTAAAGTATGAACTGTAAAAACTTGAAGTTACTTTTAAGTGGTGTGGAGCCAAACAAGACACGTCTACTCCAAACGGTGCTCACCAGCGCCACCACCCACATGTTTTATCCTTTGACAGACACAATTATGAGCTGTTGGAAAAGCTGCAGTTTGGTGGGCCTGTGCTCGGAAGGTCACCGGTTCAACTCCCCGTACCGACAATATCAAAATGTGGGTAAGATAGGTGAAGCACCCACACCTACCTCCACTCTCATTTGCCCCACTCTGAGCCCTTGATTGAGCAAAGCCCTTAACCCCCACCATCTGCTCCCCTGGGCACCCTAGATGTGAGCTCTCTGCTCCACTCAGAGAGCTGTGGTAGCTCAGTGGTCTGTGGTTGAATCAGGAAGGACATCTGGTGTACAAATAATTGTCAAGTCTTCGTACGACAGTCACTGTGGTGACCCCTGAAGAAGGGAGCAGCTGAAACCAAAGAAAAGCTGCAGTTTAATTTTTACTTTCTGTTTCAGCTGTTTGAGTTCTGAGCTGCTGCTCTCAGCAGCCTCGGCTCCTACATCACCTCTGGATCTTATATGAGTTGTGTTGTGGTTAAAAATTTCAGCACAGTATTAATCTAATTGTCACCCGAGCATAATGCCAGCCTAATGCCTGGGTCAAAGGTAATTTATTTTGATATGTACTAAATGTCAATGTTCACTAACAAAAACCATTAAGCAAACATAAATTATTATTTATTTATTTATTTTCAAGAAGCTGGCACATCTGGACCGAGCACCAGAAGGTTTAAGTTGCAGCATCACAAGAGGAGCTTTAGTGTTATCAGGCAGCTACTGGTGCTGTCAATCAGAATGTCTCATATCATTAGACAGAGCCGCTCCTGATGAAGTTTGATGGGTCACGTTCAGATGTCAGTGTCCTGACGGTGGAACCAACGGGTGCACGAGGCTCAGCGAGGACTGGTAGTTTTATGTTGCCATTGACGTGTGCTGGTCGTGATTTGGGCGACTGATGAGACGACACCAGTTCACACTCGACACTAGTCTATGGAGGGCCGGCATCATGCTGGCTCCTTCTGGAGTCAGCCAGGTCCCACAATCGTCAACTAAACAACTCGGCTTCAGCCTTGAGCCAATGCTGATCCATGGTTTTTCATAAGTAGGCTTGGTCTTTGGCTCAAATTCATAGAGCACCGTGAGTTTGATAACATTGTTTTATTTCTGGTTTCTGACCATCAGACACCAGTCCTGTAGCAGCGGGGTCGACGTCAGCTCTTTCCTGACTGTTAGCTCAGCATGCTGACTTACTGATAAACACTCCAGCCCTGTGTGAGCTGCATCATCAGCCACTCTATTTGACACCTGTGGTTATTTATAATGAGGGAACCTGATGAGCTTTAACATACTGACAATGTAACGTGCAGCTTTGGAGCTCATGGCCTTTAAAATGGTTTTATGAGTTAAAAGGGCAGATTTGTTTGAGAACTGATTTTGCAGGGAGTCTGAGAACAAGTGATTTATGTGCAGCTCTCACATGAAGCAGCTGTGGCTATTAACCATGTCTGTGATCGTTAGATGATGCTTTCCTGGCCCGGCAGAAGGCCAAGGCGGATGCAGAGTTCTACACGGCGCAGAGAGTCGCCGAGGCCAACAAGGTAAAGAGACGACACAAACACTCGTTCTGTCTCAGCGTCTACTCCAAGTTTTACGTTCTGCTCCTTCTCTCGCAGCTGAAATTAACTCCAGAGTACCTGCAGCTGATGAAGTACAAGGCCATCGCAGCCAACAGCAAAATCTACTTTGGGAGCGACATACCTCGCATGTTTGTGGACTCTGGCTCTGCGGGGAGCTCTATCAAGGCGTCTGCAGCCCTGGACATTGTGGGCGAGCAGATCCTGGACCTGGATTAACGAGTAAAGGACCACACGGTGGTGGGAGAGACTGGAGGGCAGGAGGCTGCTTCAGATGACAGCTGCTCCTAGTTTCCACTGAGCTCTGCTGCTCGGGGCTGTATTTCTCAAACACGTCCGAATCCCTGCTAGAAATCCCTCTGAAGGTTTGACAAGTGCGTAAAATCCTCCAGGAGTTAGACGGCACAGCTTTTACTTGCTCAGAGAGAAATTTGATGCAGCTGACCAAAACGAGGTTAAAAAATGTTGTGCGTGAGTCGTCAAAATCCTAACGGGTTTACGGAGAAGAAAATATGTTTTTTATTAAACAGTCAAAGCCCTTTTAATAAAAATAGGTTTAGATTCTTTCTCCTTTAATAACTTCCTGCTCTGTTTGCTCTCATCTTTCTTTTATTCTGATTTCTTGGACAAATCAGATCCAAACACGTTTTATTCTAAAATATATTATTTACATTCCTGAAAACAGACATGGGGCGGCAGCTGCGAAGTTTAAAAACTTTCTCAAACAGTTGTTTTTCTCTTGCCTGAGTGAGAGACGAGCCGCCGCTGAGGGTGCTGGTCCAGTTCTTGGTGACCTGCTTCTGAAATACAGACCCGAGCCTCATGAATGTACCGCAGGAGCTGCTCAGTGTTCTGTCATCACTGCTTCCACTACGTTCTTGTCTGTTTATTTGTGTAGCGCTTCTTTCACACTGAACGTCCTCCATAAGGGTTTTTTTTTAATAACACTCACTGTGATGAGCCAGTTTTAAACAAAGGGCAGCGTTTTACAACCATCAGCTGCTCTGTAGTCAGCTCTGCTTCTTTTAAGAACCCTCACAGGAAGAGCCTTGGCAGCTCGACAGAAACCCGAACGAGGACGAAGGTTTAAAAACGGGGAAACTTCTCATTGTGGCCGCTCGTCTTTACTGATGATTACCGAGGACCAAAATCTAATCAAATATGTGTTCTTTTGTTTTTGTGCTGTTAAATCAAGAAGGCTGTGAGTTGTTGACAAAGTTGTGGATGATTTTTTCCAAAGAATCATCCAACGTCTAAAAGTTGACTGTGTTAACGGGCACCACTCTCTAACGCGGCTAGAAAACTTTATTCCAGGTCAGAAAGGCACTGACAACATTTTTGCACTGATTTGAATGAACGCACAATAAATCTGACTACTGTGTTTTAATTTTTGAGACATTTGTAGCCTGAACTGAACACTAAGGGTGTTGAAAACACAATAAAACTCAAACTGGTAAATGTGTGTGTGTTTTAGTCTAGTTCTCCTTCAACTGAACTGTGTCACTCGGGGTGGCTGCATGTTGGAGCAGCTCTTTCATTCTGAGTTACTGCTTTTGAAAACTTTAATTCCTCTTTTTTCTGGATGTAAATCACTTTTTTTCAGATTATTTCCTCTGGTATCAGATGCTGTGCAGTTGGAAGGATTTTTACTGAAAGCTTTTTGCTTTTGGGCATTTGTTATGATGCGTAACCATGGCAACAAGGTGTTTTTTTTTTACAACCAGGAGCAGTTGATTAACAGCTCAAATACCTCGACTGCAGACCCAAAGCTCAAATGAGTTGAAAAGGAGGTGCCGTGGATGAATTCCCGTCAACCTGGCTGCGGTGCTCGAGTACCTGACCGCCGAGATCCTGGAGCTGGTGGGAGACTCAGCTCATGACAGCGGGAGGACCAGGATCATCCCCCGTCACCTTCAGCTGTCTGTCATGGTGACGAGGAGCTCGGTAGACTGCTGGGAGGAGTGACCATCACTCGGGGAGAAATTCTGCCCTGCATTCAGACAGTCCTGCTGCCCAGGAGGACCGAGAGACCAGCCTGATCTGACAACAAGCTGGATGCAGGTGGGTGGATCATTATCTGTGGCTAGATTCTTCGGATTCATTGCAGGAGATCTTCCTGCCCACAGCTCTCAGCATCTTTAACAACTCTTGAATGAAACCAGGATGATGAGCTACGACAACACTTAATCTCCCCTTGGGATTATTAAAGTATTTTTGAATTTAATTGAATGTTTAGTAAACAATTCCAAAGTCCATGCTCAGTAATCCAGGTATAAATCCAACAATGTTCAGTCAGGTCATCTGGACGTTTTTTTTCTTTTTTTCTGAGATGTTTCGTGTTTTGAACCACTTTGGAATGACTGTCTCATAGGAGTTGACAGGGGAGGGGGCGGGCCCCGGAGGTCATTTTAGCAACAGCAAACTGTTTTTTTCCTCTATGGATTATGCTGTTTGTGGAGAATCAATTTTTTTTGGTGGCTCCTCAGATTGAAGAAGTCCTTTGGATGAAGGATGAAATGTCTCAGCAACTGTCCAGATGACCTGACTGAACATTGTTTTATTTAGTAAAAGCTGTTTACGTGTTTAAGTTAAAGGCGTTCAGATCATATCCTTTCTCCAGAACTCTCTTGAACCTCCTCCACATCAAACATCTCATCTGTAGAGCACGAAGCATGACCCTGTCTTCAACAAGCCTTTCCCGTATCTCCATGTTTCTGGTAATGATGATAAAAATATGATGAATAAAAGTTCTTACAGATCACATCTTGCAACAAAGCATCCTGAGGGTTTTCCAAGAAACTGGCAGATCTATGCACGTGAGTTCGCTTGTTTCCTGGGAACAGAAAAGGTTTAATAGATGAGTGTAAGGAACCTGCTGACTGCACCAGAAAGGATATATATATATATATATATATATGTAGTGAACTAAGCCTCAGGTCAAAACCTGACCCTGAGGACCTTCATGGGACAGAAACTGTTATTTCATTGATTTGAATCCAGAAATACAAATTAAGCTCATCCAGAGACTTTCTAAGTGTGTCCTGCACTAATCAATTGAAAGAACACTCTCTTTTATATTGTCATTACTATTTTCACAAATGTCTTGATAATCAAAAGTGTGTTTAGTTCAAACCATTTTAAATGTTGAAGTGAACTACTCATTTTAAATCAACTGTGAAACAGTATTAATGATTTTTAGTCCTCATTCAAAGTAGAAATCAAGTTAGATGTCTGTTACAAAGTAATTATGCATTTTTTGATCTTCTGTCTGAAATGAGAAGGAGTGATGTCGGTCAAAAGTCGGAGACAGTCGCAAACAAGTTTATTGGAACGAACTGTCATGTTTTTAAAACCTCTCAGACAGAAACAGAGAAGCTGGCACCTGGGGTCTGTCATTTCGCCTAAACATTTCTCTGTCTGCTCCAAAACATTTCTCTGTCTGTTCTTAAACATCTCCGTTGTTTTTCTGACTTGTAGTAACCTCTTACGTCACTAAAACCACACCCCTGTTGGTTCTTTCAGCCAATCAGGACTTCCCAAAAGGGACCGGAAACAGAACTCTTTAAATGTCGACACTTCCTAGTTCCAGTCAGTTCTGAGACGTGAACCAAAGTTCTGGGAGAGAACAGAAGTTCTGAGTTCCTCTGAGTCTTCTCAGAGTCCCGTTAAGTTCTTCTGGTACTGATGAAGTTCGGCTGGAGTTCCTGTAGGAGCCACGATGCCTCGCTGTGACTCCACCCGGTGAAAACTTCATAACTTCTGAGGAGGTTTGTTCTGTGGAACTAGTTCTCAGGACTTCTGCCGAGTCGCAGCCGCCCTGAGGAGACGCTGAAAGGTAGCGTACCAGGGACCTCTTGACCGCCGCGGATTCATCCTCCGCCAAAGGTAAAGAGTCATCATGAGCTTCACTACCAGTGTACCGCGGGCGAACTGCGCTTCAAAGGAGCGTGTTGTTTTGGTCTACAGACATACATCCTCATCCATCTTTTTCCTCTCCATTTAAACTCCTTCATTTCCCATCTTTAAAACTCTTCTGTCTTGCCAGTAATTAATCCAGATATTTTCAGAAATGTCTGTTGTATTTTAGTTGCAAGTGAGAAATCATGGCCTTATGATTTCTCATTGTAAAGCTCATTAATTAAGCTGTGTTATTGCCTTCAATCAGAATAATCACGTGTACAATGTTTGATGTTAAATTTTGATTCTGTTAATAAATGACCACATTCATTTTGATGGGTCAAAGAAAATTAACGTCTCACGTCACAGTACTTCTAAACACATCTCTCTCACATATCTGTCAAGTAGCTCGAAAAAGAGAGAACCCGTCATTAAATATTGATTGTAGTGGAGCTCCTACGCTAA
>NC_056505.1:33498725-33504534 GCF_014905685.2 Nematolebias whitei
CACATCTTGATTGGTCAGTAGGGTAAGCTAGAGTCCTTCAGAGTTATCTTGGAGCCTGATAACAGGTATCTGTTAGGCGTGTGGTCCAGCAAGTATTCAGTGTCTGTTCCTCATCCTGAGGTGTTCTGTCTGATCCGTTCTCTTTTACAAACAAACAACAGATTCTCTCAGCAACAAGCAGTTCCAGTTATTTACAGAAAATAAAATCGTCATCACTGCAATTTTTACTTTAGTTTGGGGATAAAACAGCAGAAGGTTCTGATCTCCTGCAGATCTTCTCAGCTGCCTCCTGAAGCTATCACAGTGACCCCCGGCTGCCTCAGACTGTATCCTGGCCTGGCTTGTCCTCTCCTCGTAGGTGTCTCCTGGTCAGATCAACCATCAACCACCTCTGAAAGACGGAGTGACCTCTGACCCGCAGCGCAGACCCAGTAAGGAGCTGAGTCCTGGTGAATTTAATGTAATTTTGGTTCTGCTCAGGTCATTTTAGCTGCTCGATAAATATCATTTATTTGCTTGTGGTGACTTAATCTGACCCAACTGAATAACATCTTTCAACCAAATTCCAAAGTAAACTATTTATCAAATAGTTAAACTTTCTCTAAATTTCTGTGCAGGTTCTAACCTAAATAATTCCTGCACAAAAATAATTTTGTTTTAGATAAAAGAGAATTAAACCTTTTATTTTAATGGTATATAACATTTTTCAACCAAATTCCAAAATAAACTATTTATCAAATAGTTAAACTTTCTCTAAATTTCTGTACAGGTTCTAACCTAAATAATTCCTGCACAAAATTAATTTAGTTTGAGATAAAATAGAATTAAACCTTTTATTTTAATGGTATATAACATTTAATTTAATTATTGCTTTTTAGTTATTACCCAAATGCTTATTAAGACTATTTATTCACCATTTTTTTATATGTATTTTAGTTGTTTTTTTTTGTTTTGTTTTTTAATTGTGTTAATTTTGTTTTTGATCAATTGTGTTTGTAATAAAATAGTAAAAGATGAAATCAGTTTCCTCCTCATTCAGCATAAATATTGTGGTATGAATTCTCTGTAGTTACAAGTTCATCTTCAGCTTTTGATTCTGATAATTGTAGGATGAGTTTAATGATTGAATGTCCATAAAGTAATTTTTCTGTTTTCACTGAGCTCTTCAGTCTGGTGCCTCATCCTCTCAAGGTCTTTAAACGGTAGAAGAGTGGAGAAAAAGCATCACCCTCGTCTTCCTCACTCACATCTTCCTGACGGTAGCCATGAATGGACCAGCTATCCTGCTGCTCCTCAGTGGTAAGACTGCAGTGATATTTCAACACAGTATTGAACTTGATTTTATTTGGTCCTGAACCGTCTGGACCCCTGTCCTCCTCAGCCTGTGTGGTCAGTGGGTCAGCTGAAACCAGAGCTCTTTGGCAGCTTGCAACAATGATTGTTTGTACTCAGCCAGATGTTGAGCCATTGAAATACAGTGATTACGGCTGCTATTGTGGCTTCGGAGGAGGGGGAACTCCAGTGGATGAAGTGGACAAGTAAGAAACAAGAATATTTTATTTCAACAACAAAAAACACGTAGTCTACAAATGTTCTATTTGTTTTCCTGCTGCATTCTCAGGTGCTGTCAAATTCATGATGATTGCTATGGAACATACCAAACGACTCCAGGATGTACGTCTATATTTTTCAGTCCCTACATTCTTGCTTATCAATACAGCTGTTCTGATATACAGGTGACATGCTCAGGTAAGGATGTCATTTTACTGCGGATATTTGGACAAAATATAAACATCTTAGTAGTTTCTCCAGCTTTCGCCATGCTTTTTTTAAGTATTGTATTTAGATGTAAAACTTCATTTTCCTGTTTTCTATAACCCTGATGAGCTTGTATTCTGTTTGCAGAGGCCAACGAGAAGTGTCAGGCTGCTGTGTGTAAATGTGACCGTGCAGTGGCTCAGTGCCTCGCTCAGAACGCCAAACTCTACAATCCTGCAAAAAAAGCCTGAATTTCAAGCAACGCTGCGTCAACTCACATTAAAGGAAAACTTGACACATACTTTATCTTCCTGATTATTAATAACAAAGTAAAACAAGTCTGATTTCATTAAAGGCTCTTAATTATTACATTGACTGTTTAACGTGTTTGGAAATGTTGTTTCATAATTTATTGTATCCAATGTGTGTCTTGACTCTTTAGTTTAATATTCAAACAAAATTAGATAAAATCTGTGCAACTGCGTCATACACACTCCCAGTGATTTTAGTTTCAGTATTTGCAAAAAATTGGAATGATGTCACATTTTTAATAACTACTTTTCAAACATACCAAATATGTCAACACATAACCTTATAATTGGTGCTGATGACACAAATCGTGTACTTTCATCTCTTGACTGTAGTTCGATGTGGAAAACTACCCTGACTAAGACCGCTCAATCAATCCATTCATTCCTTAAATCTTATGGTGTGCCTGATGTGTGGCACTTCCATAATTCTACTTTGAGATCATACTCAGTTCTTTTCCCCTGTTCATATGACGTATTATTATTATAATTGATTACTTCTTCCTTGATAAACAAATTCTGCCTTTAATGAGAAAATGTGATTATGGGGCCAGGATTATTTCTGACCATGGTCCACCTATTATGAAACTGCTTATTCCAGTCACAAAATATTTATATCTTCCTTGGAGACTTAACCCCTTGTTCTTGTCTGAGGAGGACTTTATCAAATTTCTTACATCTGAAATTGAATTCTTTCTAGATGTTATTCGAGCTTCTTAAATCACACATATCCCAGGTGAAATTTGATAAGTTGGCCTGCTTCAAGGTCAAACAGGGGAGTCAGATTCAGATAAGCCACAGTTGTTAATTTTTTTTTAGGCAGCCTGTTGTTTCCCGTCAGCCTTGAGCTCTGCTGGTTCTTTTGATATCCAAAAAGGCCACATTTGTGGGCATTCCACTGGTCCATGCTTATTAGCTCCCTCCAAGGTCATCCCCAACATGCTGGCGTGTCTCAGAAGCCGCAAGTGGCCTCCAGTTCTCACAAATTGCTTCCATCTTACAGCTGAGCTCATAAACCAGCTGATTTTGAGTGCTTGAAGCACGAACCAAACCTTCACACAACGTCGGCAGCTTTGCCATGGCCAAAACTGCTGCCACTGTCTTCTTTAATAACCGATAACATAGGTACAGTATTTGCAGGTGCCAAAAAGCAGAAACCCTGCTATCATGATTCCAATGATATAGACATCTTTGGCGTCCTCCTGAGACAATACAGAAAGGTACATCAAATTCCAACTCCCCCACAGATCGATGACGTACCCTGCCACTAGGGCTGGGCCATACCATATCGTTCACGATAATACCGGAAAAAAAAGCTAGCCCAGGAAAATTAATTCTATTGAAATATTATTTTATCTGATAATATATTAACTTAATGAAATGTCTAGATGTATGTATCCTGTTTTGTTACTTAGAATGATATTGTGTTAAAACACAATCAGATTCTTTTTCTGGTAGAAAATGTAGTTTTAGTTACATGCCTACAACTCCCAAACAATCACCCACCCACCCACCCATTATAGAACACAAGATGGCGAGATATTATTGATTGAGAGCTGGGTCACATGATAGAGTAGGGATCCCCGTTTGTTGATGGTGGTGACTCCTCCTGGGAGGTGTGGCCGAGCTCTGAAGAAGTTGGGTTTCCAGTTTACACTCGGGGCCATTGTTTGTGACCGCATGGTGGAGTTACAATGGCCCAGGCCTGTGATCTTTGTGCTTTACATGTGGGTAAAATAAACCTTGTGAAATGGAAGACGAGTGCTCCTCCTCGCCCTGCTTCAGATCAGAGCATAATTTAACACTATCATGAAATGCTCATTTCATGACATAAATACGTCAGTGTTTCCCCTACCATTACACAAGCGGGGCACCCAGCCCAGTTAACAGAATCGAATGCGCCAAACTACCGGACCGAACTGCGCACCTCCCTACCCACTGTCGGTACTGGCATTAGCTGCACACAATACTAGCTAGCTAAAAAGCTAAAAACAAACAACACGAAGCTCAGCTGTGTCTCTCCACCCAGCTCTAAACTGTAGGTACAGACAGTGACAGCTCAGCTGTCTCTCCCTCCCCCCAACCCGCTCTAAGCTGTAGGTACAGACAGTGACTCGGCTGGGTCTCCCCCAACTCTAAGCTGCCGGTACAAACATGCGCAGCTCAGCGGTGTCTCTTGAGTTCATCAGTCCATGGACCAAGAAAAGAGGCAGGTGATGAAAGACAGAGCAGTCAGAGAAATGGAATCATTCCTGCGAGGAAGCTGAAACACCAACAAGCTTCAGGGTCAGCTGATCACCTTGTTACAACTTGTACAAGTTATATCTCATTTAAAGGCAAAATATATTTGTAACATTTATGCATTTATGCTCAGCAGATCTTAAGCTTCATTTTATTTAGTTATTTTGGGAAACTGCACTTTAATTTTTATGGTAGATTTTGTTGATCTATATTTTGTGCAGACTTTTTCAATTTAAATAACAGAAGGATCATTTTTATTTTTTTATTTTTATACTTTCGAGACTGAATGCTTTACCAAATAAAGTAATTTCAGTAAAATTAACCCTTGGTGTTTTTTTTTTTGTTTTTATATAATACTAGAACGCAACAAGTTAATTTTGTCAAATTAATAACTATGATTTCTGTTTTTTTGGTTATATCACAAAATTTATTGTTATTGTCAGAATGCTCTGAAATATCACCATATTATATTTGAGCCATATCGCCACCCTTACCTTCCGCGTCCATCTCTGTGGGGCATGAGGGTTCTCCAGGACCTTTTCGCTTGGTTGGAAAATAAAAATATTGATTGAGTTGAAAGTCCAGCTGACCAGATCCATGACAGTAGTTTATGATTCAGACGATGTGTAAATAGAAGCTTTGATGCACAAGACATAGAGCAAAAAGCAGGAGGAGGATGGGAGAGGGAAGAAAAACATCCATCTTGCTCGGGAGCGAGTGAAGAAAAAAAATTGATACCTTCTCTGGGATAGGTGGAAAAACTGTGTACCCTTCATCATTTATTTCATTGTTTGGGTTGACCCCTGTGGATGTGCCACTATGTGTGGATGTGGATTACATAGAGAACCACAAAAATCAACAGGGGGGCAGAAAAATTAAATAAATAAAACACAAACATAAATTATGTAGTTGATTGTTTAACAATTGCAGCACGGTGGCGCAACTGGTAGAGCTGCTGCCTCTCAGCAAGCAGGTCCTTGGTTCAAACCCTGGTCCAGGGGCCTTCTGGGTGGAGTTTGCATGTTCTCTCCGTGCATGCGTGGGTTTTCTCCGGGTACTCCGGTTTCCTCCAACAGACCAAGAACATGCATGTTAGGCTGATTGGTGACTCTAAATTGTCCCTAGGTGTGAGTGAGAGAGTGAATGGTTGTTTGTCTCGTTTGTCTCCATGTGTGCCTGTGATGGACTTGCGACCTGTCCAGGGTGTACCCCGCCCCTCGCACAGTGATTGCTGGACATGGGCACCAGCGACCCCCATGACCCAAAATGGAATAAGCGGGTAAAGATAATAGATGGATGACAATTGTTATTAAGAAGCCACTGAAGTGTTTTAACATGTTTTCAGTTTTGTTTTTCAGAAATGAATTTCTCTAAGAGAAAACCTTTATGTGTAAACTTTTGGGCAGAAGCACATCTTGATTGGTCAGTAGGGTAAGCTAGAGTCCTTCAGAGTTATCTTGGAGCCTGATAACAGGTATCTGTTAGGCGTGTGGTCCAGCAAG
>NC_056505.1:33504634-33507559 GCF_014905685.2 Nematolebias whitei
CCCCCCCCCCCCTTCCCCCGCTGCTGGCGGACGTGCCTGTTTACCTTCGCTGCGCTCCTCACCTGCCTGCCCGGAGATATCACTCCAGACACCGGGGAAAACATGTTGGGCGGCTGGTAAAGCTTAAAGCCCTGAGCGCTGCATCTTCCTCTTCAGCTGGTGGTCATGGTTTCCATCGCCAGCTTCCCGCGTGCCCGGACCAGGTAAACAATGGGAGATGTCGGCCGGTGCGGCGCACAGGCCAACCCAGAGGGGCTGTTATTGAAAATCTGCGGCCTCTGGCGCGTGCTCCCTCCACCGCTGCTGGGTCCACTTTGGACAGTATCCGGATGTGTTTGGTCAACAAAAGTTCTGTTACCAACAAAACTTTTGTCCTCAGGGACTACTTTCAAGAGGACGCTTTGGAATTTCTCTGCGTCACAGAGACTTGGGTTGTTTTCACACCTGATAGTCCGGTAGACTCGGTTTGGTTGGGGACCAATATTCATAACATTTTGTTTACATTTGAGCTGGTGCGTTTGCATTCACACTGCACTGTGCAGTCGAGTCAACCTGTTGAACCAACCTGTTCCCCCACTCGCCTGTGAGGGTGCTGCACCAAGAACTACTGAAAGAAACGACACAAAAACCTCTGAAGACACTTCTTCTTCTTCTGGAAATAAAAACAAAAACGGAGTGGCATCAAGTTTTAGGAGTTATATTTTGTCATTTTTCAACAATGGACTCAGCATGAGCAGAAAATGAGGCAGAAGACCATGGAGAATATTGTTTTTCACACAAGGCAGCTGACGGATCCATATAAGGTAAGAGAAATGTGTGTTTGTTTGCCCTGTGCTGTACTCCACTTCTTGCTTGTGGAGCGGAGCCCGGTCTGTTTGCATTCACACTGTACTCAAACCACGCTGGAGTCCTCTTGTACCGGACCGAGACCTAGGTTTTAGCCCAGGCCAGAGTTTGCCTTTTTGTTCCGTGACAGAGTTCGATGGCGCTTTCACACCTCCCCAAACGAACCGGACTTCCTAGAAAAATGAGCTAGAGTTCGATTAAAGCGGACTAAACAAGGCTGGTGTGAATGCACCCTTGGATGTCTCGGGGTGAGTCCAGCACCTTGGCGGAATTATTGACACCGAACTGTCTTATTTTAACGCACCACAGCCATCAGGCTGGCACGTGGTGGATTATTAACAATATTCAAATCAACTTTTGACTGTTAACAACTGCCCATCCCAGTTTCCCGCGCCAGCTTTGAGCTGAGCTTCTTTGAGCTGAGCTTCTTTGAGCTGAGCTTCTTTGAGCTGAGCTTCTTTGAACTCGGCCATTTGCCTTTGACTTTATGCGCACTCGTCTACCGCCCACCTCGATCTAAGGATTTCATAAATTAATTTTCTGATTTCTTGGCTGAAATCACACCAAAATATAATCATGTTTTCATTATTTGGGACTTTAATATGCATGTGTGCTGTCTGGAGAAGCCCTTGGTTAAGGACTTTTTAGATTTATTGGACTCATTTAATCTAACTCAGCATGTAAACGGTCTCACCCAAGAGTGTGGACATACACTGGACCTTGTTTTAACTCGTGATGTGACTGTTATTAATCTTGAAATTGGTGATAAGGTTTTTTCAGCCCACATGCCAGTCCATTTTGAGTTCACCCTCCCCCATCTAACTCCTAAGCCGTGCGTTCCTGCACCTCGCAGCTGGACCATTAAACACTTCACTGCCGCATGTTTCACAGATGTTTATAACTCTAAAATGATAATTCAGCCCCTGGTGTTTCTCACCACCACTGAGTAGCTGACATCCCAGTTCAACTCTGTCTGCTTAAAGACTCTGGATCATGTTGCGCCTGTTAAAACTAAAAAATCAAAACTCAGAATAGAACCTTGGCTGAATGACATCACCAAGGACGTTAGGCAGCAGTGCAGGAGAGCGGAGCGCAAATGGAGGAAAGACAGGCTGCAGGTCTCTTTTCAAATACTTAAAGAGAGTTGGTGCCATTATCAGAAAGCAGTAAAAGCTGCTAAATCTAAATACTTTTCTGATATCTTATCCACAAATACTGGTGATTCTGTGCTGCTTGTTCTATTGGACCTTACAGCTGCTTTTGACACTATTGACCATGAGATCCTCATTGCTAGGTTGGAACAGTGGGTGGGCATCACAGGGTCAGCCCTCAATTGGTTCAGATCCTACCTCACTGACAGAACCTTTTGTGTCTCCATCAAAGATTTTAGTTTTGCAGCAGCAGAGCTTAAATGGGGGGTTCTGCAGGGGTCCATCCTGGGTCCTCTCCTATTCACTTTATACCTGCTGCCACTTGGGGCTCTTATCCGGAAACACAACATACCCCTTCACTTCTAGGCCAATGACTGTCAAATTTACTTCCCCCTAAGGCACAATGGTACGTGCTCTATTCAACCTCTGCTCGACTGCCTGGCTGATATCAGGGACTGGATGGCTTTAAATTTCTTAAGTTTCAATGAAAAGAAGTCTGAAGTCATGTTGTTCCCTCCCAACGACACGATCACAAACCACAGCATCGATCTTTCCGCTCTAACCCTGTCAGAAAAACAAAGAGTCACTAATCTGTGCGTGATAATGGACCCTTCCCTGAAATCATGTTTCTTTCAACTGAGGCGGCTGTCTAAACTGAAGCCCATATTATCCAAAAATAACCTGGAGACAGTAATACGTGTATTCATTACATCTAGGCTTGATTACTGCAATTTGCTCCTGTTTAGTATCAGTCAGACCTCCATTGCACGACTACAACTGGTCCAGAATGCAGCAGCCCGATTTTTAACCAGTACAGGCAAAAGAGAGCACATTACTCCAGTTTTGGCCTCACTGCACTGGCTACCGGTTCACCTTCGAATCCAGTTCAAAATACTCCTGTATGTCTACAAATCACTGAACAGTGTCA
>NC_056505.1:33507659-33513620 GCF_014905685.2 Nematolebias whitei
ACCCCCCCCCCCCCCCCCCCCATCTCTCTGATCTGCTACAACCGTATGTCCCACCACGTTCCCTGAGGTCAGCGGACCAGTTGCTTCTCACAGTTCCAGGAACTCGTCTTAAGCGCAGAGGGGACAGGGCCTTCTCTGTAGCAGGACCAAGACTTTGGAACGAGTTACCTCCGCTTGTCAGGCATGCCCCCTCCCTCTCAGTTTTCAAATCCCGTTTAAAAACTCACCACTATTCAGTAGCTTTCAACACCAGATGATCTGTGTTTTGAACCTGTATGCTTCACACTGGTTAGTCGTCATATTTATTATCTGCATCGTTTTTATGTCTATATTCTGATTTACCTCATTTCGTATTTTGCTTTGTGTGTTGCCTGTTTTTCTGTCTGTACAGCACTTCGGTTGGCCTTGTCGCTGTTTTAAGTGCTCTATAAATAAAATGGTATGGTATGGTAATAGTTAGATCAGGTTTATCTTGTAAATGAGTCTTCGAGGCTCAATGGGATTTACCTGTCTAAATAAAAGTTGAATGAATAGATAATATAGAGTTTTGTAAATCTGATACACAAACAAGCACTGATATGGATATAACCAACAAACATGGACTTCTTATCATCAAGTCATTATTTCAATTTAATAGATATTACAGCATAATTTAAATGTCTGTACACAAATAAAACAATGTGCACTGAAAGTGCGCATTCCATTGCCAAGACTCAGTTTTATGACCCAACTTATGTTCCCACAGATATGTGGATCCATTATTCTAAGTCTTGAAGAATATGAAAAACGTCTAACCTTTATTTAAGCAGAAATGTTATATTTGAGATGTTAAAGTGTTCTGATCTGACCTGGGAGCTGTGAGCAGTGATTAAGCTGGTGTAGTGATGGACTGGCTCAAAAAATGCTGATTCTACTGGGCATGTTTTAGTTTTGAGTCATCACATTGTTTTGGGCTCAGATTCCTCGTGTGCTTCTGTGTCAAAACTTATGATCTGTATGTTCTTCAGGCCTGACGTCAGCACTCCGTGTTGTGTTTAGATGTTTCACTACTCCTGCTGTTAACCCCTGAGAGCTCTGGGAAATGTCTGCCTCTTTCTGCCCTTTAAAGGTTGTTTTCTCTGAATGCACATTCTTAAAAAAAGGAAAACTATATAAAATAAACAGCTGCATTCCTCTGTGAACAGTGTCCTTGTTCCCAGTGCTTGACAAAGATCAGCCTATTTATTATTTAAAGTGTTGTCATTTCAAGGTGAGACAGTTTCATTAGCTTGTTTTATGGTTAGGTATTCTTTACACGAGACTTACAAGAAGGCAGAGGATTTGTTATGAACAAGATATCTGTGTAAGTTTCAGGCATCACTCCAGTCACAGGGTTGTCAGCTGAATGTTTGCATGATATTCAAAGGCATAAACATATATATTTTTGCTGATATAACATTTTCCATAGTTTTAATTTGTGTGTGTCTTTGAAATAATAAAATCTTATGTTTCAACAGGACAGAGAACTCCGGCCAGAAGAAATGGATGGTAAGACTTTTTTTTAAATTATGTTTATTCTTACTGAGTCAAGTTTTAGTTTGATTAAACACAAAACATTGACGTGCGCAAAATAAAAATTAAATTGAAAATTACACATTTGTATAGTACTAGCAATACAGCTTCGTACATACCAAGTACGTACCTGGTACTTGTACGGTATGTATCAGGTATGCACGATATAAGTGCCAGTTACAAACTCTGGAAGTACTGAGTTCATTTTTGGTTTATAGTGGATATTTACCTAGAAGTTACAGAGTATGTATTCAGAATGAACCCGATATACAGACCCTTTCCAAAAAATTAGAATATCATGGAAATGTTGTTTAACTTCCATAATTCCATTCAAAAAAATAATCTTTAATAGATGATAGATTCAGGGCCCACAATTTAAATGATTTCAAGTATTTATTTGTTTATTTTTTACATAATTTGGGCTTCCAGCTTATGAAACCCACAAAAACAGGATTAAAAAAAAATAGAATACTGTGAAGACATCAGAGTCAGAGTTTCTTTATTGTCATTCGCACCTCATGTGGTACATGTGGTGGAGTGAAATTATGTACACAGGGTCCCAGTTACATCCAACAATAAAATGTATAAGAAAAACAGTAATAACATCTAAGATATGAACTAAGAAAAACATCAACTAAATATACACTAAGCACTCATAACATAAAACATTGAACATCAGCACAAACATGAACATGAGTCTGTGAGCAGATGAGCACGCATGAACACATCAACATTGAAACAGATCAGCAGCAACATGAAACAGATCAGCAGCAACATGATATGGTTTTTCACAGTGATTATTCTAGTTAGAGATTCATGAGTCTAACAGCCTCAGGGTAGAAGCTGTTCCTCAGTCTAGTGGTTATACACTTAATCAACCCACACTACTCAGTTTTTGCAGAAAAAAGAAATTAGAATCACAACAAATCAATCAAAATATGGTACTTTCAAAGCGATATGTCAATCTTCAATACTTGGTTGAGAATCCCTTTGTGTTAATCACTGTCTCGATGTGACGTGGCATTGAGGCAATCAGCCTGTGGCATTGACTGGGAGTTATGGAAGCACAGATTTCCTTGATGCTGTCAGCTCTTCTTTGTTGTTGAGTCTGGTGCCCCTCATGTTCCTCTTGAGAATACCTCATAGATTCTCAATGGGGTTTAGGACCGGCGAGTTGTCTGGCCAGTCAAGAACTGTGGCATGGGCATCAAACCAGGTTTTGGTGCTTCTGGCAGCATGGGCAGGGGCCAGGTCCTGCTCGAAGATGAAATCTGCATCTCCATACAGATTCTCAGCAGAAGGAATCATGAAGTCCTCTAAAACATTCTGGTAGACTGTTGCAGTGACCTTGGATTTAAGCAAGCAGATTTTACCATCACCTGCACTGGACACTGCACACCAAATCATGACTGACTGTGGATATTTCACACTGGACCTCAAGCAGTATGGGCTCTGTTCCTCACCCTTCTTCCTCCAAACCCTTGGACCTTGATTTCTGAATGAAAGACACACTTTAATTTAATCGGAAACGAGGACCTTGGACTATTGGCCAATGGTCCAGCTCTTCTTCTCCTTGGCCCAATTAAGTCGCTTCCCACCTTGGCTCAGGTTCAGAAGTGGCTTGACCCGAGGAACGGGTCAAGTCACTTCAGTTGTAGGTCAGTTGTAGCCCATCTCCCAGATGTGTCTGAATGTGGTGGTTTTTGAAGCTGTGACTCCCGCCTCATTCCACTCTTTCTGGATCTCTGCCAGATTCTGGAATCTTCTCCGTTTGATAATCCGCTGAAGCCCATGGTCATCTCTTTTGCTGGTGCATCTTCTCCTGCCACATTTTGCCCTTCCACTAGACTTTCCATTGATATGCTTGGACACAACACTCTGTGAACAGCCAGCCTCCTGCTAAGAACTTTTGTGGCTTACCCATCCTACGGAGGGTATCAATGATGGTCTTCTGGCCAGTTGTTATGTCTGCAGTCTTCCCCATATTGAACCGAACTGAAGCAATTTAATGACCCCTGGGGAAACCTGTGCAGGTGCTTTGAGTTTAGTAGATAATTAGTGTGTCACACTCAGTTTAAAACATTCATGCCCTGCAAAATTTGGGCTGATTTCTATACAGTATTCTATTTTTTTTTTTTTTTCTGTTTTTGTGGGTTTTATGATCTGGAAGTCCAAATTATGTCAAAATAAACAAATAAATACTTGAAATTGTTTACATTGTGGGCCCTGAATCTATCTTCTATTAAAGATTTACTTTTTGAATGGAATTATGGAACTTAAACAACTTTTCCATCCATCCATCCATTATCTTTATCCGCTTATTCCATTTTGGGTCACGGGGGTCGCTGGTGCCCATGTCCAGCAACCACTGTGGAGGGGCAGGGTACACCCTGGACGGGTCGCAAGTCCATCACAGGGACACATAGAGACAAACGAGACAAACAACCATCCACTCTCTCACTCACACCTAGGGACAATTTAGAGTTACCAATCAGCCTAACATGCATGTTTTTGGTCTGTGGGAGGAAACCGGAGTACCCAGAGAAAGTATAATGATCTATAATTTATTGCAGTCCTATATGGCATTGATATTGCACTCACTGACATTGCAATGACAATAGAGTTTGAATATATGTGTGCAGCCCTTGTACCAAGTACCAGGCTGCATTTGGTATTGCTACTGTTTGTATATACAAATTGCCATGCATTCGTCTTAGAGGCATGCAGCTCAGTGATTAGTGTAATGATTGCTGTTCCAACAGAGCTGCGAGATGCTTTCAAAGAATTTGACAAAGACAAAGATGGTTACATCAGCTGTAAAGACCTGGGGAACTGTATGAGGACCATGGGATACATGCCAACAGAGATGGAGCTGATAGAACTGAGTCAACAAATAAATATGAACTGTAAGCACACAAACATCTCATATATCATGAAAAGAACTGTGTTTTGTTTAAATCTTTAAATTAATGTGCCTTTTTTTCCTTCAGTGGGAGGTCATGTTGATTTTGATGATTTTGTGGAGTTAATGGGCCCCAAACTTCTTGCTGAAACTGCAGACATGATTGGAATAAAGGAGTTAAAAGATGCTTTTAGGGAGGTAAGAGTGACTGGATTAAACTAATGTGTTCGTGTTTTTGAGCAGTTGCCATGTTTTTTGTCCTATTTTTATAGTTGCTCCCTTGCCTTTTGTTTTCAGTTTGACACAAATGGAGACGGAGCCATAAGCACGTCTGAGCTTCGAGACGCAATGAGGAAGCTTTTGGGCCAACAAGTAAGTTTTAGATCAGAAAACTGATCAGTTTGTGAAAAGCTTCTCCCTGAGTAGACACAGTGTGAGTAGGATCTTCATTGACTTCTGTTTCGCCATATATATTTTTCCAGGTGGGTCTAAAAGAAGTAGAAGACATCCTAAGGGATGTGGACTTAAATGGTGATGGTCTTGTTGACTTTGAAGGTAAAATAATTTTCAGCTTTCTGTTGCCAAGGGAAAAGGGTAATACTGTTTTTGCCAGTCTGTGTGTGGGTGTGGGTGTAGTTTATCTAACATTTGCAAACTATCCCATTGGACAGTTTTATTTAAACTCAAAAAGTAATCATTGGACATACAAATTATCAAGTTTTGAAGATAACCCAATTTAAAATGGTAGACACAGCTATGCAATCTCATCAAGCAAAAAAATAACTAAAACTCAACCAGTTTTACGGCGGTTGAACTAATACTAAAGAAAAAAATTATATCCAGTATATATTAATCAAATTACTTTCAGAAATGGTTATTAAAATCTGTCTAGAGTTAGTTTTGTAAATACTTCTTTGCTAGTTCTTCACCAAACCTTTGCTTGGTATCTATATAAGTGACTAAATTATAGACATTTATGTTTTGGTTAAAGTCACTTAGGTATGGCAGCCATCTTGAACTAAGGTACCAGCAACTGTAATATACTATATATATATATATATATATATATATATATATATATATATATATATATCCATCCATTTTCTTTACCCGCTTATTCCATTTTTGGGTCACGGGGGTCGCCGGTGCCCATGTCCAGCAATCACTGTGCGAGGGGCGGGGTACACCCTGAACGGGTCGCAAGTCCATCACAGGGACACATAGAGACAAACAAGACAAACAACCATTCACTCTCTCATTCACACCTAGGGACAATTTAGAGTTACCAATCAGCCTAACATGCATGTTTTTGGTCTGTGGGAGGAAACCGGAGTACCCGGAGAAAACCCACGCATGCACGGAGAGAACATGCAAACTCCACCCAGAAAGGCCCCCGGACCGGGATTTGAACCAGGGACCTGCTCGCTGAGAGGCAGCAGCTGTACCAGTTGCGCCACCGTGCAGACAGACAGACAGACAGACAGACAGACAGACAGACAGACAGACAG
>NC_056505.1:33513720-33521803 GCF_014905685.2 Nematolebias whitei
TTTTAGGCATAAAAGCTGGGTTTGGTCTTAAATCAGCTGAACTACCGTCAGCCTGAATTCTGAGACATGACGGAGCGGCAGAGAAGGCAGATAAATCACTCATCCTCTTAGCGGATGTTAAAACCAGCAGCAGGGCTGTTTAAAGAGACAAGAATTTAAGTGAAAAACTGATCCAGAGGCTCAAATGGAGCTTGATCAGGGCTCGCAGGACCAGCGTTAAATCCCACTGTGGAACAAGTGGGCGTGAAACAGGCCTACGTCTTTGTACACCTTTTAGAAACCGCTCCATCAGCGGGTGATTAAAAGCCGTTCTGTCTCCGAAACCTTCGTGGCAGGAAGAGATGGCTGCAGCGTATGTTTTAATCGTGCTGAATGCCAACTTCCTATCCATCAGCTGTTGTAGAAAAAAACAACACGCCGCCTAATGGGCATGAGGTGGCCTTTACACCTTTCTCTGTACACCAGCGCTGAAAAGCCGTCCACTTTGATGTGTACAGAGCTGTGGTAGATGCAGCACGTGAATCTTGGATTGTGCGCACTACCTCCTGCGGGAGACCCATCCTCTCTAAGCGGGACAGCTCAGCGGCCAGACCCACAGGTGCTGGCCTATTTCTGAGTAACTCCTGATCGCTCCTCCTGCTTGAAGGAGAGTGACCTCCCTCTACGGCAGTTTCCACGGACGACCCGACAACAGATGTTGCATGACTGGGAACCATGGTGCGTTCACGCGCTCGGGAGCCACCAGAAGAGCTGTCAATCCCTCCTCCTGAACTCGGTTCAGGAACCATAAAATCAGAGGAAGTGGGGAAAAACGCGTACAAGAGCGTTTTGGGCCATGGGCTGTGAGCAAATGCATCCACCCCCAGCGGTGGATCGTCTCGCGGGCTCAGGGGAAAACCATAAATGACACTGAGCGTTCTTCTCGTGTCGCAAAACAGGTCCACAGCTGCTTTGCCAAACTTCTGCCACGTCTGAACCGTCAGGTCTGGCTGGAGAGTCCCATCCCCGTGACGTGGGCCGCCCCTGGACATCACATCTGCCCCTCTGTTCAGAACACTGGGTATGTAAACTGATGGTTATGTATGCAGCAGTCATCATGTTGTCTGAGTAAATCAACACCTGTTGATTCTGTAGCACGGGAGCAAAGTGTTGAATCACATTCAGCACTGTGCGACACTCCAAAGACATTTATTTGGGCTGATGTGTGGTGGGGCCACAGCGCCCCTACTGCTTGAGATAGGTATGTCCCCCCCCAGCCTGACAGCGACGCGTCCGTGAAGACTGACACGTGTGACGTGGGTCTGCTGACGGGAACTCCCTCTGACAGAACCAGGGTGTTTCCCCAGTGTCGGAGGTCTGCTCTCTCGGAGGGAGGGGCAGTGATCGTCTGTCTCTTTTGTTTTACTGGATCCACACGCAGACACACAAACCACCTCTGGAGGCGTCTCATGTGTAACAAACCCAGCGGAACCGCTGTGTGAGCTGATGACATCATTCCTAACAGCTTCAAGACTGAAATAGCTGTTCCCACTTTGCCAGGTCTACATGGCGAAGTTGACTTTTAAAAGTGTCGAACCTCGTTTGTGATAAACGAGCCTTCATGGTGGTTGAATTTAATTCTACTCCCAGATAAACAATTGTCTGGGCCGAGAAAAAAAATCGAGCTTTTCTTCCAATTTATGGCGAAAACCAGATTTGACAGGTGTGATGTCCACACCTGAGCCTGCATCAGCGCCTCCTGTCTGGAGTGACAGGAGCAGCAGATCATCCAGGTAAAACAAAAACTCTCATCCCTGCTCTGTGTAACAGATACTTCATCCCCTGAAAGGAGAAAAAATGCAGGAATTTTCTGTGTTTTGAGATGATCGGTATGCGTTTCTCTGGATGTTGTACAACAGCTGTCTGGTTGTCAACATGTGAAAAAACGGTCTGTCAATGATCATCTTGTTGAAAAAAAACTGACAGATCCACGATCGGTCTCATTCCTCCGGTCCGTTGGAAACCGGGAAGTAACGTGAGTAAAACCGTGTTTTCTCTCTGTTGGGGAACTCTGGAGATTACTTTTATCAGAAACACTTGGACTTTTGCATTTAGGGATGAGATTTGGTCTGATGATGACAGGACCGTTTCTCTAACTCCTCCGAACGGAGGGGGTCGGGTTGCAAACTGTAACTTGTAACTATTTGCATAACGCCCTGTCCATCCATCTGACCGGCGAGCATGTTTTAGCCCCTCTACGTAATGTTCGTGGAGTGAACGTGCGTTTAAGGTATGCATCACGTTGTACGGCCGTCAGCAGTCCACCCCTCGAGACCGCTGTCATGCATCGCGGGAATGTTTTCTGCGTGACCCAAGGCGAGGCTTCCTCGAAAAAAGGCTCTGAACGCGCTCGTGCGCTGCGTTCGGGCCGCAGACCAACCTTCATGTACGGTGGGCCGGTGTGTGCTGAGGCAAAGCATGTGACAGCTGATGACGCTGTGGGGCTGCGCGATTGACGTCGCTGTGCGAACGTTGAGAGGCGGAGGGCGTGACTTCATCTACGCCGTGCTGTTGGAGTGAAGGCTGCGAGCCCCGCGGGAGTACACGTTTTCTCTGGAGGGACGCGCGCCGCTCTCGCTGGAAGGAGGCGGAGCTCGTCATCAGGGTTCGTTCAGCTGCCTCACGCTTATGCTGAGACGCGGTGGGTGACGGCTGCCCGCGTTTGATTCGGTGGGGTGAGTGCCGCTCTTGTGAGAGCGAAGACCTCCACCTCACCCAGCCTGCGGTCCACATTTATACTGATGTGAGCCGGAGAGCACCGGGCAGCTGTGTGTGTGTGTGTGAGCCACATCAACACAGCGCCGTTGGATGGAGGCGGTTTCATCCCACGAGTGCGAGTTTGACACCGCTTGGGTGAGGATCGTGCTGCTCTGGATGATAACGAGTTATTTTCGCTTACCATTGTGTCGTGTGATCGACTCGTCATGTCTTGGAGCGACGGTGAGTTTAAAAAACCCTTATTTAAGGACACCGGCTCGTTATGTGTGAAAGATGTGTGCGCAGCCGCTGTGAGTTCATCCGAGCTTACAGACTGGCTAAAAAACAAACACTTTGATCATTGAATGATGATTTATTTCAACTTTCGTGTCACTTTTACGCACACCCTCCGGAGACCGTCATTTTCAAAACTTCTCCCTCTTGAGCTCTGAGATTTGTTTGCCCAGAGCGCTGTCTTGCAGGCGAACTCTGGGGAAAACGCCGAACTGCAGGTTGCCGGAATGAAGAGGGCTGGATTCTGACGGGCGGGGCTGGTGGTGGAACTGAGCGAGAGCCGCGGCCGTGGAAACGTCGGTGCTTGCTAGCGACAGTCCCTCCAGTGGGCCGGGGGGCGGGATGAGCCGCGCAGCTTGATGAGGTGGCGCACAGCCTCTGGCACCTCCTCCGACTGCTTCAACTCGCTAGCATGGAACTGAAGCTGCTCTCGGAACAGCGCGTCCGCCGTGATGGGCCCTCCATCAGGTCTTTGTGCAGTTTCTCCGGCAGCGAGGGAGAGTAATGAAACCAAGTGGATCGTTGGATCATCGTCATCCATGCTGCAATCGTCGACAGGCAAACCGTAGAAGAGGCACACATGTTGAAGATAACATCTGCTGCCTTACAGAGGGAGTTCTTTGTCTCCAAGGCAGGTCTGTGACCTTCAGCCCCTTTGGACAGGCTATATGCTAGCAGCGCCACGTTGTTGCTAGCTGCGGCTGCCTGAAAGCACATTGATGGGCTCGATTGGAGAGCGCAGTAAACGTCTGGTTCGTGTTTCTCCGGAGGGATGGGACGCTGCTCCGACCTGGACAGCTTAGCTCCGAAGCTTCAACGAGGCTCGGCTCCAGGGGGGTTACCGAGGGGTAGTCCCACCCGGTGAACCCTTCCACTCTGGTGATGGGTGCGGACTGGGGACCGACTCTCCCAATCTACCAGGAAAAACCCGTCTGTGGCCTCGCCCGTAGGAGGTCCTGTTGGGAGCGCGAGGCCATATGGGTCAAGACGGGGAGCCGGAATGGAGCCCAGAAAATAACCTTCCTGCCGGATCATCCGAACTGGCGGGAAAGGCGTAGGACGTAAAAAAGGGGTCCTTTCATGTCAGCCTCCTCCTGGGTTACGCCGGGCAACCCCTGGGGCGCCATCGGACGGGAGCGGTGTGATCGCCGATGCGAAAAACGAGGTGGGATGGGGTGAGCATTCACTCAGCCCCCTCCACCCCCACTACGCTCCCCAGGAGGGAAAAGGCAGCGGGGGCTGCAGCTGAGCACGCCTATCCCGGAGGAACCATCCGATTCGCTCCGAGGGTCGGCGATAAGAGGAAAAAATACAAGATGGCGTTGTCCAGCGTGTAGTGACCTGTCATTGAGAAATATTCCTCTGCGCTTACCTTGAATAGGACTACTCGTCATCTTCTCCTCGGGGAGGAGAACTCACCGGACGACCGGAGGTCGACTGCCGGGCCAAGCATCCTTAACAAAGGTTGGTCATCTACACAATTTTCCTTCTTTGTTCTTCTGACAGTGCTATATTAGCTCGCTGAAGAAAAAATGGGAGCCGATTTCCCACTCTTAACGTAATTTATACGGACCGGGTGGGGCCCACACAGCAGGTGGGCGTGGACTAAATTTGTTTCAGTGCTTATGCTGCGCATAACGGGATAAACCCACTAAAGCGAAAGCCTTAAAGGGCGAAGCTTATACGACATAGAACTTCCGGATTTTTAGTTGTGTAATCCACAATCACCAGCATAAACCGGTTACCTGCTTTACTCTTTTCAACCGGGCCCACTATGTCCATACCCAAGCGTTGAAATGGTGTACTCAGAACTGGAAGAGGTTGGAGAGGAGCTTTGAGAGTCTAGCTGATGTCATTTGGCATTCTGGACATCTCCTGCAAAACTGCACAACATCTTTACGCAAGCCAGGCCAAAAGAAACAGCGCTTTATGCGGGCTAAGGTCTTATGCTTCCCCAGGTGGCCAGCCCAGGGATTGAATGGCCCAACTTCAAAACAGTTTGAGGGTACATTGGTTTAGTATGACCCTCCTGTCCACATAACAAATGGGCTTTTTCCCCTTGAAATTTTGAACCAAATCTCTTTTACAGGTAGCTTACCCACAGCCAAAACTGGTTGGGCTGGAGATTGATGGCGGCCATCCATTTCCAGCTTTGAAAAGCCCAAGAGTTCGTCCTCCTTGCAGCCACAAACACAGCCAGTTCAGCAGCCTCCTTTGCAGTCTTTGGATTGTGTTATTTTATCCACACCTGAAGTTCTGGTGACAACATTCTTAGATACTGTTCAAGAATAATAATTTCATTGATTTGTTCGACCGTTTTACCGTTAGGTTGCACCCATTTGACATACAGCTCCTTCAGCCTTATGTAGATCTCTTTTGGAGTTTCTTCTAGCTCCACCTGAAGCGAGCAGAATCTTTGCCTGTAGGTTTCACTGTTAATGTCATACTTCTGCAAAACAGCTAGTTTAACTTGATCATAGTTCATAGACAAATCAACATCCATGTGCACAAAGGCACTTCTAGCTTTGCCTGTTAGCAGAGGTATTAAATGAAAAGCCCAGTCAGTTCTTGGCCAGAAGCTATTCTTTCAAAAGTAATGAGAAAATGTTCAATGTCATCTTCTTCACTCAATTTTTGCAATTTAGGTGCATAAGAAACAGATGACTGTGCATAAAGGTCACCTGATTGTGTTGAGGTGAGGCTGCCACTCCAGGATCTGGTGGTTGTGTAGGCCGCACTGGTGATGTTGTCAGAAGAGCAGAGGGCGTGGTCTGGGGTTGGCTCTCCCTTTTAAACAATCTGAACTGTTGTTGTAGTTCCTCAAATTTCTGTTGTTGCTTAGGATTTTTGCTGGTCCAGTGGTCCTCTTTGGCCTTCTGATGTCCTATATGGGCTCGGAGAAGGTTAGCCAAGTCTGCTAGTGTTGGTTCATTCCCCTCCTCATCCGTGTCAAACACTCCACCAACAGCTCCATGTTCCTCCGCAGCCTCTCCTTCATTAAGCTCAGCACTGGGTTCTCCTCTTGTTCGTCCTCTTCCCCTTCCAGGCATTTTGGAAACTTTTCTTCTCGGAAAACGAAGGAGACACTTCTGACACCAACTGTGAGGGACCAGACTCCAATGAGGACAAAAAAGTGTTCAAAGTAGAAAAAAAGGTTTCAGTTTTAATTCTTCCAAAAATAGTTAACAAAGCCTAAAAACTTAGGCAAGAATAAATCAAAAGGTAAGTAACAAATTTGGATCCAAACTGACTGAGATCAACTGAACTCTAACTGAACACAAAAAAGCCCTCTCCTTCAAACAAACAAAAGGCTGCTTAAATAGAGGTGGAGTAACCTAAGTCTACCACATGAGGGAGGTACAACATGACAAAGAACAAATAAATACAAAATTAACTAAAGCATCCTATGAAACAAATAAAGCAAAACTAACTTTAACTTAGCACAAACAGTAAGTGAATATTTAAGTGACAAAATTAACTATTGAGATCAACTTGAAACAAGTCTCCCCCTTCAGTCTTTCAGAAAATGGTTTGCTCCAAGTTTCCTCCTCCAGCTGGTTTATATCAGCAGCACCTCAAACAAAAAACAAGTGTAAGTAGACCATTCAGACAGACATTAACTAAATGAAATGACCAACTTAAACAGACTATAAGCTGTAACTAATATAAAGAAAAAATAAATACTAACACAATGTGGTGGTGGTAGGAGCATCCACCACACACTCCCCCTCCTCTGAAGGTTCGCTGGCGCAGCGGGACAAGTAGTCAGCTGTAATATTTTGTCTGCCAGGGATGTGTTGCACCTCAAACTTGTAGGGCTGCATGGCAAGGTACCAGCGGGTTATTCGACTATTGGTATCCTTCATCTTCCCCAGCCATTTTAAAGCTTTGTGGTCAGTTTCCAATACAAATTGTCTCCCCAGGAGATAATAGCGGAGTGAGTCCAAAGCCCACTTTATAGCCAGGCATTCCTTCTCTATTGTGGAATAACGGGTTTCTCTAGGAAAAAGCTTACGGCTGATGAAGGCGATTGGATGACGATCACTTGGAGAACCCTGAAGCAGCACAGCACCAAGACCTTTATCCGATGCATCGGTTTGGAAAATAAACTCCTGCTGGAAGTCAGGGCAATGGAGCACAGGATCTTTACTTAAGGCCTGTTGAATATCTCTGAATGCTTGCTTAGCTTCTTCAGACCACTGTAGAATATTCGGGCCCTGAAGACTGGTCATGTCTGTAAGAAGAGAAGCTCTAGCAGAGTAATTAGGGATAAATCTGTGATACCAACCAGACATACCCAAGAAGGATTTAAGTTGTTTTCTTGTCTGGGGAAGGGGGCAGGACTGGATGGCTTCAATTTTTTTTCAATTTGTGGCTTCACCAATCCTCCTCCGATGACAAAGCCAAGGTACTCAAGTTTCCCTCTTTGCTATAGCACACTTTGTTGAATTCACTGTTAATCCTGCTTTCTGGAGACACTCAAAGATCACTTGCAGATGTTGCAGGTGTTCATCCCAGCAGCTGCTGTAAACAATGATGTCATCTAGATATGCAGAGGCTAAATGTGAGAGGCCATTGAGTACCTTATCCATTAGGCGTTGGAATGTGGCAGGAGCCCCGTGCAGTCCGAACGGCATCACTCTGAAGTGGTAAAGGCCCCATGGTGTTCTGAAAGCCGTCAGCTCTTTGGACCTGGGAGAGAGTGGTACTTGCCAATATCCTTTGGAAAGGTCAATGGTGGTGAGATATTTTGCTTTGCCTAGTTTCTCAATAAGATCGATTTGTGGTGTTGGATAAGAATCAAATTTTGACTGAATTTAAATGGCGAAAATCAATGCAAAACCTTATTGTTCCATCTTTTTTTTAGGGACAAGAACAATTGGATTGCACCACTCGCTCTGTGATGTCTCAATAATCCCAAGGGAAAGCATCAACTCAACTTCCTTTTTTAGTGGTTCGAGAAGTCTCTCAGGTATGCGATAGCTCAGTCGTTTTGGAGCAGCATGCTTTTTTAAGATAATGTCATGAGTTATCACATCAGTGTAACCTGGAT
>NC_056505.1:33521903-33522361 GCF_014905685.2 Nematolebias whitei
TGCCATCCACCGTTGCCAGCTGAAACTCTACAGTGCAAAGAGGAAGCCATTTCTAAGCAAGCTCCACAAGCTCAGACGTTTGCACTGGGCCAGGGGTCATTTAAAATGGAGTGTGGCAAAATGGAAGACTGTTCTGTGGTCAGATGAGTCACGATTTGAAGTTCTTTATGGAACACTGGGACGCCATGTCATCCGGACCAGAGAGGACAAGGATAGCCCAAGTTGTTATCAACGCTCCGTTCAGAAGCCTGCATCACTGATGGTATGGGGTTGCATGAGCGCTTGTGGCATGGGCAGCTTGCATGTCTGGAAAGGCACCATTAATGCAGAGAACTATGTTCAGGTTCTAGAACAACATATGCTCCCATCTAGACGTCATCTCTTTCAGGGAAGACCCTGCATTTTTCAACACGATAATGCCAGACCACATTCTGCAGCAATCACAACATCATGGCTAC
>NC_056505.1:33522371-33526526 GCF_014905685.2 Nematolebias whitei
GTATTAGACATGAATGGGAGAGCATTCCTATTTCTAAACTTGAGAAATTGGTCTCCTCTGTCCCCAGACGTCTGTTGAGTGTTGTAAGAAGAAGGGGGGATGCCACACAGTGGTCAAAATGGACTTGTCCCAACTTTTGGGGGATTTGTTGACGCCATGAAATTTGGAAACAACAGATTTTTCCCTTAAAATGATACATTCTCTCAGTTTAAACTTTTGATCTGTGATTTGTGTTCTATTCTGAATAAAATATTAGAAGTTGGCACCTCCACATCATTGCATTCAGTTTTTATTCAAATTTGTTTAGTGTCCCAACTTTTTTGGAATCCGGTTTGTATATATATAATCATAATCATAATCATGTACTAATGCAAATTTTTTTTTTTACCTCCTACATTATTTTCTTGCAAGTTTCCTTTCCACGACCTTTTCTTCTATGTTTATACTTGCCTCTGATTTTAGAGCCAACTGGGTACAACCTGTCTGTTTTTTCTGCAATGGGTGATAAATGACCTCTTTAAGAGTTTTCTGATCGTTTCATTTCACAGTTCTATTTCTATTTCAGTTCTATTGTTCAGATCTGTTTAGCTTTCAGTCAGTTGGTGGCGATGGCTTGTTAAGGTCTGCAAACACTTCTCATTTGCATATTAATATTTCTTCAGGGGGTTCTTATGAAACTTCAAATGACAAGATTGCCTTATTTTCTCTGATATTTTGAATAAAATACAGTTTTATTTACTTTACGAAGGTTTGTTTAATTAAATTAGATTTGTTTCACGTTTTCTTCCATACAATCCAGTGATTTTTGTCAAAAGTACTGATTGAATACATTTTTGTCTGAGGCTGTAGATAGAAATTGTCTTGAAATTAGAGTCAAACGTAAACGATGTAACATTATGATCATCTCTGCTCCTGAAGTGACCGCCTGGCCATGCGTCAGGTCCGCTCCATCCTGCAGCACCTGGGTCTCACCGGCTCCACGTGTGACGACAGCTTTCTGGTGAAGGAGGTGTGCAGCGTTGTCGCTCGCCGTGCAGCTCAACTCTGCGGTGCCGGGTTAGCTGCTGTTGTTGACCGAATACGCCAGAACCGCAACCTAAACCAGCTCTCCATCACCGTGGGAGTGGACGGCACCCTTTATAAAACACACCCTCAGTAAGGAACCACTCACCTCTGACAGATTGATCTTGTGTTTAATTATTTATTTTGTTCAATTATATGTTTTAGAGATGACTGCATACAGGAAAGCTCAAGCACATTATGCTATTTTTAAAGTTTTATTTAAAAAAAAGTTTTAAGATTTGTTGTTACCAAAAAAAAAAAATGCAAATCTTAAAAGTATTAGCATAAATGAGAAGATTTTTGAAGGATGCTCATGCAGCTACAGCCCCAAAATACCAAAGTTGAGAATAAAGTGATCAAGTATTTTGATGTATGAACTTTAGAAGACATGTAAAGTAAACAAAGATCAAAACAAATGTTATACTGCCAGTGGCTCATTATAGTCACCATGGTAACCACACACACCTGTGTCTTGTCACTCCCTGACTTCCTAGTTAAAGAGAGGCAGACAAAACATACTGAAAAGAAAGTCTCAAACAGTCATGCAAAAAGTACAAGATCTTAGTAATTCTTAAACCATGAGCTGTAGAGGACTCTGATGGTCACATGAGTTTTTCTGTTCATACTGTGTTTATGTAGATGTGCTGCAACTTTTTGTGTTAATTTGCAAGTTTTATTACCAGATTAAGTTTAAGATTGCCATGTATGACGTGACAACGTTATCAGGGACCAACAGAGCACAATGGCTTATTGTTTTAGTTGCAGTGTGTGATTGAAGATCTGCTAGTTTCAGTAGGAAGGCATAGATTTGGTGGAGACTGGTATAGACCAGGGATACAGGTGAGCTGTTCTGACCCGTCGGCTCGCACAGACTTCTGGGCTTGCCTCATAGTGAGCAGCCAGAATAGCACAACCAGATTGGACATCAGGTAAAGAATTTATGGTCACCATTCTGGTTAGGTTCTAACTTTTCCTTTTTGTTCAGCAACTGCTAAAATAACAGGTGTTACATGAGTCGAGGTTTAATCAGATGACATCCTTAAGTAAGATCAGGATTTTATTTATTTAAACAATAATGTTGTATTTTGAAATTGACTGTGATGAAAACTGAAAGTTTATCAATCTTTTTTTGTTTTCTGGCAACAAAATATGGTTGTGTGAGCAGTTTTATTAGAATTTAATAATAATCTTTTTTTTATGAGCTCGTATTCAAAACTACTTCTTTTGGCTTCTCCCTCTTCAGGGGTCACCACAGCGATCATCTTCTTCCATCTCACTCTGTTCTCTGCATCCTCTGTCCTCACTCCAACTACCTCCATGCCCTCTCTAATCGCATCATATACTGTATCTTCCATTTGACCTTCCTCTTTGTCTTTTTCATGGCAGCTGCATTTCTAACATCCTTCTACCAGTACACCCACTGTTCCTCCTCTGGACATGACCAAACCATCTCAGTCTGGTCTCTCTAACTTTATCTCCCAAGTTGTTCAACATGTGCTGTTCCTCTGATGATCTTATTCCTAGTCTTATCCATCCTTGTCACTCCTAAGGAGAACCTTAGCATCTTAATTTCTGCCACTTCCTGTTCTTTCTCTTGTCTTTTTGTCCATGTCTCTGTCTCCAGACCATACAAAATAGCTGGTCTCACCACTGTCCTATAAACCTTTCCTTTGACCTTTGCTGATACACTTTTGTCACAAATAACTCCTGAAACTTTTCTCCATCCACTCCATCCTGCCTGGACTCTCTTTTTTGCCTCTTTACCATATTCCCCATTTTCCTGGACAGTGAACCCAAACTACTTGAAGTCCTGCACCTTTGTGACCTCTGCTCCTTGTAGCCTCACTGTTCCAATGGCCTCCCTCTCATTCACACACATGTACTCTGTCTTACTGCCTTTCTTTCCTCTTCTTTCAAGTGCATACGTCCACCTCTCCAGTTTCTCTTCCACATGTTCCCTGTTCTCACCACAGATCACAATGTTGTGCAAACATCATAGTCCACAGGGATTCCTGTCTGACTTCATCTGTTAGACCGTCCATCACCAGAACAAACAAGAAGGGGCTCAGAGCCGATCCTTGATGCACTTCCACCTCCACCTTGAAGCTATCTGTCACTTCTACAGCACATCTCACCACTGTCCTGCTGTCCTCATACATGTCCTGCTGTCCTCATACATGTCCTGCTGTCCTCATACATGTCCTGTACCAGTGTAACATACTTTTCTGCCACTCCAGATTTCCTCATGCAATACCACATCTCCTCCCTTGGCACTCTGTCATATGCTTTTTCTAAATCCACAAAGACACAATGAAGTTCTTTATGGCCTTCTCTGTACTTCTCCATCAGCATCCTCAAAGCAAAGATGGCATCTGTGGTGCTCTTTCTTGGCATGAAACCATACAGCTGCTCACAAATAGTCACTTCTCGTCTAAGTCTTGTTGCTTCCACAACTCTCTCCCAGATCTTCATCGTGTGGCTCATCAACTTAATTCCCCTGTAGTTGCTACAACTCTGTACATCTTGATACTTGATACAACTTGATAAGCTCATCAAGAGAGCTGGCTCAGTTCTGGGAGTGGACCTACAGTCTCTGACAGAGGTGTCTGATCAGAAGATGCTGAGAAAACTGCTCCAGATCCTGAACAACACGTTACACCCCCTGCATGACACCCTGGACTCTTACTGCAGCACCTTCAGTTGTAGACTGAGACCACCGAGGTGCTTCGCAGAACAACACAGGAAGTCCTTCCTCCCTGTGGCTATCAAACTTTTCAACTCCTCCCCCTTTCTGCACATAGGGTAATAAAAGTAATCCTGCACCACAATCAACACTTTAATATTTCTGTCTGCACTTGATCTGTTTTAGAACTTAATACCTGGTATTTTTATATCTTGTGTGATTCCTTGTGTATATCCTGATGCATATTCAATAATCCAGGTAGAAAAATCCAAAAAAGTTCAATCTGGTCCTCTGGACAATCAAAAAAACAAAACAAAGCAAAAAAATGTAGATACGTTCTGTCTTTCATCCGAAAGACTTCCTCAGTCTGAGGTGCTGTATTCAGCTCAGTCTCTTAAATAGCACCTTCT
>NC_056505.1:33526626-33533100 GCF_014905685.2 Nematolebias whitei
AAAAAAAAAAAAAAAAGCAAAAAAAAAAAAAAACTAGAAAAGTTTTGTCTTTCATCCAAAAGACTTCCTCAGTCTGAGGTGCTGTATTCAGCTCAGTCTCTTAAATAGCACCTTCTCAGAGTGGATCAACCAGTTTGATGCTGACAACCAAAACCAGCTGCTCACATGATCAAGAAGGACCATCAGCCTAACAATGGGTCATTAGCACACTGATGGCTGTTTACTATTCACAGAGGGCTGAGTGATACTAGCAATCACAGCATTGTAAGAGGGGGACAGTTGAACACGGAGGCCTCCACCCCTGTTTAATGATGGATGGTTTCTTTTCACAAAGATGGCCTCCTTTACTCCTCTCTCAAACCATCGTTCCTCTCAATCCCGGATGTGAACGTCTTCATCCCTGAAAGAGTTAGGATATCCACATTGCTCTAGAGCCTGTCTTGTGTAGGATTTCTCCTTCTGCCTGGCTCCTGAGTTAGTGGGGACGCTGTCTGCTCTGTGATACAGAGTCCTGATGACTCCTAACTTGTGCTTCAAAAGGTGATGGGAGTCAAACTGCAAATACTGGTCTGTGTGGGTGGGTTTGCGGTACACCTCAGTTTGCAAATGTCCTCTATCAGAGACTGAGACCTCACAGTCCAAGAAAGCCAACCCGCCATTTTTTACATCTTCTCGTGTGAACTTGATGTATTTATCCACAGATTTGATGTGGTCAGTAAAATGTTGGACTTCCTGAGATTTAATTTTAACCCATGTGTCATCAACATACCTGAACCAATGACTCTAGGCTCTAGAGCAATGTGGATATCCTAACTGGGCCTAGGGCTGGGCGATATGAGGAAAATCTAATATCCCGGTATTATTTTGCTATATCACGATACACGATATATATCACGATATTTATAAATAATCTCCAGTGTTACTTTAAACTAGTATTTAAAATTGCACTGGTGTACTCTATTCAAACAGACCATTTATGTTTTTTTTTTAATTGAATACAAAATCAGAATAAGTTTAAAATGTTTTATTGTAACCATCAGTTGCACACAAATCATCTTCTTCAGTAATGAAATTAGTACCACCGTCTCTTACTGTGGTCAACACTATACCTTTAATAAACAAGACCTTAGAAGCAAAAAAAGTACACCAAGCACAAATCCACAATGAAAAATAAACCAGCTGGCTGAAAACAATGGTGCTCGTTAGTGCTTTTTGCATAAAAATTGTAAAATCAAAAAACCTGATGAGTCCAGATTTACAAAAATAAAAGTTTAAATAGTGACTATATAAATCAACTGACCCAGAACAGCCACAGGTATCAGAGCTTCTCTAATCAATTTGCATATGCTGGAAATTTTGAGAAGGTCATGTTTGTTAGCTGCTGGCCTACGTTTTCTCTTACTGAAACGTACAACTCTGGCAGCGCTTTTTCTGCAAAGAACTTGCGACCTGACAAGTCGTATTTTGCATCAAGAGTCTTAATAAGATTTTTGAATTCAGGCTTTTCCACAACACTGACAGGAGCCATGTCTTTGGGGATATATTTTGTTACTGCGTCAGTGATTTCTCTCCACTTTGTACTTTTTCTGTCATACGGGATGGTTTTGGTAAACGAAGAAGCTAGTGTCATCTGCTTCACAGCTGTATTATTTAACATTTTCTTTGTTGTGTGGGGAGACGTGGACATACGGAGTTTACAACATTCTTCATTTTGCAGTGGACGACTTCTTAGGTGGTGAAATAAAATTGTGGTACTGCTTCCTTTTGTGGCAATGGTTTTACGACACGTTTTGCAAATTACCGCATTTTGTTCGACATCCTCCTTGTAAAATCCAAACCACTGCCAGATTATTGATCCAGTGCTGTTTCTCTTCGGAACTAGTTCATCGGACTCTTCAATTATCGTCTCATTCACCCGCTCACATGAAAAACCCACTGTTGACATATTTTTTCCTCTCTCCAAATCTATATGCGCATGCTCCGCACAGCGTGTCATGCGGAACATTTTTAGGTTGGGAGGGGGCAGGGAGTAGTGATGCATTCGTTGCGTGTCGGATAAACAAAACTCACAGTGAATTAAATGCGGAAAGCTTATTATTTGAATGGCAATTTATAATCGATGGTTGCGATAGAGACATTTTAACCATCGTAAATTGAAAAACTCGAGATACATCGAGTATATTTGATACATCGCCCAGCCCTAACTGGGCCTTCCTGAAAGCAGAGAAGAAACCCAAATAGGACTCCAGTCAGCCATCAGGTGAAAAGGAGGAACCCAGACTCAGACCAGTGGTCATTCCGTATGTTGAGGGAGTATCAGAGAAACTGAGATGTTTATTTTCTAAACATAACGTCCCAGTGGCTTTTAAGTCAAGTCACATTTATTTATATAGCACATTTAAAACAGTAACTGTTATCAAAGTGCTTACCAAAAAAGATCACAGCATCAAATATTAATAACAACATATTACAGCAACATGAATAAAAACAATTAAATAAAATGAGAAACAATGAAATACTAAATCAAATCACCCTGCGTTAAATGTCAGGGAGTAAAAGCAAAATGGATGAGCACAGTAATCAAAAACGAAATACCAAATGAGATCACACTGTGTTAAATGCCAATGAGTACAGATGTGTTTTGAGGAGAGATTTAAAAATAGAGACTGAGGTGGCCTGTCGAATGTTGATGAGCAGATTATTCCAGAGTTTAGGGCCCATGACTGAAAACGCCCGATCTCCTCTGAGCTTCAGCCTGGTTTTTGGTACGGCCAAAAGCAGCTGGTCTGATGATCTCAAGGCCATAGAAGGAGTATAAAGATGAAGGAGGTCATAGAGGTATGAGGGTGCAAGGCCATTAACACACTTAAACGTCAGCAGAAGAATCTTAAAATCAACTCTGACATGCACAGGAAGCCAGTGAAGGGAAGACAGAACTGGAGTAATGTGCTCAAACCTGCGAGTTCCTGTTAGTAGTCGAGCTGCAACATTTTGGACAAGCTGGAGACGTGAGAGAGAGACCTGACTGACCCCAGCACAAAGCGAGTTACAGTAGTCCAGCCGGGTTGTAATAAATGCATGGACTAATTTTTCAAGGTCAAATCTGGACAGGACAGACTTGAGCTTTGCTATCTGCCTTAGCTGAAAGAAGCTTTTTTGAAGAACAGAATTTATCTGCTTATTAAACTTTCAGTCCGAGTCTAAAACTATCCCAAGATTGGTAACAGACTGTTTTAGATATGGCTGAAGGGAGTCTAGGTTTGCAGGATCAGTGACAGTGGCAGAGCTAGGGTTAAACACAATGATCTCAGTCTTCTGATCATTAAAACTCAAAAAGTTTGCAGCCATCCAAGTCTTGATGTCATCAAGACATTTTAACAAAGGGCGAATGGAGGAGGAAATGTTAGGTGTTAACGGCAGATAATCTGAGAGTCATCCGCATAACAATGAAAGGAAAGACCATGTTTCCTCAGGATAGACCCTAAGGGGAGGAGATACAAAGAAAACAGAAGGGGTCCAAGAATGGAGCCTTGCAGGACCCCGCAAGAAAGAGGCACTGAAGTAGATAGAGTGTTAGCAAAATTAACACAGAAACTCCTGTTGCTCAGGTATGAATGGAACCATTCTAACGCTGCACCAGTAATCCCAACCCAGTGTTCTAGCCGGGATAAAAGGATACTGTGGTCCACAGTATCAAATGCAGTGGTAAGGTCAAGGAGTACCAGGACTACAGACTGACCAGAGTTATTTGCCAGAATAATGTTGTTGCAGACCCTAACTAAGGCTGTTTTGGTGCTGTGTAGTTTCTTAAAGCCAGACTGAAAGATCTCAAGAATAGAATTTCCACTCAAGAACTCGTTTAATTGAGTGAAAACTATTTTCTCCAGGATCTTAGAAAGAAAGGGAAGTTTGGAGATGGGTCTGAAATTTGAGCAGATTGAAGGGTCAAGTCCGGGATTTTTTATTAAAGGAGTTACCGCTGCATGTTTAAAAGCGTCAGGGACTACACCTGTAGCCATACTGCTGTTTATAATGTCAAGAACAGAGGGACCAATGGAGGGTAGGACTTGTTTAAAAAACGATGCAGGGATAGGGTCAGCAGGGGAACCTGAGGGTTTCATATGACCAATGATGTCATTTAGAAATGAGAGGGAAATGAGAGGGAAATGGGTTCAAACTGGTTAAAGACCGATGTGGAGGGGACAAAGACAGAGGGGTCAGCTGTGGTGAGGAATCAGTGACCTGATCGACTCAACCTTTTTAACAAAGAAACTGGCAAAGTCGTCACATGTAACTGCAGAGACCTCCCTGTTGGCAGACAGGCATGGTTAAAATGGTGTTAATGGTATTGAAAAGAACGCGGGGATTGTGGCTGTTTGAGGCGATGATTTGGGAAAAATATTTGTTTTTTTCTGATTTAACAGTGGCCTGGTACTCTTTGTAACATGATTTCATCATGATAAAAGAAACGTGAAGTTTGTCCTTCGTCCATTTACGTTCGGCTTTCCTGCATTGACTTTTGGCTGTGCGAATGATCTCATTCATCCAAGGGTGTGGGGTGCACTTTGGATGCCTAATTTTTAATGGTGCAACTAGGTCAAGCACCTTAGCACAGGTCTCTTGATGTACAGTGAAAACCCCAAATTACATTACGGCAAAGACTTGCTCATCCCAAAGATCCAGTCCCCCGGCACAAACAGAGTAATATTGTGTATGTTGTTCAGTGTCAGGAGGGCTGTGATCAGTCTTACATCGGGGAAACTAAACAGCCACTGGCCAAAAGGATGGCCCAGCACAGAAGATCAACATCATCAGGCCAGGACTCTGCGGTCTACACTCATCTCCAGGCCAGCGGTCACTCTTTCAAGGATGAAGATGTTCATATCCTGGACAGAGAGGAACGATGGTTTGAGAGAGGAGTAAAGGAGGCCATCTTTGTGAAAAGAAATTGTCCATCATTAAACAGGGGTGGAGGCCTCAGGGTTCAACTGTCCCCCTCTTACAATGCTGTGATTGCTAGTATCACTCAGCCCTCTGTGAACAGTAAACAGCCATCAGTGTGCTAATGATCCATTGTTAGGCTGATGGTCCTTCTTGAGCATGTGATCAGCTGGTTTTGGTTGTCAGCAGCAAACTGGTTGATCCACTCTGAGAAGGTGCTATTTATAAGACTGAGCTGAATACAGCTCCTCAGACTGAAGAAATCTTTCGGATTAAAGACGAATTGTTTCTACATTTTTTTTTTGTTTAGCTTTGTTTTGTTTTTTGAATGTCCAGATGACCAGATTTAACATTTTTTAGATTTTTCTATTCCTGGATTATTGAGCATGCATCAGGATACTTTCTCATATTTTGTTTGGTCTGTCTTTTACCTACTTGTTTAATGCATTACATGATCATAAATGTAATAAATTTTTGCTTTTGGTCTCTGTAAATTCATAAATGTGCCTTTGGAAATTTTAGAAAAACACAATTTCTATTTATATGAAGGGACTTTTTGGTAAAAAACAAACAAACAAAAAAAAAACAATTTAAGTATCTATTAAACCATTCCATCAAAAATAAAGGCCTTAATAGGAATAAACAATGAAATTAGTTATGCTTTAAAATATGCTTTTTGGATGTCACATGAGTTTTGGTAACAGGACTAAAATAAATGCAACCATCTTCAACTTTAAAGCTTAATAAAAATTAAAATAAAATAACCTGAGATGGACCAATATCCATTTTGAATAGTTGGATATGTATATTACTAGATCCAGTTTAAAAAAAAAAAAAAAAGTAAAAAATATATTCAATTTTGGAGAGTTTACAAAACTGATTCAGTTAAAAAAAAAAAAAAGCAGTTTTGTGTTGTGCGTTTCCTTGACTGATGAAGCCTTCTGGATGGAAGGTGAAACATTTCAGTACCCAAAAAAAGTAACTGTCCAGATGACCTGACTAAAAATTGTTGGTTTGTATTCCTGGATTATTGAGCATGGACTTTGTTGGTTTCCACCACTCAATTTCTGGTCCTGGACCGAAAGAATTTTTTGGACCGTCCCGTCTGGCTCTCTGAGTCACTGAACACTGAATTCGGTTTGAAGGGGGACCAACTTTAGTCCAGTTCAAAAACGGGTCAGTTTGATGATAAAAGACTACAGAGAAGCCAGGGGAGCTACCGTCCATCAGCTTACCGGAACCGGAAACTTTTCTCCACCCACTCCATCCTTCCTGGACACTCTTTACCACATTCCCGATTTTCCTGAAAAGTTGACCCCCAGTACTTGGTCCTACATCTTTGACCTGTGCTCTTTATAGCCTGCACTTCACTATTTCATTACCAGCTTTCTTATCAAGTGTCAGAAAGGGCATCCGACATAAAACATCGGAAAAGATCGGAAGCCATAACAATCATGCGAGTTTGTCCAAACAGTTTGATTCACGAATTACAAAAATATCACAAAGTATGCAGAAGCACTTAGACTGAAAACC
>NC_056505.1:33533200-33536658 GCF_014905685.2 Nematolebias whitei
ATTTAACAGATCCCCCCCCCCCCCCCCCCCCCCCCACACACCAAAAGTAAACAAACAGGGGTCTTGTGCTGGTCTGCACCTTGTAGGAATCATGACATTGGTTCTGAATTTATTTGCTAATTCAACAAAATTTTCTTGTCGTGCATTTAAAGTAGAAATGCACCATAGACAATTCACACAAATTTTATATGACTCACAGCCAATGGAACTTTAGTTTATATTGCAATTAAGTTATTTTGATCATTTTTGAGGCATGCTCTGTTCCATTGTATGAGGTACCAGCAAATGTAACTGTTTCCTCGTTTGAATTTAAAACAAAAATGCTGTCAAGAGAAAACATGGTGTCTAAAGTCCTTCTGCAATGTTAATTTTTTGTGTATTTAGGTGTTTCAGAACTTTCTAGTTTGATACTGTTGCCTCAAAGTTTGTGTGGATGTAAGCACATTCTCACAAAGTCAACAGCCTGTGTATACATATACAAATGCTTTCGCATGGTTTGTTTTGATACATCCTGACGTGTGTGTGGAACATGGCTATTTATACAGATCATTGATATGATCATGATCCAACATACAGGATAATGGTGTGAATGCTGAAGCAGCATGAACAGAAAAAAACAGATCAAGGCCTTTTCTGTTTATTGAAAAAAAAAAAAAAGCTAAATAAAAACATAATCTAACAAATAAATGAACTCGATGGTTTTTTTCATACTGACAGATTTAACACCCATTTATGTTTTACTTGTAAGATCACTGCAGCATTAAGCATAATTATATTTAACAAACAAAAAATATATATATTTATTCAAATCAACTAGTCCAGTCATTGAAAAGCACATTCTTCATTTATTGCAGTCAACTTTTTTATTTTACTTTTAATTTATCTCTGGTTACAGTTATATGTTGTACAGCCAATTTTAGATAAAATTCAGAGTTCTTTTAAAAGTTCAAACACAAAAAACTTTTATTACACCTTTAAATGTTTTACAGAAATTGTAGGAAAGTTTCACATACAAAAGTTTAAAGTACACAAGGTAAAAATATGAATGTCCTCTAAAAACGGATGAGAAACCATTAAGTTACTGTAACAAATTCTTTCTTCTCAAATAAAAGCTAGGCCTTTTATCTCCAAATAAAAATAAACAATTGACTCATTTGCCTGCTAAATTTAACTGTTTATTTATGTTAACACTGGGGAAAAAAATTAAACCTGTGTATAAAAATGAAAGTTCATCACGGAGTGTTAACAAAACATCAGAAAGCTGGTACGGTCAAATCTAGAAGGTGTGACATCATCTGACCTAATCATGTCCACTCGTCACATAAAGTACAGAAACCTACATGCAAAACAGGAAAAATATATTTTTCAAGACAACAGAATAAAAGTCATAAAACATTCAGTGTTCCAGTAACATTTCATGGTGATTTACAGAAATAAGTCACAGTAAGTGTGTTGCATGTGGTGGCTCAGTGCTGGCCCTCACTCTGGACTCTACAGGCCACAGCTGTGATCAGAGCTGCTCCTTTCCCACTTCCATCCTCTGACTTCAGGAAGGTCACCTGACACTGCGGGGCCAAATCCTGCAGAGTTTCTTGCATGATGCTTGAGAAACTTTAGGATAAGTGGAAGAGAACACAAATGAGACTTACTATATATATATATGTATATATTTAAATCACTACTCTTTTTGAATGTTTAGATAATGTGCATTAACACATACAATTACATAACACTTTAGGAGGCAAGTTTAATAGTTTGTAATGCACGTTTGAAATGTTTTAGTCATAGATCACAAAATATTTATTTTCTTATCCAAAGAAGTTGATTGGAAAACAAAACATCAAGAAAATAGTGACAGCGAAGTCTTGAATATGAAGACCACGAGGAGGGAAACGTGTCAGGAGACAGAGGGAGAAGACGAAAGTCAAGAATGTAGGACTGAGGTTTGCAACTCTAAATGTGGGGACAATGACAGGCAAAGGTAAAGAGCTGGCTAACATGATGCAGAGAAGGAAGGTAGATGTTTTATGTGTCCAAGAGACCAAGTGGAAGGGCAACAAGACGTGCAGCATTGGAGCAGGATTCAAACTGTTTTACCATGGTGTAAATAGAAAGAGAAATGGAGTAGGGGTGGTCCTGAAGGAGGAGTTGGCAAAGAATGTAGTAGAAAAAAAAAGAGTGTCAGATAGGGTGATGTGCCTGAAGATAGAAGTAGAAGATCTGATGATAAATGTTGTCAGTGGTTATGCTCCACAGGTTGGATGTGATGAGGAGGAGACAAAAACATTTGTGAAGGATCTGGATGAAGTGATAGAGAGTACTCCAGGGAGGAGAGAGTGGTGATCAGAGCAGACCTGAATGGACATGCTGGTGAAGGAAACGGGATGAAGAAGTGATGGGTAGGTTTGGTGTCAAGGAAGGAAACCAGGAAGGACAGATGGTGGTGGATTTTGCCAAGAGAATGGAAATGACTGTAGTCAACACTTTTTTCCAAAACAGGGAGGAACAGAGTGACCTATAAGAGTGGATGTAGGAGTACACAGGTAGACTATATTATGTGTAGAAGAGGAAACCCGAGGGGGGATTGGAGACTGTAAAGTTATGGCAGGGGAAAGTGTGGCCAGACAGCATCATATGGTTGGGTGTCGAATGATTGTTGTTGTGAAGAAGAGAAAAATATTAAATCAGAGAATAAGACCAAATGGTGAAAGATGAAGAAGGAAAAATATGAGAAATTCCAAGAGAAACTGTTAAAGGGTCTGGATGGTAAGATAGAGCTTCCAAATGACTGGGCTACTACAGCAACAGTAATCAGAGAGACAGGCAGGAAGGTACTTGGTGTGTCATCTGGACAGAGAATGAATAATAAGGAAACCTGGTGGTGGAATAGTGAAGTGCAGGATGCCGTTCAAAGAAAGAGATTAGCCAAGAAGAAATATGATAGTGAGAGGACTGAAGAGAGGAGACAGGAATATAAGGAGATGGGACGTAGACCAAAGAGGGAAGTTGCTAAGGCAAAGCAGAGGGCGTACGATGAGTTGTATGGGAGATTGGACACTAAAGAGGGCGAGACAGAGGGATCGGACTGGAAAGGATGTGCAGCAGGTTAGGCTTGTTAAAGATAGGAATGATAATGTTCTAACAAGTGAGGAGAGTGTGACGGGAAGACAGAAGGTAGTAGGACCTGATGACATACAAGTGGAGGTTTGGAAATGTCTTGGAGAGATGGCAGTGAGGTTTTTGACTAATATTCAATGGCATATTTGAGAGTGAGAAAATGCCTGAGGAATGGAGAAGAAGTGTGCTGGTGCCCATTTTTAAGAACAAGGGTGATAAGATAAGATAAGACTAGATAAGATAAACCTTTATTGATCCCACAGGAAATTGATGTGCCAGAGTTTTAGTACAAATGAACATACACAAAGAATCCAAAAAAGTTCAATCTGGTCCTCTGGACA
>NC_056505.1:33539658-33561337 GCF_014905685.2 Nematolebias whitei
AATATGCTATGAGTAATGGTTATAACTCATTCAGTTGGGATCTATAAAACATTTGTGCTTTGTTAAATATTTTGTATTTATACATTTTTCCAAAGGGTCATAATATTTAATTGTTTTAATAAAAGTACACTGATGGAAATCGAGGTAGCTGACCAACACATTTTTGTTCATGTTTGTGTTTTGTTTCATGAGAGATGACTTAAACATTTGAGAATTTACAAAGGAGGTAGATTTTTTTTAAATTAATTTTCATTTTATTTTGCTTACGAAGGCACACTTTTAGATGACTGCTAGATGTTATTTTATCTAACATATTATTGTACTTTGCAACAAGGGCTTGAACAAGAACTTAAAAGTTATACTTTACTTAACATCAAAACATTTATGGAACAAATGGCTGTAATGCACTTGTAAGAGAGCAAAGAAAGGCATAGCAGCTTCATTGAGATGCTCCTCTTTAATAACATATAGGTCAGTGAGATGCTGATCTTTAATATACAGGTAAAGAGTGGAATATTGGCTGGTACAGTGCCTTGTGAAAGTATTCGGCCCCCTTGAACTTTTCAACCTTTTGCCACATTTCAGGTTTCAAACATAAAGATATAAAATTTTAATTTTTTGTGAAGAATCAACAACAAGTGGGACACAATCGTGAAGTGGAATGAAATTTATTGGATGTCAAACTTTTTTAACAAATAAAAAACTGAAAAGTGGGGCGTGCAATATTATTGGGCCCCTTTACTTTCAGTGCAGCAACTCACTCCAGAAGTTCAGTGAGGATCTATGAATGATCCAATGTTGTCCCAAATGACTGATGATGATAAATAGAATCCACCTGTGCGTAATCAAGTCTCTGTATAAATGCACCTGCTCTGTGATAGTCTCAGGGTTCTGTTCAAAGCACAGAGAGCATCATGAAGACCAAGGAACACACCAGGCAGGTCCGAGATACTGTTGTGGAGAAGTTTAAAGGCGGATTTGGATACAAAAAGATTTCCCAAGCTTTAAACATCCCAAGGAGCACTGTGCAAGCAATCATATTGAAACGGAAGGAGTATCAGACCACTGCAACTCTACCAAGACCCGGCCGTCCCTCTAAACTTTCATCTGGAACAAGGAGAAGACTGATCAGAGATGCAGCCAAGAGGCCCATGATCACTCTGGATGAACTGCAGAGATCTACAGCTGAGGTGGGAGAGTCTGTCCATAGGACAACTATCAGTCGTACACTGCACAAATCTGGCCTTTATGGAAGAGTGGCAAGAAGAAAGCCATTTCTCAAAGATATCCATAAAAAGTGTTGTTTAAAGTTTGCCACAAGCACCTGGGAGACACACCAAACATGTGGAAGAAGGTGCTCTGGTCACATGAAACCAAAATCAAACTGTTTGGCCACAATGCAAAACAATATGTTTGTCGTAAAAGCAACACAGCTCATCACCCTGAACACACCATCCCCACTGTCAAACATGGTGGTGGCAGCATCATGGTTTGGGCCTACTTTTTGTCAGCAGGGACAGGGAAGATGGTCAGAATTGATGGGAAGATGGATGGGGCCAAATACAGGACCATTCTGGAAGAAAACCTGTTTGAGTCTGCAAGAGACCTGAGACTGGGACGGAGATTTATCTTCCAACAAGACAATGATCCAAAACATAAAGACACATCTACAATGGAATGGTTCACAAATAAACGTATCCAGGTGTTGGAATGGCCAAGTCAAAGTCCAGACCTGAATCCAATCGAGAATCTGTGGAAAGAGCTGAAGACTGCTGTTCACAAACGCTCTCCATCCAACCTCACTGAGCTCGAGCTGTTTTGCAAAGAAGAATGGGCAAGAACTTCAGTGTCTCCATGTACAAAACTGATGGAGACATACCCCAAGAGACTTGCAGCTGGAACTGCAGCAAAAGGCGGCGCTACAAAGTATTAACACAAGGAGGCCAAAATATTGCACGCCCCACTTTTCAGTTTTTTATTTGTTAAAAAAGTTGGACACATCCAATAAATTTCATTCCACTTCACGATTGTGTCCCACTTGTTGTTGATTCTTCACAAAAAAAATAAAATTTTATATCTTTACGTTTGAAGCCTGAAATGTGGCAAAAGGTTGAAAAGTTCAAGGGGGCCAAATACTTTCACAAGGCACTGTAGAAAAGTGGTGAGTATGTTGGTTGGGCTAATATTTTACCTGTGAGAATGCATTTGTTTCTCATTTTGTCTTTTCTAAGATAAAAAAAAAACACTTTCAAATGTTTAATTTACTGTTGTGCAAGAGCTTCAAAGATTATGCTTCTTTATGTATTTTAATCACAGGTGATTGTCAGTTAAATTCTGAACACAAGACTGAATCCTGGTACTGACAAATGTTTGAAAATATCAACTAGAAATACTTTAGAACTGTCAACTCAACTGTAAACTAGGTTTATATTTGCAATGAGCACAGCTCTGAAAAATTAGAAGCCGAACTTTCCATCAATTGGTCAAATTGTTTCTAATTTTAGATTCTTATGAATTGTGCAGACTTTTTTTAAAATTATTATAAAAAGGCCTTACAAAACCATTTCATTCAAGTTACTTAAAAACAGATTGGTGTGTAGAGTGGCCCAGGTTCTGAACCTTACCTTTTATTTTATTGTGCAAATAGATGAAAAAAAAAAAAAAAATCACCCAGAAAGTAACAAAAGGTTTTGTACAATATACTATATGTTGGTTGTTAAATTACGTTTAGATGTGCATATTGTATTAAACCAAAGAACGATAGTGGTTTTCTTATATGATGAGCTGCTTGTTAGGAAAATATTTTTAATGGGGTCTTGCTGGTTGTCTGATAAAAAACAGTTTTAGGTAATTGTGCTAGAAGATGTGACAACCCCACAAATACTGAGTACTGTGTCCCCATCACTGTAATCACTGAGAATACTTGTAATGTGACATAAGTAATAATTCTCTGCTCCTTGGAACTACAGCTCAGCCTGTCGTGGCTTTGTTCATGTCAGAGATAATTCTCAGTTATCCCATGCCTGATACACTGAAACTGCTAGTGAGCTAACCTTTTCAGAACCTTCTTCGTTGCTGCTCTTCCCATGTATGGCTACCATTTCTAAGCCTTGATCGGGAAGACTTCTACCTTTGTGGACCACCACACAGCCCACCCTCGAGCTCCTGTTCTCTTCTGGTGTTTCACTCAACTTGTTGTCATTGTGCACACGATTTCTCAGACCTAGTACAAAGTTGCCATGGTTGTTGGAGCCTTCTCCTAATTCAGTACCTTGACCTGGCGCTCGCACAGACCTTCCTCTTCTTCCCCACCTGGACATTCTGCACCACACCTGCATGAGGCAGCAGAAGGGCTTTGTTTTACACACGGCCTGGAAGCCCCTCTTAAAGTTCTTATTGTAGTAGCCGTAGACAATGGGGTTCACACCAGAGTTGGAGAAAGCCAGCCAGTGAGCGAAGGGGAAGATGTAGCTGGTCATAAGGTCCAGCTGCTCCCTGTCCAAGCCACCGTAATCTGCCATCATCATGAGGGTCCAAAGGGGCAACCAGGACAGCATGAAAAGCAAAGCTACCACAATGAGCATCTTGATGACCTTGATCTTTTTCTGTGAAATCACTGGTTGAATATGTCTCCTGCCTCCTGCCTGGACCATGGCGTGGTCCCGTTGTGGTTCTCTGTTCGCAACCGCAGAGGAACACAGTTTGACTCCGATGCTCACATACATCAGCATGATCACCGTGAGAGGAACCAGGTAGATATGAGCAAACAGAACAGCTGTGTACACCTTCCTCATCTGAGGGTTGGCAAAGTTTTCGTAGCAGGTGTACAAGGGCAGTGTGTGATTCAAGTCATCATTGTACACCATGTAATGAAAGGGAACTTTCTCCACAGTTAGTGCCACTGCAGCAGGACACATGATTAACACCGCCAACACCCAGACGGTCACAATGGCTACCTTGGAAACGAGCAGAGTCAGCTTTGGTTGTAGAGGGTACACAATACAACGAAACCTGTAAAAAGAGCATTGATACAGATTAGCAAGTAGACATAAATCATAATCAAAGACAAAATGATACAATTAAAATTGGTTTATTGTTTCCTCTAATATTTCATTAAATGTCAATGTTAGTTGTTGGACCAGACTGCATTTTGGTTCAGACTCACAAATGTCAGATTACTCAGTGATCACACTGTGACTTCTCCGTCCACAATGAACAATAAAATAATAAGCTGTTATCCTATGATTGTCTTTAGTACCACCTTTGTTGATTTGAGTGAAATATTAGAACTCATTTTTGTTTAATGTGTTACTGTAAAAAACAGGTGTTTCGAAATAAAAATGAGTGCTTTCCTGCACGTTGTGCTGTGATCAGATGACAAAAGTGAATTAGTTCATTTTAAATAAAATCATAGCAAAGAAGAAATACAGCGTCTAGATCAAACATGGGCAGATATGGACAGATATGGCCCCTTGAACAATCTCCATTCAACCCCCATAATTCTCAATTGGAATAGAAACTTTTTGATTAATAACATGTTTTAAGTGTTTCTAGAACTAGACTGATTCTTAAAGACTCCAAAAAGCAATATTTACGTATTTATGTTTTTATTGATTTATTTTATTTTTCTTAATTAAGCTAAGAAATATGTTGCCATAAGAGTCATTTTACAGAGAGTAGGTCTTATATTCCTAAAGCAGAATGAGAAGACTTTTTTTTTTATCAAGCAAGGCTGAAAAAATGTCTTCCAGATTATAAGTGTTCAAGAAAAATTGTTTTCCAATTCTCCAAACGGACTTGTGATTCTTAAAATATCTTAATTTAGTCCTCTGGGAAAAACATGTTGCCCACCCCTGGTCCAGATGATCATTTTAAGCTTATCAAGACATATCTACAAAATCCAAGTGTTTTCGTATGTTACAAAAATCTAAATCTGCAATGTTAAATGAGGAAAATTATATTATTTTTATACAAGCTGAGGTTAACTGGGCTACAGCCCAGTACACACAAAATCACAGAACTTGACCATGAAAAAAAACGAAATTCAACAGTAAAATGTAAAATATAGTATTGTAATCATTTCTATGTGACTACAATCAAACAAATTTGGATTTTCTCACCAAAACAAATAATTTTTTGAATATATTTTATGACTCACAGTGAAGGAGAAAAGTGAGAGAATCCTTCATAGTCTTTTATCAGTTGTGTTATCAATCATGTCAAAGAAGTCATTTAAAACACAAATTGTCAAAACAAGTCTAGATTTATGGCATAATGCTACTTTTACAGCTAAACAATACACAAATTTGGCGATTTGTGAGAACAACATTTTTGTTTGTTTTAGCAACACAATTGACTGGAACCGTAAGAAGACATGTCAATCATTTAATGACCTGTTGTAAAAATGTTGGATTTTATACCTGGATTATTGAGCATGGACTTTGTTGTTTTCAACCAGTTTGACAAGACTGTCAACAAGGAAGAGGGCCAGCAATGGAGGAGGGGGCGTACCAAAGAGACCATCTTATCACAAGCAGAACTGGAAGAATCAGTTTTGTTGTGCGTATCCTTGACTGATGAAGCCTTCTGGACCCCAGGCGAAACATTTCAGCACAAAAAACAGAAACTGTCCAGATGACCTGACTGAAAAATGTTGGGTAGAATGCAACGGTTTGCAAATCTAATAAACCCTTATTTATTTACAATAGAACAATGTAAATATAACATTTTTAAATTTAGAAAGGTATAGAGTTTTTTTTTCTTCAGGAAAAAAACTAGGTAATTTTCAATTTGATGGTAGCAGCACATTTTTTTAAAAGTTAGGAGTGTAAGAGTTTTTCATTTGTTATCACTTTTAAACTATTCCTGTACTTCTGTGCATACAAAGCAAAAAGTTTCTGATACTATCAGTCCACATCCGAGCCGATAGTAATTCTCTGTATTTACATAAGCTGTTTTTACTTAGAACTGTTTGTTAAAAACCAAACATGTCAAAACGTATCAACTAGTATTCCAGCACTGTCATTGTTTTTCTCCTCACCCTTAAACTGATACAGATGGTGTCAGAAACTCATTACAATAACCATTTAATCAACTGAGCCTGTACAAGATGTTTTGTTCTGATCAAAGAGTGTTCCAAGCCAAACACTTATGTGTCACTCTTACCAAATAAAAGCCAGTTCTAACAGCAAGGCTTTGGAGTTCACCTCTGGTTTCAGACCAGAGGCAGATTTCCCTCCTTGCAAGGAGCATTGGCCAAAAACCTTACTCTGTCCTGTGTGGTGTCTTTTTTTCTGTTGGGTATGAGAGAAAATACCTAACAAGGAGGGGCATCAGAAGGCTAACAACTGCAGGAGATGTTTGCACATAATTAGGTTAATTGGCAACAGGTCAGTAAGAGAACTGGGTATAAATAAAGCATTTTAAAGAGGCAGGATCTCAAAGTAAGGAAAGGCAGAGAAATCCCAGTTTGTGAAAAACTGTCTAAAAATAGAGCACAAGTTCAGAATAAAATTTCTCAATGGAAAATTAAAAATACTTAAAATATCCATTAATCTACAGTATGTAATATGATCAAAATACTTAAAAAATCTGCATGAATATCTGAGTTCAAAGGACAAGGCTGAAAGTCAGTACTGGATGATCTTTGTGCCCTCAGGAGCTACTGCATTAAGAACAGGTCTGATTACAGTCATTGTAACATCCACAAATTCTGGTAAAGCTCTATAATGCAAAGTAGAAACCATACGTGAACCGGTATGTTATTGGTCTCGGGAAAACTGGGGGGAGGCTGAGGCATGTAGCAGTGCAGCCATCTTGGGACAAGAAAATTGCTGGTTTGTTTCCATGCTTGCCAATATGCTGCAGTGTTCTGGAGCAAGCAGTGGGCAGCATAGTATACCAGACCATGAACACATGCAGATTAATGCTCTATCATGCAACGAAGACGCTATGTGAGAACACCAACTGTAAACAACCTTTATTTTCTGAATCAAAGCTCATTTAAAATGCACTGAAGAAATGTGGGAAAACGGTTACGTACTATAACCCCAGATTCTATGAGTATAGGCGCAGCCCTTTAAGGCTGTCGCTAGTGGGTTTATCCCCTTCGCGCGCAGCACTGAAAACTTTAGTCCGCGCCCACCAGCTGTGTGGGTCCCACCCCCGGTCTGTATAAATTTCAGTGAGATCGGGCAATCGGCTCCCATTTTTTTTCAGCCAGCTAGCACTGCAGAACGAAGAAGATGTCCAGCACCATCTGCCTGTGCCCGTCCTGCCAGACCGGCTACATCATAAGCTTTGACCGGCACAACATTTGCGAAGGATGCCTGGGTCTCAGCCACGCCGACCTCGCCACCTCCTGCCTTCCCCGTGAGCTCCTCCCGAGAAGAAGCAGCGACGAGCAGCCTTGTTCAAGGTAAGTGCTGAGGAGTGTTTTTCCGTGGCGGGCTGCTACTCGCTGGACAATGCCACCGCCTTTTCTAACGCATTTCCGCACAGTGAATCGGATGATTCCTCCGAAAAAGGCGATGCTGGCAGCAGCCCCGCCGAGTGTTTTTTCTGTGGTGGGACGCTACTCACTGGATGACGCCATCACCTTTTTTGACGCAAAGTCGCACAGTGAATCTGATGATTCCTCAGAGAAAGGTGATGCGGGCAGCAGCCCTGCTGCTCCCTCCCTCCTGGAGAGCGTAGTGACGGAAGAAGAGCGGCCGAGAGAATGCTCAGCCACCTCGGGTCTTCCCACGTCGGCGACCACACCGCTCCCAACCGTCGACGCCCTCCTCTGGAGCTGCCCAACATAATCCAGGAGGCTGCTGACACAAAGGGATTTTCTGTCCCTCTCCTTCCTATTCCATTTGAATTTCTTTTTTGGGAAACTGCCATTCACATCTGCCATAACGGAAGCTGAGTCAGAGTCAGAGTTCCTTTATTGTCGTTCATACCACATGTGGTACATGTGGCGGAATGAAATTATGTACACAGGATCCCAGTTACATTCAACAATAAAATGTAAAAGAAAAACAGTAATAAGATCTAAGGTATGAACTAAGAAAAACATCAACTAAAAATACGCTAAGCACTAATAGCATAAAAACAAAAACAATACGTCGAACAGCAGCATGAATGTGAGTCTGTGTGAGCAGATGAGCACGCATGAACACAGCAACATGAAACAGATCAGCAGCAACATGAAACAGATCAGCAGCAACATGAAACAGATCAGCAGCAACATGAAACAGATCAGCAGCAGCAGGATGTGATTTTTCACTGTGATTAACCTGGTTATGGACAGACCAATTCCGAAGTCCCCTGACTCTGGTTCCCCTCTTCAAAAAGTGGGACCGGAGGGTGTGCTCCAATTACAGGGGCATCACTCTCCTCAGCCTCCCTGCTAAGGCATATTCCAGGATACTGGAGAAGCAAGTCTGATTGTTGTTCGAACCTCAGATCCAGGAGGAGACCCAGAGGAAGACCCAGGACACGCTGGAAGGACTATGTTTCTTGGCTGGCCTGGGAACACCTTGGGATTCCCACAGAGGAGCTGGCCCAAGTGGCTGGGGAGAAGGAAGTCTGGGCCTCCCTACTTAGGCTGCTACCCCCGCAACCCGACCCCAGATAAGCGGAAGAAAATGGATGGATGGATATTTAAATGATATTTTTACAGTATCCAGTATTTTGAAATTTATAATGTTTGCTGATGATACTTTTTTTTCTGGAAAAATATGGATGGACTAATACAAATAGTAGAAAAAGAGTTAGCTGAGTTAAAAAAAAGTGGTTTGATTATAAAAACTATCTTTAGATGAAAAAAAATCCTAAATTTATGGTATTTTCTGGTAATCGGATTTACAATAATGTAAAATTACATATAAATGGAGGTGAAATTGACAGAGTTTATGAGATAAAATTTTAGGTATCATTCTGGACAACAAACTTAGTTTGGAAGCCTCATATTGAATATATTAGAAATAAAATTACAAAAACTATTTGAATATTGTTTAAAATAAAATATTTAATAAATGTAAAAGTCTTGCATATTATACACTCTTCCTTGGTCATGCCCTATTTGTCATATTGCTCAGAAATATTGGGAAATGCAAATAAACAACTATTGACATATTAGTAAAGTTACCAAAAAAAAAGCAATTAGGCTTATTAATAAAGTGGGATATTGTGAAACAACTAAAAAACTTTTTATTCAAAGTAATACTTTACAAAAAATTATTGACATTGTTTATATAAAAATAATGGAAATAATGTATAAAGCACTGAATAAAAGTCTTCCTTCTGGAATTCAGAAATTATTGACATAAAGAGAGAGTAAATGTAATTTACGAGGTTTGTTAATATTTGAACTAGCTAAAGAGAAAAGTAAAGTAAAATCTAGATGTATTTCAGTTATTGGCATGAAACTGTGGAATGAACTGAATGATGATCTCAAATTATGTGCTTTTCTGGTGAGCTTTAAAAGAGCCTTAAAATGTAAATTTATAAAAGCTTATACTGTTATGTTGATGTATATATGCAATGTGTAACCATGTATGTACTGTATGTAATGTGAGTATGTGTATTTATGTATATACATGCATATTTAAATATAAACGTGTGTATGTGTACTTATGTATGTATCTGCATGGACAGTAGATATCATTCATTATATAGACTGCTGAGTCTATGGTGTAAGCAAATATAAGCCTTGGGTTCAGCCTATTCCTTTTTTGATAAATTATTGATTTGTAATTTGCATTTTATATTGTTTTCCTTTTTATAATGTTAATTTACCGAAAATAAAGTTGAGTTATACTGTAAATGGATTGTACTTAAATAACGCCTTTCTATCTTATCGAGATACTCGAAGCTCTTTACAACACAATCTGTGCCTCATTTACCCATTCATACAGCACTCTACTAGATCTATACAAAGCTAATTTGACAAATCATTCTAAAGAGACTAATCGGTGAGTTATCACATTCAGACACTGATGGGACACACATGAGAGGCAATGAGGGGTTCAGTGTCTTGCCCAGCGACACTTCAGCATGTGACTGCTGGTGGATTCGAACCTCCAACTCTTGCATTGGAGGACGACTGCTCTAACCACTCAGCCACAGCCGCCCACTCGGTGAAGATCTTAGCATCTTGTAGCTGATTATATACTGAATCAATAAGTGGCAGAGGGTACTTATTCTTTATGATTATTTGGTTTAATCCCCTAAAGTCGATGCAGTATCTTAAAGGTCTTATCTTTCTTAGAAACGAAGAAGAACCCTGCACCGAGGGGTGCTGTGGATGGATGGATGATTCCAAAGTTTAAAGATTCTTCTTTGTATGCTACTGTATGTATTGAGTTGAGGTGGAGATCTGGATGAAGATGATGAGCATGCAGATGAGCCTCCCTGAGACGGTTTCTGACAGTTTGCGCAGAAATTCTTTGGTTATCTAAAGCGATTGTTGCAGCAGCTGTCTGGGTGGCTGGTCTCAGATGATCTTGGAGGTGAAGATGCTGGATGTGGAGGCCCTGGGTTGGTGTGATGACAAACGGTCAGCTGTTGTGAGGTTGATTGGATGTATGGCTATATTCTCTGAAACGCCTTTGGAGACAGCTTATGGTAGAAAAATGAACATTCAATTCACGGGCAACAGCTCTGGTGGACATTCCTGCAGCCAGCGTACCAACTCACACTCCCTCAAAGCTTGCTACATTTGTGGCATTGTTCTGTGGGATAATACTGAACATTTAAGCATGGCCTTTTATTGTGGTCAGCCTAAGGCACACCTGTGCAGTAATCATGTTGTCTAATCAGCATCTGGATATGCCACACCTGTGAGGTGGATGGATTATCTAGGTAAAGGAGAAGTGCTCTCTAACACAGATTTACACTCATTTGTGAACAATGTTTGAGAGAAAAACACCTGTGTACATAGAAAAAGTCGGATTTTTAAGTTCAGCTCATGAAAAATAGTTGCGTTTATATTTTTGTTCTGTATATGTTCCATTGTGAATAAAGTTTACGTTTATGGGATTTGCAAATGATTGCATTCTGTATATATTTACATTTTACATTACTTCAACCTTTATTTAGAGAGGTTAATCCCACTGAGCCTCGGGGACTCATTTACAAGAGAGACCTGATTTTAACAAAGAGTGATGACAACAGTAGACAACAATAGACAATCATAAAGAATGCATACAAAATGAGGAGAACAAATGAAGGAAACTATTATATAAAAAAACTAAACAAAAACAGCTAGATTGTAAAGCGATGTAGAAAACTAAAAACAGGAACATATCATGACATGACATCCCAAATAATTTGGAATTGTGGTTTTACAATTAGCCCTGTGATGGACTTGCGACCCGTCCAGGGTGTACCCCGCCCCTCGCACAGTGATTGCTGGACATGGGCACCAGTGACCCCCGTGACCCAAAAATGGAATAAGCGGGTAAAGAAAATGGATGGATGGATGGATGGATGGTTTTACAATTAAGCACTTTTTTCCTCATCCATGATGAAAAAGAACCGGCACCCTTACACAATAATTTCCTTCTTTCTTTTTATTTTTTGCACTTCTGTCTTTAATTGTAATGTGATTACCCAATCAGAGTGAAAATAGGTTTTTTTTTGTATGTGTTTCTGTATAGTAAAGTTAAAATCTAATAAATTACTGTTTTAAAGTGTTGTTGCCTGTAGATTTGCATGTTAGTAATAAAATGTTGCTCAAGCTTCCTCAACAATGTTCAACAGAGTCAGAAACAGTACTGTGGAGTCAGAATCTCACTACTTCTTTATAAATATTGAGCTGGTAACAGTTGCTAGGTTTGTGAGCACACCGTGTACAAACCTTTCAACGGCAATGGCCACCAGGGTAAAGACTGAAGCCGACACGGAGACTCCCTGCACAAATCCGCTCATCTTGCACACCACATTAGAGAAAGGCCATCCTGCAAAATAATAAAAAATAAAATCACCTCTTAAGCAACAAATTCCCATGTAGAATTTGCAACTCTTTGTTTTAGAAACTCTTATAAGATTTTTACAGCTGACTTAGATTGAAGATTTCAACTTCATTGTGGTGGATACAGGCATCAAGTTTTGATGACATGCATACTAGTTGCCATACTAGACTTCTTACTATTTTATTATTTTGGGGGAGTCACACAATTTCACGCTCCATCTCTATAGGTGATTTGATGAATGTGGACAATGACAAATCTCTCACACGTCTCGTCAAAATAAGCTTTCTTGTTGTTCTTCTTTAGCTGCTGTGAGCATCTTAATGAATTGTATCATCACACACATGTTGTTGATCCTCAAACCAGTCTGGTCACAAAATTGTGGGCTGCATGCAGGTGACATTGTGCATGAACACATTCGTCTACTATTAATAGTTAAATATAATACTTAAACTATTAATATCTTTGATTTTTTTCCCCTCAGAAATATTGCTTATTGTCAGAAGTCACCACTTCTAACCACATGACCAACAACCTCAGTAAACAATAATAAAAAAACCCTCATGTTTAATAATAGCTTCTTCTTTATCTTTTAAAATGTCCCACTTTTTAACCAGAAAATCATTATTCTTTTTTTTTTTTTTTTTGTATTTAAATCCGTTGTAATAATGAGGCCTGCAGGCGAGTTATTTGTTTACTGTGCTCGCTCTCATTTGACACCTGGAACAGACTGTGAGTCAGTACAGAATGGTTTCTGTACATCAGCATCTGACAGGTGTAGGTGCTTGAAATGTAACAATGTGTTGCAGGGAAAAAATAAAAGTCACACTTATATAAACAAATCATTTTATATGTTTGGTCAAAAAAAACAAACAGATCAAGCAGGTAGAGATGAGAAAAAATAGTTAATTCTTTAATTATATATATTTTTTGCAGTACACATTGAAAAACAAGTCTCATGAATCCAAACTCAACACAAGGATTCAATGCAGCATTTAGTGCCAGAGACAGTCACTATCTTATCTTATCTTATCTTATCTTATCTTATCTTATCTTATCTTATCTTATTGTATCTTATTGTATCATCATATCTTATTTTATCTTAATTACCTCTTATTTCATTTATTGCATATCTCTCATGTGTAGGTATTTTAAAATACCCTCTATGATAATCTGGTTGTACAGTCGAATTGAACCATGGTTCATTTCTAGATAGTGCTTTATTGCCATTTTTAATTCACACATGCACAGTCTTCTTTATTTTCTGTATCCATAAAATTAATGTTTATCCATCCATCCATTATCTTTACCCACTTCTTCCTTTCTAGGTCCTGGGGGTCGCTGGTGCCAGTATCCAGCAGACACTGTGAGAGAGTTGGGGGACAACCTGGACAGACGTCCAGTCTATCACAGGGACACATAGAGACAAACAACCATTCACACTTTCACTCATGCTTAGAGATCATTTTAGAGTTACCAGTCAGCCTAGCATGCATGTTTTTGATCCGAGTTATATATCACATATCAGTGTCTTGACACCTGAAGACATTTTGTCTAATAAAGGTGCCAGTAAGAAATGAAACCACTGACTAGCTTAGAAGTTTAATTAGATGAAACCAGTGTGAAACTCACATTGCAGACTGGCCAAAAATTTATTTTGGTATTATTCTTATTACCGGGACATGGAAGCGTTTGACAAATTTGATGTCTCCACAATTCTCTTTCATATATTCTAAAAAATATTTTCAGATTCTGGAGGCCTGGAGTTATAATGAACTATGATGCAACACTTATTCTGAGTTAGCTGTAATACGTCTTCATTTAACACGAGGGTCTCACTTATTTTCCTGTAAACCTCTCCTGTTATTGAAGCATTGTGCATGAAACTTTTTTACAGTTACTACGTGCACATGCTCAGTGTCACTACTTTGTGAAGCATCATGGTCTAGATATTTTCATGCCTACTTCCAGATCCACTTAGTCTAAACAGTGTTCGTACTACCAATGCTTCAGCTGTGCTCTGCATTCACATGACAACTTTGCATGTTGAGGATATTTTATCATCACAACATAAAATACCAGTAAAACTAATTTATTACTCTTGCATATGAAAGACAGTTTAAATAGAGATAAATGCCACCCTTGAATGTATTTGGCCCATGTGGTGCTGGATTTTATGCATGTGCATTGGTAACTAAAAACTATGAAATGTATGTCTACAGTAAATGAACAAAACTTCACACATTAAGTGAATATTTATCACCTTACACCTCTTTATAACAACTGCTGCAGTCAGTTTGACGACAGCTAACTGTACTGTCGTCACCTGGGATCAAGTCAAAACACCCAAACTAAAGTGGCAAAGCCATTTTTAGACCATTGTGACCCTGGTGTGTACACCACGCACTTGCTCAGTAGTCAAGTTAGCTTTGTAGATTTCTGCCACTGAATCACAAAGCTGTGAGCTGCCAGGCAAAAAAAAAAAAAAGCCCATCAAAAATAAATAGATAAAAACAACAACTGTGCTCAATTTGATGTAATTATATGACATTTTACAGGCTAGTAATGACACCTAACGAGAGCTGCTATCGGCTGAGAATGTCATCAGTTTGTTTATGCTGTGATAAAGTATGAAACATTTCCTGTCAACAAGTCCTCATCGATGAAAAACAGGTTATGAATTCTTTGCATTTCTTCAATTCAAGTGAAAAAAGGATTCCACAACAATCAATATTTGTTTTAGCAAAATCAATGAGGGAAACACGCAATTAAGAAAGTCTTTATAGAGCTTTTAAGATTATTCAGTTAATCCCAGTCAAGCATTACTGCACAAAATAAATCTTTGTGAAACCTTCAGGCACACAGCTGGTGGACCGGCAGCAGAGGAGTGTTTGAAACAAGCAGTCTGTGAGCACATGTATGACAACAACTCATTTTTAATGAGGAAACAATACAAACAGCACGACAAACTGGCAACCCAGTGGGCAGTTTGATCATACGAGGAAGCTCGACCAGTAAGTTCAGATCATTTGGCATTGTTGTTCCAACTTCTGTTACCAATTATATTATAAAGTTGTAGCAGATTTTTTAAATCAGAAGTCCAATAATGATTTAACGATAAGTCAATATTGATTAGTACCAACACAAATAAATGTTTCAGCATGAAGAAAGGATTGTAAATAATTTAAATTAAATACCCAACATTTTTCAGTCAGGTCATCTGGACAGAGCATGGACTTTGTTGTTAAATTAAATACATTTCAAAGCTGCACATTCTTCTCTACTAGCCATTTTATCCTTTGTGAACTGCATGTGTAGGCTCCAGACGCTCATGCTTAGTCTTGCTTTATGATTTATCAAACCTTCTGGGGGGTAAATTAAGCTCTTTTTAGTTGTTAAAGATAATTCTTTGAACAGGTGCTGCTGGCAAAATGTGAAACATCATCAAGATCAAAATCTATTTGCGTTTGAACTTTTGAATGTTTGAACAAAAGTGTTGAGGATAACTCACAGCTAGTACCATATCAGATCTTAGTGTTGTTATGTTGTTTATTTGTTATATGCAGGTTAATATAAGGTCAGCAATGCAATGAAATGTTCAGGATGAGAAGAACCAATTCGACTCACAAAACAACAAAAAAACATTTTTTAATCCTGCAATAAAGGTACAAAATAAAGTACCAAAAAGTGAAAAAGAAATATAATATATACATGGTTCAAAAGAAATACAGTAAACAGCAACATGGTAGAATATGATTGTGCAAGTAGGATGAATTTGTATAAATAAGTATTTCAAGGTAGTAATATACGCTTAAATGCACATGATGTATACTGCACATAACTAACATAAACTACACAGGTTGTATGACAGATTATTGCACAGGTAGTGAGTAACACTGAGATGAATTATGATGGTAAGGTAGCGACATACATGATACAGCCACATAGTGCAGCAGCAATAAACATATTAGGTGTCATAGATGTGGCTTGGTGCAATGTTATTGTCAAAATTTCAGTACTATTTTTTCTTCTATTTTATCTTTGAATGGTGTTCCTATTGAGTTTGTTGATTTTTATCTTGGGTATCTTGGTCGATTCACTTCTCTCTTTTAAGCCCCACTTCAAAAATGTAGTAAAGAAACTGAACATAAAACTGGGTTTCTCTTTAAGAAATAGATTCTGTTTAACTCTGAACACTAGTAAAAGCCTTGTAACTGTGACTGTCCTTCCCTCCATTGACTACATTGACATTATCTACATGAACGCTCCTACAAGCACCCTGCAGATGTTGGACACTATCACGGTGCGATAAGATTCATAACCGGCTGTAACTACTGTACCCACCATTGCACCCTGTATTCACTGGTTAACTGGTCATCATTAACTTCACGCAGACTCTCCCACTGGTACATTTTCATCTTTGAATCACTTCTTGGTCTGTTGCCTTCATACATCTCCTCCTACATGTCACTTTGTCAGTGCAGCTACAGTGTGCGCTCTCAGGACATTATTACCTGCAGTGTTCCCTCAGTGAGAACTGAATTAGGCAAAAGGGCCTTCTCCTACTCCGCTTCTGTTTCCTGGAATTGCTAGCAAATGATCTGAAGTTGTCGACTTTGACCTCTCTAAGTGGCTTCAAACATCTGCTAAGTTCATGGCAAAAACCAACGCAGTCATGTTCCTGTTTTTAGTATTTTACATGCAGTATTTTTAATGCAGCTGTTTTGGTTTCATTTTTTAAAATCATTTTTCGTATTTAGATGATACAGTGGTGGTGAGATGCATCACAAACAATGAGTCCAGCTACAGGCAGGAGGTGGAACACCTGGAGAGCTGGTGCAAAGAGAATAACCTTCACATCAATGTGAAGAAGACAAAGGAGATGATTGTGGACTTCAGAAGGAACAAAAACACCTACACCCCCCTGAACATAAGAGGATCTGTGGTAGAAGTGGTCTCCAGCTACAAGTACTTGGGTGTACACATGAATGACAACCTCAGCTGGAGCAACAACACCACCAGCCTGATCAAGAAAACTCATCAGAGACTCTACTTCCTCAGACGGCTGAGACGAGCTGGTCTGGGAAGCTCAGTCCTCACCTCCTTCTACAGGTGTGCAGTGGAGAGCATCCTGTGCTCCAGCATCAACGTGTGGCATGGAGGCTGCACAGCTGCAAAAAGAAAAGCTTTGCAGAGAGTGGTGAAGGCTGCACAGAAGATGTTGGAGTCAGTCTCCCCACCATCACAGACATCTACACCTCCAGATGCAGGAACAGGGCCACCTGCATCATGAAGGACCCCACTCACCCAGCACACACACTTTTTGCCCAGCTCCCCTCAGGAAGGAGGTTAAGGAGCATTAAGTGTAGAACCACTAGACTGAGGAACAGCTTCTACCCTGAGGCTGTTAGACTCATGAATCTCTAACCAGAATAATCACTGTGAAAAAATCACATCATGTTGCTGCTGATCTGTTTCATGTTGCTGCTGATCTGTTTCATGTTGCTGTGTTCATTTGTGCTCATCTGCTCACACAGACTCGTGCTGCTGTTTGACGTGATGTTTTTTATGCTATTAGTGCTTAGTGTATATTTAGTTGATGTTTTTCTTAGTTCATATCTTAGATCTTATTACTGTTTTTCTTTTACATTTTATTGTTGGATGTAACTGGGACCCTGTGTACATAATTTCGTTCCACCACATGTACCACATGGGGTGCGAATGATAAATAAAGAACCTTGAATCCTTGAATCCTATTTACTCTTCATTTTTTATGCTTTTCATATGATTGTCTATTGTTGTCTGTACCTCATCTGTTTCTTTGTGTTAAAATCAGGTCTCTCTTGTAAACGAGTCCTCGAGGCTCAATGAGACTAACCTGTATAAATGAAGGTTGAATTAATAATTGTCAAGAGTTCAGTCATCTGACAGCTTGTGGATAATAACTGTCTTTGAGTCTTTTCATGCGCGAGGGAAGACTCCTGTTTCGTCTACCTGAGAGTAATAGATGGAAGAGTCCTTGTGCTGGGTGGGTGTGGTCCTTAATGATGCTGCGTGCTTTACGCAGACATTGGCTCTGGCAGATGTCCTGGATGGTGTGGAGACCAGTGATGTCCTCTGCTGTTTGCACCACCCTCTGTAGAGCTTTCCAGCTCTGACTGGTGCAGTTCATGTACCACCCTGTGATGCAGCCTGTCAGCAGGCTCTCAATGATGCACCTGTAAAAGTTGGTGAGGATGCTGGTGTTTGTACCAAACTTCTTTGGTCTTCTTAGGAAGTAGAGTCTTTTTCGGGCTTTCTTGACCACGGTGTCTATGTAATGTCCAGGACAGATCCTCAGTGATGTGAATGCTGAAGAACTTGAAGATGCTGACCTGCTCTACCTCAGCGTTGTTTATGTAGATGCTGGAGTGCTGGCCTCCATGCTCACCTTCACTATGGGAGATGGGTGTTGGTATGTGTTTGCAAATGTAGATAAGCTATGATGGCCATCTGGTTAAATCTGGTTAGCTTCAAAAGTTAATCACAAAGGCCGAACCAAAAAGCACAGCTGGTTCATCTGACCTTCAAGCCTTCAGGCAGCACAGCTCGAGGAATTATCATGCTGATCAATACAGCCAGACAGTTTCAGACATACAGTATAAGGAAAAACACATTGCTAAGGCAAATTATTATTATTATTTTTTCATTTAGCCTTTATTTATCCAGGTAGTCTCATTGAGCCACGAGAACTCATTTTCAAGAGAGACCTGTTTAGGGAGCAGATGGTGGGGGTTGGGGGCCTTGCTCAGGGGCCCAGGGTGGTGTGAATGAGGGTGGAGGGAGGTGTGGGTGTTTCATCTTTTCCACCCACATTTTGATGTTGACGGTACCGGGAGGTGAACCTGCGATTTTCCAATCACAGGCCCATCTTCTAACCTCTGCGCCACCACTCCCCCACAATTTAATTTGTTGCTGCGCTGAGAAATGTAACCAGACTGTAAAAATATGAGAAGGAAGCTTTGTATTAACTCTGAACTTAAACACGAATGACCTCAGGACACAAACTGATCTCAGACAGACAGTAAGACAGTGGACACTCTGTGGACAAACAAATCCATGTTTCAGATATTTTAAGGGATTCTTTGTGCCAAAGAGAAAAAAGCTCCAGTTTGTTTCCAGCAAAAGGTGACAGATCATCTGTGATGATATGAAGTGCATTACTGCTCATGACATTTGCATATGTGTGATATTTGTGAATCCGAAGTATTTTATAGAATTTTATAAGGACGTATGCAGTAACCATAACAAACTCTTGTCCTTGAAGGCCATGAATATTTTATCAGAACAATGCATGCAAGCTGTCATTCTTCAAGACAATAGTGTGACTTTGTAGAAACAGAGGTCTGGATTCACCAATATTTAACTGTGGGTGGGGTCTGCATCATCTTTCTTTTGCATGCCCCTCCCAAATTGCATTGTTTTAGCACAAAGCAAACCAAATAGCATTTTTACAAAGAAACACACTTATCAAGTTTAGCAGGTGTGAAGAATTAGCGTTTTTTTAAATGGTCAAAACATCTCATCCCAATGACCATCTGTCACAAACACATCAGCACCAAAAGTGACAGAAAGACAGTGGAAGATGGTTTCTGGCTGTGAGATCCAGATCTTAATAGATGAACTAACTACAGAGAAATTTCTTAAAAGATAATGAGCAATGTGACTGTATCAGGAAAAAAAATCCTGTTCAAGGTGGTATTTCTAAGTCAATTAAAGTTGTTTTGAGCTTCATTTAGCACCCTCACTTAAAAACAATCTTTGTGGACTATAAGCTTTGTGCTGTGTGGGTGGGTCTGATCATCATCATTTGTACTACAGTAAGTAGACCAAGAGAGGTGCACTAAGGAAGCACGGGGATGGGGAACGCAATTTAATTTTACAATTTGTTTTGAAAATTGATTTGTAAATACAGTAAGGTGTAACAGTCATCGCTGAAAAACAGGATTCCTAATAATTTTTTTCTGTCACTCTTTGTGAAGGCAGGAGCGCAGCGGATTGCTAAGCTTCCTCTTTTTTCTTCAGAGATACAATTACCACCAGTGCCATCTGCCACCAGGAAACAGTAAATAACTGATGCTAAATGTGTGTTGCAAAAAGTGCTGGTGTTTGAGAATCAGAGGCTTTTTGACTTGCCAATTATTTCTGGTGGACAAAAATAAACTATTCGTTTATTACATACTCAAAGAGGATAAACTCGAGAACAGGAGAAGATTTTTAACCGGTTTTACTTGCAAGGGTAGACTTTCACAACAGGTTACACAGATGTACAGTAGTCTCTCTCTTCTTTGCGGTTTGCTATATCATAGATTTTCAAAGTAAGATTGGACATGACACAATTGGCTGATTGATGGATGAGTCATGAGTTGTTTATTTTAAATAAATTATTTAAATGATTTTGCACCATGTGTGAAGCCCACAAGTGCAGGGGAAGCTCCCTCCTGCAGCTGATCTCCTTCTCTGCCACGCACACACATTTCTCCTGCTGCAGCTTTGTGAAGGGTTAACCCTTTGCTGTTGTAGTGAACCAGATGACCTGATGATCTGACCCTCATCTGACCCTGATGACCTCAAATCTACCAGATGGACAGAGACTGTTATTTTCATTGATCTGAATAAGTCTGAGCCATCTGATGACTTTCTTTCTTGAATTAATCAAGCAGAAAAGACAATCCTCTATAATCATTACTGTTTTACAAATGTTTGATAATCAAATTGTGTTAGTTTCACTCAATGCTTACAGGTTGGAAAGAACTACTCATTTTTATTTTACATAAACAGTAAGTAATGATTTTATTCCTCATTCAAAGGAGAAATCAGGTTAATATGCATTTCTTGATTTTCTGTCTGAAATGAGCTAAGCTCGTAAGTATGTGAAAGGTTGGTTTTCGGTCAACTAAAATGTTTACCGAGAAAGATGTCATGTTTAAACTTTTTCAGAAGATTACCAAGAGTTGACTCCACGAAGTCTGCTTTTTTGCAATAATCTCTCTGTCAGTTGTTAAAACAATCTCATTCTCTGACCTTGGCTTAGATAACATCTTACGTCACAAAACCACTCCTCTTTCTGGTCCATCCACGAATCAGAAAGCTCTGAAGTAAACTCGGAAGTAAACTCATTTAAAATGTGACGACTTCCCGGTTCTGGTAGAGTGCAGTTAGTTCTCAAGGAGTTCAGAAGAGAATTCATGGGGAATTCATGGAGTGCAGTCGGTTCCAAGAGATTCCAGAGAACTAGAGTTATGGAGAGTTTTGGAGTTAGAGTCTGAGAAGATCTGAAAGAGTCTGAGAGCTGCTGACAATGAAGAGTCAGAGTTGCCGAGAATCCAGAGACGTTTTGGGATTATAATTCTGTTTTGAACTAACCACGCACGACTCTCCAAGGATTTTAGCTGTTCTCAACGGAGACGCTGATATCAGTCTGAAGGATTCTTACTGAGGTGATCTATCGTCAACAAGGTAACGGTTTCTTCTTCAACTAAAGTGTACCTGGGACAAGCTGAGATACCTGATGGGAGCGTGCAATTTCTGGTCAAACAGATTAAATTCCCTCACATATTCCTCTGTAAGATAAATCTCCGTTTCATCTTAAACTCACCTCTCTCTCATAAATCAGTACAGATATTTTAGAAATATCTGAAGCAAAGTCCTCAAATCACCGCCGCGTGATTTGAAGTTCA
>NC_056505.1:33561437-33570261 GCF_014905685.2 Nematolebias whitei
ATATATACATATATATATATATAGACATATATACATATATATATATATAAAATTATAAGAGCTGCAGCTGATCAACACTTAGTTTTGAATACTTTCTATCTTTCATATCAGGAAAGTACAACCTGGAGAGAATATAACAAATTTTTCAACTGCTATAAAATTGAAGTTTTACAGATGGGAGTACCTCATGTGGACATTTTTTTTTTTTACTTACAAAGTGTTCTAACCACCACTGTATTTCAAAGGAACAGAGAACAAATGCTTGCTGTTGTTCACATGAAATTAAATGTCCGTAGGAGGTATGTACTTTTTGATGTTACCTTAAACAAGCATGCACTAATTACATGGCTCCTTGTCTCCTGTGCCAACCACTTTATCTTCTTTCTCTGAAAAGCATTTTAGTCACAGAGAGCTCTGATTGGGGTCGGGGGGCTTTGAGATATGCTCATGCAAAAATACACAAATGCTCAATCTGACAGTAAGATATTAACAACTGAGGAGAATGTACAACTAAGGATGTAATGAAGGCAAATGTGTGGGTCAAAACTGAATACACCCTTTCTCATTTCTATGGTTTGACTTCTCAGGGCATAATACTAACAAGCACATGGTCTTCTCCAGGTTTTAAAATCAGATGAACACGCATGTGCACCATTAACAACGCAAAACTTTAAAAGCAGTGTAAAGAAAACCAAGCCCTCCCTTACTGCTTCTCTAGGATTCAGGATAATTACTAGTTATTAATTAGATCTATGTTACGATCATCAGAGCATGTGCATAAATTATACCGTCCAGGATTTGAGAATCAAATGTATATCTATAAAAGCAGGAGGGTTGTCTGTTCTAAAAAGACTAAAAAGATCATGGAAACAACGTTCTTATTGAACATGAGCAGAGCATGAGTTTCTTGGAACAAAGTTGTTTGACCAGACAAAAGCAACGTCTGATGCACAACTCATCAACACAAACACCTCAATGATCGAGCATGGTGGTGGAGGGGTGATGGTTTGGGATTGATTTGCAGTCTTTGAGTCGACCATGACCACCTTTGAAGACCAAAGGACTCTAGAGTCAAACGTAGACGTATTGATACAAAACTAGACAAGTTGTTTAGTCAAAACTTTATTCTCGCCTTTTAATGCTGCAAAATGAAAGACTAACAAAATCCCACAGAGGCCAGTTATTTACAACTTGTACTTTCTTGTTTTGGTTTAGTAGGCTACTGAATCATGTTTCTTTTTTTACATTATACATCTACATATTGGTTTAATTTTAGTTAAATAAATTATAACGCTGTAAAAATGTTCATTTGAGACCTCATTTTAAAGATCTGAGTAAAAACAAGACTGTTTACCATGTCCCAATATGTGAAACATGATTTTCTTAAAGCATTACTGATTTTTTCACATTCTTGTTGCTCTTTATGTACTTTAGGGCTTGCTGTAAATGTTTAAATGTGAATCTGACACTGATGTGACACCTTGTTGAAATTACGGCAGAGATTTTTGTTAAATACAAAAAGGAATAAAGTGGGAGTCAAGGGTTTCATGGTTTCTAAACTGTTGTCAGTGTGTTGTAGGTTTAATGTGTTTACACCTTGTGTCTTTGTGGACGTGCAGACTTGTGGCTGTATTCTGTCAGAGCACTGAAGAAGCTTCTTTTTGTCATAAACTAAGCTCAGATTGTGTTTCTGGGCAGGTTATCTCATTGTCTGCATCAACAAGTTGAATTCTGGATGTTTGGTTTAAGTTTGTGTTGAAAACTAAAAGCATGCGTTCTCCAGTGTCACAGACGAGAGGCGTTCAAAGAACACTGGAATTCATTTTTGCTACTACTGTTGAATTTACCTGAATGTATTACTGATGTAAAAAAAAGTTTTAGTTTTTTCTTCTGGTGGATCAGTGTGCCCTGATGTCAGCTCAGGAATGTGGCTTGCAATGCAAAGCTTTCAGCCGTGGTGTTCTGCAGTTCTTCGATGCTTTCTTGTATCGTGAACATCGTGTTCTGTAACTCGTACTTCTGTCTGTGTTTCTGTCCAATACTGGGACCCATCTCAGTTGGGTCTATTGCTTATATTTTAAAGCTAAAGTCCCTTTTTTTTATTTATCTTTGGAGTCTTTATTTTACTTTTTTTTTTTTTTTACTTTTTTACTTTATGAAAAACACTTTGAAGGAAGAACTTATTTGATCGGATGAAACTTACACTAAACCAGCAGTATTTAATTTAGCTGTTTGTTTATAATTTAAAATAATGAATGTTGATTAGCTCGTGATCATACATTATTTTTAAAAAAGTGAATTTTGTAAAATGTCAAATAATGAACAAAGATCAATGGATGGGACAGTCTGAGACAGGAGAACTTTTACTGCTGTGCTGCTTCATGAATATTGTCACTGGGCAGCTGGTCTGGATGGCAGGTGGGTCCGTTCAGCACCAGGACCTTTTCCTCTGTAATACCGTGTTATTTTAACAGATGAAGAATGTGTTCCTGTTTTCTTTCTTTTACTTAAATTAACACAACCATCTCTGTGGAAGATGCTGTCTTTGGCAGCGTACTGTATGTTGCTCTGAAACCTGTATTTTGTTCAGCATTAATGATGCCTTCACAGCTGTTGGACTTACCATGTGCACAGATTCTCCCACATACCAGCACTGATGCAGGATTTTAAAGTGCACACTGATTACAAGCCAGATGGTCCTGACGCAGCTCCTGTAAATTTAAAACTTTGGTTCTAAAAGTTTTTTTCACTTTGCTTCAGCTCATCTCATCTTCTTGAGCTAAAACAAGATGGTTTCTGAATTTTCTTTGATCCCACAGCCCCTCCCCCTTTTTTGCATCTGTGTTCACTGACTATTATTACAATCGTTGAACAGCCCGTGAAATGGTTTGTTAAACTGTTTTTACCTCAGGGCAGCATGGTGGCACAGGTGGTAGGACTGCCGCCTCTCAGCGAGCAGGTCTTCCCAGTTCAAATCCAGGCCAGGGAACTTTCTGGGTGGAGTTTGCATGTTCTCTCCGTGCATGCATGGTTTTCTCCAGGTACTCCAGTTTCCTCCCACAAATCAAAAACATGCATGTTAGACTGATTGGTAACTCTAAATTGTCTCTAGGTGAGAGTGAGAGAGTGAATGGCTGTTTGTCTCTATGTGTCCCTGTAATGGACTGGAGACCTGTCCAGGGTGTCCCCCGCCCCTCGCACAGTCACATTGATGGCTGGATATGGGCATCAGTGACCCCTGTGACCTGAAAAGAACGAAGTGGGTAAAGATGATGAACGGATGGACGGACGGACGGACGGACGGATGGATGGATGGTTTTTACCTGAGTGGAAGTTAATCATTCACTAAAGGTGATCAAACTTCTGAAATTTTGCAGCTGTCTGAATTGCATGAGAAATGGTAAAATTTCTGAAACAAAATTATTTTGTATCACAAACTCTCATGGGGAAGAAAAAACTTTGGGAAGCACTTATTTACAGTTACATCAGCAACTCCACTGAAAAGAGCAGAGACACCCCAGGTGTTCAGTGTTCCCCAACAACAAGTCCATATCAGCTGTTAACAGCTACATGTGAATGGACTGTACTTCTACAGCGCCTTTCTATGTACCGGTCAAGATCCTCAGAGCTCTTTACAACACAACCTGTGCCCTCATTTACCTCCTCACAGCACTCCACTACATCTCTACAAAGCTAATCTGAATCTGTAGAGACTAATCTGCTTTAGATCACATTCATACACTGATGGGACACACATCGGAGGCAATGAGGGGTTCAGTGTATTGACCAGGAACACGTCAACATGTGGCTACTGGTGGAATCGAACCCCCAACTCTCCCATTAGAGGACCACTGCTCTAAATACTGAAGCTGGTCAGTGTCATTTACACTTTTGTGTAGGCAGAATTAATGCACAAACAGACTTTAATATTTTAGAGCAACATGCTCCACCTTCAAGACACCTTCTCCAGGGACATTCATGGATCTTATGACAAGACAAATGAAAAGAGTTTTTATTACACGAACAAGGCCGTGAGGACAGAGGAACTGTCCTGCCTGCTGTCCTGACCTGTCCTCAATAAAGATTATAAGGAGTTTTAGAAAAGGTTCAACAATGAGCCTCAACTGTTTCACACTGTAACACGTTTGCAAGAAAAACAGGATCAAACTACCGTTTGAAACTTCATAGCTTGGTGCTGAGCGAAGAAATGACAAATATACAAAGTGGTAAAACTTTTACAATTACTTTGGTCCATGTTGCAGAACTCAGATGTAAGAATGACTGTATATTGCCAAATGAAATCAATGTGACATGTCAAAACATGAAATGTATTTGGGGTTTTCTGTCTGTAATGAAATAAAGTCAAAGTGGATGTACTCAGCGTTCTGTTTTCTTGCACTTACATAGTTTAGCAACTTTTTCTGATCTGTGGTCCCTCACTCATTTTTGCGCTTTTCTCCATTTTTACTTTTGAAAACACTGTTTGTAGCAACTGAATAACTTCCATTTGATCGCAATCTCCCATCCTGAGCAGCAAATGGCAGCAGTGGACGAAACAACTCCATTTTCACAGGAACAAAACCTCCAGCAGACGTACAGCCAGGTTTATGTTGGTTGGACATCAGTCTGGAGGTTAGAGAGGACAGGACAGAGACTCAGACAAACAGAAAAAACTGGTCCAGATTTACTTTCTTTGGGAGAAAATAAACGTTAATGTTAGAAATTATTACAAGTAAAAAAGTAAAACAAGTAAAGACAGCAGCAGAGTGAGGAACTGTGGTTATTTTGTCCTCCAGCAGTCCAAGTCCATACCACCATAACTAAGGGAAAGCTCAGGAAACACAAGCTGACCTGAACTATAGGATTTATCAGCAAGGAAAGATTAAGCCTAATAGACAATGTGTCAGCCTCACGGACAGAAACTGGGTTTGTTCCACAAGAGAGGAGCCTGATAACTGAAAGCTCTGCCTCCTATTCAGCTTCCGGAAAACTTTAGAAACCTTTAAGAATTCTGTCTGCCTCACATTAACTTGTCAGTCAGGGAGTGAGACACGTGTGGTTACCACAATGAGCCACTGGTGACAGCTTTACCATATATTTTGATACTTTTTATACAGTTTATCCACCAAAATGCAGCCATTGTTCTTAGGTTAAAAATTAGAAGCTGTAGTTTTATTAGCCTCTGTTAAAAACACAAAGTTTCTATCGTCAAAATTCATGCTCAAATGTTGTATATCCTCAGAATGAGGAAGTTCTTTGGATGAAGGACAAAACGTAAAAAAAAAAAAAGAAACCATCCAGAGGACCTAACTTTTTGTTCCACAAAGTTTCTACTTGTTCCATTCTTGTTGCAGCTCTACTTTCATAAACTGAACCATGGTTCTGACCCTCTCTTCCACATGTCCATCAGGTCTCACACTGGTTGTAGCTGTTCCAGTAGGTTTAGATGCCAAGCTGCCTCCAAGGTACAAGCTCACCTGTCAGCTTTAAGACTTTAAAACTGTGTAACATCTATTCTAAAAGGTTGTACTGCTCAGAGGAACAATTCTTTTGTGTCACACTGACTGCAGTTCATCTCTCTTTGTTGCTGATTCATTTGCTCATTTTCTGTTCAGAATTTTTTTTCCTCCCAATAACAGTCAAATAAATGATTCACTCAAAAGCCTTTTTGATTGAGCAAGCTGCTTTCAGAGTGAGCTAGTTCAGATAATTTCAAATCTTTTCCTGAGAGAATAATGAAAATAAAATCAATAGAGCATGTCTCAAAGTTAACATTCTCACAGAGGTTCATTAAAGCTCCGTCTGAGAAGTTCCACAACACTTTTACACACGCTGGTGAAGACTTTAACATTAGTTTGCTGGAAAACATTTACTCCCAGTGTGAGAATGTAGAACCTCACCCTGGACCTGAAGAAAGCAATCCACCCTATTCTGACTGAGGACCATGACCTCAGATTTGAAGGTGCTGATTCTCATCCCAGCTGCTTCACACTTCACCACTCCAGTGAGAGCTGGAGATCATGGCATGATGACGCCAACAGGACCACATCATCTGCAAAGAGCAGAGAGGGAATCCTGAGGCCACTGAACTGGAAACCCTCTGCCCCCTGGCTGCACTGAGAAATTCTGTCCATAAGAGCTATGAAAATATCTGGTGACAACGGGCAGCCCTAGGAGTGTCCAACTCCCACCCTGAAGGGGTCCAACTGATTATCAGCAATGCAAACCAAACACTTGTAGAGCTTGTATAGGGACCAAACAGCTCATAGCCACAGGCCCCCAATCCCATACTCACAGAGCACCCCCCACAGTGTACCTCAAAGAACACGACCAAAAGCCTTCTCCAAGTCCACAAAACACATGACTGGATAGGCAAGCCCATGACCCTTTGAGGACCCTAGTGAGGGTAAAGAGCTGGTCCAGTGTTCCACAGCCAGGACAGAACCTGCATTGTTCCTCCTGGATTTGAGGTTTGACAAACAATCTGACTCGCTTCTCCAGTACCCCTGAATAAACCTTATCACAGAGGCTAAGGAGAGGTATGCCCCTATAATTGGAGCACACCCTCTGGTCCCCCTTTTTGAAGAGGGGAACCACAACCAGTCTGCCAATCCAGTGGAACTGCCCCAGATGTCCACACAATGATGTAAAGGCGTGTCAACCAAGATGGCCCAACAACATCCAGAGCCTTAAGGCAATCAGGGTGAATCTCATTCACCCCTGGAGCCTTTTTGACTATCTCGGTGACCTGAGCCACGTTTATGGACAGACCAACCCCGAATTCCCCCGACTCAGCTTCCTCCATAGATGATGTGCCGGTGGGGTTGAGAAGGTATGAGAAGTGATCCTTCCACCTCCCAACGACATCACTGATTGAGGTCAACAGCTCCCCACCTTCCCCGAATACAGTGTTAGTAAAGTGCTGCTTTCCCCTCCTCAGCCACCTGATGGTTTGCCAGTATCTCCTCAGAGCCAACCGAGAGTCCAAGGCCTCAACAAACTTCTTCCACATCACAGCTTTTGTCTCAGCAACAGCCAAGGCTGCAAACCGCTTGCCCCTCCGGTACTCCTCAGCTTCCTCCAGAGTTCCACACGCCAACAAGGCTTGGACTCCTTCTTCAGCTTGACATCCTTCCTAACCCAGGGTGTCCACCACTGAGATTGAGGTTGGCCACCACGAAAAGCACCGACAAACTTGCGGCCACAGCTCAAGGCAGCTAGGTCAACAACTGTGGTGCAAAATATGGCCCACTTGGACTCAATGTTCCCTGCCTCAGATGGGATGTGGTTAAAGCTCTCCTGGAGGTGCGAGTTGAAGATCTCTCTGACTGGTTCTTCTGTCAGGCGTTCCCAGCAAACCCTCACTACACGTTTGGGTCTACCTGGTCTCTCCGGCATCTTTCCCTTCCATCTGATTCAACTCACTACTAGGTAGTGATGGGTCCGGCAACACCAATGCTTCAGCGCATGCGCCGAGCTCATAGAGCGAAACCTGTGTCTGTGCGCGTATCGCTATTAGAAAGTCACGTGACCGATACAGGAGCTGTGTCACACTGACACTGACGCACCAAACTGTGTTTATAAGTGTATCTGTCAATGGGATGCATCTGCCAGAAAAATCTTTGATCTTTTGCTGGTCATCTTTAAATTCATCAAGAATTATGAAGCAGCCTCAAACCAAAAGAAAGGTTTCTGTCATGTGGGACCATTTTGATTTCATATCGGAAAATAAGCCATTTGTTTTAATTTCCTTGCTGTTTTATCATGTTCTTAGAGTTTCCACTTGATCTATCTGAATTCAAATTAATTTCAACGTCACTCTTGGTTTACTATTCTTATTATTTTCTGCAGAATAAATGTCACATTTGTTCGACAGAACTTTTGTATTTAAATAAATCCACCTCCTCAATGCTGAGGCATGATATACTGCGCGGCTCCCCGAGCCACGTCTCACTATGCTTTACTTGTGGCTGTCGTGACAGGTTACAACAATACACCAGCACAGCCAGTACATTTTTAAAACGTGCTGGTTCATTACGCAATAATTGTGCATGTCGGCTCAGGCTTCTATGATGCAGTTTCACGAATCATACAGCGCAAAGACAAAATGAGAATGCACAATATGATATTGCGTTAATCTACTTGTTGAGGAGGAGGCAGGTCAAACCGGCCGGTAGAGGTAAAAAAAAAATAATAATGTCCTGTCAGTCTCAGATGGATCAGCTGATCATCACGGCCGCGTTCGTCTCCGCACCTTCTGTCATCTGTGGTGAAGGAAGTAACAGAATTACAGGGCCGATTCTAGGCATGGTTACATGAGGGGGCAGGCGGAAATGTGAAGGGGGCATCTTCATCCGTGCACATATTACAGCATGTTCATTGTTGAGCATGAACTTTGGTATTCATTGTTATTGTTGACTTGTGTTTTCTTCATGGGACTGGGGTAAAAAACTCAATCTTTACACCTATGAGTCAACATTTTCTACCCTGAACACTGTCAAGTGAAAACAGAGAAACCCATTGACCCATGCTGAATGTCTCACTGTGGCTGCAACAACTAATTACAAATACAACATGAAGAACATCAAGGACGTGCACCACAGCTTCTCATCTCAGTACTAATGTACATTTTGTTTAAACAGATAATGTGCTGGCTGTGTTTCTTTTTTGTTCATAGGTGGGTTGTTCAATTTTTTTTCTTTGAGTGACTTGGGGTGATATCACAGCTCTCCCCTTGACTTTGATCTGTCAATACGGCTCTTTTGAAAATAAATAAATAAATAAATAGTGAGGATCACTGCATTATAGGGCCAGGCATGAGAAT
>NC_056505.1:33570361-33579543 GCF_014905685.2 Nematolebias whitei
TATATATATGTGTGTGTATATATATATATATATATATATATATATATATATATATATATATATATACATGCAGTCTGTATTTGGGCATGTGTATAAGGTATAAACCTTGTAAGGGAATAGTTTTTCACAGCTTTTTCTGTATTGCCACTCTGAATGAATGAGCGTGAATTAATTGTCATCATTCTTTGTTAAAAAACAGGTCTCTCTTGTTAATGAGTCCCAGAGGCTCAATGAGACTAACCTGTATAAACAAAGGTTGAATGAATGAGGAATCTTCTCCTATCGCTTCACTTTTGCCATATCCAATATGACGTCAACGTATGATTCAGCTCTCATTGAGCCGTCTACATATATATGTCTATGACTACAAAGTCAATCATCAACCTACGACCTAAGGTTGTCCTGGTGCCAAGTGCACTTATGGACACCCATATGTTTGAATATGAAGTTCGTGATGGACAAATTATTACTAGCACAGAATTCCAACAACAGAACACTGCTCAAGTTCAGATCAGAGAGGCCATTCCTCCCAATCACTCCCCTCCAGGTCACACTGTTGTTACCCACGTGGGCATTGAAGTTCCCCAGCAGAATAAAGGCGTTCCCAGAAGGAGCACCTTCCAGCACCCCTGCCAAGGACTCCAAGAAGGCCAGATACTATGAACTGCTGTTTAACGCATAGGTACAAACAAGAGTCAGAGACCGTCCCCCCACCCAAAGGCACAGGGAAGCCACCCTCTCATCTACCAGGGAAAACCCCAACACAAAAGCATTAAATCGGGGGGCTAAAAGTATATCCACACCAACTCTGTGCCTCTTACCATTGGCAACTCCAGAGTGGAATAAAATCTAGCTCCTTTCAAGGAGATCGGTTCCAAAGCCTGTGCTGTGTGTCGAGATGAGCCCAACTATATCTAGTCAGTACCTCTCAACCTCACGCACAAGCTCAGGCTCCTTCCCCACCAGAGAGGTTATGTTCCATGTCCCAAAAGCCAGCTTTGGTAAGCCAGGGTCAGCGCGCCAAAGCTCCTGCCTTCGGCTACTGCCCATGGCATCTTGCACCCGACTTGTATGGCCCCTCCTGCAGGTGGTGGGCCCACAGGAAGGCAAACCCATGTTGTTCCTTTGGGCTGAGCCCGACCGGGCCCAATGGGTAAAAACCTGGTCACCAGCCGCTCGTCGACAAGCCCCTCCCCCAGGCCTGGTTCCAGGATGGGGCCCCAGTAATCCATGTCCGGTCAAGGGACACTGAGTTCCTTGTTTTTGTTTGGTCCATAAAAGTCTTCTGAATCACTCTTTGTCTGGCCTGTCACCTAGAATCAATCTGCCTTGGGAGACCCTACCAGGGGCAATTACAATTGCCCCCGACAGCATAGCTTTTAGGATTATTCAGGCATACAAACTGTAAATAGAAAAATTGGGCACCCCTGTTTTAGAGAATCCTTGCCTTGCTATACGAACTGTTGTCTGTTCTGACAGAATGAAGCTATACTCATTTAGCTTTAGCTGACCTGTCCAGGATGTACCTCGCCTCTCACGCAGTGACTGCTGGAGATGGGCACCAGCGACATGGAAAGGAAGAAGTGGGTAAAAAGGATGGATGGATGGAAGCTCACTAATCTGAAAATCAGCAGTGAGATTACAGAAAACAGATGGTACAAAATGTAAACTGAATGGACGCTAGATCCCCAACAAGTTACAAGTTACAAATGTAAAAAATCTGTTTATGACAATGTTTAAACACAGACACACAATTCACAAGTTGACATTGTAGATTTTACATGTAATCTCTGAGTTCTTCAGTCTTTCCATCCAGTTTATAGGAATAATCTGGAAGTACAGCAAGTTGTTTGTTTTGTAATTTTGAAGAGAATTGTATCAGGAAAAAAAAAAGCTGTTTTTTTTTTTTTACAGATTCTTCTGACTCTACCGACTCCCCTCCCACCAGCAGAGTACCTCCCACAAACACAAACTGTTTCCTGTTCCTGGTAAGGATCCGGTGTAATGAGGCTCTGTGTTTTAACAACTGTTTATGGATGCAGTGGCCTTTGAGCTTCGTCACAATGTGCTGAAGCACTAACTACTAATTAAATCTGGTGCTTTCAAAAAGATTTCCACAGAATGACAAAAATTGTCTACAGATCCAGTCTAGCTTTGAGTACCAGAGTAACCCACCGCCTCGGTCCACAATAATATGAGAAGCATCTCAATAATTTTACATGTCAGTCGTCTTCCTTGTGTAGCAAGTGCCATTCAGAGGACCAAAGGCTCATTATGGAGGTCTGAATGGTGAGAATGAATTAGAAAAAGCCAAGTACATTAGTCATTCCCCCTGAAATTATATATATAAATGTGTATAAAAATTAGCTCTAAAATGTATTTTCTTATGAAAGAAAATGTCCTGCATGTGATCCAATTGCAAATTTAAGATACATGATAGAGATGATTATTAAAAACTACCAAGAATACTGAAGAAACAGCTTTTGTCACCTGTCCTCACTCTGTAACCTTACACTTTACAATAAAACATAATAAATAAAATCCTAAAGAACTGTTTTTTGTTTTTCTTGTGTGTGTGACATTTATGGTTTACAATATTTTTTTTTCAAAATAAATCTATTATATTTTTGTTAATATACATATGTTATTTTGTCCCTGGGTTTTCACTCAGTCCTGTTACCATAGCATATTAGCCTATTTGAAATATTTGGAACAATCCAAGTAACAGGACTGAGTACCAGTAACAGGACTGAGTACCAGTAACAGGACTGAGTACCAGTAACAAGACTGAGTACCAGTAACAGGACTGAGTACCAGTAACAGGACTGAGTACCAGTAACAGGACTGAGTACCAGTAACAAGACTGAGTACCAGTAACAAGACTGAGTACCAGTAACAGGACTGAGTACCAGTAACAGGACTGAGTACCAGTAACAGGACTGAGTACCAGTAACAAGACTGAGTACCAGTAACAGGACTGAGTAGTTTCTCAACGATTAAATGATTTGCAAATATTATTCAGTATTACACCATTTATCTGATTGCTAATTTGTTGAGATATATGTTCAGTTTAATGATATTAATAAATACTGACAGGGAGCCAAGCCATCACTTAGTGCTGCAGAAAAGCAGCGGCTCTATCATGCTCGACGTGATGCCGACCCAGAGAGGAGGGAAAGATATCTAGAGAAGTAACGAGGTAACGAAGTAACTCCTGAAAGTGACATTAAGTGTTATGTTCATGTTTTGTAGGCAATATGCTCAAGGGAGGAGAAGACAAAATGAATCAGAATCAGAATAAGCTTTAATATCATTGTGTCGAAATACAGTGAGATTATGTTCATACAGTCGTCTGAAAGATTGGCGGAGTGCACGTTGTTGCTGCTCCTAAGAAGTGCACGTTGTTACTGCTCTTAAGAGCGCGGCTCCTTATTCTTTTAGATAGAAAAGGGGAAAAGGCCATGAGGATAGAATAGTGGTATTACAAAAAAGATCTCTTCAAACCTTGACCTTATCAGGACACAATTTAAGATATCAAAAAACTCTACTAGTAAGCACATTTGTAAATGCATTACATATGCATTTGACAGCAAGATGGTGAGATTTGTCCATGAAGCACTTCCAGATAGTCCATAGTCCTGTTAAAATGTTGGTGTCAGCTGGTATAGCACTGATAAGCATTCACAGAAGTTCTATGTCATATAAGCTTCGCCCTTTAAGGCCTTCGCTTTAGTGGGTTTATCCCGTTATGCAGAGCATAAGCACTGAAAAAAATTAGTCCACGCCCACCTGCTGTGTGGGCCCTACCCGGTCCGTATAAATTACGTTAAGAGCGGGAAATCGGCTCCCATTTTTTCTTCAGCGAGCTAATATAGCACTGTCAGAAGAACAAAGAAGATAAGTTGTGTAAATGACCAACCTTGTGAAGGATGCTGGGCCCGGCAGTCGACCTCCGGTCGTCCGGTGAGTTCTCCTCCCCGAGGAGAAGATGACAGCAGTCTTATTCCAAGGTAAGCGTCGTGGAACATTTCCCAGTGACAGGTCACTACACGCTGGACAACGCCATCTTGTGTTTTTTCCTCTTATCGCCGACCCTCGGGGCGAACCGGATGGTTCCTCCGGGGCAAGGTGTGCTCAGCTGCAGCCCCCGCTGCTCATTCCCTCCCGGGGAGCGTAGTGTAGGTGGAGGGGGGCTGAGTGAATGCTCACCCCATCCCACCTCGTTTTCGCATCGGCGATCACACCGCTCCCGGCCGACAGCGCCCTCAGGGGTTGCCCGGCGGAACCCGGGAGGAGGCTGACATGAAGGGACCCCCTTTTTCTACGTCCCTCGCCTTTTCCCGCCAGTTCGGATGATCGGCGGAAAGGTTATTTTTCACTGACGTGTTTTTCCAGGCAGCCGCAGTTAGCAACAACGTGCGCTGCTAGCATATAGCATGTCCAAGGGACTGAAGGCCGCAGACCTGCCTTGGAGACAAAGAACTCCTTCTGTAAGGCAACTGACGCTATTCCTCGGTTCCCTCCCCTGGAGCCAAGCCTCGCGGAAGCTTCCGGAGCGAAGCTGTCCAGGTCGGAGCAGCGTCCCGTCCCTCCGGAGGAACCAGACGGCGACCAAAGCTCTCCAATCGAGCCCACCGACGTGTTTTCAGGCAACCGCAGTTAGCAACAACATGCGCTGCTAGCATTTAGCATGTCGAAAAGGCTGAGACCTCAGACCTGCCGGAGGAGACTAAGAGCTCCCTGTGTAGATCGGCAGACGCCATCCTCAACATGTGCGCCGCTCCCTCGGGTTGCCTGTCGAGGATTGTAGCATGGATGACGGTAATCCAACGTTCCATCTGGCTCCGTCACTCTCCATTGCTGCCGGAAAAGCTGCACAAAGACCGGATGGAGGGCCCCATCTCATCGGACGCGCTGTTCGGAAGCAGCTTGACGTCCATGCTGACGAATTCGAAGCAGTCGGAGGAGACGTCGGAAGCTGTACGCCATCTCATCTAGCCGCGCGGCTCATTCCGTCCTCCAGCCCGCTGGAGAGATCGTCAAAAGCAGAGGCAGAGACATCGACGCTCCACGGCAGCAGCAGCTTCGTCTCGCCCAGCTCCACCACCAGCCCCGCCCGCCAGAGACCACCCCTCCTCAGTCCGGCAGCCTGCACTTCAGCGTTTTCCCCAGAGATCGCCTGCAGACGGCGCTCGGAGCAAACAAACCGCAGAGCTCACGGGGGAGAAGTTTTAAGAAATGACGGTCTGCGGAGGATGTGTGTATAAATGACACAGGAATTGAATAAATGATTTTTCAAAGATCAAAACGCCTGTTTTTAGCCAGTCTGTAAGCTCGGATGAGCTCACAGCCGCTACACACCCTCCACTCATAAAGAGCCGGTGTCCTTAAATAAAGGTTTTTTAAATCCACCGCCGCTCCCTCACATGCCCAGACGCTCACGTGACACCACGGTAAGCGAAATAACTTGTTGTCAATCAGGCCCGCACGATCACCTCCCAACGGTGTTTACGCGCTCCCGAGCGAGACAAGCAGCCTCCATCCAACGGCACTGTGTCGATGATGCACGCACAGCTGCCCGGCGCTCACCGGCCCACATCGGGATAAATGTGGGACCGCAGGCCGGGTCCGGTGGAGGTCCCTGCTCTCAGCGAAAACAACACACGCCTCTCCTGTATGAACGCGAGTGGCCGTCATCCACCGCGTCCCAGCGATCAGCAGCTCACGGCGGCATAAGCGTGAGACAGCTGAATGAATCCAATGACGGGCCCCGCCCTCAGCGAGAGCGGCGCGCGTCCCTCCAGAGGAAACGTGCGCTCCCGCGAGGCTCACAACCTTCACTTCATCAGCTGACACACGCCTCGCCTCAGCACACACCGCCCCGCCCGGACATGAAGGTTGGTCCGCGATCCAGTCACAGCGCGCGGGCGCGCGCAGAACAGCCCTTTCGAGAAAGCCTCGCCTTGGGTCACGCGGAAAACATTTCCGCGACGCATGACGGCGGTCGAGGCGGAGGTTTGGATGACATCCGTTCAAAACACGGCACATCATTTAAACGCACGTCCACTCCACGAACGTCACGCAGAGTGGTTAAAAACATGCTCACCGGACAGATGGAGGGACAGAGTGTTATGCAAGGGTTACACGCTGCAGTTTGCAACCCGACCCCCTCCGTTCGGAGGAGTTATAGAGACGGTCCTGTCATCACCAGACCAAGTCTCAGCCTTAAATGCAGAAATCCAAGAGCTTCTGATAAAAGGTGTAATCTCAAGAGTTCCCAACGAGGAGGAAAACACAGGGTTTTACTCAAGCTACTTCCTGGTCCCCGAAAGGACCGGAGGGATGAGACCGATTCTGGATCTGTCAGCTTTCATCAAAGCGATCATGAACAGATTTTTTCACATGTTGATGAACAGACAGCTGTTGGACAACATCCAGGAAAACGACTGGTTTGTCTCCATCGTTTTAAAAGATGCCTATTTTCACACACCAATCATCCCAAAACACAGAAAATTTCTGCGTTTCGCCTTTCAAGGGATGAAGTACCAGTACAACAGGTTGCCTTTTTTGGGTACTCCCTCGCGCCTCGTACGTTCTCAAGTGTGTGGAGACAGCCCTGCATCCACTGCACAAGCAGGGATGAGGGTTTTGTTTTTACCTGGACGACCTGCTGCCCCTGTCTCACTCCAGACAGGAAGCATTGATACAGGCTCAGGTGTTAGCATCACACCTGCTAAATCTGGTTTTCGCCATACTGGAAGAAAAGCTCGATTTTCCCGGCCCAGATAATTGTTATCTGGGAGTGGAATTAAACTCAATTACCATGACGGCTCGTTTATCACAAACAAGAATCGACACTCTAAAAACCAATTACGCCACGTAAGACCTGGCAAAGTGGTAACAGCTGTCTCCGTCATGAAGCTGTTGGGAATGACGTCATCAGCTCACACAGTGGTCCCGCTGGGTTTGTTACACATGAGGCGCCTCCAGAGGTGGTTTACGCGTCTGCGTGTGGATCCAGTAAAACAAAAGAGACGGATGATCACTGTCCCTCCCTCCATGGGAGCAGACCTCCGACACTGGGGAAACACCCTGGCTCTGTCAGAGGGAGTCCCCGTCAGCAGATCCACGTCACGTGTCAGTCTTCACGGACGCGTCTCTGTCAGGTTGGGGTGGGGAACATGCCTATCTCAAGCAGTAGGGGCGCTGTGGCCCCACCGCACATCAGCCCACATCAATGTTTTGGAGTGTCGCACAGTGCTGAATGTGATTCAACTTTTTGCTCCCGTGCTACAGAATCAACACGTGTTGATTCACACAGACAACATGGTGACTGCTGCGTACATAAACCGCCAGGGGGGTGTGCGTTCAGCCCAGATGTTACACATTGCGCGGAAGCTACTGAGTTGGGTTCATCAAACCTGCTTTTATTAGAGCAGTTTACATATCCGATGTTCTGAACAGAGGGGCTGATGTGACGTCCAAGGGCGGCCCACGTTATGTGGACCGGATCCTCCATCCGGATCTGATGTTTTTCAGACGCAGCAGAAGTTGGCAAAGCAGCTGTGGACCTGTTTGCGATGCGAGAAGAACGCTCAATGTCAACTACGGTTTTCCCTGAGCCCGCGAGACGATCCATCGCTGGGGGGGGACGCATTTGCTCACAGTCGGTGGCCCAAAACGCTTTTTACGCGTTTCTTTCCCCCCCACCTCCTCTGTTTTTTACGGTCCATGAACCGAGTTCAAGAGGAGGGATTGACAGCCCTCCTTGGTGGCTCCCGGCGTGTGAACGCACTATGGTTCCCAGGCCTGCAACGTCTGTTGTTGGGTCGCCGTGGAACTGTCATGGAGGAAGGATGCTCTCCTTCAGGCAGGAGGAGCGACCAAGAGTTACCCAGAAATAGGTCAACACCGGTGGGTCTGACCGCTGAGCGGTTCCACTTAGAGGATGGGTCTCCCTCAGGAGATAGTGTGCACAATTCAAGATTCACGTGCTGCATCTACCACAGTTCTGTACACATCAAGGGGACGGCTTTTCAGCGCTGGTGCACAGAGAAGGTTTAGAGACCACCTCATGCCTTTTAAGCGGCGTGTTGTTTTTCTACAACAGCTGATGGATAGGGAGTTGGCTTTCAGTACGCTTTAACGTACGATTGCAGCCATCTCTTCCTGCCACAAAGGGTTTGGAGTCAGAACAGCTTTTATCACCCGCTGATGAAGCGGTTTCTAAAAGGTGTACAGAGATGTAGGCCTGTTTTCACGCCCACTTGTTTTCCACAGTGGGTTTAACGCTGGTCCTGCGAGCCCTGATCAAAGCTTCAATTGAGCCTCTGGATCAGGTTTCATTTAAATTCTTGTCTCTTTTAACAGCCCTGTTGCTGGTTTTAACACCCGCTAAGAGGGTAAGTAATTATCTGCCCTCTCTGTTGCTTCGTCATGCCTTAGAATTAGGCTGACGGGCAGCTCAGCTGATTTAAGACCAACCCAGCTTTTATGCCTAAAACATCACGAGCTCTTTTAAATCAAGAGTGATATCGTTGGAGGGGTTTTTTCCCCCCCACAGATCAGAAGAGGAAGCATCTTTTCATCTTCTCTGCCCGGTGCGGGCGTTTGACGTGTTACATAACGCACACAGCTGCAATGCGTTTCAAACTCAACAATGGTTTGTGCATTATAGAGATGTTTCTACAGGTCGCCGTTATCCATCCAGCGCTTATCACACTGGCTGTGTGAGGCCTTTTCTGAAGCCTACAGAGCATCAGATTTAGAGCCTCCTGTCAACCTCTAAGCACACTCGACCAGGGGTATCGCATCTTCGACTGCTCTGCATAATGGTTTGTCAATGCAGGACATTTGCACTGCGGTTGCATGGTCAACACCCTGCTCATTTATTCGCTTTTACCTACGTGATGTAACGGCTCGTTCCATGACACATTCTGTCCTTAGTGCTCTAACAGAATGAATATTGTTGTTCTCATGGAACTCTGTTTAAGCTCACTTCTGTCTGCATGCATTACAGTGTGAGATGTTGTTATCAGTCACAAGTCGTGTCTGTGATTTTGGTTATATTGTCACTAATCAGTTCATGATTATTGTTACCAATCAGTTCAATTGATTTATAATCAATTTATGGACATTAATCTGTTTATACTGTTCAGCCATGAACCAGTTGGTTCATGCCC
>NC_056505.1:33579643-33585212 GCF_014905685.2 Nematolebias whitei
CTCGCAGGTCCAAACGGCGGCGGACCGGGTCTCCGCAGGCCTCACTAGCCGAAGTAGCTCACTGACCAGCTCGTTAGCCAAACGTTAGCTAAACTCGTGGCTCAACATCCACGGTTCAGAGCGCGCAGACTTCCTTTTTCCACCTGTTCTGTATATATATATATATATATATATCCACATATGTATTATCTATATAGACATATACATACACATATACAGTTGGAGCCAGTTTTGTAAAGTTGGCAAAGTTAGCTAGTTTGCTCTTTAGCCAAGGTTCTAGAAAAACTGATAAACTCTCAAATCAAAAATTACCTGGACTCATTTAACATCTTACCTCCCCATCAATCTGATTTCAGGAAATAGCACAGCACAAGGACTGCTTCACTGAAGGTTCTTAATGACGTTGTTGAAGCACTGGATGCTAAGGATTATTGTGCTGCACTTTTATTTAGACCTGTCTAAAGCATTTGACACTGTGGATCAGAACATCTTGTGTCATAAACTCTCAGAAATCGGTTTCTCAGAACACCCCATTGGTTGGTTCTCTAACTATCTCTCAGACTGGAGGCAATGTGTTCAACATAATGGTACTTCTTCCAGTTATTTAACAGTCAACAATGGTGTACCACAAGGCTCAGTCTTAGGACCCACCTTCTTTACAATCTACATAGATAATGTAGGTAAAAACATCCCTAATGCGTCCATACATTTCTATGCTGATAACACAGTTGTTTATTGTTGAGCTAAAACAGTTGATAAGGCTTTCCAGCTTTTGAAATCTGCATTCAACAACATCCAGACAGATTTGTTCCGCCTCAAACTTGTCCTAAATGCCGACAAAACCAAAGGGATGCTTTTTTTCAAATAGGAAGTTGGTCCCAGCAGTTCTTCCTCTGATCTTATCCTCAAATGGTGTCCCCATTGAGTTTGTTGATTCCTATAAATGTTTGGGTATCTTGGTCGACTTGCATCTCTCTTTTAAGCTCCATGTAGAAAACTTGGTAAAGAAACTGAAAGTTAAACTGGGTTTCTTTTTCAGAAACAGATCCTGTCTAACTCTGAATGCTAGGAAACGCCTTGTATCTGTGACTTTCCTTCCCTCCATTGATTACGGTGACATTATTTACATGAACGCTCCTACAAGAATCCTGCAGATGTTGGATGCTGTCTATCATGGTGCACTAAGATTCATAACTGGCTGTGATTATTGTACCCTCCACTGCACCCTGTATTCACTGGTTAACTGGTCATCATTAACTTCACACACTCTCTCACTGGTACATTTTCATCTTTAAATCACTTCTTGGTCTGCTGCCTTCATACATCTCCTCCTTCATGTCTCTGCGTGAGTGCAGCTACAGCGTGCGCTCTCAGGACATTATTACCTGCAGTGTTCCCTCAGTGCGGATTGAACTAGGCAAAAGGGCCTTCTCCTACTCTGCTCCTGTTTCTTGGAATATCTTACAAAAAGATCTGAAGCTCTCGACCTTGACCTCTCTAAGTGGCTTTAAGAATCTGTTGGACTCCTGGTAGGGACCAATGCAGACATGTTCCTGTTTATTTGTCTACATTTGCCTTAGAATCTAGCTGTTTTTTTGTTACTTTTCTTTTCTTTTTACTTTTTTCTTTTTAGCCATCCCATTTGTTAAAAAAAAATTGTATGACTTTTTATAACTGTTTATTGTTGTCGCTGTTGTCCATTGTTGTCATCAGTCTTTGCTGAAATCAGGTCTCTTGTACTTTGTAAATGAGTCCTCGAGGCTCAACGGGATTTACCTGTCTAAATAAAGGTTGAATGAATAAAAACGGTTCTTAAAACATTCACTTCATTTACCAAAACATTATAAAAGTACTTAATCAAAAATGTAACAAAGTTTCAAGTACACAATTTTACATTTACTGTGATTTACAAGAAAATTATAAAAAAAAATCCATCCAGGGCAATCCACCCTTTTCTGACTGAGGACCATGGCCTCAGATTTGGAGGTGATGATTCTCATCCCAGTAGTTTCTCACTTGGCTGAAAACCACTCCATTGAGAGCTGAAAATCACGGCATGATGACGCCAATAGGACCACATCATCTGCAAAGAGCAGAGAAGGAATCCTGAGGCCATCGAACCAGAACCCCTCCACCCTCTGGCTACATTGAGAAATTCTGTCCATAAAAGTTATGAACAGAATACGTGACAATGGGCAGCCCTGGTGGAGTCCAATTCCCACCCTGAAGGGGTCTGACTTACTATCAGCAATGCGAACCAAACTCTTGCAGCGCTTGTATAGGGACCGAACTGCCCGCAGCAACGGGCCCCCAATCTCGTTCTCATGGAGCGTCCCCCACAGTGTTTCTCAATGAACACAGTTGAATGGCTTCTCCAAGTCCACAAAACACATGATAGGCAAACTCCTAAGTCTTGTCAAGGACCCTAGTGAGGGTAAAGAGCTGATCCAGTGTTACAAGGCCAGGACAGAAACTGCATTGTTCCTCCTGGATCTGAGGTTCAACCAACAATCAAACTCGCTTCTCCAGTATCCCTGAATAGACTTTACCAGGGATGCTAAGTAGAGCGATGTCCTTATAATTGAAGCACACCCTCTGGTCCCCGTTTTTGAAGAGAGGAACCACCAACCCAGTCTGCCAATCCGGTGGCACTGCAACTGATGTCCACACAATGTTGCAAAGGCGTGTCAACAAAGACATGGATGTTCTCCGTCTGCCAGACCTGGTTCAGGAGGCAGTCTGGAAGGGCAGATGCTGCGGTTGTTATTACCATCAAGCTGCTGATGGGACCTGCTAACAAGATCTGCTAACCCTGCTAACATCTGCCTGCACGGACTGTACTCTAAAGATCCATTAGATTCTGCAGGGAATCCTTGGATGTTCTCTATCTGCCGGACCCGGTTCTGGAGGGCAGTCTGGCAAGCAGCTGCAGCGGTCCTTATTATCATCAAGCTCCTGATGGGACCTGCTAACAAGACCTGTTAACACTGCTAAAAAAAACACCACTAACAGAACCATACTGCTAACAATACCATTGTCCCAACGGGACCATGTTGCTAAGAGAAACCTCACTGCTAACTGAACCACAATGCTAACAGTATCATGCTGCAAAACTGGACCATATTGCTCAGATAACCTCACTGCCAGCAGAATTACTCTGCTAATAGGACCATGCTGCTGTAGATTTATTTCTTTTTCACTTTTGGAGCTTTGTTTTTGTATTTTTGTTGCAAGCTTTGATATTTGCTGTATTTTTTTTTTTTTTTTGGCGAGTTGAGATGGTTCTTCTCGTTCTGAGCATTTCATTGTATCGTTGACCTTGTGTTGATTTCACATATAACAAATTAATCAAACCAAAACCATCGTTAGAAAAAGTTAGAGGCCAAACTGCTGGGAGCTGTAATATATGAAACACTATCATGGTCCACATATATACATAAGATAATGACTAAAATGAGTAGAAACATCTCATTTATTTGTAATGTTATTTATATTTCTCTCAAAATGAGAAATTTAATCTTACAGTCTTTAGTCCTGTGTCACCTTGACTACTGTCCTGCTGTTTAGTCTCGTGCTTAAAAAAAAGATCTGGATAAACTGCCGATAGTTCAAATAAAGCTGCAAGACTAGCACTTGGCTGTCATTTTAGAACTAATATAACTTGGTGCATCAAAACCTGTCATGGATGAAGGTCAATGACAGACTTGTATGCAGCCTTCTTTTCTTTTTACTTAAAATGTGGGTTTTACATAAACCTTTTGGCCTTTTCTCATAGTTATTGCCACATCTAACAGACATGGTTTTAATACTAGACTAGCCTCTGTGGTTACTTTTGCACTGCCTCTGCCCAGAACTGATTCCCTCAGAAAAACATCTACAGGTATATGCAGATCCATTTCATACTGGAATATTTTACCTTCTGAAATAACATTGAATGGTGAAAGATCCTTTAAAGATCTATATATTACATAATAAAATAATATTAAACTGAATTAGTTTGTCGATCTATGAGTGAAATGTAAACTGTTATTCCTCTCTTTTTAGAAGTATTGTAGTCATTGTATTGGTAGAAGGATGTCTACCTTTTTAAATTATTATAGTAAACAATTTGTTCTTGTGTCTTTTGGCTTTTTTTAATGATTAATGTAACATGTGGACCCCAGGAAGAATAGTCTCTACAAAGGTAAAGACTAATGGAGATCCTTAAATTAAAATAATAATGATGAACATCTGTCTGGTTTAACCTGCTTCACAGCTCTGTCTTTCATTAAGGCTCTTCTGTGTTACCATAGCAACCTATAACTAGAACTGTGAGTAGTTCTCATCGGGATCCAAGCAACTTGGTGTATGTCAACCTTTGGTAATCTCACACCCAGCACTCCTTGATTCTTGTGTACAGTACTACACATTTGTAATATGATTAGGTGAAAACATAAGGTCTACATGAGGACCTAAGGTCTCAGCAGTTGTTTTCTACCAAAATCTGAATTGTCTTTCTTGTTCTTTAAGCTTTTTCATTTTCAGGCGTCTTCAGAGCAAGTCATCCTCCTCCGTTTCTTATCCACTGCATCCTCTGTTCTCTCCCGTACTACATCCATGTCCTCCCTAACTGCATCTATATATCTCCTCTTTGGCCTTATTCATACAGCTCCCACAATCTCTTGTGTTCATGTACAACATGAAATGATCACCCACTATATATATATATATATATATACCATACCACTTTATATATAGAGCACTTAAAACAGCGACAAAGCCAACCAAAGTGCTGTACAGACAAAACAACAGGTAACACACAAAGCAATATACAAAATGAGGTAAATCAGAATATAGACATAAAAAAACAAAACAAAAAAAACCGATGCAGATAATGATGCCAAACCAATGTGGAGCATACAGGATCAAAACACAGATCCTCTGGTGTTGAAAGCCACCGAATAGTAGTGGGTTTTTAAACGGGACTTGAAAACCGAGAGGGAGGGGGCCTGTCTGACAAACAGAGGTAACTCATTCCAAAGTCTTGGTCCTGCTACAGAGAAGGCCCTGTCACCTCTGCGCTTAAGACGAGTTCCTGGAACTGTGAGGAGCAACGGTCCGCTGACCTCAGGGAACGCGGTGGGACATACGGTTGTAGCAGATCAGAGAGATGGGGGGGCAAACTGTTCAGTGATTTGTAGACATACATGAGTATTTTGAACTGGATTATAAAGTGAACCGGTAACCAGTGCAGTGAGGCCAAAACTGGGGTAATGTGCTCTCTTTTGCCTGTACTGGTTAAAAATCGGGCTGCTGCATTCTGGACAAGTTGGAGTAGTGCTATAGATGTCTGACTGATACCAAACAGGAGCGAATTGCAGTAATCAAGCCTCCAAAGGGTGATGGGAGTCAAACTGCAAATTTTGTCCTTTGGTGGTGTCCTTGGTGGTGTCCTTTTCAGGGACACCACCAAGTCATTGGTTCAGGTATGTTGACGACACCTGGGTTAAAATTAAATCTCAGGAAGTCCAACATTTTACTGACCACATCAACTCTGTGGATAAATACATCAAGTTCACACGAGAAGATG
>NC_056505.1:33585312-33594625 GCF_014905685.2 Nematolebias whitei
AGAGGAGGGGGGGGGGGGCATGAAGCAACTGATTCATGATTGAACAGTATAAACAGATTAATATCAATGAACTGATTATTGAACAAATGAACTGATTGGTAACAATAGTCATGAACTGATTAGTGACAATAGAACCGAATCACAGACACAACTTGTGGCTGATAACAACATCTCACACTGTAATGCATGCAGACAGATGTGAGCTTAAACAGAGTTCCATGAGAACAACAATATTCATTCTGTTAGAGCACTAAGGACAGAATGTGTCATGGAACGAGCCGTTACATCACGTAGGTAAAAGCGAATAAATGAGCAGGGTGATGACCATGCAGCCGCAGTGCAAATGTCCTGCATTGACATACCATTATGCAGAGCAGTCGAAGATGCGATACCCCTGGTTGAGTGTGCTTTGAGGTTGACAGGAGGCTCTAGATCTGATGCTCTGTAGGCTTCAGAAATGGCCTCACACAGCCAGTGTGACAGGCGCTGGGTGGATAACGGGCGGCCTGCGGATGCATCTCTATAATGCACAAACAAATGTTGAGTTTGACGCATTGCAGCTGTGCGCGCTATGTAACACGATAACGCCCGCACCGGACAGAGAAGATGAAAAGATGCTTCTTCTTCTGATCTGTGGGGGGGAGGGAAGAATCCCACCAACGATATCTGTCTCGATTTAAAAGAGCTCGTGATGCTTTTAGGCATAAAGGCTGGGTTTGGTCTTAAATCAGCTGAACTACCGTCAGCCTGGATTCTGAGACATGACGGAGCGGCAGAGAGGGCAGATAAATCACTCACCCTCTTAGCGGATGTTAAAGCCAGTAGCAGGGCTGTTTTAAGAGACAGGAATTTAAGTGAAACTTGATCCAGAGGCTCAAAAGGAGCTTTGATCAGGGCTCGCAGGACCAGCGTTAAATCCCACTGTGGAACGAGTGGGCGTGAAACCGGTCTATGTCTTTGTACACCTTTTAAAAACCGCTTCATCAGCGGGTGGTTAAAAGCTGTTCTGTCCCCGAACCCTTCGTGGCAGGAAGAGATGGCTGCAGCGTACGTTTTAATCGTGCTGAACGCCAACTTCCTATCCATCAGCTGTTGAAGAAAGGACAGCACGCCACCTAATGGACATGAGGTGGCCTCCAGACCTTTCTCTGTACACCAGCGCTGAAAAGCCGTCCACTTTGATGTGTACAGGGCTGTGGTAGATGCAGCACGTGAATCTTGAATTGTGCGCACTACCTCCTGAGGGAGACCCATCCTCTCTAAGCGGGACCGCTCAGCGGCCAGACCCACAGGTGCTGGCCTATTTCCGGGTAACTCCTGATCGCTCCTCCTGCTTGAAGGAGAGCATCTTCCCTCCATGGCAGTTTCCACGGGCGACCTGACAACAGACGCTGCAGGACCGGGAACCATGGTGCGTTCACGCGCTCGGGAGCTACCAGGAGAGCTGTCAGTCCCTCCTCCTGAACTCGGTTCAGGAACCGTAAAATCAGAGGAGGAGGAGGGAACGCGTACAGAAGCGTTTTGGGCCACGGGCTGTGGGCAAATGCATCCACCCCCAGCGGTGGATCGTCTCGAGGGCTCAGGGAAAACCATAACTGGCACTGAGCGTTCTCTCGCGTCGCAAACAGGTCCACAGCTGCTTTGCCAAACTTCTGCCACGTCTGAAACATCAGGTCTGGATGGAGGGTCCAGTCCGCGTGACGTGGACCGCCCCTGGACATCACGTCTGCTCCTCTGTTCAGAACGCCGGGTATGTAAACCGCTCTGATGGAAAGCAGATTTTGGTGAGCCCAACACAGTAGCTTCCGCGCAATGTGTAACATCTGGGCTGAACGCACACCCCCCTGGCGGTTTATGTACGCAGCAGTCACCATGTTGTCTGTGTGAATCAACACGTGTTGATTCTGTAGCACGGGAGCAAAATGCTGAATCACATTCAGCACTGTGCGACACTCCAAAACATTGATGTGGGCTGATGTGCGGTGGGGCCACAGCGCCCCTACTGCTTGAGATAGGCATGTCCCCCCCCAACCTGACAGAGACGCGTCCGTGAAGACTGATACGTGTGTCGAGGGTTTGCTGACGGGGACTCCCTCTGACAGAGCCAGGGTGTTTCCCCAGTGTCGGAGGTCTGCTCTCACGGAGGGAGGGACAGTGATCATCCGTCTCTTTTGTTTTACTGGACCCACACGCAGGCGCGTAAACCACCTCTGGAGGCGCCTCATGTGTAACAAACCCAGCGGGACCACTGTGTGAGCTGATGACATCATTCCCAACAGCTTCATGACGGAGACAGCTGTTACCACTTTGCCAGGTCTTACGTGGCGTAATTGGTTTTTTAGAGTGTCGATTCTTGTTTGTGATAAGCGAGCCGTCATGGTAATTGAATTTAATTCCACTCCCAGATAAACAATTGTCTGGGCCGGGAAAATCGAGCTTTTCTTCCAATTTATGGCGAAGCCCAGATTTAGCAGGTGTGATGCCAACACCTGAGCCTGTATCAATGCTTCCTGTCTGGAGTGAGACAGGAGCAGCAGGTCGTCCAGGTAAAACAAAACTCTCATCCCTGCTCTGTGCAGTGGATGCAGGGCTGTCTCCACACACTTTGAGAACGTACGAGGTGCGAGGGAGTACCCGAAAGGCAGCCTGTTGTACTGGTACTTCATCCCTTGAAAGGCGAAACGCAGAAATTTTCTGTGTTTTGGGATGATTGGTATGTGAAAATAAGCATCTTTTAGATCGATGGAAACAAACCAGTCGTTTTTCTGGATGTTGTCCAACAGCTGTCTGTTCGTCAACATGTGAAAAGGTCTGTTCATGATCGCTTTGTTGAAAGCTGACAGATCCAGAATCGGTCTCATCCCTCCGGTCCTTTTGGGGACCAGGAAGTAGCGTGAGTAAAACCCTGTGTTTTCCTCCTCGTTGGGAACTCTTGAGATTACACCTTTTATCAGAAGCTCCTGGACTTCTGCATTTAAGGCTGAGACTTGGTCTGGTGATGATAGGACCGTCTCTATAACTCCTCCGAACGGAGGGGGTCAGGTTGCAAACTGCAGCGTGTAACCCTTGCATAACACTCTGTCCATCCATCTGTCCGGTGAGCATGTTTTTAACCACTCTGCGTGACGTTCGTGGAGTGGACGTGCGTTTAAATGATGTGCCGTGTTTTGAACGGATGTCATCCAAACCTCCGCCTCGACCGCCGTCATGCGTCGCGGAAATGTTTTCCGCGTGACCCAAGGCGAGGCTTTCTCGAAAGGGCTGTTCTGCGCGCGCCCGTGCGCTGTGACTGGATCGCGGACCAACCTTCATGTCCGGGCGGGGCGGTGTGCGCTGAGGCGAGGCGTGTGTCAGCTGGTGACGTCCAGAGGCTGCACGTTTAACGTCGCTGTGCGAACGTTGAGAGGTGGAGGGCGTGACGTCATCAACGCCGTGCTGTCGAAGTGAAGGTTGTGAACTTCGCGGGAGCGCACGTTTCCTCTGGAGGGACGCGCGCCGCTCTCGCTGAGGGCGGGGCCCGTCATTGGATTCATTCAGCTGTCTCACGCTTATGTCGCCGTGAGCTGCTGATCGCAGAGGCGCGATGGATGACGGCTGTTCGCGTTTATTCAGGAAAAACGTGTGTTGTTTTTGCTGAGAGCGGGGACCTCCACCGGACCCGGCCTGCGGTCCCACATTTATCCCGATGTGAGCCGGTGAGCGCCGGGCAGCTGTGCGTGCATCATCAACACAGCGCCGTTTGGATGGACGCTGCTTGTCTCGCTCGGGTGCGCGTTTAACACCGTTTGAGTGGTGATCGTGCGGTTCTGTTTGACAACAAGATATTTCGCTTACCGTGGTGTCACGTGAGCGTCTGGGCATGTGAAAGGGCGGCGGTGGGTTTAAAAAACCTTTATTTAATGCCACCGGCTCTCTCTGTGTGGAGGATGTGTGTGTAGCGGCTGTGAGCTCATCCGAACTTACAGACTGGCTAAAAACAGGCATTCTGATTTTTGAAAAATCATTTATTTCACTTCCTGTTTCGTTCATACACACATCCCCCGCAGACCGTCATTTCTTAAATCTTCTCCCCCGTGAGCTCTGTGGTTTGTTTGACCCGAGCGCCGTCTGCAGGCGATCTCTGGGGAAACGCTGAAGTGCAGGCTGCCGGGCTGAGGAGGGGTGGTCTCTGGCGGGCGGGGCTGGTGGTGGAGCTGGGCGAGACGAAGCTGCTGCTGCCGTGGAGCGTCGGTGCTTCTGCCTCTGCTCTCGACGATCCTTCCAGCGAGCTGGGGGACGGGATGAGCCGCGCGGCTTGATGAGATGACGTACCGCTTCCGACATCTCCTCCGACTGCTTGGAATTCGCCAGCATGGTCTTCAAGCTGCTTCCGAACAGCGCGTCCGATGAGATGGGGCCCTCCATGAGGTCCTTGTGCAGCTTTTCCGGCAGCAATGGAGAGTGACGGAGCCAGATGGAGCGTTGGATTACCGTCATCCATGAAGCAATCCTCGACAGGCAAACCGTGGAAGCGGCGCACATGTTGAGGACGGCGTCTGCCGATTTACACAGGGAGCTCTTTGTCTCCTCCGGCAGGCCTGAGGCCTCCAGCCTCTTCGACATGCTAAATGCTAACAGCGCCACGTTGTTGTTAGCCGCGGCCGCCTGAAAAGCACACTGGTGGGCTCTGTTGGAGAGCGCGGTCGCCACCTGGTCGTGTTTCCCCGGAGGGACGGGACGCTTCTCCAGCCTGGACATCTTCGCTCCGAAGGCTTCCGCGAGGCTTGGCTCAAGGGGGGGTACCGAGGGAAAGCCCCGCTCGGTGAACCCCTCCACTCTGGTGATGGGGGCGTAAGTGGAGACGGGCGCCCTTAACCTACCAGGACCGGCTGCGGCCTCGTTCCAGTACGCTGTCACCGCAGGAAAACGAGGCCAAATGGGATCAGGACGGCGAGCCGGCGTGGAGCCAAACCTTCCCGCAAGATCATCCGATCTGAGCGGGGGGGGTGAGGGGACGGAGAGCCCCTTAACGCTAGCAGCTTCCCGGATAATGGCGGGCAGCTCCGAGAGGAGCGCGCCCACGGCAGGGAGCGATGTGGTCGCTGAGGCGGGAAACCCCGGGGGAGTCGAGCATCCGCTCGGCCTCCCTCTTTCCAACACTGCGCTCCCCGGGAGGGAACGAGCGTCGGGGCTGCTGCTAGCGTCACCGGTCCCAGAGGAATCATCCGATTCACTCCGAGAGCCGGCGTCGAAGAAAACCATGGCGTCGTCCAGCGAACAGTCTCCCGCCACGGACAGGCAGTCCTCGATGGTAGCCTTAAACAAGGCTGCTCTCCTCTGCCTTTCCTCCGGTGGAAGCTCGTCACAGAGGCGGCAGGAGGAAGCGCGAGCGACGTGGCGGGGACCCAGGCATCCCTCGCAGGTGTCGTGCCGGTCGAAGCTAAGCAAGTAGCCGGTCTTGCACGAGGGACACAAACGGATGGTGCTGGAGCTGGACATCTCGACGAAAAAGGTCAGTTTATTCTTGTTTTATTATGCTTGCTGAAGAAAAACTGGGGAGGGGGAGCAGATTACCCGCTCTTAACGTAATTTATACGGATCGGGTGGGGCCCACACAGCAGGTGGGCGTGGACTAATTTTTTCAGTACGATGCTTGCGCATAACGGGATAAACCCATCAGCGACAGCCTTAAAGGGCGAAGCCTATATGACATAGAACAAGGAAAGGCTCTTAATATGTCTGCCACTTCGGTCCCATGTTTATTTAAAGAGTATATTAAAAGAATCATATTGTTCATGAACGTCACATCACTATATACTACTGACCGTATAAACTAAGAAAAGGCAAAGTTATGTCATAAGCAGTAGTTGAAATAAATAACTAAATATATAAAAGCAATGCTGAGTACATCGTTTTCACCTAATTACACCACTCAGGCTGAGAAATCAAGGTGCAGGAATTGTTATGAAATAAATTGTTTTGTTGCGTTAGGGTCAGGTACAGATACTAAAATAAAAAATAAAATCACATTTTGTTGCATCTCTTCATCTGTATCAATAAAACAAATTAGGAAACTTCTTAGCAGACTGAAAAGTCACCAAGTTGGTAAGGAGGTAATGAACACTGTGGAGAAAAGGGCAGTTTCCTGTTTTGTCCAGAAATACTTTGACATGCACAATTAAAAGTTGAGGATCGAACCAGCAACCTTTAACTTCTTGTGAATGCATATTTTTCTTAAAGTCACACATTTATTCTGTCACACAACACGACTGCACATGGACAGAAGTTATTTTTATTTTAAAAAAATATCAGAGCAGTCACGTGTAAAATGAGAAATACCTGCCATAATCCCCACACTTCATTTAATGACTGGGTTGCTTAGCTGAACTGCAGCCTCATTTACCTGCATTTAAGATCAAAAAGCATAATTATGAATATTTTGTTGACAGCGTTGATTATGTACCTTTACAATGATGTGCACATCCACTTTAATTACCATAAGGACCATTTTCATACTGTAGGGGAAAAAAAATCCAGCTGTAGCTATAGAAACAGAAATGAAATTCTTATTTGCGCACACAAACAGTAAGTTTCTGGTTACCCAAATGGTTGCTCCTGTTCTGCACCTAACCCATCTTTTAGTTGATTTGGTTTCTTTTTTATTCCTATGGATCTGCTCAGAATGAAAGTTCATGGTGGATTCAATCTTCCCAATATTGGTGCCATCATCAGCCAGTCCATCTGTTGGATGTTCATTATATGTTTCACTTTCAGTAAACACTTCATTACCAGCAGATTCAGCGCAGTCATCTTTTGACTCTGTCTCGGAGTAAATGTTTTTCCACAGAAATAAAAAATGCTTCTGTAAATGAGACTAAAGCATATAAATGTGTTTTTCACTACTTCAGCACATATTCACAACTTTACCTGTTTGTCTGGATATCTATAACAGTACCTAGCTAACAGTAGTACCATGCTGCTAACAGGACCATGTTGCTAAAAGAGCCTCACTGATAACAGGACCACTCTGCTAACAAGGACCATGTTGCTAGAGAGCCTCACTGCTAACAGAACCACTCTGCTAACAGTACCATGTTGCTAACAGGACCATACTGCTAATAGGACTATGCTGCTAACAGAACCACTCTGCTAACAGCACCGCTCTGCTAACAGGACCACTCTGCTAACAGGACCATGCTGCTAACAGGACCAAGTTGCTAAGAGAGCCTCACTGCTAACAGGATCACTCTGCTAACAGGACCATGCTGCTAACAGGAACATGTTGCTAAGAGAGCTTCACTGCTAACAGAACCATTCTGCTAACAGAACCACTCTGCTAAAAGGACCATTGTGCTAACAGGACCATGTTGCTAAAGCCCCTTATCCACGGGTCTTTTTGGTACTCCTATGTAACTAGTTGTGGCCGATTGCAGGATTTATCAACAATGCCTTTAACGGTGGAACCCACCCCATTTTTGGGACCTAAATCACTGAGGTCCCAGGTCTGGTTCTTTTAGGGTCTAGTTGTGACATCACCGCACTGTAGGTCACTGATTGGTCAGGGGGCGTATTCATTGGTGGAGGGCGGAGATTCAGTCTTCCACCGGAAATCACAATCCACCATTTTCTTTTTCACCCGCATAACAGACAACAAGAAATCGGAGGAGCTTATTTTGGAATATTTTATAAGGTAAAACAAATAATCATGGCACAACCGTGGTCGAATGCTGAAGTTCAGGCATTTCTCTGTTTGCTGGCCGATGAACAAGTGCAGCGCGAGCTAGATGGAACCAAACGAAATGAAAAGATTTTTCAAGAGGTGTCTGCGCAGATGGCGGTGCAGGGCTTCCATCGCACACCAAAGCAAAGAGGAAAGCTTAAAAAACTAATAGTTGATGGTGAGTGTATTTTATTTACTTTAAGCATATTTCCTTTTCCTCATGCAACCGTTTCTTTGCGTTTTCTGAAAGTACTCTGAACAAACGAGGCTGACGCGGTTACGTCGTCATTAGTTAGCATCATTGCTAACTGTACTCTGTTGCTGTTTTTCCACTCTTATTTTGATGCAGAAAGTCCCACTGAACATGAAGGTTCGCCAGATTCTGCTTTTGACTGTCCAGTCCTCCCCGCTTCTGACCCTTCCCGACCACACCAGCTCCGAGTACATGCACGCCACCGGGCAACACGCAGCAGAGCGGCACCGAACAGCACCGGTTAGTAGGTAAGAAGCAACAATCGTGTTTAACATCACATTGATCATGTCGATATGAATGTTGTTTTGTTTTTGTTGTAAAACACCTTGCATGTATTCAAACTACTTGTTTATTCAGTTGTAATGGATAAATGTTAAATTTAGTTATTCATTTATTACTTAAACTTTCATTTATGAAGTTTATTATTGAAATTATACAGGGTGTAGTGATTTTTGTTCAGATTAACGATGCTCTGTTCTTTTTCTAAATTAGCACAAACGGTTGTAAATGACTACATGTAGTTTATTTATGCCCACCTGCTTACTATCATTAAAGTACTAGACTGCTTTATGAACAGAATCATTTCTGATCTTGTAAACAAACACCTTTTGAAATTAGCAGGAACTCAAAATTAGCAGTAACTTAAAAACTCTACCTGTACTTCATCATCTAACAGCCATTTTCTTGTGTGTTATTCCTAGGCAATAGAAAGCGCAGATCAACAAGTGCAGCAGAGAGCTTTGTTTCTGCACATACAGAACAAGAGGAGATGAACCGGAAGCAGAGAGAGGAACACTTCCATTTTATTTGTGAGGATGTCAAAAAAGCAAGGCAAGAAGAAGCTGCGGAGAGGCAACGCCAAGCTGCAGCAGCGAGGAAGCAGGAGAAGGCAATTAGGAGGGAGGAGATGGCCTTGAGGAGAGAGGAAGCAGATGTTCGCAGAGAGGAAGCAGCACAGCGAAGGCAGGAGGCTGAACAGAGTGCTGCTTTCAGTCAGGCACTCCTTGGGGTGCTGGAATCCATTGCCCGTTCCATGGCAAACAGACATGTTTAAAAATATTTAGAGTAGATCATAGTTATCTATAGAAATGTAGATCCTGCAAGGTAAGCCCACAAATAGCCAAACGTAGCTTGTTAAGTTTGCATATATAATTAGTGTATAATTGTTTTTTTTTGTACAGGTCTTTATTTCTAATAAAAGAAACATTTTCAAGTCTTGAGCTTCCATCTGATCATCAAAAGTGAAGTGCTTACAGTGTTTTTTTACGTCAGTAGTGTAGGATAAGTGAAGTAATTGTTTTTTTACCTGTAACAATGCTGGTGAAGATTCTCAGTTATCCTTGACACGGCAAATCCCCCCC
>NC_056505.1:33594725-33596804 GCF_014905685.2 Nematolebias whitei
TATATATATATATATATAAAGGTGTTTCAAACCCTTCCCACACACTTGCAATATTCTAAACAATGTTTCTAAACTCTAAACGCTCTAAAATAGCACAGCATGTCTTGATTTCTGCTCCCTGCCTCTGTGTTCTTTGCCACCTGCAAGAGCTCTCGACAACGCCCACTTCTCAGCTTTGCACGGAGATCAGCTAATCAGCTGCAGGAGAAAGCTTATCCTGCAGTGTGGGCTGCACAAAGGTGCAGCAGGTGCTAAATAATAAAAAAATATATATTTTAAATAAAAATTACATGCCGATCGTGCAGCTCATCATCAATCAGCCAATTGTGTGTCATGTCAAGTCAAATTTATTTATATAGCACATTTAAAACAGGAAATGTTACCAAAGTGCATTAACAAAAGAGATACGTACTGTATTTTTCTCTGTATAAGTCACACCTTTTTGCATAAATAAGCATGCCCTGCAACTTATACAGCAAAGCGACTTGTGTTTTTTTTCCCATATTTATAAAACAAATTTTGACTGGAATCTGATGATTTCATTCATTCTGATATGGAAAATATTGAACACTACCATTTCCAGCCGCTAGAGGGCACTCAAGTAATGTGGCAAGCCAAGTGTCTCTTAAATTGGTTAAAGTGGGTATTAATGAGACAATTGGCTTGCCACATTACTCAAGTGCGACTGAAAATCATAAAAACAGTCACCTTCGTCTCGCACCAGAACTCCTGGAGTAAACGTCAAATCAGCTGCATTTTGCAGTGCCGCCCAGGCGAAATACAACTGATTTGACCGTTAAAGTGCATTTATTAAGGGAAAGTTAAACTGAGACACATCTTTGGTATGATATCAAGCAAACAAATAATTGTTTTTAGGTGGTTATCTTCGTAAATTTAGAAGAAATGCACAGTGACTTCTCCCTCTGCGCACTCCCACAGCTGGGAATCGGCTTTTGAAATAAAGCTGATTTGACCGTTAAAGGTCTTCTATTAAGGAAGAGTTAAACTGAGACACACCTTTGCTATAATGATGAGCAAACAAATAATTGTTTTTAGGTGGTTATGCTGTTAAATTTCTAAGAAATGTGCAGTGAGTCCTCCCTCTGCGCGCTCCCTCAGCTTCAAATCGGCTTTTGAAATGTAGCTAATTTTACCGCCAAAGTGCATTTATTTAGGAAAAGTTCAACAGCGACACACCTTTGCTATAATTTTTAGCAAACAAATAATTGTTTTTAAGTAGCGATCTTGTTAAATTTTTGTTAAAGTCCTCCCATGCACTCTCCCTCAGCCGCCATTTGGCAGCCAATCAATTTTTAGCACAACACCGGCCCACGTTTCTGGGTGGTCAGCGGTGACACGTAACAAACGCGACGTATCAGTGGGGATGCATAATAAATGCGACTTTTACAACCAAGTGATGTATTTATGTTTTTTCCACTTTATTAGACATATTTGAACTGATGCGACTTATACAGTTGTGCGACGTGTACGGTGGCAAGTACGGTACATGGGGAGATTAAGCTGCAGCCACTTGAGCGACGCCAACTTTTTAGATAAGGACAGTGACAACATAAGGAAAGGAGAGATCAGAAACGACCTCAGCACAAACAGCAACATAAATAGACACAAGAAATATACAAACCAGATTCCAAAAAAGTTGGGACACTAAACAAATTGTGAATAAAAACTGAATGCAATGATGTGGAGATGGCAAATGTCAATATTTTATTTGTAATATAATATAGATTACAGATCAAAAGTTTGATCTGAGTAAATGTAACATTTTAAAGGAAAAATATGTTGATTCAAAATTTCACAGTGTCAACAAATCCCAAAAAAGTTGGGGCAAGTAACAATAAGGGGCTGGAAAAATAAATTGAGCATATAACGAACAGCTGGAAGACCAATTAACACTAATTAGGTCAATTGACAACATGATTGGGTATAAAAAGAGCTTCTCAGAGTGTCAGTGTCTCACAGAAGCCAAGATGGTAAGAGGATCACCAATTTGACCATTGTTGTGCAGAAAGACAGTGCAGCAATACCAGAATGGTGTTACCCAGCGTAAAATAGCAAAGA
>NC_056505.1:33596904-33598078 GCF_014905685.2 Nematolebias whitei
CATCATTGACACCCTCAAGCAAGAGGGTAAGACACAGAAAGAAATTGCTGAACGAATAGGCTGTTCCCAGAGTGCTGTATCAAGGCACCTCAGTGGGAAGTCTGTGGGAAGGGAAAAGTGTGGCAGAAAACGCTGCACAACGAGAAGAGGTGACCGGACCCTGAGGAGGATTGTGGAGAAAGGCCGATTCCAGACCTTGGGGGACCTGCGGAAGCAGTGGACTGAATCTGGAGTAGAAACATCCAGAGCCACCGTGCACAGGCGTGTGTAGGAAATGGGCTACATGTGCCGCATTCCCCAGGTCAAGCCACTCTTGAACAAGAGACTGCATCAAAAGCATCTCGCCTGGGACTGCTGCTGAGTGGTCCAAAGTTATGTTCTCTGATTACAGTAAATTTTGCATTTCCTTTGGAAATCAAGGTCCCAGAGTCTGGCGGAAGAGAGGAGACACAGAATTCACATTGCTTGAGGTCCAGTGTCAAGTTTCCACAGTCACTGGGGTGTCATGTCATCTGCTGGTGTTGGTCCACTGTGTTTTATCAAGCGCAGGGTCAATGCAGCTAGCTATCAGGAGATTTTGGAGCACTTCATGCTTCCATCTGCTGAAAAGCTTTATGGAGATGAAGATTTAAATTTTCAGCACGACCTGGCACCTGCTCACAGTGCCAAAACTACTGGTAAATGGTTTACTGACCATGGTATTACTGTGCTCAATTGGCCTGCCAACTCTCCTGACCTGAACCCCATAGAGAACCTGTGGGATATTGTGAAGAGAAAGTTGAGAGACACAAGACCCAACACTCTGGATGAGCTTAAGGCCGCTATCGAAGCATCCTGGGCCTCCATAACACCTCAGCAGTGCCACAGGCTGATTGCCTCCATGCCACGCTGCATTGAAGCAGTCATTCATGCAAAAGGATTCCTGACCAAGTATTGAGTGCATAACTGAACATGATTATTTGAAGGTTGGCGTTGTTTGTATTAAAAACACTTGTCTTTCATTTGTGGGATGCAATATGCTAATTTTTTGGGACAGGCATTTTGGGTTTTCATGAGCTGTATGCCATAATCATCAGTATTAAAACAATTAAAGACATGAAATATTTCAGTTGGTGTGCAATGAATCTGAAATATATGAAAGTTTCATTTTTATCATTACATGATGGAAAATAAT
>NC_056505.1:33598178-33602706 GCF_014905685.2 Nematolebias whitei
ATATATATATATATATATACTGTATATATATCCATCCGTCCATTATCTTCCGCTGATTCCAAAGTCTGGTCGAGGGGGCAGCAGCTTGAGCAGGGAGGCCCAGACATCTCTTTCCATAGCCACCTCTTCCAGCTCTTCTGGGAGGCTTCCAAGACATTCCCAGGCCAACTGAGAGACATAGTTTCTCCAGCATGTTCTGGGTCTTCCCCGGGGTCTCCTCCCATTTGGACATGACCGAAGCACCTCTTTAGGGAGGCACCACGGGGGCATCCTTACCAGATGCCCGAACTACCTCAACTGGCTCCTCTCGACGTGGAAAAGTCGCGGTTCTACTCCGAGTCTCTCCCGAATAACTGAACTTCTCACCCTATCTCTCAGGGATAGTCAAGCTACCCTGCGGAGAAGACTCATTTCAACTGCCTGTTTCCGCGATCTCATTCTTTCGGTCACTACCCAGAGCTCATAACCATAGGTGAAGGTAGGAACGTAGACCGACCGGTAAACAGAGAGCTTTGCCTTACAGCTCAGCTCTCTCATCATCGCAACGGACCCGTACAGAGTCCGCAATACTGCAGATGCTCCACCAATCCATCTGTCAATCTCACACTCCATTCTTCCCTCACTCGGGAACAAAACCCCGAGATACTTGAACTCTTCCACTTGAGGCAGAACCTCACCCTCGACCTGAAGAGCGCAATCCACCCATTTCTGGTTGAGGACCATGGCCTCAGATTTTGAGGTGTTGATTCTCATCCAAGCTGCTTCACACTCGGCTGTGAACCGCTCCAGTGAGAGCTGAAGATCACGGCACGATGACACCAACAGGACCACATCATCTGCAAAGAGCAGAGATGGAATCCTGAGACCACCGAACCGGAAACCTTCCGCCAGCTGGCTGCACCGAGAAATTCTGTCCATAAAAGTTATGAACAGAATCAGTGACAACGGGCAGCCCTGGCGGAGTCCAACCCCCACCCTGAAGGAGTCCGACTTACTGCCTGCAATGCATACCAAACTCTCGCACCGCTTGTAAATAGACTGAACAGCCCGTAACAACGGGCCTCCAATTCCATACTTGCGGAGCACCCCCCACAGTGTACCATGAGGAACACAGTCAAATACCTTCTCCAAGTCCACAAAACGCATGTAGACTAGATGGACAAACTCCCATGACCCCTCAAGGACTCTAGCTAGGGTAAAGAGCTGATCCAGTGTTCCACGGCCAGGATGGAACCCACATTGTTCCTCCTAGATCTGGTTTGACCAACGATCGGACTCGCTTCTCTAGTACCCCTAAATAGACCTTACCAGGGAGGCTGAGGAGAGTGATGCCCCTATAATTGGAACACACCCTCCGGTCCCCCTTTTTAAAGAGGGGAACCACCTGCCAGTCCAGTGGCACTGCCCCCGATGTCCACGCAACGTTACAAAGGTGTGTCAGCCAAGACAGCCCTACAACATCCAGAGTCTTAAGGAAATCAGGCTGAATCTTATCAACTCCCAGAGCCCTACCACCTCGGAGCTTTTTAACTACCTCATCGACCTCAGCCACAGTTATAGATGGATCCACCCCAAAGTCCCCCGACTCAACTTCCTCCATGGAAGACGTGTTGGTGGGATTGAGAAGGTCCAAGAAGTATTCCTTCCACCTCCTGACGACATCACTGGTTGAGGTCAACAGCCCCCCACCTTCACTGAACACAGTGTTAGTAAAGTGCTGCTTTCCCCTCCTCATCTGCCTGATGGTTTGCCAGAATCTCCTCGGAGCTGACCGAGAGTCTCTATCCAAGGTCTCACTGAACTCCTCCCACATCCGAGCTTTTGCCTCAGCAACAGCCAAGGCTGCACACCACTTTGCCCTCCGATACACCTCAGCTGGCTCTAGAGTCCCACTGGCCAACAAGGCCCAATAGGACTCCTTCAGCTTGACAGCCTCCCTAACCCAGGGTGTCCTCCACCAAGTTTGTGGATGACCGCCACGAGAAGCACCGACAACCTTGCGGCCACAGCTCAAGGCAGCTACCTCAACAAGCGAGGTGTGGAACATGGCCCACTCGAACTCAATGTCCCCCACCACAGCTGGGATGTGTTTAAAGCTCTCCCAGAGGTGTGAGTTGAAGATCTCTCTGACAGGTTCTTCTGCCAGGTGTTCCCAGCAAACCCTCACTACACGTTTGGGTCTACCAAGTCTGTTTGGCATTTTCCCCCCGCCATCTGATCCAACTCACTACCAGGTGGTGGTCAGTTGACAGCTCAGCTCCTCTCTTTACCCGAGTGTCCAAAACAAACGGCCGCAAATCAGATGACACAACCATGAAGTCAATCATCGATCTACAACCTAGGGCATCCTGGTGCCACGTGCACTTATGGTCACCCTTATGTTCGAACATGGTGTTCGTGATGGACAAACTATGACTAGCACAGAAGTCCAACAACAGAACACAGCTCGAGTTCAGATTAGAGAGGCCGTTCCTCCCAATCACGCTCCTCCAGGTCACACTGTCATTACCCACGTGGGCATTGAAGTCCCCCAGCAGAATAAAGGAGGACCCAGCTGGCACACCTTCCAGCACCCCTGCCAAGGACTCTAAGAAGTCCAGATACTCTGAACTACAGTTCGGCTTGTAGGCACAAACAACAGTCAGAGCCTGTCTCCCCACCCGAAGGTGAAGGGAAGCCACCCTCTCATCTACCAGGGAAAACTCCAACACACAGGCACCAAGTTGGGGGGCTACAAGTAGACCCACACCAGTTCAACGCCTCTCACCATGGGCAACTCCAGAGTGGAATAAGGTCCAACTCCTCTCAAGGAGATCAGTTCCGGAGCCCATGCTGTGCGTCGAGGTGAGCCCAACTATATCTAGTTGGTACCTCTCAACCTCGCAGAAAGATGTTTTCCAACCGCAAATAAATCTCACAAGAAGAAGAGGAAGAAAGAAAAGGTTTGTTTATACTTTATTCATTCAAATACGCAGTCTTTTACAATAGACCCTTTTCACATGATGTCAGACAACTTACGTCTGACTCGACGATGTTGATCAGTACTTCCGGGTCTATTCTCCCTCGGGAGACCTGTCTGTAAACTTCACGGAATTTCATTCATTCAACCTTTATTTATAGAGATTAAATTACAAGATAAAGCGCAAGGTAAGGTTAATAAAAACAGTATTTACGTGTTAGTTAGCTGTGGTAACGTTATCCATCATTATCAATTTACCATTCTGTAACTGCGTAAGGAAACAGCCTCCGATTGTAAAGTAAACTAGCTAGCAGCTAACAGGTAGCTAAACTCTACACTGCTGCTGCCTGTCAGTGCTGTAACATTACAATGTTTACTTTATCTATTAATGTAAAATCTCTGACATCTTCCAACCCTGTGGTTTAGAATAACATTTTAAATATTGAATTAAAAACTATGTCAGAGTCAGAGTTTCTTTATTGTGATTCGCACCTCATGTGGTACATGTGGTGGAGCGAACATATGTACACAGGGTCCCAGTTACATCCAACAATAAAATGTAAAAGAAAAACTAACAGTATGCCAAACCATTTCCATGTTCTGATGATTAATAATTTCTCTTTTTACTTTCTTCTTGTACAGGGCAGCACGGTGGCGCAACTGGTAGAGCTGCTGCCTCTCAGCGAGCAGGTCCCTGGTTCAAACCCCAGTCCAGGGGCCTTTCTGGGTGGAGTTTGCATGTTCTCTCCGTGCATGCGTGGGTTTTCTCCGGGTGCTCCGGTTTCCTCCCACAGTCCAAAAAACATGCATGTTCGGCTGATTGGTAACTCTAAATTGTCCCTAGGTGTGAGTGAGAGAGTGAATGGTTGTTTGTCTCGTTTGTCTCTATGTGGCCCTGTGATGGACTTGCGACCCGTCCAGGGTGTACCCCGCCCCTCGCACAGTGATTGCTGGACATGGGCACCAGCGACCCCCGTGACCCAAAATGGAATAAACGGGTAAAGATAATGGATGGATGGATGGACTTTCTTCTTGTGTCCATCTTTCTCAGCAGCAGCAACTCAGCACGGAGGACACCCTGAAGACCCAGGCTCATCTTAGGATTTTAGTAGAGAGGGCCATGCGAAGGGTGAGGAGTACCAGTCAGTCAGCTGTGGGTCATCTGCTGCTGCCTAATATCAAATTATCAGGAGCCTCTTGATGTAAAAGGAGACAAACCAGTCTAGAGCCTCCCTGCTTCTTCAAGTCACACTTCTTGGATGAACATTCATCCAAGAAGAACATTCATTACTGCAAGCAGCTGTGTTGGAAATCTTTCCTTATACAGTATCTTATATATTTTTTAAAAATTATAAATGAATGAATTGATGTTGTGAAGAATTCTGTCAAAACTTGTTTAAATAGCTTGTTTTCAGTAATCTGCATGTGTACATCTTTTACTTTAAAATTGCATCTGTTTGTATATTTTACACATCTGGTAATGTATGTGAAGGAAATGCTCAAATTAAAGCTTCTGTTGTGTAACAATTAAACAAGGTTTGTGGCTGCTTCTTGCAAACATTCATTTAT
>NC_056505.1:33602806-33613042 GCF_014905685.2 Nematolebias whitei
GACTGAGCCTTGTGGTACACCATTGTTGACTGTTAAATAACTGGAAGAAGTACCATTATGTTGAACACATTGCCTCCAGTCTGAGAGATAGTTAGAGAACCAACCAATGGGGTGTTCTGAGAAACCGATTTCTGAGAGTTTATGACACAAGATGTTCTGATCCACAGTGTCAAATGCTTTAGACAGGTCTAAATAAAAGTGCAGCACAATAATCCTTAGCATCCAGTGCTTCAACAACGTCATTAAGAACCTTCAGTGAAGCAGTCCTTGTGCTGTGCTATTTCCTGAAATCAGATTGATGGGGAGGTAAGATGTTAAATGAGTCCAGGTAATTTTTGATTTGAGAGTTTATCAGTTTTTCTAGAACCTTGGCTAAAGAGCAAACTAGCTAACTTTGCCAACTTTACAAAACTGGCTCCAACTGTATATGTGTATGTATATGTCTATATAGATAATACATATGTGGATATATATATATATATATATATACAGAACAGGTGGAAAAAGGAAGTCTGCGCGCTCTGAACCGTGGATGTTGAGCCACGAGTTTAGCTAACGTTTGGCTAACGAGCTGGTCAGTGAGCTACTTCGGCTAGTGAGGCCTGCGGAGACCCGGTCCGCCGCCGTTTGGACCTGCGAGCCGCTGAACCGGGCTGTTTATGGAGGAGACCCGGTCCGCCGCTGTTGGACCTGCGAGCCGCTGAACCGGGCTGTTTACGGAGGAGACCCGGTCCGCCGCTGTTGGGCCTGCGAGCCACTGGAACTGAGCGGTCTGCGGCGGAGACCCAGTCCGCCGCTGTTGGACCTGCGAGCCGCTGAACCGAGCTGTGTACGGAGGAGACCCGGTCCGCCGCTGTTGGACCTGCGAGCTGCGGAAACCGAGGAAGCTAAACTACAGCTGTGGGATTTGGGAGCTGTTGCAACCGGGACCTAGTCTGTCACCATTGGGGCTGCTGGACCGAGTGAATGGTGGGACCTGGAGGTTGTTGCCGCTAGTCCTCGGCTAGACCTGGCTAGGCCTCGGCTAACAACATAAGCTAACATCATAAGCCTGTGAACCTCGTGGCTGGATCCTGTGCTTCTGAGAGTTGAGACCAATAATCCAGAAGTATCGTGAGTAATGCCGAGCAAACACAGAGATAAGAGACAAGTGTCGGAAAATAATTCTGAAGATATGGAGGAAGTTAAAAAATCTTTGAACTTTTTGAGTGCTGAACTGACTAAATTGAGTGCTGATGTGACTAAATTATCAGCTAAATGTGAATTACTGACAGGACTGTCTGAAGAAGTGAAACAATTGAAAGAACTGATGACTAATAAAGACAGAAAAATAGCTGAACTGGAACAAAAAGTAGAAGACTTGGAACAATACACAAAAATAGACAACTTGGTGATCACTGGACTGGAAGTTAGGAACCGAACTTATGCAAGAGTTGTTGCTGGTACTAACACAGCAGAAGATGCACCACAGGAAGAACTACAGACTCTGGAGGAGCAAGTAGTGAATTTTTTACAAAACAAAGACATTGACATCAAACATGAGGACATTTCAATCTGTCACACCCTGCCCAGCAAATCAGATAAAGTCAAACCATCCATAGTCATCAAGTTCATTAGCAGGAAATCAAGAAACAATGTAATAATGCAAGCAAAAACACTGAAGGGAACAAATGTTTACATAAACGAACATCTAACTAAAAAAAATGGAAATATTGCACGTGAAGCAAGGTGGTTGAAAAAACAGAAAAAAATGGCATCAACTTGGACAAGAAATGGAAACATCTGGATCAAACTACAGGAAGGATCTCAGGCTAAAATAATAAAAAACCTGAAAGATCTGGAAAAACTAAAATGAGCTCAGGAGATGACAGATGATAAATCATTGACATAACTTCACAAACAAGAAATTAACAAAATATAAAACAAACAAATACATTAAACATGGCAACATACGAAGACTTAGAGTTTAAAATATACAATGTTGAAGATGCGATTGATAAATTGACAATTTTTTTCCCTGCAATAAAAGATTGTGAATATTACAATGAAGAACAGTTTAATGACATCAATATAACTAATGGAGGTCTCTCTATTATTCACTTTAATAGTAGAAGTTTAAATGCAAATATATCCAAAATAACAGATTATTTAAAACAGCTAAACAGAACCTTTACAATAATAGCACTGTCGGAGACGTGGCTCAACGATGAAAACACAAATAATGTTCACATGGAAGGGTATGAATTATATCATGTGAACAGAGGCAACAAAAGAGGTGGTGGAGTGGCTCTATTAGTTAAAAATGAAATAAAATGTAAATTAATTAATGAAATGTCAATCATTGTTGATAATATCATGGAAATAATAACAATAGAAATAATAAACAAGAATGATTAAAACATATTGATAAGTTGTGTATATCGATCTCCAGGATCAAATATAGAAATATTCACTGATAAAATCGTACAACTATGGGACAAGAGTTTTAATAAAAGCATTTTTTTCTGTGGAGACTTTAATATTGACCTGGGAAATAAAACAGATTCAAATAACATCAGTACATTTACAAATTCATTGTGTAGTTTTAATCTTTATCCGTTAATATCAAAACCAACAAGAATTACAACTCATAGTGCTACAATAATCGATAATATTTTCACAAATGTAACAAATGGGGATGTGATGGGAGGTATTTTAACGAGTGATTCAAGTGATCATTTACCAGTTTTCATGATTTATAAAAATGATCAAAGCATTACAAAAGAAATTACAATTAAGGAAAAAACAATAAACACGTCAAAAAAAGCAATGGACAAATTAAAAGATGATTTACATAAACAAAGCTGGAAAGACGTGTATGTTGATGATGTGAACAGATCATATGATGAGTTTATGAATATTTTAGGAGCTCTGTATGAAAAGAATTGTGTGCAAAATAATTGTACAAAGAGAAATGTTGTTGACCAACCATGGATGACGAAAGGGTTGAGAAATGCTTGTAAAAAACGAATTATTTGTATTCATGTTTCTTGAAATTGAGAACACAAAAGGCTGAAAAGAAATATAAGAAGTATAAAAATAAATTAGTAGCGATTATAAGGAAACACAAAAAGGAATATTATAGTGATTTATTAAATAAAAGCAATGGTGATATGAAAGCTACATGGCGAGTAATAAATAGTGTTCTGAAAAGTCATAAAGCAAAAACAGGTATTTCACAATATTTTTTGAAGGATGACGATGAAATCCATGATGAAAATGAAATTGTAAATGGATTTAATCATCATTTTGTGAACGTTGGATCAAGCCTTGCTGCTAAAATACCAAAAGTAGACAATAATGTGAACCATTCAGTTATAAGTTGTGACAACAGTATTTTTCTTAATGGAACAGACAAAGAAGAAATAATGAATGTAGTAAAAAATCTTACAGATAAGAGATCAAAAGACTGGGTGGACATGGATATGATGTTTGTAAAGGACATAATGAGTTATGTTATCGAGCCGTTTACATATATTTGTAATTTATCATTTTCAAAATGAATATTTCCAGACAGTATGAAAGTAGCTAAGGTAGTTCCTCTCTTTAAGAATGGTGATAAATGTGTGTTCAATAATTATAGACCAATATCCTTATTACCACAGTTCTCAAAAATTCTAGAAAAACTGTTTGTGACCAGATTAGATAAATTTATTACTAAACAAAACATTCTAAGTAGCAGTCAGTATGGGTTTAGAGCAAAAAACTCTACATCAATGGCTCTCATGGAAATAATAGAACAAATAACTACTGCTGTCGATCAAAAACAGTATTGTGTTAGTATTTTTGTTGATTTAAAAAAAGCATTCGATACTATTGACCACACTATTCTCCTTGAAAAATTAAATAAATATGTTATAAGAGGACCAGCATTACACTGGGTATCTAGCTATTTAAAAGATAGGAAACAGTTTGTACAAATAAATGGTGTAAGATCTGACCTGTGCAATATCACTTGTGGAGTTCCTCAAGGCTCTGTACTTGGACCAAAGTTATTTATTTTATATGTGAATGACTTAGTGAATGTATCAGGACTCCTCAAATGTGTCCTTTTTGCAGATGACACCACATTTTTCTGTTTGGGTAAAGATGTAAAACGGATGTTGAAATTGATGAAGACAGAATTTCATAAAATACAAACTTGGTTTAAAATTAATAAATTATCATTAAATTTAGATAAAACTAAATACATGATATTTAGTAACAAAAAGAGAACTGTTGATGATCCATTTAAAATTGAGGGTGTTGAGATTTGTAGAGTTAATGAGATGAAATTTTTGGGTGTAATCATTGATGAACAGCTAACATGGAAAAATCACATAAATTCTGTAAGAACAAAAATATCTAAATCTATTGCAGTACTATACAAAGTCAGGGAATTATTAAATGATAAAGCTCTGTACATGTTGTATAACACAATCATTGTTCCACATTTAATCTATTGCATTGATGTTTGGGGGAAAGCGTGTAAAACATTTACAAAACCCATTTTTATTTTACAGAAAAGAGCTGTAAGAATTATCACCAGAAAGCATTACAGTCACCCATCAAGCACATTATTTTATCAACTGAAGTTATTGAAGTTCCATGATTTGGTAGATTACAGTATTTTATCAGTTATGTATAGGGCTCAAAATAACACATTACCATTAAATATCCAAAGAAATTTTATTAAAAGACAAAGTTGTTACAATCTTAAGGGGATAGAGATATTTGTCAAACCAAAATTCAGAACTAGTCTGAAGGGAAGGTCTACCTCAATCCAAGGAGTTGGATTGTGGAATGGTCTAGAGAGTGATGTGAAAAATGCCAAGTCAATGTGTACATTTAAGAAAAAGATCAAAACTGAATTGTTAAAAAAATATATATGAAGTAGCTTAGTGTGTGTTTTGTATTAGAATTAGAAAAATTAGAAAGAATTATTCATTTTGTTCTGTTACTTGAAGATTATTATGTCTGAAATAATTGTTTGAAAAAAGGGGCAGATATAATAAGATTTTTTCTTCTTTCTGCTGCCTTTCATTTTAAATCTTTTGTATCCTTTTTTAGATTGTTATGGAATTGTTTAGTACTTTTTTAAAATGAATAAACTATATACCATACCATACCATACCAAAATGCAGAGTTTATAGATTGGTCGATAGTTGTTCAGTGAGGTGGGGTCACCTCCCTTCAGCAAAGGAAGAACAAAGGCTGTTTTCCAAGCGTCTGGGATGGAGTTTTGTCTTATGGAGAGATTGAAGATGTGGGTCACAGGGACTGTGATGATATGAGCAGCAGCCTTAAGAAATAAGGTGGAAGTTCATCTGGACCTGCAGATTTTTTAGGATCAAGATCTTTTAACAGTTTATTGACCTCACTGACTGAGAATGTAGAAAAAGAGAATGTGTGATTAACTGAGGATTGACTTGTAGGAGGGATTTGATTTGTAGAAGTTTGATTATTAAGTGAAGTGGCTGATTTTCCATTAGTAACTGTGTCAAATAAAGAAGTCGAAGCAACAAAACGTTTGTTGAAACAGTTCAGGATCTCGTGCTTATTTAACACAGGAACAGAGTTAACGAGAAGTTGTGATGGAAGGTCAGATGATTGGGGGGTGCCTGAGAGAGATTTCATGGTTTTCCAGAATCTGTTAGGGTCATTTAGGTTTTTGGAGGTCTGAGATAAAAAAATAGTTGCATTTTGCAGCTTTGACAGCAGTTGTGCATATATCGCTCATCTGTCGAAAACTCAACCAATCAGTGTCTGAGTCAGTTTTAAATGTTTTACTCTAGACTCTGTCCTCTTCATTTGCCTACTTTTACTATAAAAATGTTAAAACTTTCTGAGATGCATCAGTAAAAACCAGTCTACGGCTGTGCTGTCATATGGGTGTACCACCACCTTGATGACATCCGGACCTTCCATACCTCTTGCTGATCCAGTCCTTGGTTTCCTTTCTGATGACATCAGGACTTCGTTCACCCTGGTTACTCTTTGAGTTCTGTTCAATTCAATTCAATTCAGCTTTTTATATAGGATCAAGTCACAACAAAAGTTATCTCAGTGTACTGAACAGAAACATTAATATACATATAAAGTAAGTTAACAACATTATTTATCAGAGGAGCAGACAGCTTTGAGTTTAACTTCATTGCAAACTCTCATCTTGAGCAAGCATGAAGACAACAGTGGAAAAGAAAAACTCCCTCATGAGGAAGATATCTCCAGCAGAACCAGATTCAGGACATGCATCCATCTGCTTTGACCAGCTGGGTTTTAGAGGACAGGAAAGAGGAACAGATATGCAGTGGTAAGGCGAAATAAATTCAAATGAAAACTATTCAAATGTTGGTTTTTTTTTTTCTTCTTTCAGCTTCTCCCTTCTTCAGGGGTTGCCACAGCAAACTAAGGTCGTTTTCACACCAGATAGTCCGGTAGACTCAGTTCGGTTCGGGACCAATATTCATGAGCTTTTGTTTACATTTGAGCTGGTGAGTTTGCATTCACACTGCACTGTGCAGTCGAGTCAACCTGTTGAACCAACCTATTCCCCCGCTTGCCTGTGGGGGCGCTGCACCAAGAACTACTGAAAGAAACGACACAAAAACATCTGAAGACACGTCTTCTTCTTCTTCTGTACATAAAAACAAAAACAAAGTGGCATCAAGTTTTAGCAGTTTTAGGAGTTATATTTTGTCATTTTTCAAAAATGGACTTAGCATGAGCAGAAGATGAGACAGAAGACCATGGAGAATATTGTTTTTCCACACAAGGCAGCTGACGGCTCCATATAAAGTAAGAGAAATGCGCGTTTGTTTACCCTGCGGAGCGGGGTCCAGTCTGTTTACATTCACACTGTACTCGAACCGCGCTGGAGTTCTCTTCTACCGGACCGAGACCTAGGTTTTAGCCCAGGCCAGAGTTCGCCTTTTTGTTCCATGACAGAGTTCGATGGCGCGTTCACACCTCCCTAAACGAACCAGACTTTTTAGGAAAACGAGCTAGAGTTCGATTAAAGCGGACTAAACAGGGCTGGTGTGAATGCACCATTAGTCGCACAAAGATTTGGCACTTATTTTTATGCAGGATGCCCTTCCTGAAAAAAAAAACAGATCACCGAGCTACCACAGCCCTCTGTGTGGAGCAGAGAGCTGCTATCTAGGGTGCCCAGTGGAACAGATGGTGGGGGTTAAGGTCCTAACTCAAGGGCCCAGAGTGGAGCAAATGAGGGTGGAAGCAGGTGTGGGTGCTTCACCTATCCCATCCACATTTTGATGTTGTTGGTAACGAAAGTTCAGCCAGTGATCTTCCGATCTCAGGCCCACCTTATCTAACCTCTGCGTCACCACTCCCCTTCATTCAACAATGTAACAATTCATTTTCAGAAATTAGGTCAATTTGTCCTCCAGTAGTCTAAGCCTATGGCAGCATAACAAGCCAACCCTAACTATAGGACTGATCAAAAAGGAAACTCTGAAGCCCAGTCTTAAAGCTAGACAATGTGTCAGCCTCACGGACAGAAACTAGAAGTTGTTTCCACAAGAGAGGAGCATGATAACTGAAAGACCTTCTTCCCATTCTGCCTTTGGAAACTCTAGGAACCATAAGTAAGCCTGCAGTTTGAGAGCGAAGTGCTCTGTTAGGAAAGTATGGAACAATAAGCTCTGTAATATAAGATGGAGCTAGGTTGTTGAGAGCTTTGTAGGTTAGAAGTAGAATTTTGAAATCTATTCTGAATTTGACAGAGAGCCAGTGGAGAGAAGCTAAAACTGGAGAGATATGATCTATCCTACCCACTCTCATTAAGACTCTGGCAGCAGCATTTTGGATCAGCTGAAGATTTTTAAAGAAGTTTTTGGACACCCAGATAATAAACCATTGCAATAGTCCAGTCTAGATGTGACAAATGCATGAACCAGTTTTTCTGCATCATTTTTAAATAAGATGTTTCTAACTTTAGTGATATTACACAGGCAGTTCTGGAAATGTTTTAAATGTGGGGGTTAAAAGACTTGTCCAACTCAAAAATAACAACAAGCTTTTTTGACATTAAAACAATTAGAGTTACAAGTATTCACTGAGAATACTCTACAATCTTCGTTTCACAGTGCCAACTGGTGGCACCTACCACTGGATACCTTCATTCTGACACCTGCTTGGAATGCTAAGATGTTAACTATCTGTTTGCTTTGCTGACAGGACCTTTGTTTGGTTTTGCTTTGGACCGAGTGTTTCCACATTGGATCTATTGCTCTGCCTACTGGATCATTGTTTTCCACTCAGTGCTACTAAGGATAGCACGACTTTGACTGGTTGGAATTTCTTTGAAGACTAAGCATTCTCTCTGGAATATAATTCCTTTTCTTCATTGACGTGGAAGGGTGTCATCAGACACCTCATAATTTTTTTCTTCAAGTCTTAGTCTACAATGGTTACCATGGTGACAATGCTGACCCCCTTCAAGTTTCTTCCAGTGACTCATGGATGTGGTTTGTAGTGACTCGGTGGCCACTTGTACAGGCATCAACTCCGTAGTGGGGAATATGTAGCGAATGCAAAATAAATAATAAAAGTATAGTAAAGTGAGGAGCAAGTGTCACCCTTCTTCCTCCATCCACTCATATATGCTACAGTATGCAAATATTTGAGCCTGTATATATAATTTTGACCCTATGAGAAAAAAATCAATTACAATAAATTCAACCTTATGCACACATTTCTTGTTTTTAAAGTCAATGAAGTTGTGTTGTTCATTTCACCCTAGAAAAAAAAAACAGTTTAAAGAAATCAATAAAAGCTCCAAATTAATAAAACATCCAACCCCATGTTGAGTAGATGTAAACATCTGATTGCAACAGTAAATGATCAAACCTCCCAACAGCATCAGAAGCAGACAGGAGCAGAATGTTTGTCCTGAAATCCATTTGAGACCCACACTTTGTTCTATTAGCTGAATGTGTTGCTGTCATGTCTGAATTTCCCCCGTGTTTTTTCTGTATCATTTTCCATCAGCAATTTGACCATTTCAAACTCAGTACCACATACCAATCACTTCTGACACGACACTAACCTGAACAGCTGCACTCACAGTAATGGAGTGGCATGCACTGCTGCTGTGGGTTAATTTGGCTTCTGATCAGCTGTTCGGAGGCACCAGGTTATTACGGTAAATGAGTAAGCAAATTTCCTCTTCCTCACTTTTCCATGATAATTAGTTTCAGTGCCTAGCTATTTTGGTCACAGTGTCTGAACTAAATGAATGAAAATATGTTTCTTTTTTTTTCTGTGACACCTCTTCTGATACCGTTTGGGGTTTTCATCTACTCTGATCCACTGGTGTTTTTCTTAACACAAACCTGATGTGAATTTTTATGGCCAGTTGGCAGGAGAAAAATGTCAGGATCACTGTGTAAATGTCAAGGTGGAGGACCCAAATTCAGACTCCAAAAACAATAGGCAGATGACAAAGCAGTAAACTGTCTGGGAGGGTCAGGACAAACGTGAACAGAAGTCAGGGACAGAAACTTAAGGTGTATACAATGAAGCAAGTTTAACATAGGGTTTGGCATTGTTTGAATTTGAGTGATTCCGGTTACGATTCCGATTCTTCGTTTCGATTCCGGTTCCTATTGATTGCTGATGCCAATTCTTTTTTAGAGGCGGGGTTAAAAAAGACATTTCAATTCAATTAAGTTTATTTATACTGTATAGTGCCAAGTCACAACATAAGTCGTCTCAGGGCACTGAACAGAAACAATCCATCCATCCATCCATCCATCCATCCATCATCTTTACCCGTTTATTCCATTTGGGGTCACGGGGGTCGCTGGTGCCCATGTCCAGCAATCACTGTGCGAGGGGCGGGGTACACCCTGGACGGGTCGCAAGTCCATCACAGGGCCACATAGAGACAAACGAGACAAACAACCATTCACTCTCTCACTCACACCTAGGGACAATTTAGAGTTACCAATCAGTCTAACATGCATGTTTTTGGACTGTGGGAGGAAACCAGAGCACCCGGAGAAAACCCACGCATGCACGGAGAGAACATGCAAACTCCACCCAGAAAGGCCCCTGGACCGGGGTTTGAACCAGGGACCTGCTCGCTGAGAGGCAGCAGCTCTACCAGTTGCGCCACCGTGCTGCCCCAGAAACAATCAAATAAAAAAATAATAAGTTAACAGAAACTTTCATATAAAAATAATAAGTTAA
>NC_056505.1:33613052-33618911 GCF_014905685.2 Nematolebias whitei
AAAAATAATAAGTTAACAGAAACTTTCATATAAAAATAATAAGTTAACACTATCGATCTGAGGAGCAGACTGCTTTGAATTTAACTCCATTATGTTATAAATGAGCTACAGTAGTTAGCCAGTGTTCTTTCTGGATGAAATAATTTGAACTTCAATTTGAATTTGAATTCTATGAACTTTTTACTTTTTGTTAAATTTACTATGAATTTCTCACAGAGCTATTTAAACCAGTATATAAATATCAAACTTATGAATTTCAATATATTATGAATTTATTTTCACAGGGGTACACTTTCACAAGAGAGCTTTATGTTTGAAAACCTCATGGAAACATATTTCCACATGTCCTGTGTGTGATGCTGCAGCCATGTTACTGGGCTCCCACTGATGGGCTAACCTGCTGCAGAATATCAAACAAAATTATTATTATTATTATTATAAAAAAGAACAACTTGTACAATCCAGTCCAGATTAGCAGCAGGTACAGTGTAAAATCAGAAACGGATCTTGTGGAGGAAAATGATCATATCTGCTTCTCAAGCAGTATGTGTAAGTGTTCTGGACAGACATTGTCTCCTGTAGTGGAGAATGCATGTCGGCTGGGTGTAGAAGAAGCTTTAACACATAAATAAATAATAAATGCAAGATCTGACAGCAAAGGATAAGTCTTGTGTTGGTTCCACCACCACCAGCATGGTCCTCAGACAGAACGACTGGTGGAATTTCTTGGTACATCTGCAGCCCTCTCTCCACTTGTTTCTTCATGGACATGGAGCTATGACATTACATTGTGCCTCTTCCTCAGCAAAAAGCTCCTCCGGTGGAGACTTTCTGGACAGATTGCAGGGAGGTGGTTCCTAAACAAACAACAGGTTCATCAGTATTATCACTAAAAAGGAATTATTAAAGGCATGATCATTATTAAGACTGAGAATCTATATAACTTCAGCTATCATACACTTACACTCTCCTCCTCACCCTCCACTCCTTCACTCTCAGGGCTTTCCTCCGACTGCATGGTGACCCCATCATCTCCACAGTCTTCCTCTGTTGACCATAAAGAACATTACTAGTATTTAGATTTCAGATTTTAATAGCAGAAAAGGCCAGTTGTGAATGACATTTCACCTGCTCAATCAGCTTTCTCTGGATCTGCTCCCAGACATGTCATCCATCTTCTGTTTAAAGAGCAGATCAGCTCTGTAGTTACAGTGGACTTCTCCACTTTATATCAAGATGGGATTAACTTATTTTACAAGTGGTCCATGGTAGGTGGTGTGTACTTGGGTTGATGGTTTTCACCATGTCCCTGCAAACATATAAACAAACGTAATGTCACTGTTACTGTAAAGTTAGCTTAGGATGAACAATTAATTAGCTTAGCTCTATTGCTATTGCCTAACTAACCTAAATGTTGGTGATTACACATCTGAAAAGGGATGCAACCTTTTCACAATATATGCTGTAACGGTTCTGTGGCACTCTTCATTCAGTTGCATCAACGTATTCCCCTTGGAGAACTCCTTGGGACGAGCACATTGTGGAGTCTGGCTAACATTATTAGCCATTTTGGGTCGTTTGTCTAAGAAAAAAATATAAGGTAACGTTAGCATGGTGTTTGCATTTGAATTGACCTACCGCTTTAAGTTGAGTATAACTTGTCAACTGCCTTAATGTTGGTATGGGACTTAGTTTATAGTTTTATTTACCTGATGGAGCCGGAAGAGGAGGCAGCAAAAACAGTCTGGTGGAGCGCTTCAAAGACGGGCCATTCTAACTTCTGAGGGTCGGACCCGGTCCGGAGGAGGAGGCAACGAAAATAGTTTGGCGGAGCGCGTCAAAGACGGGCCACTATTTTACTTCTACACCCTCCTTTGCACGATATAAAATTATTGCAAGTGTTGCACTGAGCTGACTGGTTATTTTATTAAAGTTAAGCCACGCTTTTGACCGCGGCTGCTCACTCTCCATGTATGAGAACACTTCCGGTGGATTCTTGTTCATTGGTTTTCGGCGGGCGGCTTCTACTTCCAGTTGGCGGACTAGGCATCAAAAATAAGAATCGAAAATAAATATTTCAAACGATTTGGGAAATTTTGGGAAATCCGGACAGTTAGTCCCGGTTCCAAACGATTCTCAATCCTTGACCCTCGACCCTACTAGGGACAATATTTGGAGAGGAGGAGGAGAGAAGGACTCTGCGCAGAATCTCTGTGCGTAATGTGATTATCTGTCCCTCCATCCTCACCCCCCCTTCAGGCTCCTCTCTTGCTCCTTGAAGGAGCATGTAGCTGGTGTGTCGCGCGTGCTGCGGCTGGAACATCCACAGACTGGGTCTGCCGGACTAAGGGCAACGTCTCCTCTCGTTGTATGTTTAATAAATAATCAAAATAAAAATGCGCGATGACTTTGGACTTTTAGGGGCGGAGCTGCCGGATCCGAACAAAGCGTTGCCGGAACAGAACGGGTCAAAATGAGAGAGTTCCTGGATTTTGTTCTGGCAGGAGCCGACTCAAATTAACCACTGCATATATATATATATATATATATGCCTTTTGAGTCCCCATGCCATAATGTGGTATATTTTGTTTAAAGGTGGGGTAATATTTATATGTTTGACTCTCCTCTATCATAAAACATAACCATATGTACAGAAGATGAATTTATTTAAAATAACTAAATCAGATTTTAGATCCAGCTTGTGTTTACTGCCATGTCCCCTTTCATGCTTCCTGACATTAAGTTACAATTATAAGTAATAAAAAAAAAAGTTTTTAATAGTACTATTTATAGTAGTTCTCATCCATTTACTTTTTATGATCTGAAAATTCTTTTTATGCTTAAATTATTTAAAATAAATTGAGTCCCCGAGTCATCTGTCCACCTTGTTACTCTAAAATACCCATCGCCCACTCCAAACCACTTCTTTAGTCACATGACTCACAGAAAGTACAATATATTTTTGGAAGGAAAACATCTACAAAAAGCAGGGTAAGTATCACTCTTTATTTTAACATTCTTTTCTGTGTTTTAGACTGGTTCATTGAAGTGGTAAAGCATAGCATGCCCACTCTGTTACCATTATATATATTGAAAACAAATACTTTATATAGTTTTATAAAGGTATTGTTATTAAATACATAAAAAATCTTACTCAGTCGTCACCAAGTGCTAACTTGTTTTTCATTCTAGGCCTAGCAATATTTGACTTTAGCTGAAAATGTCCCCCCTGTCACTGTCCACCCTGTTACAGTTTTTCATGTTAACAGGGTGGACACATGTAACAGAGAGGACTTGAAAGGGCCAGAAAAGTTTGTGTTTCCTCCATAAATTCTTATTTACTGCACATTTATGATGGATTTGTTTGTCATTTACGGTTTTTAAAAAGATTGCTCAAGCAATATGAATGTGTTTATCAGTGAATATGTCAGTGTTTGCTGCAGACAAGCAAAGGCGCTATAGGGCTTGTCGTGATGCAGAACCTGAAAGAAGGCAAGAATACCGGACTAAAGAAAAAGAAAAGTGGCAAAGGGACAGAAATGAAGGAAGAAAAAAGAGAGTATCAGACCTCAGTGAAAGGGAGAAGAGAGTGCAAAGAAAGAAATGGCAAGAAAAGAAGAGAAAACAGAGAGATAGTGCCAGAGCCAGGAGAACCCATCTGCCATTGGTCACTCTTCCCACAAGTCCAGACATTCCAATAGAGGCAGAAAATGCCCCTCAAGCAGGGCTCTCAAGGTTAGAAGAAAGTTGACAGTTGAATGCTTTGTTGATTAGGCAAAATATGCAATTATCTTATACAGTTTAACCTTTACAGTGTGTGTGCGGTGCGCACGTGCACCTAAAGTGCATGCAAGAGTATGTAAGTACTCTAAAAGTTGGAGCTAGAAACTGTTAAAACTACTTTTGCCTACAAAACCATTGTGTACTCTAACAAACTGGTGCTGTAAGATCAGCATTTCGTTTTTATGTAAGCCATTGTTGAAGAATTATTGCATACGGTCACCAAGCGCTAGCTTGTTTTTCATTATGGATATTATTATTATTAATTATTATTATTATTATTATTATTATTATTATTATTATTATTATTATTATTATTATTATTATTATTATTATTATATAATTCATCATTCAATTCAATTCAATTCAATTCAATTCAATTCAATAATACTTTATTAATCCCAAAGGGAAATTATTTTGTTATTGTAACTCGTTATCCTCATTTTAATAAGAGATGTTATAGATGCTGATGGCTCTTGTAAAGGTCCATCCCTCAGTGGATCCTAAGAAACTGGCTGCAGATGCCGTCTGATCCATCCACCCAGACTCGGCTGGCCTCTCGGTTCCCCTGGGCTGTAGGACCGCCTGAATGCCGGGCAGAATTCCTCCCAGAGCGATGGCCACTCCTCCCAGCAGTCTGCTGAGCTCCTCATAGCTGCGGACAGCCAACTGTAAGTGCTGAGGGATGATCCTGTCCTTCCGCTGTCATGAGTCATGTTTCTTGCTAGTTCCAGGATCTCAGTGGTCAGGCACTCTAGCACAGCTGGCAGGTAGATGAGAATGCGTCCACATAACATCCTTTTCAACTCATTTGAGAGTTGGGGCCACAGTTGAGATATTATTTGAGCTTTTGAGATGTTATTCAGCTGCTGTTGTTCTAGAAAACTGCCTTGTTGCCATGGTTACGCATCATAACAAATGTCCAAAACCAAAAAAGTCTCAGTAAAAATCCTTCCGGCTGCACAGCGTCTGATACCAGAGGAAACAATAATCCAAAAAATATGATTTACATCCAGAAAACCGGGAATTAAAGTTTCCAAAAGCAAAATCTCAGAATGAAAGTAACAGAGCTGCTCCAACATGCAGCCACCTTGAGCGGCGCAATTCTAGAACATCATCATTCATTTATTATATTTATTCAGTACTTCTACACTTTGACAATATGCTTTTTCTGTATTAGGCAACATGTTGTTGGACGGAGAAATGAAAGGCACGGAAGAAGACTTCAAAATGAAAGAGAAAATCTAAAAGCCATGTTGACCAGGGAAAAAAGAAGAAGAGAAAAATACAAAAAGAGATGGCACCCCACCCCCTGCGGAATGTTGGCGTCATTGTGCTTGTTTTGGGAGATTTTTTTTCATTATCACGCTATTAACCTTCAGCTAAAGATTAAGAACGTTAGGATTTTTTTTTTTGTCTCCATATCCTATGTCATTTTTCACCACTTTATTATTGTTTGAGTCTCCGAGGCTCAGTGTGATTTATCTGTTTTTAAATAAAGGTTGAATGAATGAAAACATACAAAGGCCAGGCTCTGAAGTTTGCTGAAGTTCAACAAATCATACTCATGCCAGGAAGGAGATTTTTGTAGATACAGGCGAAATAAATCTAAAACAACATATCTCAGCAATATGGATTCAAGTGCATTAAAACTAATAGCATATGTATCGAAACAAGCATCATCATAGGCAAAAAAAATAAATAAATAAAAAAAATCAAATAATTCCAAAGCAGATGACATGAAACGCGTTTCCACAAAAACGCACAATCAATTGAAGTTGAGTGTGAGGGTGGCTGAAGTGCAATCTTTTGTGCTGCCATATCTGCAGGTACCAAAGCAATATTGTATATTTCTGTTCCCCACCTGGGGTTCATGAAACAAGAGCTCATCTAAAACTGTAGCAGGAAGGAACAAAGAGCTGCAATCTTGAGTTGGTCTGGACATGTTTTTCAAAAGTACGACATGAGGACACAAGGCAAAAAGAGATTAGATCTATAAAAACATATTTAAAAATACAAAACAACTCAATTCTTTATTTCTTCCTGCTACAGTTTTAGATGAGCTCTTGTTTCATGAAC
>NC_056505.1:33619011-33628529 GCF_014905685.2 Nematolebias whitei
AGGTATGTCGAGAAATGGCCAAGAATAACCTCTATAAGAATCCAGAGTCCTGAAATGATGACACAAAGTTTTTTCTGCGGGGTTTCATCTGGTTATCAGTTGGAAATTCCTCAGGGAGAGGGTGGTGAGCGTCAGATCACATTTTCTCCAGGCGACTTTAGATAAGATGGCCTTCAAGGACAACCAAGGCGACCAAAATTTAGATAAACAAACAGATGTTTTGGGGACAGGCAGAACTTAATGACATCAACCTTCAGTCTGTCGGTCTACTCGGTTCCGAAATGTCCAAATTAACATGGCCAACTCCGATGGAAACGTGTCTGAGTAAAAATCCCCAAGATCTGATCCATTCAGCCCAAAGCATTTGAGTCCGGGTACTCCAGAACATGAACCAAGCCATCATAAAGGCAAGCAGTGTGATCGGGTCTAAATTTGCTGCTGACGACTTCCTTGATTGTAGATAAAACCAGTACCAGCTGAATCCAAAAAAAGCAGGAACCAGTTATCGAAAATCCAATTAAATATGCGTCCTTAACATCCACAGATGGCAGCAGAGATAGACACATCATCAAGCCTTCCAGTCGATGAGATATCCAGCTGCGTACGTGCCAACAGGGTAAATCGGCTCGCCCAAAGTCTGTCTTCTCTTCGAAGAAATGTTGTAAATTGAGATGAGGGACTGACTGGTCGAAACAAGTCCATAATTATGGTTCGGAAGAAATGCAAGAGAGTCTCACAGCAGTTTCACAGACAGACAGAGCAGCAAAGCAAAGCGGAGAGGGAGGGAGAGAAGCATCCGATCTCGTGGGGAGCGAGTGGTGAAGTATATATATATATACTACATTTATATATATGTACATATGTATATATATATATATATATATATATATATATATGAATATACATGTATGGATATACATGTATGTATGTATGTACATACATGTATGTACATAATAGTGTTTTTAAATTCTCTGACGATAATGCTATTCTCAGATGGCTGCAAGAGGATATGGACTCATCATATTTTAATGAGGTTCTGTCTTTTGTTCAATAGTGTTATGACCACCACCTTCTTATTAATGCCAAGAAAACAGAAGAGATGCTGATGGACCCCAGGTCTCTGAGTGACAACCTCCCGCTTTGTATTCATGAACAGAAAATAAAACAGGTCTGGTCTTACAGATATCTGGGTGTTCACCTAGACAATCTGTTCAAGTGGGAAATTCATGTTAATATGTTGTGCTCACGGCTACAGCAGAGATTGTATTTTTTATGAAGACTCAGAGTCTTTGGGGTTAACCAGAAGCTTATGGTTTTATTCTATCAGGCCGTATTGGAAAGTATCATCAGGTTTGGAATGTTGGCGTGGTATGGTAATCTCTCTGTGCAACTTAAATCTAAACGTATTCACATGGTACAAACTGCAATGAAGATGATAGGAAGGACTGATCACCCCTCCCTGCAGTCTATCTATGATGAGACTGTCCTCAGACTGACCCCGCTCACATCCTCAACTCACAATACGAACTGTTACCATCTGGCAAATGGTTTAGAATCTGTTTGTAGACGTAACAGATTTAAAATTTAATTTGTCCTTACATCAATCAGATTGTTAAACAAAATAGGCATATAGTTTTTTGTTATGCGCTGATGCTCTGGTCTCATTGTTGTATCGGTTACTTGCTGGAATGTATGTGGGAATGTGCAATATGTGTTTTTATTGAATTATGTGTTTTTATTGAGTAATAGGTGTTTTATATTTTTGTATTTTATTGTGGGGTTCACATGATTTTATTGTTTGTAGTTGTGGCTTTAACAGACTACTTGAGTAATTGACATCTCGATTCCTAAGACATCTCGCAAGTTTTTAAATTTCACGTTGAGTATTCGCAGTGACATCATTAGGTCGCAGTTATGTCATTGCGTCACGTGATCCACACCGGGCTACTAGAAGCTACAAAATGGATTCCTCCAAGCAGACGGCTAGCGCGGAGCAGGCCCAGTCTTTGCAAACAGGTAAAAATGCATCTCTAGTATGGAAATATTTCACTAAAAATGAATCTTCCGGTTCAACTACCATAAGTAAACAGAAAATGAATCAACTTCCTGACTGTTTGGAGCTCGTTGCAAACCAGTGTTACACCATATTCTGTGACCACCGTATATTGCGACCGTAGGGGGTGATGTTGCATGCACTGTTGCAGGTCACAGAATATTGTGTAATACTGGGTCCAGTCGACCAAACCAGAACCAGCTTCCTCCTGACCTTGTTTCACAAACAAAAAGCAAAAAATATTAATCTCTAAACCTATAAAAAACCTATAAACATATTAATCTCTAAACCTATAAAAAAAAAAACCTATAAACACATTAATCACTAAAACTAAACCTAATGCGCACCACCGCGGGCATTGGTGCGGGGTGGTTGTCCGCCCCACTGTTTTTAGTTTTGTTTGTTACGTGCCGCATGCTTCTTTCACTTTTTCAACTTAATAATAATAACTTATAGTTTTGTTTTTCTGTGACTTATTTGCAGTATGATCAATGGTAGGAGCATAATATACGCTCCCAATGTTTTGTTGGTCTTTTTTTTTTTTTTTGTAAATAATAAATGACGTTTTTTTGCAGTTGTATTTTTTATTTTTTGCATTTTGAAACCCTATGACGTCATCAACTACTCGACTTTTATTATGTTAATGTCGACTTTAAGAATTATGTAGTCGTTCAACCCCTAGTTGTATGTTTTTAAATGTGGAAGAAGCTTTGTTAGCGCACGATGTCCAAGATAGACAATTAAGTAAGTAAGTAAGGTAAGTAAGTAAGTAAGTGTCTGTCTGTCTGTCTGTCACCAGCTGGTGAGAGGCGTGTGACCTCAATTTGAACCCCGCCCACTGGAACCGGTACCGAAAGCATACAGGGGCAATGTGGATATGGAAAATGAAGCGGTCCTACTGGTAAAAAAGGAAAATATATTAATATCATCTATCTGTGAGAAGGACCTACCTGACCACTCTCTATGCTCCCCAGGGTTCCAGAGTCCATCCTTGTACATTGCATTATTATTATTCACTGTAAATAAATCACCGTTAACTTTTTACGTCTTAGAGTCCTGTCTCGTTTTCGCCTCATATCATCTAGATTCCCTAAGATCATTACCCAGTCTAATATCTCAATTATATGATTGTTTTATCTTCCATCAATTGTTATACACTATTCACCTATATGAGCAGGAGATTGGAATGACATCAGCCAGGAATTAAATGGCATACGCTATCATGGAAGTGCATGCTCACCTAGAGGAGTCTGTTGTTCCCAAAAATGAAGACTCTCTTAAGTGGTGGATGTTGTGGGGGGAAAAGTGATCTCAAACAATCAGGTGTAGATTTAATCAGATTTATTGTAAAGCTTTGGTGAACAGCCAACAACTCACAGGAGATCAATGCATTTACAAGAACAAACATATCAATGTCTTCACCTGTCAGAGGTTATAACCTATTCTGACTTACTGAACTGAAAAGGTTAGTTTTGTAGAGAACTCATCAGGGGTCTGCCGCTCCCCATCGCCTTGTCCGAGACTGTTACAGAACTGAACTCAGAAGCTGCACACAAGGAGCCAATGGAGGTAAACATGTCTAAAGAATTATGACAGGAAATAATCAATGTGTCTACCATAACATTCAAAAGTCTCCAACATAAAAAAAGATGACCTCTCCACTGTTTTGCCAATAGTCACATCCAGAATGATTATACTACAGAGAAAGGATCACGGAAATATTGGAAAATCACTCACATAATTAGTAAAGGAGCAGGAAAGTTTATAAGGTTATAATATAATGTTATATTATATTATTATATTATATTATATATTGTAATAGATTAGAATAAGAGCATATTTACCACGGAATTATTCAGTGATCAGCAACAATCTCAAATCTATGCTCGGAAGAAATGCAGATCTTAGTCATCTTCCTGGAAGCTTCAGCAGAGGCACTCTTAACGGGATGAGGAAGCACTGCTCCCAGCTTAAGAAGCGAGGTTACCGGGCAGGGGTGCTAGTAAGGCTAAAAGCTAATGCTAAGGCTGGCAGACTCCCGATACCCTCTCTCTTTTTGTTGAACATCCACTCTTTGGACAACAAGATGGATTTGCTTCGTCTGAGAGTGGATGCCTCAGAGGAGATGAGGAAAGCGCTGTTTGCTGGTATTAAAAGGGACAAGAACACATATGCACAGATGATCCAGGGTCAATTCACCTCACAAGACCCATGGAGCATTTGGAGGGGCATTAAGTGAATAACAGATTATAAAGGCAGGATTGAACAATGTCCTAGAGACCCATCACTGCCTGATGCCCTCAACAAGTTCAACGCATGCTTTGAAGACCCGGTCAGACCACCCAGCACCAGACACATTTCATCACAAGAAGAAGAGCATCTTAGCATGACCTCAACTGAAGTGAGGAGTACTTTCAAGAGGATTAATCCTCACAAAGCAACTGGCCCAGCCAACATCCCCAGGAAGGTGCTGAAAGGCTGTGCTGATCAGTTCTGCGAGGTGCTGGCCAACATCTTTAACTCCTCACTCACAGTTCCCACCTGCCTGAAAAGTGCCACCATCATCACAATCCCAAAGAGCTCTACATTGACTGGTCTGAATGGCTACCGGCCAGTAGCCCTCACCCCGATAGCTGCTAAATGCTTTGAAAAACTGGTCCTGACCCACAATGAGATCACTCGTGCAGCCAAACGTCAATGCAGGAAAGCCGAAGATAAATGGAAGAAGGACAAACTTCACGTTTCTTTTATCATGCTAAAATCATGTTACAAAGAGTACCAGGCCACTGTTGAATCAGAAAAAAACAAATACTTTTCCCAAATCATCGCCTCAAACAGCCACAATCCCCGCGTTCTTTTCAACACCATTAACGCCATTTTAACCGTGCCTCAGTCTGCCAACAGGGAGGTCTCTGCAGTTACGTGTGACGACTTTGCCAGTTTCTTTGTTAAAAGGTTGAGTCGATCAGGTCACTGATTCCTCACCACAGCTGACCCATCTGTCTTTGTCCCCTCCACATCGGTCTTTAACCAGTTTGAACCCATTTCCCTCTCATTTCCCTCTCATTTCTAAATGACATCATTGGTCATATGAAACCCTCAGGTTCCCCTGCTGACCCCATCCCTGCATCGTTTTTTAAACAAGTCCTACCCTCCATTGGACCCTCTGTTCTTGACATTATAAACAGCAGTATGGCTACAGGTGTAGTTCCTGATGCTTTTAAACATGCGGTGGTAACTCCTTTAATAAAAAAAATCCGGACTTGACCCTTCAACCTGCTCAAACTTCAGACCCATCTCCAAACTTCCCTTTCTTTCTAAGATCCTGGAGAAAATAGTTTTCACTCAATTAAACGAGTTATTGAGTGGAAATTCTATTATTGAGATCTTTCAGTCTGGCTTTAAGAAACTACACAGCACCAAAACAGCCTTAGTTAGGGTCTGCAACGACATTCTTCTGGCAAATGACTCTGGTCAGTCTGTAGTCATGGTACTCCTTGACCTTACCGCTGCATTTGATACTGTGGACCACAGTATCCTTTTATCCCGGCTAGAACACTGGGTTGGGATTACTGGTGCAGCGTTAGAATGGTTCCATTCATACCTGAGTGACAGGAGTTTCAGTGTTAATTTTGCTAACACTCTATCTACTTCAGTGCCTCTTTCTTGTGGGGTACCGCAAGACTCCATTCTTGGACCCCTTCTGTTTTCTTTGTATCTCCTCCCCTTAGGGTCTGTCCTCAGGAAACATGGTCTTTCCTTTCATTGTTATGCTGATGACTCTCAGATTATCTGCCGTTAACACCTAACAGTTCCTCCTCCATTCGCCCTTTGTTAAACTGTCTTGATGACATCAAGACTTGGATGGCTGCAAACTTTTTGAGTTTTAATGATCAGAAGACTGAGGTCATTGTATTTAACCCTAGCTCTGCCACTGTCACTGATCCTGCAAACCTGGACTCCCTTCAGCCATATCTAAAACAGTCTGTTACCAATCTTGGGATAGTTTTAGACTCGGACTTTAAGTTTAATAAGCAGATAAATTCTGTTCTTCAAAAAAGCTTCTTTCAGCTAAGGCAGATAGCTAAGCTCAAGTCCGTGCTGTCCAGATCCGACCTTGAAAAATTAGTCCATGCATTTATTACAACCCGGCTGGACTACTGTAACTTGCTTTATGCTGGGGTCAGTCAGGTCTCTCTCTCACGTCTCCAGCTTGTCCAAAATGCTGCAGCTCGGCTACTAACAGGAACTCGCAGGTTTGAGCCCATTACTCCAGTTCTGTCCTCTCTTCACTGGCTTCCTGTGCGTGTCAGAGTTGATTTTAAGATTCTTCTGCTCACATTTAGGTGCGTTAATGGCCTTGCACCCTCATACCTCTCCGACTTCCTTCATCCTTATGCTCTTTCTCGGGCCTTGAGATCATCAGACCAACTGCTTTTGGCTGTACCAAAAACCAGGCTGAAGCTCAGAGGAGATCGGGCGTTTTCAGTCATCCCTAAACTCTGGAATAATCTGCTCATCAACATTCGACAGGCCACCTCAATCTCTATTTTTAAATCTCTCCTCAAAACACATCTGTACTCATTGGAATTTAACACAGTGTGATCTCATTTGGTATTTCGTTGTTGATGATTGTGTATATATATTTTGCTTTTACTTCCTGACATTTAACGCAGGGTGACTTGATTTAGTATTTCATTGTTTCTCATTATATTTCATGTTTTTATGCTTTTATTCATGTTGCTGTAATATATTGTTATTAATATTTGATGCTGTGATCTTTTTTGGTAAGCACTTTGATAACAGTTGCTGTTTTAAATGTGCTATATAAATACATGTGACTTGACTTGACATCAAAGCAACCACCAACATCAACAAGGACCCTCACCAGTATGCATACCACGAGAATCGATCAACAGAAGACACAATCTCCTCTGTGGTCCACACTGCTCTCACCCACCTGGAGTAGAAGGACTCCTACGTCCATATGCTCTTAGTGGACTTCACGTCTGCCTTCAACACCATGATCCCCCAAACACTGATGGTCAACCTACTCACACTAGGACTAAGCCCCTCCATTTGCAACTGGGTCCTAGACTTCTTAACAAACATGCCACCGTTTGTGAGAATCCGCAACTTCTCCTCCACCATAACCCTCAGCACTGCCTCCCCTCAGGGCTGTGCGCTGAGCCCTCTCCTGTTCACTCTGCTCACGTATGACGGTGCACCTACCCCTCCAGGCTGTCATATTGTAAAATTTGAAGATGATACAGCGGTGGTGGAATGCATCACAAACAACAATGAACCCAGCTACAGAACAAACACACCTACCCCACTAAACATAGTAGGATCTGTGGTGGAAGTGGCCTCCAGCTACTAAAACTTGGGTGTGCGTCTGAATTACAACCTCAGCTGGGGCAACAACACTATCAGCCTGAAAAAGAAAGCTCATCACTAGCTATGTTTACATGCGCAGAATTCTTTGACCGGATTGAAATGTGTTCTATTTGAATAATTCAAATGTATTGTTTACATGGGCACAATCTGTTCATGATGAGCGTTTACATGCAGCAGGCTTTGTTCTGAACAGCAGTACTGACATGCGCAGAGTGGTAAACTCTCCTTAAAAAAACCACCGAAGAAGAAGTTCTACTTCCGGGTGAACGTAAACAAACCTGAGCACCCAAAATGGACCCGCGACAGGTTTTAATGATGGTGGAGACGTTATTGCACTCCCTGACTGAGCTACAGGTGATAGAAATCATTTTGAGCTCTTTAAAAGTTTCTAGTAGAAATGTTGTGTCGCTCACCGACCAGTTTTACTTCCCTGACATGCTAATATTATTAGTATTAGCCAGGCGGAAATGGCAAAGTCGCACATGCGCAGTCAGGTCAGTTTTTCACCATCAGATAAAAACGAACAGATCAAGCGTTTACATGCGCACCGATCGGGTTTCGGATCGGCGTAAACCACCCGTTTCGTTCTGATCAGAAATTATAACGGATCGCGCCGAATACACAAAAAATAACCCGAACGGAGTGTTTACATGACACACTTTTATTCCGACCGGCCATTTGATCCGGTTACTTATGTCCATGTAAACATACCCAGTGACTCTACTTCCTCAGGTGGCTGAGACGAGCTGATCTGGGAAGCTCAGTCCTCACCTCCTTCTACAGGTGTGCAGTGGAGAGCATCCTGTGCTTCAGCATCAACATGTGGCATGGAGGCTGCACAGCTGCAAAAAAAAAAAAAGCTTTGCAGAGAGTGGTGAAGGCTGCACAGAAGTCTGTCGGAGTCAGCCTCCCCACCATCACAGACATCTACACCTACAGATGCAGGAAGAGGGCCACCTGCATCATGAAGGACCCCACTCACCCAGCACACACACTTTTTGTGTGGTTATAAGTGCCTTGTTTGCTGTTATGTGGATCAAATTCAGAAAATTGTACTTTTTTAAAGCAGCTTATATGTTCTCAGGCTTTTTATTTTAGGAAATATCTTATTTTGTTAGTTTTCAGATATTGTGGAAAATGTTCTTGTTAAAGCATTTCTGTGCTAAAAGCTGTTTTGCACAAAAATTTACCAAAATTTTCTTGTCTTTTTATTGTATCTTTTTATCACGTATAGTCATAATTCATCATGTATGATTGTACGCGATAATGTAGAATCGTACAAGATGAAGTGTGACTGCACTACATTGCTTACAGTCCCATGTGACTAACCGTTCAAAACACTGGATGTTTTGAACGGCTATGTCAAACAACTGCGTCACCGTGATCCGGTTCACTTCAAAGAGCCATTTATTCCATCTCTAGTTGGGAACACTGCTTGCACCTTGGGTCACCATATATCAGAAAATGTGGAAATACAATATTTGCCTTGTAGGAGAATAGTAAAATGTCGATTTTACATTGTGCATAACAAAACTCAGCATTTGTTTTTCATTTAAAAAAGTAAACACCAGTCCTTGACCCCCTTTTCCCTCAACATATACTATGTACATGTGAAAAATGATGAAAACTAAATCAGCACTAACAGGAAGGGTTTCTCCCCTCAGGTAGGAGGTTGCAGAGCATTAAGTGTAGAACCACTAGACTGAGGAGCAGCTTTTACCCTGAATCTGTTATACTCATAAATCCCTAACCAGGAAAATCATCAAGGAAAAAAATCACTCCAATGCTATTTTAAATAGGAAGAAAAAGTCTGATGGGAATTTTTTCACCTCCAATTCCTACATGTGTCCAGTTTCACTACTTTTTGTCTGTCTAAACAGATCTCACTTGTAAATGAGTCTTCGAGGCTCAATGTGACTTATCTGTCTAAATAAAGGTTGAATGAATGAATGAAAAATTGGTGATATGTGACTTATCTTTGCTGCTGATTTCTTAGAAAATAAAAAGCAAAACTCAAATATTCTCTCTCTCTCTCTCTCTCTCTCTCTCTCTCTCTCTCTCTCTCTCT
>NC_056505.1:33628539-33676381 GCF_014905685.2 Nematolebias whitei
CTCTCTCTCTCTCTCTCTCTCTCTCTCTCTCTCTCTCTCTCTCTCTCACACACACACACACCCACACACACACACACACACACACACGCACGCACCTACGTGTATTGAGGCCGAGAGCTACAGAAAGACTGACAGAAAATAGATTATCTTCATCTTAAAGGACAGGAATTCTGAGTGATAGGAGGAGATTGGCTGTTTATGTCTTGAACCATCTCATTTGTAATAGCACCACATAAAAGAGTTTGTGAACAGCTATTAGACATGTATCACTGGTTTAAGATTCAATATGTGTGCTTCAGCAGTCCGAAGGAAAAAAGAAAGGGAACTTCGCAATCTGACTTCTTTATCAAACTGTCTCACGACATCCAGCTTCTTTTGCAATAATCGTCCTCCCTCTGCAACCTTTATTTAGCATTATACTGACAAAGAAAAAAGTGGACTTCATGATAAACTTAAAAATAGTTATTATACTAATAATTATGATGTTATGCAAGAAAAAATTACAGCTCTTAGCTCAAGCAGTACAATTATCAGTGAACTATAGAATGGATGGATCTTATAGAAATAAAGAATTTATCTTGAGTCAGCGTACTAAAATAAGAAACATTCTAATCCATTTTTGTGCTTCTCACAGATACAGTTCATATTGTAGGCCTGCATTACCACAGTGCTAATCGTTCAATTTAATTACCCCCCCCCCCCCAAAAAAAAAAATAAATAAATAATAATATCATAAATTAATAACCCGGTACATAATTCCTTTCATAAATATATATAAGCAAACATAAGAGCAAACATAAGTAGCAAGGAACTAAAAGTTTTAAAGTGACAAGTCAACCAATAATTATCTCATTTGACAAATGAGGATGTGTGGAACTGAAAGGTCCCCTGCATGTCCTCTCACACTTCTGATCAATTCAATGGTTTGGAAAAAAATTAATTAATTTGTGTACATCTGCAGACAAGCAGACTGACAGCTGATTTCGACATACTGGAAGTTGCGATTGTATGGGTGGCTGCATTAAAACATACCGTAAGGTCCTGGCAATGAACCACCAAGAAAATCTGATAATTAGAAGCATTTCTGTTTTCTAAATGAATTCTAAGCAAACTGAATTGAAAAGAGAGTTCATAATTAGTCCCCAAGACTTTGCAATAGTCTGTTGGATTTGAACTTTCATATAAAAACCTGCATGATTTTATTTTTTCATTGAGAGGACAAGGTGATGCAGTTGGCCATGATTTCAGTAAAACTATAGAAAAACTTTTTTGCATACGTAAGGGTTACACATACCTTTAAGGCCAGTAAAATGTATCAGTTAATTAAATTTATTTTTCTTAATATATTCATTAAAACAAAACAAACAAAAAACAGATTTTTTTATATAATAAGCATGCATAACATCGTGCCAGAGCTAGTTGAAGTTAAGCTAAAAACATAACAATGTAATTACTTGCCATAATTCTTTTAAACATATGTATATTTTGCATTTAACTGAATGAATAATAAGATTAATGAAGCATAAGTTTAAAAAATTGTAAATGAATAAAAGTTTCCACCTAAAAAATATCTATCTGAGGTGCGTAGTTATTTTTAACTTAAAACTTGTAAGGAACCAGCAGGAAAATTGACCCTATTTGACTTTTTTAAGATACAGTCCAAGGTTGACCTAATACAGTAAGTGTTCTGCAATCCCCCACTCATGTGTATGAGTTGTAAAGGTAATGATTCTCTATGGTCATTATGAATTACCTGTTCTTCTTCATAGTTTTCTGTTTCTTGTTTGTTTAAACCTGAAGTACTAATTGCGTCCTGCCTGCCTCCAGTCTTTTATACATTTTATGACATGATGTTCCAACCAGGGCAGCACGGTGGGGCAACTGATAGAGCTGCTGCCTCTCAGCAAGCAGGTCCCTGGTTCAAATCCCGGTCCGGGGGCCTTTCTGGGTGGAGTTTGCATGTTTTCTCCGCGCATGTGTGGGTTTCCTCCAGGTACTCCGGTTTCCTCCCACAGACCAAAAACATGCATGTTAGGCTGATTGGTAACTCTAAATTGTCTCTAGGTGTGAGTGAGAGAGTGAATGGTTGTTTGTCTCGTTTGTCTCTATGTGTCCCTGTGATGGACTGGAGACCTGTCCAGGGCGTACCCCACCCCTCGTACAGTGATTGCCGGACATGGGCACCGGCAACCCCCGTGACCCTTATACATGAAACCTGATTAATCCATTCAGTTACTTAGGTTACAAGCATGTCTTACAAACATAAAAACCTGGATGACCCTATATTTTCTGCTTTTAAACTCAAGCAAGACAGCGATTGTGGTTGTTGGACCTGAGTATTTAGGAATAAACTTTACCATCTTTCATTTTCTCTGGATGACATTAATTTGGCCTTTAATTCTAATCTAAAAAATCTTGGTGTTATTTTTGATCAGGATATGTCTTTTAACCCCCACGTTAAAAAAGTTACATGGACTGCTTTCCTCCATCTGCATAATCTCACTAAGATTAGAAACATCTCGTCCAAAAATGATGCAGAAAAACTGGTTTATGCATTTATCACATCTAGGCTGGACTATTGCAATTGTTTATTATCTGGGTGCCCAAACATTGTTTAAAAAGTCTTCAGTTGACCCAAAATGCTGCTGCCAGAGTTTTAATTAGAGTTGGTAAGAGAGATAATTTTTCTCCAGTTTTAACTTCTCGTCAGTGGCTCCCTGTCAAATCCAGAATTGAATTCAAAATCTTACTTCTAACCTACAAAGCTCTGAACAAACTAGCTCCATCTTATATTACAGATCTTATTGTTCCATATTTTCCTAACAGAGCACTTCACTATCATATTGACCTCATCAGTGCCTATAAAACACAATCATCCCCTTGGAGGTTTTAACGTGTTATTGCTATGATAAATCAGTTATAGTCAATATAAGTTAAACTATTTGACCAAAAAAACTCAAGTGACAAAAAAATGTTTTTTTTACTTTTGTACTTATTTGTTTGGTTGCTCTTTTAAGAGTAATGGACATGGGGATGACAAACAAAGAAGATAAAGCAGAAAAGTTAGAAAGGGGTTAAAAGTTAAAGAAGGAGATAGGAATAGAGGAGAGAGAGAGGTATAAAGAGAACACAAATCAACATAATTTAAGTTTGCCTCTAGACCTGCGGAAAAAAAAGACAAGACAAAACCGAGAAACCACAACAACAAACAACATATATAATGATACTTGGAACATCATTAGAAAATATTTTATACAGTACATGGTAATACAAGATATATTTAGTGGCCACCACAACCCAACTGAGTGTGTATTTGATAAACACCTGAATCTAAACACCTGTGTTTAGATTCAGGTGTTTAGATTCTCCCGAGAGAGAGAAGCAAAGGGAAGACCCGGGCAATCCCCAGCCACCACAATGCAGAAACCCCAGGAGGCTGCAGCGATGAGTCCACAGGCCCTGCCGGTAACCCGCCCCTCCAGAGTAGCTCCGGCCATGGACACGGAGCCCTGAGTCCCGAGGTCATACCACCCCCAACAGAGGCCCAGCAGAGCCAGGGCACCCAGGCCCTGGCAGGCAGCCACCAGGGCATGCCCGCACACACCCCACTACCCAGCCCCAGCTGCTGAGAGCCGCCAATGCACCGGTGGCAGGGGGGCCCACCACCGGAGGGGAGTACAACAAATTGATCCAAGAGGGGACCACCTACAACCCAACCTGAGACATAAACAGGCACACAGAGACAGCCCAACGGAGCCTGCCGTCCATGTGCCCCACCAACCCGACAGCGACCACAAGCCAGCCCCAGGCCGGGGACCAGAGCAGCAGGGAACAACAGCCGAGGAAGGCCATCCCAGCTCACCAATGCTTCCCGACAGCCCCACACCACAGACCCGGAGAGGTCCCGGCCCGCCCCCCCTGCCCCCCCCCCCCCCCCCCACACACACACACACACACAGCACCCCCAACCGAGAATGTCACATCAGGCCGACCAGCCAGCACCTCGTCAAAGTGAAGCCACGCCCCCGACCGCCGCCATGCACCACAAACGACCACACACGCACAACCACAGCCGACCCTCCACTAGAACTCGGCAGCCACCCCAGCCAAAGGGCCAGCCACTGCAACCAGGAACCCTGATCAAAAGATCCAAACAACCCAGGGAGAACCGGAGCATGGACGCCACCCCCAATCACCCCCAAGGCCCAACACCGACCCACAGCCCAGACCCCAACCAGGCAGCCTACCCCTTTCCCTGCCTCCGACTCCAAATGTCAAATGGAGAATGAGGGTTTAAGGAAAACAGGAAGACCCAACTCCTCCATCCTCCCACTCAAATAAGGTGTTGATGCATGTTGTTATATAGTGCTTTTAAAATGGGGGGATGAGGCGGTGACTGGCACAGACCCACCCCCTCACCAGAGAGCAGGCAGTGCCCGTTCACCTCCCCAACCCTTGCCCAGAACCCTAAATGTCTACATGCTACATATGGAAACACACAACAAAACTGATTCTTCCCCCAACAGCTTACTCCAAAGTGGAACAAACCAGTTCTGCTTGTGATTAGATGGTCTCTTTGGTACGCCCCCGCCTCCATTGCCGGTCCTCTTCCTTGTTGACAGTCTTGTCAAAATGGTTGAAAACAACAAAGTCCATGCTCAATAATCCAGGTATACAAACTGTCCAGATGACCTGACTGAAAAATGTTGGTGTCCTGTCCAGGGTGTACCCCGCCCCTCGCACAGTGATTGCTGGACATGGGCACCGGCGACCCCTGTGACCCAAAATGGAAAAAATGGATAATGATAATGGATGGATGGATGATTATACCTTTGAAAGTTTTTATTTAACACAAAAGCAAAACCAATTTGTCATTTTAATTGCAATAAACACATTTAAGCAAAAGTCGACTGCCTGTAAAAAGTGGTATTACACCTAACGGGAGTAGACACTGATCATTTCCACTGACATTTCAACTCCAGTTTGTCATCAACTCTAGTTAAAATAATGTCTAGTCAACCTTGTAATGAGTCACTATTGAACAATATTTTAACTTACTGACATCATTTTCAAAATTTGGACCTGAATGTCGAGCCATTTGGAGACATCTCTTGTCTCCTTTTCTAAGTCCATGAACTGACACATTTTAATATTGTGCAAGAATTTCTTGTTCAAGTTCAGAAGAAGTTGGTTTTCAAAGTTTTTGAGTTCAGTCTGGCTCTTTTGGGAGAGAAAATCTATCCTGCTGTACTGAATGGTCTTTCATATAATCTTTCAATAAGGCCATGGGTGGTGCATATCTTCTAGCTGACTCTCCATGGTGGAATCCATTTTGGGTGTGTTAGCGGTGCTGTGGGTGCATCCAGCTCAGTGACGTATACAGGTCCTTCTCAAAAAATTAGCATATTGTGATAAAGGTCATTATTTTCCATAATGTAATGATAAAAATGAAACTTTCATATATTTCAGATTCATTGCACACCAACTGAAATATTTCAGGTCTTTAATTGTTTTAATACTGATGATTATGGCATACAGCTCATGAAAACCCAAAACGCCTGTCCCAAAAAATTAGCATATTTCATCCCACCAATGAAAGACAAGTGTTTTTAATACAAAAAACGCCAACCTTCAAATAATCATGTTCAGTTATGCACTCAATACTTGGTCGGGAATCCTTTTGCATGAATGACTGCTTCAATGCGGCGTGGCATGGAGGCAATCATCCTGTGGCACTGCTGAGGTGTTATGGAGGCCCAGGATGCTTCGATAGCGGCCTTAAGCTCATCCAGAGTGTTGGGTCTTGTGTCTCTCAACTTTCTCTTCACAATATCCAACAGGTTCTCTATGGGGTTCAGGTCAGGAGAGTTGGCAGGCCAATTGAGCGCAGTAATACCATGGTCAGTAAACCATTTACCAGTGGTTTTGGCACTGTGAGCAGGTGCCAGGTCGTGCTGAAAAATGAAATCTTCATCTCCATAAAGCTTTTCAGCAGATGGAAGCATGAAGTGCTCCAAAATCTCCTGATTGCTAGCTGCATTGACCCTGCACTTGATAAAACACAGTGGACCAACACCAGCAGCTGACATGGCACCCCAGTGACTGTGGAAACTTGACACTGGACCTCAAGCAATGTGAATTCTGTGTCTCCTCTCTTCCTCCAGACTCTGGGACCTTGATTTCCAAAGGAAATGCAAAATTTACTGTAATCAGAGGACATAACTTTGGACCACTCAGCAGCAGTCCCAGGCGAGATGCTTCTGACGCAGTCTCTTGTTCAAGAGTGGCTTGACCTGGAGAATGCAGCACCTGTAGCTCATTTCCTGCACACGCCTGTGCACGGTGGCTCTGGATGTTTCTACTCCAGACTCAGTCCACTGCTTCCGCAGGTCCCCCAAGGTCTGGAATCGGCCCTTCTCCACAATCCTCCTCAGGGTCCGGTCACCTCTTCTCGTTGTGCAGCGTTTTCTGCCACACTTTTCCCTTCCCACAGACTTCCCACTGAGGTGCCTTGATACAGCACTCTGGGAACAGCCTATTCGTTCAGCAATTTCTTTCTGTGTCTTACCCTCTTGCTTGATGGTGTCAATGATGGCCTTCTGGACAGCAGTCAGGTCGGCAGTCTTACCCATGTTTGCGGTTTTGAGTAATGAACAAGGCTGGGAGTTTTTAAAAGCCTCAGGAATCTTTTGCAGGTGTTTAGAGTTACGTCGTTGATTCAGATGGTTAGGTTAATAGCTTGTTTAGAGAACATTTTCATGATATGCTAATTTTTTGGGACAGGCATTTTGGGTTTTCATGAGCTGTATGCCATAATCATCAGTATTAAAACAATTAAAGACCTGAAATATTTCAGTTGGCGTGCAATGAATCTGAAATATATGAAAGTTTCATTTTTATCATTACATTATAGAAAATAATGACCTGTATCACAATATGCTAATTTTTTGAGAAGGACCTGTATGTCCTTGCCCCAGCTCTTGTTGAAGGCAGGTCTAACGTTACCAGCCCACATTGCAGTGATTCAATGGACCATCTCCCCTCTCACCATTGGTTACTGTCAAACTAACGAACAAATAAAAAAAAAAACACAACGTGAATGTAATGTGTAACGCATCCAGAGGTGGAAAGAGTACAGAAAATTTGTACTCAACTACAGGTACTGTCACACTGCTTAAATTGTGCTCAATTACAAGAAAAAAATATTGGTGTTATATAAATACTTAAATAAAAGTACAAAGTACTCTTCTCAAAAACTAAGAGTATTAATTACTTTTTAACCAATTTATGTTTTATTGTGTTGTCAATAGATGGCATTCAATTCAGTTTACTGTACATAATAGCTGCATTCAAAGCACATTTCTCAGATGAACAATAAAGTATAGAAAAATTATACTTAGGCAATTTTTGGTAAACAAATGTAGATAAAGCAGACTTATGCTTGTTAAAAGAAAGACAAAAATGTTTTTGAACCGGCATAGAACAGTTTAAACTTTTCCAAATATGCTGCAAACAGTAGGCAGGTAAGTGTCTTAAACTCTGACATTTCTGTCACCCTTCACTTTCTGAACCTTTTGTTCAGTGTCAGCAGGAGCTGGTTTTCTAAGTTAACAAAGTCTATCCAGCTTCGTTTGGCTGTGAAGAGTAGACCAGCACAGCTAAAAAGTCGTTCACATGCAGCTGAGGCAGGCAGAGCTGTGTTCAGCTTGAGAGAGAGCTTCTTAAAAGCTGAGAAGAAGTGCAGGAGCTCCATAGTGTCTGTAGCACAAGCAAGATAACCATGAAGCTCTGAACTTTGCAGCCTACTGGAGATAGGTCTGGAGAACAAATCATCTTCATCAGATGACTCTGCTGATCCTCATTCTCATGCTTTGTTGTTTCAAGATTTTGTTTAATGTATGTCAAGGCTGTAAAGCAGTAACACAATTTAGTTATTTTAATTTTATGAACTTTCCTGAACATACAAACTTAAATCAGCTAATTCGCAAGAAGAATTCTTTGGTATAAAGGACAGACCATCAATAACTGACAACCTTTTAGATGGATGACAGATATGTTTTTAAGTATACTCGTGTTCAATCATAACAATACACAGAAATGGGATCATATGAGTCTTTGAAAAAATCTGGCCTTACCAGCCAGACTGCTGCTCTGTCAGTCCAGGAAGTCTTGAACTTGCTAAGCTAGCTCTGTCTTATTTTAGTACCAGGCAAACCGATGGCAGTGAAAATATCTAAGATCTTTGCAAACTTAGCCAAACTAATAACCCAATAAAAAAACAATACCATACAGGTAGCTGTAAAACCTTGTATACCACAACATGTTTTTTGAGTTTAGATGCTGAAGTCTTGTAGCTGCTATCACCGTAGAGATCAAACAAAGTCTTGCATCTGGACGCTGTCTCCTTTTCACCCTCTGTACATGAAACATTCCTCCATACGACCACTCGTCCTCAGCTTTTACCTCGTCATCTTCTCTGTTGTTGTCCTCTGTCTCCATTTTGGCTTTTTCTCCAAATCTTAGGTCCATAAATGACTCTCTACTCTACAGAGTCGTCCTTTGCTTACGTCATAGGTTATTGGCGCATTCACGATCCGAGAGCCTTATTAGCTACAAAGATGCAGATGAACGATTTGAATAGTAATTCAAATTGCAGTTGTACTCAGTAGTGACTTCTTATTTTAAAAGTAGTGCAGTAGATTACATGGTCTAAATTGTACTTAAGTATGAGTAAAATTACACACTTGCAAGAAATACTCATAAAAGATCAAGTACACAAAAAAAATCTACTTTATTACTGTAATGTGAGCATTTGTAATTTGTTACTTCCGTCCCTGAACACAACACATTATAGAAATGTAGTGTAGTAGAAAGTACAGCTACTTAATGTAAAATGTAATGGAGTAAAAGTCAAAAGTACCCATGTTTAACTATACTTAAGTAAAGTACAGATACAGGAAAAATGTACTTAAGTACAGCAATGAAGTACTTGTACTTAGTTACATCCTACCACTGCTCATGGCCTAATGAGAATAGCCTGAATGAAGTTGAAATGTTGAATGAATGAATGAATAGATAATGCCCCAAAACAATTGTGTGCAGGCATGTGTGTGCAAAATGGATAAATTCATATTTTCTACCGTTTGCCCTTCTGTGGAGGGAGATAAACGAGAAAAAAATAAAAGTTTACTGCTAATTAAGTTAATGCAGTTAATGGCTTCATTAGAATATGTTATTGGTAATTCTGTACAGGATACTAATTTCTTGGGATGGCCAGTTATGAGTAAATAACAGGTTATCCTAAACAAATGGAATGCCCACAAGGTAGAATAGTAAAAGAGAAAGAATGCAGCATGAAGGGCCTATTTATAGGTAAAAATTAATAAGGTCAGAGTCCTAGCACCAGCATGGTTCTTCACACATCTGATTAAGATATGGTGGTCTGCTCTGTCAATTCTGGGCCAAGGTAAAAATAATAAAATAAAATAAATGGAGCACAGACTCAGTGGGGTAGTTTCAGAACTGGATGAATAAAAACAAAATTTGAAAAAGTTTGGGACATTTTTGATGTTCTGGGAAACAAAATAGCTGAGTGGACATGTTCTCTACACCACTCCTACTAACTCATCTGCACCCCAAATATGAAAAAGAGGCATGCAGAGAGATAACAACAAAAAAGGTTAAATGATGTCATCTGGACCAATTTCTTTAAGTGAAAAACGTTTCTTCCCCCATCCAGAGGATGTAGAGAGATAATAAAAGAAGGGCAAAGCTGTAATGTTTAGGTTAGAGAGGAAAACCAATAAATAAAGATATTTGTCTTGATGATGTAAAATACAATTTTTCCTCATTTTGTTTAGGTGTAATAAAATATTCAGAGTTAACAAAGTACTTTTACATGGTTGAGTTAATATCGAACATGGGATAGAGTAAGATTCATTCTCTTTCCGATCACTGTTCAAGAGTGACAAAATCATCATTGTTATATTATGAAAGTAATTTAGCAATTCCACAGATATCTCTGAGATGGATTTGGCTGATTTGCGGAGCATGGAATCAGTCACAGCTTTTATGACTAAAAATATGATTTTGACATTAGAGGACATTAGATCTTCAAGAAAACAAAAGAGGCATTCCTTATCTTATATGGTTTCTTCCACTTTAGTTGGCAGCTCAGAAAACCACATACAGAACACCATGGACTTTGTGGATAAGGTGAGGGATGTCATCATGGAGACTGATGAAACAATGGTCTCTTTTGATGTCACATCACTCTTTACGTGCATTCCTGTTGATGATGCAGTAGAGGTGGTCAGTTTAAAATTAAAATCAGACACCACTCTGAGCAGCAGAACCACGCTTTCCACAGAACAACTGTGTCAACTCTTGAAACTGTGCCTGCAGTCAACCTACTTCACATATGGGGAGCAACATTATAGGCAGAAACATGGGTGTGCTATGGGGTCTCCAGTTTCTCCTATTGTTGCCAACCTGTACATGGAGGAGATAGAAAAGAGAGCCTTGACGTCCTTTTCAGGGACACCACCAAGTCATTGGTTCAGTTATGTCGATGACACCTGGGTTAAAATTAAATCTCAGGAAGTCCAACATTTTACTGACCACATCAACTCTGTGGATAAATACATCAAGTTCACACGAGAAGATGAAAAAATGGCAAGTTGACTTTCTTGGACTGTGAGGTCTCAGTCTCTGATAGAGGACATTTGCAAACTGATGTGTACCGCAAACCCACCCACACAGACCAGTATTTGCAATTTGACTCCCATCACCCTTTGGAGCACAAGTTAGGAGTCAGCAGGACTCTGTACCACAGAGCAGACGGCGTCCCCACTAACTCAGGAGACAGGCAGAAGGAGAAATCCCACACAAGACAGGCTCTAGAGCAATGTGCATATCTTAACTGGGCCTTCCTAAAAGCAGAGAAGAAATCCAAACAGGACTCCAGTCAGCCATCAGGTGAAAAGGAAGAACCCAGACCCAGACCAGTGGTCATTCCATATGTTGCGGGAGTTTCAGAGAAACTGAGACGTTTATTTTCTAAACATAACGTCCCAGTGGCTTTTAAACCCTAAAATACATTACGGCAAAGACTGGTTCATCCCAAAGATCCAGTCCCCCGGCACAAACAGAGTAATATTGTGTATGCTGTTCAGTGTCAGGAGGGCTGTGATCAGTCTTACATCGGGGAAACTAAACAGCCACTGGCCAAAAGGATGGACCAGCACAGAAGATCAACATCATCAGGCCAGGACTCTGCGGTCTACACTCATCTCCAGGCCAGCGGTCACTCTTTCAGGGATGAAGATGTGCGCATCCTGGATAGAGCAGAACAGTGGTTTGAGAGAGGAGTAAAGGACGCCATCTTTGTGAAAAGAAATCGTCCATCATTAAACAGGGGTGGAAGCCTCCTGGTTCAACTGTCCCCCTCTTACAATGCTGTGATTGCTAGTATCACTCAGCCTCCTGTGAATAGTAAACAGCCATCAGTGTGCTAATGATCCATTGTTAGGCTGATGGTCCTTCTTGATCATGTGAGCAGCTGGTTTTGGTTGTCAGCAGCAAACTGGTTGATCCACTCTGAGAAGGTGCTATTTAAGAGACTGAGCTAAAAACAGCACCTCAGACTGAGGAAGTCTTTCGGATGAAAGACGAAACGTTTCTACATTTTTTTGTTGTTGTTTTGCTTTGTTTTGTTTTTTTGAATGTCCAGAGGACCAGATTTAACATTTTTAGATTTTTCTACTTGGATTATTGAGCATGCATCAGGATGTGATATCTTTCACTCTACATTTATTCATTTTATATTGAACAGGAACAACAATATATTGTGTGGACATATGAGAACAGTTCAGAACTCAAGGCCACTTTATCCTTTGCTATTTGAAGAAAAAAGTGTTAGAGACTGTAACAGAAATCTGAAACAGAAACAGCTCTTTCTCTCTGACTACATGTTTATTTGTGGTTTCGAGAGCATCTAGGGCAGGGGTGGGCAAACATTTAGACTCGTGGGCCACACTGAGTTCTAAAATTGAAGCGAAGGGCCAGGCCAGAAAGAGATGGATGGAGTGCTTGTGTGATGTTACACCCCAGTGCAATAACAGCCACCGGGATGCAATTAATTATGGGCGATTCCACCTTCTGCACCACTCAAGCAGCCACTAAGTCAGATTATATGATAGAACAGTGATTTTACTTACAATAGTAAAAATTTTGACTCTGTAGAGTCTTACCAACTTCAGGCCAAAACAACAAACAAAACAAACCACTGTATTTTCTCTTACCCGAAGAAAAATAAAATTAACCAAACCACAAATCTCTTACCTCACTATGCTAATCATCCTCCTGCAGCTCCTCTTATACAGCATCACAGCATAGTACCTGGACAATTCACACACACGTTTTTGTCTTTCACTTTTTTTTTTTTGATAATTCACACACAATTAATAGTTTCACACATGCACACACAAAGCATGACTTACATGCAGTGAAGAAAAATAACATCTTGGCCAGAGTTTTCCTCTTTCACTTTATCCTGAATTCTTTTCAGCAGACTGACATGTTTTCCAGTTAAATTTGGTGAGCCGTCTGTTGTGACATTGTCAACTTTACTGCACGGTAGCTTCATTCTCTCAATGACAGCAGGCGGTTATAAAAACCCTCTCCCCATGTCATTTCTTTCAGAGACGCCAGGGTCAAAAACACCTCCATTATCTCAAAACTGTTGTTAATCCCGCAGATAAAAAATGGATGAGTAGGGTCCTTTATTACTTTCATCCAGTGCTAACACATACCGTAACTTAAAGGCCTCTGCCATTTAGCTTATTTTGCTGGCTATATTTTCTTCAATTGGTTCCACAAGGCGAGTCACAGTCCTGCGTGATAAACTGATTTTTTTAAAACTTGTCTTGCCAAATTTGCTGCAGACGACTTCCTTGTTTGTTGATAAACCAAGAACCAGCCAATTCCACAAAGCAGGAAACCTGTTATCATAAGTCCAATTATATGTACTGTATGTGTCTTCAACGTCCTTGATGGACAGCAGAGATAGACACATCACCTTTCACTCAACCCAGGAATCAATGACATATCCAGCATGACATCAAGGCAAGTCAGATCACCTGAAGCTTGTCTTCTCGTTCAGAAAATTGTATCAATTACATTGAGAGAACAGCTGACCAGATCCATAGCAAAAATTATGGATCGGAAGATATGTAGGAAGAGGCTCTGAAGCAGTTTCATAGACAGGACAGAGCAAAAGCAAAGCGGATGAGGGAGAGGAGAGGAAAACGTCAGCCCTCGACAAGAGCAAATGGTGAATTGTGTGAGAGTTGCTGTTGCAATGAAAATGGCATTTAGAAGAAAATAAGTTGTTTTATTTCGTATAGGCTTTGCCCTTTAAGACTTTTGCTAGTGGGTTTATCCCTAGGCACTCAGCGCAGCACTGAAAACTTTAGTCCACGCCCACCAGCTGTGTGTGGGCCTCACCCCCGGTCCGTATAAATTACGGTGAGACCGGGTAATCAGCTCCCATTTTTTCTTCAGCCAGATAGCTAGCACTGTCAGAGGAACGAAAAAGGAAAAGTTGTCCAGCTTTGACCGGCACAACCTTGCTAAGGATGTCTGAGTCTCCGCCACATCAACCCCCTGCCGTCCCGGTGAGCTCTTCCTCCCCGAGGAGAAGCAGACGAGCAGCCTTGTTCAAGGTAAGCGCAGAGGAGTGCTTTTCCGTGGCGGGCCGCTACCCGCTGGACGACACCACCGCCTTTTTTAACGTGTTTTTTCATTGCGGTAATCGAATGATTTCCTCAAAAAAGGCGATGTTAGCAGCAGCCCCGCTGAATGTTTTTCCATGGAGGGCCGCTACCCGCTGGACCACGCCACCGCCTTTTCTAACATGTCTTTTCCTCACGGTAATTGAATGATTTCCTCGAAAAAGGCGATGCTAGCAGCAGCCCCGCTGAATATTTTTCCGTGGAGGGCCGCTACTCGCTGGACGACGCCACCGCCTTTTCTAACGTGTTTTTTTTCTCGAGGTAAATCAGATGATTCCCTTGAAAAAGGCGTTGTTTGGCAGCAGGTCCACTGAGTGTTTTTTTCTGTGGCGGGACGCTATGCGTGTGACAACACCACCACCTTCTTTGACGCAGAGTCACGCAGTGAATCAAATGATTCCTCCGACAAAGGCTATGCGGAGCTGCCCCTTCCCTCCTGGAGAACGTTGTGACGGACAACGAGTGGCCGAGCAGATGCTCAGCCACCTCGTATCTTCCCTTGTCGGCGACCACACCGCTCCCAGCCGTTAGCGCCCTCCTCTCGGAGCTGCCCGGCATAATGCAGGAGGATGTTAACACAAGGGACTTTCTGTCCCTCACCACCCTCCACCCTGATCGGATGATCTGGCAAGGTTGGCTCTGCCCCGGCTCATCGCCCTGACCCCATCTGGCCTCGTTGTCCAGCTGTGATGTCACATTGGAACGAGGCTGCAGTTGGGCCCGGCAAGTTGAAGACATCTGTCTCCACCTTCACCTCCATCTCCAGAGTGGAGGGATTTACTGATCAGTGTTTTTCCCTCGGTCCCCCCCCCCCCCCTCGTGCCAAGCCTGGCGGTGGCACTTGGGGCAAAAGCTTCTAGGATAGACCAGCAACCTGTCCCTCCAGGGAAGCATGACCAGATGGTGAAAAAGAGCTCACCAGTGCTCATTCCAGACGGCCGAAGCGAACAACAACGTTGGCCTGCTGGCCTGCAGCATCTCTAAGAGGCTGGAAAAAGCAGACCTGCTGGAAGAGACAAAGAGCTCTCTCTGTAAAGCTGTTGATGTCATCTTAAACATGTGCCACCTCTGCGATCTGCCTGTCCCGCATCGCCGCCTGGATGACCATGATCCAGAGGATCACTTGGCTCCGCCTCTCACCATCCTTGTCCGAGAGGCTGCAGAAAAACCTGCTGGAGGGCCTGCTTGTCCCGCATCGCCACCTGGATGACCATGATCCAGAGGACCACTTGGCTCCGCCTCTTGCCATCCTTGTCCGAGAGGATGCAGAAAGACCTGCTGGAGGGCTGCATCACCCCAGAGGTGCTGTTCGGGGCCAACTTCAGGACCATCCTTGAGAAATCGCAGAGGTCCGAGGAGGTCTCAGAGACCGTACACCATCTGGTGACGTCACAGTCCATCTGCCCCTCCGGCTGCTGGAGGGACCGCCTTGGCAAGCAACAGCACCAGAGGTGCTCCACAGCTGTGGCAGTGACTTCACTTCCCGCTCCTCTGCCGGCCCCCTCCACCAGGTAACAGATCCTTGTGGGGAAGTATGTTTTTTGATGATGTATGTTTTTGATATAAAACAGAAACACCTCTGAAAGTAAAGTTTTTCATCTGAGACTGTCAGATCAGCTGATCTCTCAGCTGCCTCTCTTCTCCGGAGCGAGTGATGGCAGTAAGGATTTTTTAGTCTGGTAGACGTTCATGAGAAACATGACACAACACAAATGCGTGCCCGCTCTCCGAGCACTACTCAGAGTGGCAGCGAGTGTGTTCCCCAGACAGATGGACAGACCATCTGATCAGAAGGGCTTACACGCTGCAGTTCACAGCTCAACCCCCATCATTCAGAGGGATTATAGAGACAGTTCAGTCTTCTCCAGAACAGAGCTCGTCTCTCCAGTCAGAAGTTCAAGAATTTCTGACGAAAAACGTGATTTCCAGAGTTCCCAACGGAGAGGAAAATGTGTTGTTTTTTTTCCTCCCACTACTTCCTGGTTCTGATAAAAAAACTTCCATTCGTCTGTCCCAGATGATTGTTTATCTGTAAGTGGGGCTAAACTCAACTAGAATGAGAGCCGTTTATCACAGCTGAGTGCTGAAGCTCTGTCAGCTCAGCTCCGTCGTATCAAACCCAGCTCCGCCGTGTCAAACCCATCTCCACCATGTCAAACCCAGCTTCGCCGTGTTAAACCCTGCAGCATAGTGACAGTCTGCCTGCCATGCGACGCCTGGGACAATGTCAGCGGCCCACATCGTGGTTCCGCTGGGCCTGCCTACTTCACATGAGACGCCTTCAGAGATGGTTCGCCCGCCTGCGCATAGATCCTGTGTGCCAGAAGAGGTGGATTATCTTTGTGCCCCCCCCCCCCCCCCCGATCTGAATCACTGGGGAAACCCCTTCATTCTTTCAGAGGGAGTTCCCATCAGAAGGCCTACGTCACACTTCTCAGTTTTCACAGACGTGTTCCTGTCAAGCTGGGAGGAATGTGTCTGTCCAAAGCAGTGGGAGCACAGTGGCTGGACCACATGTCGCTTTACATAATGTGCTAGAATGTTTTTCACGGTCTGAAACGTGACTCAGCATTTTGCCCCTGCTGTGGGATCAGCATTTTCTGATCCACACAGACAACAAGTGACAACAGTTTACATAAACCGTCAGGGAGACATGCACTCAGCCCAACTGTTACGCATCGCAAAACAACTGTTGTGTTGGCCACGCAGAAACCTGCTCTCCATCAGAGCAGTGTACTTTCCCAACGTCCTGAATAGGTGAGTGGATATCATGTCTAGGGGCGGTCCCCGCCACAGAGACGGGAGCCTCTACCCCGAGCTGATTTCTTAGATTTGGAGCAGATTTTGGCTGAGCAGCAGTGGATCTGTCTGCCACACGGGAGAACGCCCAGTGTCAATTATGGTTCTCACTGAGCCCACAAGACGACCCACCGTTAGGAGGGGACGCCTTCGCTCACAGCCCATGGCCAAAAATGCTCCTTTATGCATTCCCTCCAGTCCTGCCGATATCACGGACCCTGGACCAGGTCCGGGAGGAAGAACCGTCAGTCATCCTCGTAGCTCCTGAACGCATATGCGCTCCGTGGTTCCCGAATCTGCAGCGACTGATATCGGTTCAGCTGTGGAAACTGCTGGGGGCGCGGTGTGGGGTGTTGGGGGGGGCGGGGGGGGGTGGTGCTCTCCTCCAGGCAGGAAGAGCAATCAGGAGTTACCCAGATATAGGTCAGCATCTTTGGGTCTGTCCGCTCTGAACAGATCCATTTAGAAAATATGGGCCTCCCACAGGATGTGGTACATACGTTCAGGGCGCACGAGCTGCTTCCACCACAACGCTGTACATATCAAGTGGACAGTTTTTCAGCGCTGGTGCACAGAGAAAGGCGTGGAGGACATCTCATGTCCACTAGGTAGCATGCTGTCCTTTCTGTAGCAGCTGATGGACAGAGATCTAGCATTCAGCACAATTAAAACTTATGCTGCAGCCATTTCTTCTTGTCATGAGGGCTTTGGTGACAAAACAGTTCTTAATCACCTGTTGATGAAGTGTTTCTTGAAAGGTTTATGGAGCCACAGACCGGTGTCACGTCCACTAGCTTCACAGTGAGACCTAATGATGGTCCTTCATGCTCTGATCAAAGTTCCTTTTGAGCCTTTAGATCAGGTTTCACTTAAATTTCTGTCATTTGAAACAGCCCTGCTGTTAGTTCTGACGTCGGCAAAGAGAGTGAGTGATTATCTGCTCTCTCTGTTGCTCCCTCATGTCTCAGAATTCAAGCTGACGGCAGTTCAGATGTACTGCCTGTTAACACTGCTCTGAAAAGCATCACAAGCTCATTAAGATTGAGAATGATAACCTTGGATGGGTTTTATCCTCTTCCTCATAATTCTGAGGAGGAAGCAACACCTCACCTCCTTCTGTCCCATACGCATATTTTTCATGTTACGTGGCGCACACGGCCGCAATGCGCTGTTTTCAGCGTATGTTCGTGCATTACTGGGACAGCTCTTCAGGACGTCCTCTATCCACCCAGCGCCTCTCACACTGGTTGTGTGAGGCTATTTCTGAAGTTTGCAGTTCATCTGGACTTGATCCTCCAGAGAATCTCAGCGCATTCCACCAGAGGGTTTTCATCCTCCATGGCTCTGCATGGAGGGATGACAGTGGAGAATATTTGTATGGCAGCTGCCTAGTCATCGCCATGTTCAATCATTTGTTTTTATCTATGTGATGTTTCTACTTTCTCCATGACCCATTCTGTTCTCAGGGTTCTGACAGAACGATTATTTGTTTCATGGAGCCTCATTTTACACCTGCTTGCATGCAGTCACAGTGTGAGATATTTATTATCAGTCACAAGTTCATGACTGCTAATTTTATCGTTTTTAACCGGTTCATCCTGAGGAGCTGTTGGTCTGCACTGTTTATCGTTACACTGTTACAATTCATATCCTCTGTTGTTCCTATTCACAGCAGCAGGTCTGCTATCTCAGCCTTTTTCCTTACTAGAGATCTTCTCCGATGCGCTCCTGCGCATGGAGCACGCAATTACGCAGCGCGTAATTACACACAAAGAAGGCTGAGTAATGAAATGGTTTTTTTTGTCCAAGCAGGTGCTTCATGTTGTGTCTGAGTGGACCCAGTGAGGCATAGACTAAATCCTGCTGCACCTTTAACCCACTAGCGAAAGTCTTAAAGGGCGAAGCCTATACAAAATAGAACGTTGGTTACGTACTGTAACCCCAGATTCTATGAGTATAGGCGTAGCCCTTTAAGCTCTGGGCCTCACTGGGTATGTTTACATGGACATAAGTAACCGGATCAAATGGCCGGTCGGAATAAAAGTGTGTCATGTAAACACTCCGTTCGGGTTATTTTTTGTGTATTCGGCACGATCCGATATAATTTGTGATCAGAACGAAACAGGTGGTTTACGCCGATCCGTAACCCGATCGGTGCGCATGTAAACGCTTGATCTGTTCGTTTTTATCTGATCGTAAAAAACTGACCTGATGGCGCATGTGCGAATTTGCCATTTCCGCCTGGCTAATGCTAATAATATTAGCTTGTCAGGGAAGCAAAACTGGTCGGTGAGCGACACAACATTTCTACTAGAAACTTTGAAAGAGCTCAAAATGATCTGTATTACCTGTAGCTCAGTCAGGGAGTGCAGTAACGTCTCCACCATCATTAAAACCTGTCGCGGGTCCATTTTGGGTGCTCAGGTTTGTTTACGTTCACCTGGAAGTAGAACTTCTTCTTCGGTGTTTTTTTTAAGGAGAGTTTACCACTCTGCGCATGTCAGTACTGCTGTTCAAAACAAAAGCCCGCTGCATGTAAACGCTCGTCATGAACAGATTGTGTCCATGTAAACAATACATTTGAATTATTCAAACAGAACACATTTCAATCCGGTCAAAGAATTCTGTGCATGTAAACATAGCTAGTGGGTCCTAAACGGCTGAAGAAAAAAGCTATTTGGGAGCCGATTACCCGGTCTCACCGTAATTTATATGGACGGGGGGTGAGGCCCACACACAGCAGGTGGGCGTGGACTAAAGTTTTCAGTGCTGCGCTGAGTGACTAAGGAAAAACCCACTAGCGAAAGTCTTAAAGGGCTATGCCTATACTCATAGAATCTGGGGTTACAGTACATAACCAACGTTTTTGCAGTAGTTTGCTGAGTTGGGATGAACACGAAATGCTCCATGTTTGCCGGTAAAAGAAAGGTGGATTGCAAAAACTAGCTGTTTAAAGAGGAATGGACTGAACAATTTGTGTTCAATTTTCCTCCAACCAGCAGAAGACCAATGAGCATAAGTTATTAAGAAACCATTACTCTGGTCAAGATTTCCAACTTGAGATGACATTACAAGACCCAACATAGGAAGGTGCTTTTCCGCAAAAAACAGAAGTATGTAAATCAAAAATCAAGGGGCTGATAATCATATGAAGCGACAAATTCTTGTTATATTAATGACAACAACATAAAGCAAAGGAGTACTCACAGTGGGTAAGGACAAGAAGACCTTCTCTGATGATGAAGTATTTAAAGAATGTCTGACTGAAGTCATGGGCACAATGTTTGAAGGCAAGAAAATGAGATAATGACTGCTAAAATTAAATTAAACTGCAAGGCCCTGGAGCTTTCATGTTAGGCTGATTGGTAACTGTAAATTGTCCCTAGGTGTGAGTGAGAGAGTGAATGGTTGTTGGTCTCGTTTGTCTCCATGTGGCCCTGTGATGGACTTGCAACCCGTCCAGGGTGTACCCCGCCCCTCGCACAGTGATTGCTGGACATGGGCACCAGCGACCCCTGTGACCCAAAATGGAACAAGCGGGTAAAGATAATGGATGGACGGGATGGGCCCTGGAGCACTTTTGAGCCAGTATAAGAGCTCCAAGTGTTTCTGTCAGAGCAAAAGAGTGCAAAACCATATAAATTATATAATTCTAGCAAAATCCAAAAAGATGGAAGCTCTGGCATTTTTGGCTAATATAACATCTCATGTCAGTGAGCTAAATCTGAAGCTAAGGAACAACACAGTGTGTGAGCTGATGTCAGCAGTGGTTTCCAGAGGAAACTGAAGGTCTTCAAAAGTGACCTACAGCTAGGCTGTTATTTTTTTCCTACCACACGCATCATCTTCATTCTACTGAACAAACTTGTGATAATTTATGTTTTTCAAGCAAAACGTTTTAATCTTTATTTGGCTCACCCTACAGTTGTGAACTTTGTTGAGAACAAGATCTGAAGTCAACAGATAAATGCACACTTGAATCAGTGTGCCAGAATTCAAAGTTTTGGCAATAAACACAACCTGCCAATCCTCTCATTAAACAGTATTAGTTTACTAAAGGTATTATATGGAGTGGCTGCTTTTTTAATTTAGTTTTTTATTAAATAGAAAATATATATTTTTGTTTTATTTTAACAAGTAATTTTGAATTCCTGAGTTACTTGAATCACCTTAACATTGCACATTTAGTCCTCTTTTAATGTGGTCCTTTTAATTCATATGTTAAAAAAGTTTTTGGAAATTATTATGGATTTGGTCGGCTGGTCCCTCAACCCAATTGATAAAATATTTTCCACCAGACAACAGGGAGCTGGAGAGCCCAAATTCCTTGAACGGACCCACGCAGTTAGGTATGTCATTGATTCCAAGGGTGAGTGGAAGATGATGTGCCTATATTCAATTCAATTCAGTTTATTTATATAGCGCCAAATCACAACAAAGTTGTCTCAGGGCGCTTTACAGGAACATTCACATACATAAAAGCCAATTAGTAAAGTTCTCTATCTAAGGAATCCAGCAGACAAGTTGAATCTTGGCTTCGTTGCAGTCTCCCATCCTGAGCAAGCACAGTGGCAACAGTGGAAAGGAAAAACTCCCTTTTAAAAGGAAGAAACCTCCAGCAGAACCAGGCTCAGGACAAGCGGCCATCTGCTTTGACCGGCTGGTTTGAGAGGACAGGAAGGAGAGACAGACAAACATAGAATGGTAGGTCCAAGTATAGGTCCAGGTGTATCTGAAAGACAAAAAAAAAAAAAGAAAAAGAAAAACACATGTTAAGAATAGAAAAAATAATTACAAATACAAAACAGGTTGAGCAGAGTAAGTAAAGACAGCAGCAGAGTGAAAATTGTGGTCAATTTGTCCTCCAGCAGTCTAAGTCTATAGCAGCATAACTAAGGGACAGCTCAGGAAACCCAAGCCGAACCTATCTATAGGATTTATCAAAAAGGAAAGTCTTAAGCCTAGTCTTAAAACTGGATAATGTGTCAGCCTCACGGACAGAAATTGGAAATTGGTTCCACAAGAGAGGAGCCTGATAACTGAAAGATCTGCCTCCCATTCTGTTTTTGTAAATTCTAGGAACCACAAGTAAACCTGCAGTCTGAGAGCAAAGTGCTCTGTTAGGAAAATATGGAACAATAAGATCTGTAATATAAGATGAAGCCAGGTTGTTGAGAGCTTTGTAGGTTAGAAGTAAGATTTTTAATTCTATTCTGGATTTGACAGGGAGACAATGGAGAGAAGCTAAAACTGGAGAAATATGATCTCTCCTACTAACTCCAGTTAAGACTCTGGCAGCAGCATTTTGGATCAACTGAAGACGTTTTAAAGAAGTATTTGGACATCCAGATAATAAACCATTGCAACAGTTCAGTCTAGACGTGACAAATGCATGGACTAGTTTTTCTGCATAATTTTTAGATAAGATGTTTCTGATTTAAGCAATATTACGCAGGTGGAAGAAGGCAGTTCTAGTAATGTTTTTAATGTGGGGGAAAAAAGACATGTCCTGACCAAGATTTTTAACATTAGAGCTGGAGGACAGATTAATGCCATCTAAGGAGGGAGAAAGACTGAAAAATTAATTCCTACGGTGCTCAGGTCCAAAAACCAAAACCTCAGTCTTGTCTGTGTTCAACAGGAGAAAATTAAGGGTCATCCAGGTTTTTATGTATTTAAGACATGCTTGTAGTCTAAGTAGCTGATTGGATTCATTGGGTTTAATGGACAAATATAATTGTGTGTCATCAGCATAACAATGAAAATGTATACCATGCAGTTTAATAATTTTACCTAATGGAAGCATATAGAAAGTAAAGAGTATTGGCCCAAGCACTGAGCCCTGCAGAAATCCATGACTAACTTTGGTGTATGAAGATTTATTATTTACATTTACAAACTGGAATCTATCAGATAGATATGATTTAAACCATTTTAGAACTGTTCCTGTAATCCCAATATCATATTTAAGCCTCTGTAATAAAATATTGTGATCAACCGTATCAAATGCAGCACTGAGGTCTAGCAGGACCAGTATAGACACAAGTCCATCGTCTGAGGCCATGAGAATATCATTAGTTACTTTTACTATTGCTGTTTCTGTACTATGATGAGCTCTAAACCCTAAAAATATGTACTGTCCGTGGAGGACGTAGAAGATGTGTACATTATTGGATTTATGATAACAGGATTTCGGCTTTTTGGAATTGGCATATACCAAGGATATCGACAAATTAGGAAGCTATCATCAGCAGTTTTGGCCATGACAAAGCTGTCAGCCTTATGTGAAAGATTACTCCATGTTTTGAGTTCTCAGACTCAAGCTTACCGAGCTCAACCGCAAGCTGGATGCGGTTTCTGAGCAACGTAGGCCACTTGCGGCTCCTGGAACTCGTCAGCATGAAGGATTCATTCTTGGTGAACGCTAAATCGAGCACAGACCGGGTGGAATGTCCACTAATCAGGCTGTTTGGATTCACCGTTGGGTGTACCAGCAGAACTTTGAAGACAGACAGAAAACAGAGTCTGGCGGTCCAAACAATTGCTGTTTATCTGAATTTGGCCTCCCTGCTGCCGTTTGGACAGGCCAACTTAACTCAAATTTCTCCTGGAGGATATGTAAACTAGAAGCTTCTGCCTGTTTTATTACCTTTGACCTTTTTTTATGACTTTGACCTAACAGCTGGGTTAAGGAAAAGATTACACAACATGCTGGCTAGCAGTGGCACAAATGTTTGTGAAATTCGAAATATCAAGTTTGTGAAATTGTTTTGAGCGGACTAGAAGTTATATCCCAGACTGACATGATCTGGCTGTTATTGTTGTTGAACCTAAGTGCAGACAGAGGCAGGAGGACTCAGAAGTAAAATAATAACAATTTATTTTACAATAAAAAACAAACCAGTGACCCTGTAGCAGGCGATGAGGCCAGTGAGTGACCCTGCAGAAGGCGATGAGGTGAAGAGAGGGGCAGAGCTATCCACTGACCACTGCCTGGTGGTGAGTTGGCTCCATTGGCGGGGTAGGATGCTGGTCAGACCTGGCAGGCCCAAACGTATTATGAGGGTCTGCTGGGAACATCTGGCAAAGTCTCCCGTGAGATGGAGCTTTAACTCCCACCTCCGGGAGAGCGTCGAACACGTTCCGAGGGGAGGTGAGGGACATTGAGTCCAAGTGGGCCATGTTCCGCGCCTCTATTGATGAGGCGGCTTATCAAAGCTGTGGCCGCAAGGTTGTCGGTGCCTGTTGCGGCAGTAACCCTTGAACCCGGTGGTGGACACCAGCAGTGAGGTATGCTGTCAGGCTGAAGAAGGAGTCCTGTCAGGCCTTTTTGACATGTAGGACCCCGTAAGCAACTGAGGGTACTGACAGTCCAAGCGGCATGCAGCTCGGGAGGGAAAGCGGTACACTACCAACACTGTTTATGGTTGAGGTGGTGTGCTGCTGACCTCAACTCGGGATGTTATGGGTCGGTGGGAAGAATACTTCAAAGACCTCCTCAATACCACCAGCACGTCTTCCTCTGAGAAAGCGGAACCTGGGGACTTTGGGTCAGGCTCTCCAAACTCTGGTGCTGAGGTCACTGAGGTGGTTAAAAAGCTCCTCGGTGGAAGGGCCCCAGGGGTGGATGAGATTCGCCCGGAGTTCCTTAAGGCTCTGGATGTTGTAGGGTTGTGTTGGCTTACACAACTGCAATATTGTGTGGACATCGGGGGCAGTTCCCCTGGATTGGCAGACTGGGGTGGTGAGCCCCCTATTCAAAAAGGGGGACCATAGAGGGTGTTCCAACTACAGGGGTATCATGCTCTTAAGCCTTCCTGGTAAAGTCTATTCAGGGCTTCTGGAGAGGAGGGTCCGTCGGATAGTCAAACCTCAAAATTCAGGAGGAACAGTGCGGTTTTCATCCGGGTCGTGGCACACTGGACCAGCTCTACATCCTCAGCAGGGTCCTGGAGGGTGCGTGGGAGTTTGCCCAACCAGTCTACATGTGCTTTGTGGACTTGGAGAAGGCGTTTGACTGCATCCCTCAGGGAACCCTGTGGGCGGTACTCCGGGAGTATGGGATACCAGGTTCTTTGATGCGGGCTGTTAGGTCCCTGTATAACTGGTGTCAGAGCTTGGTCTGCATTGCTGGCAGTAAGTCGGGCTTGTTCCCTGTGATAGTTGAACTCCGCCAAGATTACCCTTTGTCACAAATGTGTTCATAACTTTTATGGACAGAATTTCTAGGCGTAGCCAAGGTTTCGAGGGAATCTGTTTTGGTGGACTTAGGATTGCTTCTCTGTTTTCTGCAGATTATGTGGTCTTATTGGCTTTATTAGGTCGTGATCTACAGCTTTTGCTGGAGCAGTTCGCAGCCAAGTGTGACGCGGCCAGGATGAGGATCAGTTCCTCCAAATCCGAGGCCATGGTCTTGGGCCGGAAAAGGTTAGAGTGCCTTCTCTGGGTCAGGTACGAGGTTCTGCCCCAAGTGGAGGAGTTTAAGTATCTTGGGGTCTTGTTCACGAATTAGGGAAAAATAGAGCGGGAGATTGATAGGCGAATAGGTGCAGCATTGGTAGTGAAGGGAGCGCTGTACCAGTCTGTCGTGGTGAAGAGAGAGCTGAGTCAAAAGGCGAAGATCTCAGTTTGCTGGTCGATCTACGTTTCTACCCTCATCTATGGTCATGAGCTTTGGGTTGTGACTGAAAGAATGAGATCATGGATACAGGCGGCCAAAATGAGTTTTCTCCGCAGGGTGTCATCTGGGAGGGACTCGGAGTAGAGCCACTGCTTCTCCACATCGAGAGGAGCCAGTTGAGGTGGCTTGGGCATCTGGTTAGGATGCCTCCTTGACACGTCCCTGGTGAGGTGTTCCAGGCACGTCCCACTGGGAGGAGACCCAGAGGGAGACCCAGGACACGCTGGAGGGACTATGTTTCTTGGCTGGCCTGGGAACACCTTTGGATTCCCCCAGAGAAGCTGGCCCAAGTGGCTGGAGAGAAGGAAGTCTGGGCCTCCCTACTTAGGCTGCTACCCCCGTGACCCGACCCCAGATAAGAGGAAGAAAATGGAAAGATGGATGGACTGATGTTTTCTATAATAATACCATCTCTCATTAATTGGATGTATGACCCTTGCAATGCTGTCTGCAGCCAGTTGTTTTTTGTAAAAGATGTAGCATGACTTAGTAGCTCACAGTTGTTGTTTGAACTGTTTTTCTTCCCCTTTTAACTATGACAAAAAAGTTTTGAACAAAGTTAATATCATAATTATTTTTCCTTATTCACTTGGAAAGTTTGATCATTGATTTATCAAGTAATGTAGGTTCCATAACCTGACAAATTAAAAGGTTTTATGTTATAACAGTGCAACAAGCAGACCTATTTTTCTACATCTATGCGCATATATATATATATATATATATATATATATGTGATATTTGTAAGTTGAATAAGTAAAAAATTTCAGTTATTTAACATTAAGGAGTAGTTGCATTCATTTTACATTACATTTAGTTAAATTTAGCTACATTTATTCTGTCTTACATTTACATTGGGTCCTTTGAAGGCAACCATTATGCTGATGTGGCCTCTGTGAAAATGAGTGTGACAACCCTGAATAGAGTCAACCTCACATAGTGAATAAAGAGGATATTCTGGACATAAACTTGACAACAGATGTTGTTTCTGTAGCAACGCTAACAGATGATGAGTGGTTGTTGGACATTTATATCTTATCTCACAAAGTGTAGTTTAGAATAGATACTGATGCAAAATGCAATACTCTGACTCTAAACTGCTATCAGTCACTAAATCACATTGGGAAGCTAAATAGTTCCAAGAGTGCTGAGAACCTACTCAAATAACAGGATAACGCCAATTGCTGCAGTCGACCTTCCACTACAGTACAAAAGTGTAACTGCACAGCAGAGTTTGAAATAGTGGACACTACATAAGAGAATGTGCTCAGTGCTTCAACAGCTGAGGCCTTTGGCCTAATTGCTAGACTGGACTCTCTACATGACAGCAGAGTGGTAAACAATGTGAGGAAAGTTAATGACATGGCCACAAACTCGAGCCCACCTACTGGTCTGGAAAACTTTCCTGAGCTTATACCACTACTGGAATATTGCCAGGCAAATATACAATAAAGATCAACCCCAGAGCAAAACCAGTGGTACATCATGTGCGCTGACAACCAGTAACCCTCAGAGCAAAGGTAGTCAGTAAGCTCAGTGAGATGGTAAATGATGGCTACATCACTAAAGTCAACCAACCAACTGAGTGGGTGAGTTCAATGGTTGTAGTCCCAAACAAAGACAAACTTCGAATTTGAATAGATCCAAGTGACTTGAACCATGCTATTAAATGGGAGTATTACCCAATGTGCAGAATCGAAGAGGTTGTATCTACTCTGCCCAATGTAAAATTGTTTTCTGTACTAGATAACAAGTCAGGTTTCCTGCAGATAGAGTTAGATGAAGCATCATCTTTCTTCACAAAATTCAACACCCCTATCGGAAGGTTCAGATGGCTGAGGCTACCCTTTGACATGAAATGTGCACCAGAAATTTTCTAGTGCATCATGGATCAAATGTTGGAGGGCAACAGTGGCATGACAGGCATCATGGATGACATTCTCATTGCAGCACCCACAATGAAAGAGCATGACAAAATACTCAGAAAAGTTGTGGAGAGAGCCACAAGCTACAATCTGAATATTAAACAAATGCAACATCTGCCAGTCAGCAGTGCCATATGTGGGACATTTGTTAACAGCTGATGGATTAAAACCAGATCCTGCCAAAACAGAAGCTGTAAGATGCATGCTGCCACAACTGACAAAGAAGGAGTTCACCGCATCTTGGGATTTGTGACATATTCAACAAAGTTCATTCCAAAACTCAGCTAGATAAATGCTCCTTTAAGGTAACTTACAAAAAGTGATATAGAGTTCTCATGGGATCCAGCACAGCAGAGATGTTTTACAAATTTAAGCACTTATGCACTCATCACCCAGTGCTGAAGTTGTATGATGTAACAAAACCTGTGGAAATATATTGTGATGTAAGCAGCAATGGACTGGGAGCTGTTCTGATTCAGGATGATCAACCTGTGGCCTTTTCAAATAGGTCAATGACTGATGCTGAGACACACTATGCACAAACTGAGAAAGATATGCTCTCCATATTCATGCTTGCACGAAGTTTCAAGACTGCATATTTGGGAAACATGTCGGAATATACAATGACTACAAGCCACTGAAGGACATTTACAAGAAACCATTACTATTAACTCCTATGCACATACAAAGGATTTCTTGCGACTGCAGTGGTATGACATCACAGTAAGGTACAGAAGAAGGGAAGACATGGAGCTGCCAGACAAATTGGCCAGGACACAGCTGTCAGATAAGACACAAGAGGTAGGCAGTCTGGAGTGTGTCTCAATGCTAAACCTTTTGTCTGTAAGTAATAAGTACAAAGTACACTGAACTGCAAAAAAGGCCATACCTGCTGAATAATTTGCTGAAGAAGACTCAATTTCTCTTTGGTGCAGACAACAGAAAGGAACTGCCCATCCCTATTCAGCCCTACTGGAATTCAAGAAGTCAGCTAGCTGTAACTGTTGGTATAGTGTACAAAGGAATGTGCATTGTTGTTGCTTCCACCATGCAAAGACACATGCTTGAGCTCATACACCAGTCTCACCTGCGTATGGTGACGAGCAAACAACGGGCATGTGAAGTGTTATACTGGCCAAGTATGAATGCTGAAATTGGAAACATGATCAGAAGTTGTAAGTGTGCTGAGATTCAAAACAGACTTCCTAAACAGCCACTCATACCATACCATACCAATTTATTTATATAGCACTTAAAACAGCAACAAGGCCAACCAAAGTGCTGTACAAAAGAACACAAACATGCACAGCAGACAGGAAAACATAAAATAGAAATACAGATACAAATAGCAGCAGAAGCTAACTAAAATGGCCAACAGAGTAGAGAACAGACCGGGCCAAAACAAATCACACCGTGTTAAAGGCAAGCGAATAGAAGTGGGTCTTCAAGCGAGACTTAAAGACTGAGAGTGTGGGAGCCTGCCGGACACTCAGTGGCAACTCATTCCACAGTCGTGGACCTGCAACAGAGAAAGCCCTGTCACCCCTGAGCTTACGACGGGTTTCTGGGACTCATGTCAACTGAAACACCAGAGCTACCATTTGAAGTAGTGGCCTCTGATCTGTTTGAGTTGAGGACAAGCAGTACATCATACTAGTGGACTATTATTCAAAATACATTGAAGTTGAACTGTTAAAACTACCATTTGAAGTAGTGGCCTCTGATCTGTTTGAGTTGAGGACAAGCAGTACATCATACTAGTGGACTATTATTCAAAATACATTGAAGTTGAACTGTTAAAAGACCAGTGCAGCCACACTACTATTGAAGCCCTGAAATCTCAGTTCAGCAGGCATGGCATCCCTGCCATTCTACAGACAGCTAATGGACCACAGTATGCATAAGAGGAATTCAAAGACCAACAAAGCCCATGCTCAATAATCCAGGAGGAATTCAAAGAGTTCTGTCAAAACTATAGCATTCGGCACACAACGTCTTCACCTCACATGGCACACTCTAATAGTGAAGCAGATCAGGCAGTAAAAACAGTTGAGACTTTCGAGCAAAGCAGCTGACAACTATTTGGCCCTTCTGGACTACCAGACAACTCCTCTTGAGTCAGTTGGCCTTTCGCCTTCACAGTTGCTTATGGGCAGGAGACCCCACAACAAACTGCCAACTGCTCATACTCTACTTAAACCGATGGCTTATGACCCACTCAAAGTCAAGCATCTACTGGACAAGACTAAAGACACACGTATGTTCTATTACAACAGAAGAACAAGTCATCCCCGCCCAGACCTACGACCTGGAGATGAGGTCAGGAAGGCACCGTATCCTGGCAAGAAGAAATGGACCGCTACCCTCATCACTCATCAGCACAGTTCCCCACGATCCTACATTGTGGACAGTAAAGGCAAGCTGTTTTGACGCAACATCCAACATCCCTGCAGCTCCACTAAAACTGCCAATCAGTCCCGGCATAATTTGTATGACGATGAGTCCTGGTGTGAAGCAGCAGTTGAGGAGCCACAGTCAACAGTAGCCCCTCCAGAGCCTCCTCCTTGTATGTGGTACGCTGTCTGGTATGCTGTCTTTATGTCCCTAATCAGTATCCATACCGAGTTGATGTTACAGCTGGCATGTGCATGAGCAGGTGTACAATATATGCAATGCTAATAAAGACAACAGTACAAGTCTTGAGTTGACTCCCACCTCACTTTCTATCTAAGCTCAGCCTATACACGGAATAAGTATATTACACCGGTTTCCTCCCACAGACCAAAAACATGCATGTTAGGCTGATTGGTAACTCTAAATTGAACCTAGGTGTGAGTGAGAGAGTGAATGGTTTTGTCTCATTTGTCAATATGTGGCCATGTGATGGACTGGCGACCTGTCCAGGGTGTCCCCCGCCTCTTGCACAGTGATAGCTGGACATAGAGACCAGTGACCCCTGTGACCCGAAAAGGAAGAACCGGGTAAAGATAATGGATGGATAAATGTTGACATATGACAAATGCTAAATAATAGACTTGAATTTAACATGTTGAATACAGGCAGAATGGTGGTTAGAGCTGAGACATTGACGCAAGACATTTTATTAATGGTACAGAGTAGACAAATGAATATGCACAAATGAAAACATGCCAACACAACCTAAAAGTTATTGAGCTCTTTCTGCTGTGGGTGGGTGATAACATTATTTTAGTACCAATGATCCAGCCTACCTACTGTAGATAAAAAGTCATCCTCTTCACAAATCTGATCTTGCAGCTGAAGTACTGACATGCTGCTGCTTTGACAGGATGCAATTTATCAAGTCTTCTCACCTGCACCTTTTACCTCAGAATAAAAAAAAAACTAACTAGCATGCACAACAAAAACCAAACTCCCACTCGGAATGCTGATGGACATGCTTTTCCTTTTCAGTGCATGTGTACCAAGCATGGACTGTATAGCACCAAGCAATATAGAGCAGATATTACCTGTGAGTAATGGAGGCAAAATAAAACATAACCTCTTCCTGTTTTTCAGCTATGGCATTTTTATATTATTTCTAGGGGATAATTTTATCATTGAACAAATCTATTTTATTAAATCTTTGCAATGTTATCTAAAAAATGTGTGTTGTGTTATCACTCATTTGCTAGGTAAATTGTTCCATCTCTATTCAAGTCCCTTTCATATGAGGATTATGTAAAACAAACTGAAAAAGGTTGAACTACCTGCTTGAAATAAAAGTATTTTTAATCACTAAGGGAAGCAGGCAGCAAGACCCTGCATGTACTATTTCAAGAGCTGCTGACTTGCCTAAATGCATATATAGTATCGTTTACATTTTGGTGGTGGTTACATTTTCATATCCTAACAGGTTAAAGCAATAACTTCCAGCTTATTTGTTCACAGAACAAGTCCATCCATCCATCCATTATCTTTACCCGCTTGTTCCATTTTTGGGTCACGGGGGTCGCCGGTGCCCATGTCCAGTAATCACTGTGCGAGGGGCGGGGTACACCCTGGACAGGTCTCCAGTCCATCACAGGGCCACATAGAGACAAACGAGACCAACAACCATTCACTCTCTCACTCACACCTAGGGACAATTTACAGTTACCAATCAGCCTAACATGCATGTTTTTGGTCTGTGGGAGGAAACCAGAGTACCCAGAAAAAACCCACGCACACACGGAGAGAACATGCAAACTCTACCCAGAAAGGCCCCTGGACCAGGGTTTGAACCAAGGACCTGCTCGCTGAGAGGCAGCAGCTCTACCAGTTGTGCCACCGTGCTGCCCACAGAACAAGCCATTGTTTGGAAATTCTTAAATCTTTTTAACAAAGTTCTGAGTACATTTTGTCCATCCATTTTGTCCAGAGCTGTTGATGATTCATACCAACTGGGTACATAACAGTTCTCATTTTGCACTCATAGCATTTCCCCTACCAGTACCCAAGGAGGGTGACCTGCGCTCTCTATGAAACAGCCTGCCATGCCATAAAGATCATGGCATGTAGAAAATTATGAAACATGCATACATGTTTGCCCCCACCGTTCAGAGGGATTATAGAGACGGTTCTGTCATCTCCAGAACAGAACTCGTCTCTCCACTCAGAAGTTCAGGAACTACTGATAAATAATGTAATTTCCAGGGTTCCCAACGGAGAGGAAAACATAGGGTTTTACTCACGTTACTTCCTTGTCCCAAAAAAAAAAAAACCGGAGGGATGAGACCCATTCTCAACTTGTCCATGTTCAACAAATCGATCATGGAGAGACAATTCCACATGCTGACAACCAAACAGCTGTTAGACAACATTCACCAGAACGATTGGTTTACCTCCATAGATTTAAAAGACACTTATTTTCACATTCCCATCATTCCAAAGCACAAGAAATGCCTACGCTTTTCTTTCCAGGGGACCCAGTACCAGTACAACAGGCTGCCATTCGGTTATTCCCTCACCCCACACACATTCTCAAAATGTGTGGAGACGGCTCTGCAGCCGTTACACAGAGCAGGAATGAGAATTATTTTTTATATGGATGATCTGCTGCTGTTTACTTGATCCAGACAGGAAGCAGCTGCACAAACCAGAACGTTGATGTCACACCTGCTGAACCTGGGGTTTGCTATAAACTGGATAAAGAGTTTGGTTCTCCCATCCCAGATGATCGTTTATCTGGGAGTGGAGCTAAATTCAGTCACAATGACAGCCCGCTTATCACAGAAGAGAGCCAAAGCTCTGACAGCTCAGCTCTGCCGCGTCAAACCCCGCAGTGTAGCAATAGCTGTCTAGGTCATGAAACTTTTGGGAACAATGTCATCAGCCCACACTGTGGTTCCGCTGGGCTTACTTCACATGAGATGCCTTCAGAGATAGTTCACCCACCTGCGCATCGATCCGGTGCATCAGAAGAGCCGGATGATCTCTGTGCCCCCCTCCGTGGGAATCGACCTGAATCACTGGGGAAACCCCCTCACTCTGTCAAAGGGAGTTCCAATCAGCAGGCCTATGTCACATGTCTCAGTTTTCACAGACGTGTCCCTGTCAGGCTGGGGAGGAACATGCCTATCTCAAGCAGTGGGGGTGCAGTGGCCAGCCCACACATCGTCTCATATAAATGTCTTGGAATGTCTCACGGTGTGGAGTGTGATTCAGCACTTTGCTCCCCGTTGCGGAATCAACATGTTCTGATCCACACAGACAACAGAGTTACTACAGCTTACATAACCTGGCAGGGAGGCGTGCGCTCAGACCAACTGTTACACATTGCAAGACAGCTGCTTTGATGGGCACACAAAAACCTGCTCTCCATCGGAGCAGTGTACATCCCGGTGTCCTGAACAGGGGAGTGTTAAGATATTTTTGGACTGGTCCTATGGTTTTGATCTGCTCAGAGACGGGATTATAATGAAATTATGGCCCGGTTCTGACTGGGTTAAACTGGGCCAGCAACTCTAAAAAGAGTCTCCCTGGGATTCAATATCTGTCACGGAACAGAGTTTAATTTGCTTGCCACATCACATAGAAAGGCTTTTTGAAGCACCATCTCACATTTCCTAACACATCAGAACCACATAAGATTCATTGAGATCACACTTAGTCACGCTCCCTCATACACTGACAGGTTGAGCTCCCCTTCTGCGAAAGAGGAGTCTAGGACCCTATAAATGAGTAATGACACAGGACATCGGGGCTCTTCCGGGTCTACGAACGTGTCACAGACCAGGGAGTCCAGCGCTATAAAGAGTCCAGCGCTGTAAATTGTAACCTTTTCCTGCCTTTTTTAAATATAATTGATAAAACTTAATTGACGTTTCCTTGATTTATTGATAATGAGAGTTGCCACTTCTGAGGGAGAGTCGAGCCGGGAGGAAAGACGTGGGCTGGAGGTGGTTTCTGGGTCCGTTGGCCTGCAGCCAACTCCCATGGACATTATGTCCACTCCCAGGAGTGGACATAATGTCCATGGGCGGTCCTCGCCACGAATACTGGAGGTTCCATCCCGAGATGATCTCTCGGATTTGGAGCAGGTTCAGCCGAGCAGCAGTGGATCTGTTCGCCACATGGGAGAACGCCCAGTGTCAATTATGGTTCTCACTGAGCCCATGGGACGACCCATCGTTAGGAGTGGACGCTTTTGTGCACAGCCCATGGCCAAAAATGTTCCTTTACGTGTTTCTTCCAGTCCTTCGAATATCACAGACTCTGAACTGAGTCCGGGACGAAGAACTGTCAGTCATCCTTGTAGCTCCCGAGCGTGTGAGCGCTCCGTGGTTCCCAAATCTGTAACGTCTGTTATCGGGCCGGCCGTGGAAACTGTTGTAGAGGGAGGATGCTCTCCTCCAGGCGGGAGGAGCGATCAGGAGTCACCCAGAAATAGGCCAGCACATTTGGTTCTGGCCGCTGAGCAGGTCCGCTTAGAAAATATGGGCCTCTCACAAGATGTGGTGCACACAATCCAAGACTCACGAGCTGCTTCCACCACAGCGCTGTACACATCAAAGTGGACATCTTTTCAACGCTGGTGCATGGCGAAAGGTGTAGAGGCCATCTCATGTCCACTAGGTGGTGTGCTGTACTTTCTGCAGCAGTTGATGGACAGAAATCTAGCATTCAGCACAATTAAGACTTATGCTACAGATATTTCTTCTTGTCACGAGGGCTTTGGTGACAGCAAGTTTTTAATCACCCGCTGATGAAGCGTTTCCTGAAAGGTGTACTGAGACACAGACTGGTGTCACGCCCACTAGTTCCACAGTGGGACTTAATGTTGGTTCTGTGCAGTCTGATCAAAGCTCATTTTGAGCCTTTAGATCAGGTTTCACTTAAATTCCTGTCACTTAAAACAGCCCTGCTGTTGGCTTTGACATCAGCAAACAGAGTGAGCGATTTATGTAATAAACATAAACATATATAAACATGAAATGTTTTTTGGTGCAAGCGGATGCTTCATATTGTGTCTGAATGAACCCAGTGAGGCATAGACTACATCCTGCTTCACCTTTAACCCACTAGTGATAGCCTTAAAGGTATACGAAATAGAACGTTGGTTAAATACTGTAACCCCAGATTCTATGAGTATAGGCACAGTCCTTTAAGCTCTGGGCCGCACTGGTTCCTAAACGGCTGAAGAAAAAAGCTATTTGGGAGCCGATTACCCGGTCTCACCATAATTTATATGGACCGGGGGTGAGGCTCACACAGCAGGTGGGCGTGGACTAAAGTTTTATCAGTGCTGCGCTGCGCGCTGTTTTGCTTACCCGAGTGAGGTAGACACAGGACACGTGCCACGCCCTCACTGCAGCCTTCTCCTCCAACGGGTCTCAAAACTAATCCTATGGCTCAGGTGTTACCCGCAGCTGTTTCCTAGGACAGTTTTAGTCGAAGGCTGTGTTGAGATGATTCACCCAGACTGTTAACTACCTACGATCCTTGCACCACACCCAAAGTCTCACCTCGTGCCTCGCCCAACCTAGCAGCAGGAGTGGGGACATTTGGCAGACGAGGAAGTGCAAGTTAACGGTAGCTAATCTCCTGATTTAGCGTTACAATTGTTATCCGATCTGGCTTTGTTTAGAATCTAGGTATAAGATTCTTGGATGCTGTTTTATAATCAAAGCTACGAAACCTTTTAAAACCTCCCGTGATTTTGTTGTTACATTGAACCTAGTTTTTCCACTTCCATGAACAAAGGGGTGTTGAAATAAGAATCCAGAATTTCACGTTTTGCTTTGCTTTTTAATCAATGATTTTGCAGGGGAAACAGCGATATGCACAGTCCAACAATGATTACATTTGATTACAAAGAGGATACATAATGATTTATACTCAGAGTTTAGTTATATTACAGATGTTGATCCTTCTTGGGCAAAGCAGTTCTCTATTCCTGGGGGGGGGGGGGGGGGAGCTGGCGAATGACTGTAGGTTTGCTCCGTTCAGCCTCAGTTATTTTCCTTCTGGCAGGCTGCACTCTGTGAGTTCTTCGGTCGTCCTGACTCACTCAAGCACTCCAAAACCTCCACAATTTACCCACACTATCTACCTGCCCCAATACATTATCTCTCGCCACAATGACAAATATTTCACAACTCCAAGCAATCAAATTTAAGATGTAATTGATCTTTCTGCCTGCCAATTTGTAGGCTACCACTCTAATTTGAAATAAATTTTTATTAAGGACAATATTGGTGAAACGTCTCCTTACCATCGCTGTTTTTGTGGAATTCCTCGAAATTCCAGCTCAGCAAGAAGCAAATTTCCCCATTCACACTTGAATGCGGACCGTTTCTGGTCCTACAGCTGGTCTGAATTTGAAGAAAAGGGTTCGAGCATATAATCCGGGCTGAGGAAGAAAATGACTCCAAACGAAGCATAGTCCATTGGATTTGCCCCAGTTCTTCAGCTGGAACCGTCCAAATACTTGTCCTATAATCCACACGATCCGGTGGTCCAACAGCCCCGGTTTCACAGAATCATCTGTATTTATAGGGTGATGTTTTGACTGACAGTTCCAAAAGATCATGCCACCTGCCTTAATCCAACCTTCTTTGGGTTGGACCTGGCTCAGGTTCCATGCATGTCTATGGGAATTGCCACATCACTCCTTATACATATTAAAATCTGGGTGTAACTCATTTCGGTCCGGTTCTGTCCGGACATGCCTGAGTCACTCTGAGTTGTTTTTCTCTCTTGTTTTCCTTATTAGGAGTTGTTTTTTGCTTGGAACTGTTTTCAAGGTTTGCCATTGCGAATCACTCTCTGCTTGTATAACTCTTTACTCACATAATGCTTCTGAAAACATTTTCTGAGAACAAAGTTTTCTTCCTTCTTAAATTCTTCAACATTATGAACAAACTTAACAGAATACATTTAAAACTCACAAAGATTATAGTATCACTTGATTATTTACTTGTTTTTGGTTGTAATAAACAAAACATGTCTTTATTTTAAAATATAACAGTCTCAGCTGAGGGAAATGTGCTCCATCCCTCACTTTTTCTTCTCCCCACATTTTCCCACTTGCGTGTGTGTATGTTTGAGTGCGTACGTACATGTGTATGTTTGGTGTATGAGTGTGTGCGTGCATGTGTGCGTTTATGTAGTGTGTGAGTGAGTGAGTGCATGTGTCTTTGTGTGTGTGTATATGCATGTGTGTTTGTGTAGTGTGTGAGAGTGTAAGTGTGTGTGCTTCTCCAGCATCTGTCTCTTATTATCTCAGCCTGGAAACTTTGGGGCTTTTCCACACAGGCCCAAAACAAAACATGTTGGGACAAGTCAGACTGATTCCATCGCAGCGGGCCTCCATTGACAGCGCGAAGGGATAAACCCACTAGCGTTAGCCTTAAAGGGCTGTGCCTATACTCATAGAATCTGGGGTTACATTATGTAACCAACGTTTTCCCTGTGCTTGTTGTGATTGCAGTATTTCTGCTTGACAAACTAGACAAGTTTACTGGTACCTCAGAATAGACTGCAAAAACACCTTACCTGTCATTTTCCTGGTTATCTGGTTGACAGTTTGTGTCCACATGATTGGTGTTCCTGAACGTACTGACAGCAACAATACTAGCATCTTTTTAAAAAGTTCAAGTACTATATTTTCAACTTGAATGTGATGGGAAAGATTATTAAAAACCTAGAACATCTGGAAAAAAACACATTTTCTCTTGGCATCTGCATGTTCTCTTTACTTCTTAGAATTAAGTGAAACACTGAGGCAAAGAAAAAACATATAGCAACTATAATATCAACCCAGTGATTAAACAATTTAAACAGAATGTTTCCAAACCTCTAGAATAGAAACTGCAACACTGAACCACAGCCCAACCTCCTTAAACTTGAGGTCTGTATAAAGCTTTTCAGAATTAAAAATGAATAATTCAGGATCTTTAGCATTTTATTTTAGCTTACATTTAAAAATGATTGGACACATACCTTAAAACATGACATAAAATGTAATATCGTTCAGTCATTTGTAAAGGAAAAATTATATTTATGAAAACGAAAATACACGTGTTCCATTTGTGTTCATTTCAGTGATGGGATTTGTTTATTGTCATCTCCTGTTTGGAGTGTGGGGAAAATGTAAGAAATTAGATGCAGGTTATTTTAAATTAACTACAAAATTTTCAATGGTGAACATAATTCAGTAGTTCCAAAACTTTTTGACTAAAATAAATGTTTTTTCAAGTTTGTGTATCAACCTGAGAGAGGTACAATGATATTGGGGCTGTGTGTCATCTGCTGACCAATAAAAGCTTTATAATAATAATAAAGTGCTATGTGTTGTCATCATTGTATGTTCCCATACAAAGACAAAATTGGCTTTCTGCATTTAACCCATAACATCTGGGATACACCCAGGTGGAGCAAGGGGCAGCTATGTAAGTGCCTGGGGAGCCATTTGGGATTAGGTGTTCTGCTCAGAGACATCACGAGATGTGCAATGACCGGGGATCGAACCCAGGACCTCCGGGTACCAAGTCAGCTGCCCTGCCCCTACACCATCTGGAGAATTGTCAGTGGTGACCAAAAAAACAAGACTGGCAAGCAGGTAAGAACAAAATTTACATTTCTGCTTTAACTTTGAGGGTTTTTTGTGTGAGGAGCTTATCCCCAAACTCAAAAACGTACGGCTCTAAGACCATCAGCACACATCTACACTAAATCCCACAGAGCAAGAATCAGACTGGTTTCATATTTACCGTGGCTCCATGAGTAAAGGTCAACACATTAGTGTTGAGGTATGCCTCTTCAAAGGTAAGATGTTCATAAAACAGTAAAGCTAATGAATCATTCTGTGTGGATGCAGTCAAAGCTCATGAATACAAATGGTCATCGTCTGGTTAATTCGCCATTTAGGGATCAGGCTGGAAAGGATGTGCAACTGGTTTGGCTTGTTAACAATATAGTGATGTTCTAACAAGTGAGGCGAGTGACCAATGAAAATTGAGTTTTCAAATTGGCACTTTTGTAAACATAACTAACTTGTTGACAGGCCAGGTAAATTTAAAAAAACTTAGACAACAAACATGATTTTAAAGCTTTTAAAATAAGATAATTTGGAGATAAAAATAACTTGTTTAAAAATTATTTAATGTGACGTGCTTTGCCAGCCCATGTAACATATTTTGTTTTACAGATAAACAGCTCAAAAGAAACATTAAAATGAAAGTACCAAAATTAGAAAGTTAAGGTGAATAAGTAAAAAATTAAAAAGTCCAATCTGATTGAAAACAATCCTTTTTTTAATTTACTATTATTATTGTACTGATGACAAGTTCAGCTCTAATGATTGTTATGTGAATGTTTGGTTTGCATTACCTGTGACAAGGTTGTCCACTAGTGTTGTAGGGATGCAAAAGATCCCCACCAGTAGGTCACTGATTGCCAGGTTGAGAATGAAGAGGTTGGTGACTGTGCGCATACAACGGTTTTCCAGCACGATCAGACACACAAGGATGTTACCCACCATGCACAACAGGAAGATGAAGGCGTAAGCAATGATGTAGCTGGCTGCTACATACAGTGAGTGTTGATAATATGGAAAAAAGGTGATGTTGGTGGCATTAACTGAGCCATTCTGGATGGTGTTTAAAAAAGTTGCAATGATTGCTGATCCCTCTGACTCCATTCCTTCCTCTCCCATAAAGTCCAGAATTTCCATCCTCTTTACATAGACCAGCCAACTCTGGAAGGGAAACCAAAAAGAGGAATATTGACAAATCAGTTTGGAGCAAGTACAAACAAACAAAATAAAATCTGGCTTTTGCAACCACAGCACTTCGATAACTTGGCTCTCTGACTCTTAAAATGTTGTTTAAAAGGGTGATACCATTGGATAAAAATATCTGCTATTTGTCTTATTTTCTCAAAGAAGCCACACTTGATGACATGAGAAGATTTTTAACCGGTTTTAATTGCAAGCGCAGATTTTCATAAAAAGTTACACAGATGTACAGAAATATACGCATGGAGCCCAGTCATGAGAATCGAACACTGACAGTGTGCAAGGTTTGTTTTTATGTGCTTGTCAGTTCCCGGCTCATAGACAGACTGATGTCCTTGGACTGCCAGCTGTGCATGCAGGATCAAATCAGCTCCTCAATCAGCTCTCTCTGAGAGGAAATAAATCTCTGCTAACTCAAACACATGGTTCAGGGGCAGTTAATATTCTCAGTCATAGTAGTTAAAACATCCATAAACCTTAACCAAAATTCCCTAACAGATATAATGCAGTGCTATGTGTCTTGATCCAATGGACTGATGGCTATCCAATTACTGGGATGCCCACAGTTTTCAGTGGCAAGTTTTCAAATTCCTCCTGGCATCAGTACAGCACAACTGCCCTAAATAAAATAAATAAATATTTAATTTTTGGTTTAGGTAAATGATCAGTTATGCTAATTGATGCTAAATACTGTATGCTTTATTTTATTAAAAAATGTCCAAAAGTGGTGGGATTCTGTTCATTAAATATTTGAATCAATGGTGCTTATATCAATAACCCTACAAAGCTAACCTCCTGCATATAACATGTTATAGTTTTATTCAGAGTTGCATTGAGATGAGCTTTTGAAGGTCTTCCAGGGCCAAAGACAAAGTCTGCTAGAACATGCATTTCAAAGTCACTGCAGGTGGAAGAGAGTTGCCAAAGATTTAACCTTCAAGATTCTAAGTTGCTAAGCTAACTTTAACCACAGTGATGGATTGACTAGATCAGTGTCATAAAAGCTGTTCAGGCACATTGAATTTATTCACTGCTTCACTTTGGCATCAAACAAGCATATTTTTTTTTAACAATGAAATCACGTTTTCTCAACCAGAGCATGACATTGTTGCACAATCATTGAAAGAGGCTGTGCACAACCTGTGCAACATTGAGGTTCTTTGAGAATTTATGTCAAATAAATTATTTGGAATTTATGTATTTGGTCTCAGACAAAGTCTGAGCCTCTTTGTCGATAAAACTCTAAAAGATGGATTGTTTTTGTCCCCCATTGTAGAACAAAGAGTGGGGATTGCAAATCCAAAATCCAAGATAGCTGCTACCATAAATGTCCGTCCATCTTGCGAGCTGGATAATGTTAGTCATGTTCAAATTGTCTGAATCAGGCTCCTCTGAAACAATCTATTTCTCAGATTAAGTTTATTTTATACTGTGATGATTTTTGCTCTTGAAACCCATTTGCATGCAGACCACAGGAACTCAGAGGAATATAAATAAATAAAAAAAATGTTAAATAAACAAAAGAGGCTGACGAGGCAGCAAAACTTACAGTGGTAAGAGACATGTAGGAAACACAAAAATCATGAACCATCACCATTCAAACAAAAATGCCCAGACAACAGGGAACACAAGGACTAAGATTTAAATACAGAACACTAACAAGGGCTAAACAGAAAAAGCTGCGAAGGAACAAACAGGTGGCAGAGGGGTCACTAATTATAAGGAGACAGCAGGAGAGTAGGAATTAAGTCCATATATCTTCTCTTTGGTATTCCTCTTTGTCATTTTCCTGGCAGCTGCATTTCTAACATCCTTCTACCAATATACTCACTGTCCCTCCTCTGGACATGTTCATACCATCTCAGTCTGGCCTCTCTAACTTTATCTCTCAGTTATTCAAGCTGTGCTGTGCCTCTGATGATCTCATTCCTGATCTTATACATCCTTGTGACTCCTAAAGAGAACCTCAACATGGAGATTGTGGAGGCTGCAGCTGTCATGGGGACCAAGGAGGATACAGCTGTCATGAAGGTCACAGAGGCTGCAACTGTCGTGGAGGTCTTGGAGGATCCAGTTGTCATGGAGACCTTGTAGGCTGCAGTTGTCCTGGAGATCGTGGAGGCTGCAGTTGTCATGGAGGCTGCAGCTGTCATGAAGACCGTGGAGGCTACAGCTGTCATGGAGACCATGGAGGCTGCAGCTGTTTTGGAGGCCGTGGAGGTTGCAGCTGTTGTTGATACTTTGAGGGCTGCAGCAGTCATCAAGGCCACATTGGCTGCCTCAAGGACTGCAGGAGGGGTCACAGTCGCATCATGAGCTACAGCAGTGGATGTAGCCCCAACAGGAACAGCAGCAGGGTGTGTAGCTACTTCTGGAGGCAGTGTGGAACCCTTGGGGTTCATGGAGACCTATGTAGACATCAAGGCCTTTGTAGATGTCGAGACCTCTGTAGCCGTCAAGACCTTGGTATACGTGTCTGTCAAGGAGACTTCAGGGACTGCAGCTGGTGGCATAGCCACTTTAGGGACCGTAGCTAGGAGCGTAGCCACTTCAGAGACTGCAGCTGGGGGTGTAGCCACTTTAGCTTCTGCAACTGTGGGCATAGCCACTTTAGGGACTGTAGATGAGAGCATAGCCACTTCAGGGGCTGCAGTAAGTGTAGGGACCTCGTTGGCTGCAGTAAGCATAACCATTCTTGGAGGCATGGAACCCTCCCTCGGAAGTGTGGAACCCTTTCTTGGAGGTGTGGTACCCTCTCTTGGAGGTGTGGAACCCACTCTTGGAGGCGTGGAAGACTCAGAAGTCATGAAAGACTCAGGAAGAAGATGTGAGGACCTCTGGATAAGATGTGGGGACCTCTGGAGAAGGTGTGATGACCTCTGGAGAAGATGTGAGGACCTCTGAAGAAGATGTGAGGACCACTGGTGAAGGCATGATGACCTCTGGAGAAGGTGTGAGAACCTTCTGCTGAAGAAGACATGAGGATCTCTGGTGAAGAAGGTGTGAGGACCTCTGGGAAAGAGGGCATAAGGATCTCTGGTGAAGAGGGTGTGAGGACCTCTGGTAAAGAAGGCATAAGGAAGGGTTGGAACCCACAGGAGACTTGGGACCTGCAGATGATTTGGACCTGCAGAAGACACTCTGGAGACTTGGGAAAATCTGGAGACTTGGAACTCTCTAGAGACTTGGAGCTTTCTGTAGACCTGGAACTCTCTGGAGACCTGGGGCGTTCTGGAGACCTGGAGCTTTCTGTATACCTGGAGCTCTCTGGAGACATGGAGCTATCTAGAGACGTGGAGCTCTCTGTAGACCTGGGTGATGAGAGAAGGTAAGAGGTGCCCTCCAGATTCCTCCTGAGGACACAGGGATATGAGTTCAGCTGCTTATTCGGCTGGACCACATTCAGCTACTTTGCAGATAAGCGGGGGCTCAACTGCCCCTCCCTCTGCAAAATTCTCCCCAGCACTTCTGACTGTGTGTGGGATGACCGGCGCAGCATGTCCAGAATCCGTAGCTCTTCCGTCACCATATTAAAAAGTTCCCTCATCCCATGGGAGTTGGTCAGACCTGGGAGTCGAAGGAACTCGTCCAAAAAGTAATTTGTTGTGACCCACCTAATCCACAGGTCGCTGGAGGTGGCAATAGTGTCATTGATACTCTGTGTCACTCTGCAGAGCCGCTGCTCATCCTTGGGGCTAGAGCAGCCAAGAACGGGCAGCTGGCTGGGTTTTTCTTGGGTCTGGGCATTCTATGACGATTTTTGCTCTTGAAACCCATTTACAGGCAGACCACAAGAACTTGGAGGAACATAAATTAAAAAAGAAATGTATTAAACAAACAAAAGAGCCCGACAAGGCAGCAAAACTTACTCGGGTAAGAGACATGTAGGAAACACAGTAATCAGGAACCATCACCATGCAAACAATAATGACCAGACAACGGGGAACACAAGGACTCAGACTTAAATACAGAACACTAACGATGATGAAACAGAAACAGCTGTGAAGGAACAAACAGGTAGCAGAGAGGTAACTGATGTTAAGGAAACAGCAGGAGAGTAGGAATTAAGAGCCACCACAAGAGGGAGCTAGACACCAGGTAACACAATCAGGGATGGAAATTGGCACCCGCCACTGACCAAATGCGAGAAAATGTTTGCAGTGGCATGTAAATTTGAACAACGCACTAGCCACGGTGGCAGGTTTGCAATTTGAAAAGAAAAAATAATTTGTTCAATTCTATTTTGTATAGGCTTCGCCCTTTAAGACTGTCGCTAGTGGGTTTATCCCTAGGCGTGCAGAGCAGCACTGAAAACTTTAGTCCACACCCACCTGATGTGTGGGCCTTACCCCCAGTCCGTATAAATTACGGTGAGACCGGGTAATCGGCTTCCATTTTTTCTTCAGCCAGTTAGCTAGCACTGTCAGAAGAACGAAGAAGGAAAATTTGTCCAGCTCTGACCGGCACAACCTTTGCTGAGGATGCCTGGGTCTCCGCCACACCAATCTCCTGCCGTCCTGGTGAGCTCTTCAGCCCTGAGGAGAAGCAGACGAGCAGCATTGTTCAAGGTAAGCTCCGAGGAGTGCTTATTCGTGGCGGGCTGCTACCCGCTGGACGATGCCGTCACCGTTTTTAACGTTTTTTTCCCCATGATAATCGAATGATTTCCTTGAATAAGGCGATGTTAGCAGCAGCCCTGCTTACTGTTTTTCCGTGGAGGGCCGCTACCCGCTGGACGATGCCACCGTCTTTTCTAACGTGTTTTTTTCTCGAGGTGAATCGGATGATTCCCTCAAAAAAGGCTTTGTTGGCAGCAGCTCCGCTGAGTGTTTTTTTCTGTGGCGGGAAGCTATGCGCGGGACGACGCCACCGTCTTCTTTGACGCAGAGTCACGCAGTGAATCGAATGATTCCTCAGAGAAAGGCGATGTGGAGCTGCCCCTTCCCTCCTGGAGAACGTAGTGACGAAAGACGAGTGGCTGAGTGGATGCTCAGCCACCTCGGATCTTCCCACGTCGGTGACCACACTGCTCCCAGCCGCCGGCGCACTCCTCTCGGAGCTGCCCGGCATAATCCAGGAGAATAACACAAGGGACTTTCTGTTCCTCGCCTCCCTCCGCCCTGATCGGATGATCTGGCGGCAAGGTTGGCTCCACCCTGGCTTGTCGCCCTGACCCCATCTGGCCTCGCTGTCCAGCTGTGACGTCACACTAGAACAAGGCTGCAGCTGAGCCTGGCAAGCTGAAGACATTCATCCCCACCTTCGCCTCCATCTCCAGAGTGGAGGGTTTTACCGATCTGTGTTCTTTCCCTGCCCCCCCCCCCAAGCCAAGCCTGGCGGTGACATTTGGGGCAAAAACTTCTAGGATGGACCAGCAACCTGTCCCTCCAGGGAAGCATGACCAGATGGTGACACGGTCTCCAACCGAGCTCACCAGTGCACATTCCAGATGGCCACAGCGAACAACAACGTCGCCCTGCTGGCCTACAGCATCTCTAAGAGGCTGGAGGAAGCAGACCTGCTGGAGGAGACAAAGAGCTCTCTCTCTGTAAAGCTGCTGATGCCATCTTAAACATGCGCCACCTCTGCAGTATGCCTACCCCGCATTGACGCCTGGATGACCATGATCCAGAGGACCACTTGGCTCCGCCTCTCGCAATCCTTGTCCGAGAGGCAGCAGAAAGACCTGCTGGAGGACCCCATCACCCCAGATGCACTGTTCGGGGCCAACTTCAAGACCATCCCTGAGAAATTGCAGAGGTCCGAGGAGGTCTCAGATACTGTACACCATCTGGTGATGTCAAAGTCCTCCTCTCAACCCTCGGGCCGCTGGAGGGACCTCATTGGCCAGCAACAGCAGCAGAGACACTCCACAGCTGCAGCAGTGACTTCTCGCCTCGCTCCTCTGCCGGCCCCTCCCGCCAGGTAACAGATCCTTGAGGGGAAGGTATGTGTTTTATTGATGATGTATGTTTTTTGATAAAAACAGAAACACCTCTGGAAGTAAAGTTTTTTCATCTGAGACTGTCAGATCAGCTGAGCTCACAGCTGCCTCTCTTCACACATTCCCCACATAGAATGAGCCAGTAACTTCCAAACAGCATTTTAAATGGCACCGCAGTTCAGTAAATATCACAAAACACTCGTCTGCCACGTCAGCTAAAATGATGTTTTTTCAGCAGACCGAGTCCGGTAAAATCCCTCGTTTTCAGCCAGAGCTCGTTTTTAATTTCTGTTGTTTTCTGCCCACTCACAGTGCAGCGGGTGTAAACGTGTTTTATCCACGACAGCTGCAGCCTCCACCGAAACAGCGTCTCACTCAGAAAGCGCTCACGCCTCCTCTCAGTGCGCGCCGGCTCACCTCAGTTCTATGTGAGACCATAGCCTGGGCTCAGCACAGAGGCACACATACAGCCCTTTTTTCTGTCAGAGCCCTTCTCGGGTTCCCCGCGGAGAATCTCTGGAGCGAGTGATGGCAGTAAGGATTTTTAGTCTGGTTGACGTTCATGAGAAACATGACACAACACAAATGCGTGCCCATTCTCCGTGCGTTACTCAGAGTGGCAGCGAGTGTGTTCCCCGGACAGATGAACGGACTGTCTGATCAGAAGGGGTTACACGCTGTAGTTCGCAGCTCAACCCCCACCGTTCAGAGGGATTATAGAGACGGTTCTGTCTTCTCCAAAACAGAGCTCATCTCTCCAGTTAGAAGTTCAGGAATTTCTGACGAAAATACGTGATTTCCAGAGTTCCCAACAGAGAGGAAAATACTTTTTTTACCTCCCACTACTTCCTGGGTCTGAGAAAAAACCAGAGGGATGAGACCATTCTCGACCTGTTCATGTTCAGCAATTCGATCATGGGGAGACAATTCCACATGCTGACAAACAGCTGCTGAAGAATATCCTGATGCATGCTCAATAATCCAGGTAGAAAAATCCAAAAAAGTTCAATCTGGTCCTCTGGACATTCAAAAAAAAAAAAAAAAAAGCTGCTGAAGAACTTCACCAGAACGACAGGTTTTCACCTCCAGAGATCTGAAGAGCGCATATTTTCACATTTCCGTCATTCTGAAACATTCCACGCACATTCTCGAAATGCGTGGAGACGGCTCTGCAGTCGATACACATGGCAGGAATGAAAATTATTTTTATTTGGATGATCTGCTCTTATTAGCTCGGTCAGTTAGAAAGTTGTCGCACAGACCAAAACGCTAGTGTTCCACTTACTAATGCTGGGGTTTCTATAAACTGGGAAAAGCTTCTGTTTGTCCGTCCCAGATGATTGTTTATCTGGAAGTGGAGCTAAACTCAACTACAATGAGAGGCCGTTTATCACAGCTGTGAGCCAAAACTATCAGCTCAGCTCCTCTGTGTCAAACACAGCTCCACTGTGTCTACAGCATAGTGACAGTTCTGCCTGTCATGCGACTCCTGGGACGATGTCAGCGGCCCACATGTGGTTCCGCTGGGCCTACCTCACATGAGATGCCTTCAGAGATGGTTCGCCCGCTTGCGCATAGATCCTGTGCGCCAGAAGAGGTGGATTATCTTTGTACCCCCCTCTGTAAGATCCAATCTGAATCACTGGGGAAACCCTCTCATTCTGTCAGAGGGAGTTCCCATCAGCAGGCCTATGTCACACGTCTCAGTTTTCACAGACGTGTTCTTTTCAAGCTGGGAGGAATGTGTCTGTTCCAAGCAGTGGGAGCACAGTGGCTGGAACACATGTCACTTTACATAATGTGCTAGAATGTTTCACGGTCTGAAACGTGACTCAGCATTTTGCCCCTGCTGTGGGATCAGCATTTTCTGATCCACACAGACAACAAGTGACAACAGTTTACATAAACCGTCAGGGAGACATGCGTTCAGCCCAACTGTTACGCATCGCAAAATAGCTGTTGTGTTGGCCACGCAGAAACCTGCTCTCCATCAGAGCAGTGTACTTTCCCAGCATCCTGAATAGGCAAGTGGATATCATGTCGAGGGGCGGTCCCCGCCACAGAGACTGGAGCCTCCATCCCGAGCTGATTTCTTGGATTTGGAGCAGGTTTTGGCTGAGCAGCAGTGGATCTGTCCGCTGAACAGATCCATTTAGAAAATATGGGCCTCCCACAGGATGTGGTGCATACGTTCAGGGTGCACGAGCTGCTTCCACCACAACGCTGTACACATCAAGTGGACAGTTTTTCAGCACTGGTGCACAGAGAAAGACGTGGAGGCCATCTCATGTCCACTAGGCGGCATGCTGTCCTTTCTGTAGCAGCTGATGGACAGAGATCTAGCGTTCAGCACACTTAAAACTTATGCTGCAGCTATTTCTTCTTGTCACGAGGTCTTTGGTGACAAAACAGTTCTTAATCACCCTTTGATGAAGCGTTTCTTGAAACTGGCCGATAGTCATT
>NC_056505.1:33676781-33702443 GCF_014905685.2 Nematolebias whitei
TATATATATATATATATATATATATCTGGTATATATACCCTCCCCATCCATGGAGGTGCTCCAGAGCCGATGTTAGGGAAAAAGGAACAGGAAAGCTCTACCCTCGTTCATTGCCACCTAAAACTAAATCACCATGAGCATCATATTGACACTCGCTGATTAACCTCACAAAGGGGAGGACTCCCACCTGAACACAAACCCAGCAAAGACCAAATGTGAGTTACAAAACCAAATAGCTAAATGCTAACCGAACAAAGGGAACACATGCTCACCACTTTCTCCAGCCCAAATGACCCAACCAAAACATTCCCTCAACAAAGATTTGGCAAACAAAACCAATACCTAACTTCACAAATTAAACAAAACTACTAAGTCAAACTTAACTTCCAAACAGTCAAAGTAGTCAAACTACAACCAAACCAAAATTATCAATAAGCCAAAGAGAAAACAATACTAACCAAAATGTCAAAAAGCATCAAAGTACACCATAACTAAGACAACAAACATTAACTTAGCTTTTAATGAGCCCCCACTTGTCACAGGTCTGGCTCATGACCCATAACAAGAATGAGGGGAGGCAAAGGTATTTTTTCATTCATTCAACCTTTATTTAGACATGTACATTCCAATGAGCCTTGAGAACTCATTTACAAGAGAGAACTGATTTCAACAAAGAATGATGACAACAATGGACAACAGCGACAACAATAGACAGTTATAAAAAGGCATACAATTTTTTTTGGTAACAAATAAGATGGGAAAAAAGTAACAAAAACAGATAGATTATAAGACGAATGTAAAAAAAACTAAAAACAGGAACATGTCTGCATTGGTCCTTGCCAGGAGTCCAACTGATTCTTAAAGCCACTTAGAGAAGTCAAGGTCGAGAGCTTCAGGTCTTTTTGTAAGATATTCCAGGAAACAGAGGCGGAGTAGGAGAAGGCCCTTTTGACAAGTTCAGTCTACACTGAGGGAACACTGCAGGTAATAATGTCCTGAGAGCACATACTGTAGCTGCACTCACGCAGAAACATGTACGAGATGTATGAAGGCAGCAGACCAAAAAGCGATTTAAAGATGAAAATGTACCATTGAGAGAGTCTGCGGGAAGTTATTGATGTCCAGTTAACCAGTGAATACAGGGTGCAGTGATGGGTACGATAATCAGAGCCCGTAATGAATCTTAATGCACCATGATAGACAGCATCCAACATCTGCAGGGTGCTTGTAGGAGCCTTCATGTAAATAATGTCACCGTAATCAATGGAGGGAAGGAAAGTCACAGATACAAGGCATTTCCTAGCATTCAAAGTTAGACAGGATCTGTTTCTGAAAAAGAAACCCAGTTTAACTTTCAATTTCTTTATTAGGTTTTCCATAGGGAACTTAAAAGAGAGATGCGAGTCGACCAAGATACTGAAATATTTATAGGAATCAACAAACTCAATGGGGACACCATTTGAGGATAAAATCAGAGGAAGAACTGCTGGGACTGACTTCCTGTTTGAAAAAGGCATCCCTTTGGTTTTGTTGGCATTTAAGACAAGTTTGAGACGGAACAAATCTGTCTGGATGTTGTTGAATGCAGATTTCAAAAGCTGGAAAGCCTTATCAACTGTTTTAGCTCGACAATAAACAACTGTGTTGTATTGAACTAGGCCTCTGATCAAACCTGCCTCTGAAGACCTTCATTGGAAAGGAACTGTTATTTCATTGATTTGAATCCAGAAATACAAATTAGTTCATCCAGAGACTTTCTAATTGTATCCTGAACTAATCAATTGAAAGAACACTCTCTTTTTTTATATTATCATTACTATTTTTCAATATCTTGATAATCAAAAGTGTGTTTAGTTCATACCATTTTTAAATGTTGAAGTGAACCACTCATTTTAAATCAACTGTGAAACAGTATTAATGATTTTTTAGTCCTCATTCAAAGTAGAAATCAAGCTAAATGTCTATTTTACAAAGTAATTATGCATTTTTGATCTTCTGTCTGAAATGAGAAGGAGTGATGCCTATCAAAAGTCGGAGACAGTCAAAAACAAGTTTATTGGAATGAACTGTCGTGTTTTTAAACCTCTCAGACAGAAACAAGAAAACTGGCACCTATAAGTCTGTCATTTCTCCAAAATATTTTCTCGTCTGTAACTAACCGTTCCTAAACATTTCTGATGTTTTCTCGACTTGTAATGACCCTCTGACGTCACTGAAACCACACCCCTGTTGGTTCCTTCAACCAATCAGGACTTCCTAAAAGTGACCAGAAGCAGAACTCTTTAAAAGTCGACACTTCCTAGTTCAGTTCCTGAAGTTAGTTAGTGAGTTGGTTCCGTTAGTTCTTCTGGTTCTGATGGAGTTCGGCTGGAGTTCCTAGGAGTTCTTCTGAGTTTTTTCAGACTCAGTCTGCTGAGTCTAGTTGGGATTATGGAGCCTTCCACATCTGAGTGGAACCTCTGACAGACTCACAGCTCGCTGAGTTCACCCGGGAGATGAGCGTGTTGTTGAACGGAGTACCGTCACTACTTCGGACAATTCTCAGCCATCCTAAGGAGACGCTGAAAGGTAGTGTTGAAATGGAACTCCGTACCGGAGCTGACCTATGTTCTGCAAAGGTAACGAGTCGTTTCACTACCTAGTGTACCGGGGCTGAGCTGAGGTCGGATGAAGGGTGCCATTCCTCGTCAACACACTTTCCTCATTCATCCATTTTCTCTCCATTTAAACTCCTTCATTTCCCATCTTTAAACTTCTATCTTGCCAGTAATTAATCCAGATATCTTCAGAAATGTCTGTTGTTTTTATTAAGTAAAACATGCCAAGTTTTATTAATCAGAACCAATCAGTATAATCAAGTGTACAATGTTTTGATGTTAAATTTTGATTCTGTTAATAAATGACCACATTTATTTTGATGGGTCAAATGTGTTCACATCCTGGACAGAGAGGAACGATGGTTTGAGAGAGGAGTAAAGGAGGCCATCTTTGTGAAAAGAAACCGTCCATCATTAAACAGGGGTGGAGGCCTCCGGGTTCAACTGTCCCCCTCTTACAATGCTGTGATTGCTAGTATCACTCAGCCCTCTGTGAACAGTAAACAGCCATCAGTGTGCTAATGATCCATTGTTATGCTGATGGTCCTTCTTGAGCATGTGATCAGCTGGTTTTGGTTGTCAGCAGCAAAACTGGTTGATCCACCCTGAGACGGTGCTATTTAAGAGACTGAGCTGAATACAGCTCCTCAGACTGAGGAAGTCTCTCGGATGAGAGACGAAACGTTTCTACATTTTTTGTTGATTTGCTTTGTTTTGTTTTTTTGACTGTCCAGAGGACCAGATTTAACTTTTTTAGATTTTTCTACCTGGATTATTGAGCATGCATCAGGATAGCCTTAGCATACTACAGTGTCATCAGAATAGAAATGTAAGGATGCATCAGGGATGCTCTGACCTACATTATCTATGTAGATTGTAAAGAGGGTGGGTCCTAAGACTGAGCCTTGTGGTACAGCATTGTTGACTGTTAAATAACTGGAGGAAGTACCATTATGTTGAACAGATTGCTTCCAATCTGAGAGAGAGTTAGAGAACCAACCAATGGTGTGTTCTAAGAAACCAATTTCTGAGAGTTTATGACACAAGATGTTATGATCCACAGTGTCAAAAGCTTTAGACAGGTCTAAGAAAAGTGTAGCACAATAATCCTTAGCATCCAGTGCTTCACCAACGTCATTAAGAACCTTCAGTGAAACAGTTGTTGGGCTGTGCTGTTTCCTAAAACCAGATTGATGGGGAGGAAATATGTTAAATGAGTCCAGGCAGTTTTTGATTTGAGAGTTTATCAGTTTTTCTAGAACCTTGGCTAAAATGCAGAGTTTAGAGATTGGTCAATAGTTGTTCAGTGAGGTGGGGTCACCTCCCTTTAGCAAAGGAAGAACAAAGGCTGTTTTCCAAGCGTCTGGAATGGGGTTTTGGCTTATGGACAAGTTAAAGGTGTGGGTCACAGGGACTGTGATGATATGAGCAGCCAGCCTTAGGAAATAAGGTGCAAGTTCATATGGTCCTGCAGATTTTTTAAGATCAAGACCTTTTAACAATTTATTTATCTCATTAGCTGAGAACGGAGAAAAAGAGAAGGTGTGATTAACTGAGGATTGACTTATAGGAGGGATTTGATTTGTAGAAGTTTGGTTATTAAGTGAAGTGGCTGATTTTCCATTAGTAAATGTGTCAAATAATGAACTAGAAGCAACAAAATGTTTGTTGAAACAGTTCAGGATCTCATGCTTATTTGACACAGGAACAGAGTTAACAAGAAGTTTTGATGGGAGGTCAGATGATTGGGGGCTATCTGAGAGAGATTTGATGGTTTTCCAGAATCTGTTAGGGTCATTTAGATGTTTGGAGGTCTGAGATAAGAAATAGTTGTGTTTTGCTGCTTTGATCACAGTTGTGCATTTATTCCTCATCTGTCGAAAACTCAACCAATCAGTGTCTGAGCCAGATCTTCTCACTGCAGCCCAAAGATGATCTCTCCTGTGCAGGAGGTCAGCTAGCTCAGGAGTAAACCAGGAGCTGTCTCGTCCCTTTATTCTGAACTGATGAAAAAGAGCATGTTTGTTCACAAAATAAATGAAACTGTTATGTGTAGGGTGATATGGGGCTGGATATATATTATTAATTATCAGTTATGAGTTAAGCTCATAACGTATGCATGTATTATGCCAAATAACCTCATTATGTGGGCACCGCCTCTCTCTTAGAGAGGAAAAATCAGTCTCTATTTACCCCAAATCAATGTAAACATAACGGGAGTTCTTTTCTCGTGTTTAAAGGGCATCAAATCAGTTAATACACACAGATATGTCAAAATAATCACACATTCAGTTGATTTTATGTATTTTATTATAAAAAATAATAATCTGTGATATATATTAAGAAGATTATGCACAACAAAAGTTAACTAAATAACAAATAGCTTTGCATCAAAGGTCTAATTGATTATTCAAATTATTGAAACTTAAAAGGCAGGCTTAGGACTGGTTTTGTTTGTTCTCCTTAGATAGAGAACTTTACTAATTGGCTTTTATATATGTGAATGTTCCTGTAGAGTGCCCTGAGACAACTTTGTTGTGATTTGGCGCTATATAAATAAACTGAATTGAATTGAACTGAAGTAGTTAAAAATTGTGTCTAAAGTGAGCTAGGTTTGCAGTTGTGATGTAGGTTCGCCAAAAAGGCATTGACAAGTCTGTGTCCTACCAGGATGAGATGTCAGAATGGTCCGACAGCTGCTTAAAAATGGTACCAGCCCAGATGTTCCAGTTAACTTTTGAGGCTGATTTCTCCTCAAAGTTCACCTGTCATCTTAGAGGGAGGAAGGTCCATATGGGAGTCAGCTGGGATTTACCACTCTGCGGTGTGATGGTTGCCTGGTAAACAGATCTCAGGTTAATGCCAGCCTGGTTAACCTGGGTTTCTTCTCTCCAGTGCTCTGTGCCAAAGCGTGTTTTTCTCCAGAAGTTTTCTTTGACAAAGCCTCAGTAAAGTGTGGTGTGTAGAAGAAAAAAGTTGAAGAAGTGGATGTGAAGAAGGAGTGAAACTTAACTGTTGTGCTAAAACAGTTGGAGGATTGGTCCATCTCTTCCAGGAAGAGGTGGTCCTAACTCTTGGCTTTGCTTTTTATAAAGCATATTAAATAAATCTAGTCCCTTTTCTCTGCCTTGAAAGTTTTCCTTTTAAAAGAGAAAAATAAGACAAATATATTATCTTAAAGAAAGATTACTTAAAACACACATTTTCATGAACAAACATTCAGGTATGACATAATTCGAAATAACATCTTTGAATTAATAACATGCAATGTTTCACCAAAAGATGTGGATGTTCATTTCCTGAAAAGGAATGTCATTAAACAAAGGGTTCTTTAATGTGTTATCTTCATGGGACCGAGTTCTGGGAGGAATAGTCCTTTTTCATAAAGGTGAAGTCAACGTAGCAATTTCGGATGTTTCAAAACTTAGAGGTCAGTTGAATCAAAACTCTCATAAAAATGATCTGTCCGTTTCATGGGAAATGAGTTCATATTGGCAGAGGTTAACACTGTGACAGTTTTTTATATATTCACATTAGTGTCAACTAAGAAGTTTGTGAACTGAGCTGAATATTTGTAAAACAATGTCTGTTCATTCCCAAGGGAATAGATTAATAGATAAGATCTGGCCTCCATTCAAAGTGATGTTTACAGCTAAGGCCTCAAACTGGTTAGGGATGGTTTTAGCAGACACAAGACTAGAAACCAGAGAATCTCTGATATAAATAGCGACTCTACGCCCCCCCCCCCCCCTTTTTTTTTGGCGATCACAGTGATAGATGTTAAATCCATTGATTACTAGGTCAGTATAGATTTGTTGAGCCAGGTTTCAGAGATGAAGATTACATCTGCCCCAGAAGAACTGACCAGAATTCTCAAGACATCAAGTTTTCTCAGAAGGTTACGTACGTTTACATGTAGAAAATGAAGTCCTGACATGTTTTTAAAGTCATTTGGTGTGCTGTAATTAGTGGGGAGTCCAGGGTTGGGCTGAATCCCTGAGAGAAGTAACAACATTATTATCAGACATTTTCTTGAATTTTTCGTGACTGATTTGTATTTACAGGAGTTAGTAGTGTGACAATTAGCCCCCATAATTGAACCATGAGAAACATTAATGAAGACGTGATCATTCAGAACCCAAAAACAGTGAAAGTTACAGTGATGGGCAGATCCAGGTGTATTAACAAGATTCAGTGACTCCAGATAGTCTGAGATATGAAAATAATGACAATAATATGAATGGTGCAGAAAAGCCTCAGAACATAAAGCATCACAAATCAAATGGGCAAACAAATCCGACGAGGTGGCCCAAATGCAGTTTGAGTTGGGCTGACGGGGGCTCTGGCCCCCCTGCGAAGAAGGATGGATGCTTCCATGAGAAACAGAAGCTGGGTCCAGAATCAACAGGCAGAAACAGATAATTCACAGCAAACAGCAGAGCGAGCTGCCAGAAAATCCTCCTGAAATGAAAGACATGGTCCTAGCTCATTTCAGGTCAACAGGGGGCAACAGCGTGATCCGGAAAAAAATTAATTATTATCCACGTGAGTTTGGATGGAGGCCTGCAGCAACTCCGATGCAAACTCCGAACTTCTCTCGACCACCACACAGCGCTGCTCTTCCGCTTCTCTGCACGTCACCTCCGCACCCGACAGCACGAGAGGCACCCCCGGTGAAAAACGACGAGACTGACCGGAGAGGCTGAAGTCGTCACTGGTCCGGTCCGGTTCTGCTCCAGTCCAGCTCCGGCACTCCACAGCACGAGAGGCGAAGAGGCTAAAGTGGCTAAAGTGGCTGAAGTCATCTCTGGTCTGGTTCTGCTCCGGTCCGGTTCCCGCGGCGCTTCAAAGCATCAGAGCTTCTCCTCCAGGCGAACACAGCGATTCACACGGAGGTTGACAGTCCTTCATTTAAAAGTAATGGGCTGTTCACTGAAGCTGAGACCGGCTCTATTAAAGACGAAGTCCCCCACAGCCAACTTGGTTCGGTTCTGGTCCATTTCAGGGGATACAGGTACACTTCCCCCACACCAATGAAGACACCACGAAGGCCAGTCCAGCAGAAAACCAGCGAAAAAGCCAGCAAAATACCACCCAGCAATTCTTATCAGAACCAGGTAGAACCACCAAAGTCCAGATGAGAAGTTCGTTGAGGTCCGGAGAGAGAGAGAAAAAAAACACCGGACCTTCATGCGATGACTCCCCAACTCGAGGTGTTCCTTGCCGGCAGGGTGCGCTCAGAGTGACCGGTGGGGTGGGAGCGGCCGGTCCTGGACCGAAATAATTTTTGGGACGGTCCCGTCCGGCTCTCTGAGTCACCGAACACCGAATTCGGTTGGAAGGGGGACCAACTTTTGTCCGGTTCGAAAAATGGGTCAGTTTGATGATAAAAGACTGCAGAGAAACCGGGGGGATCTGCTGTCCATCAGCTTGTCGGAACCGGAACTGGTATGGACCAATTAAAATGGTTTATTGTACAAACCAAACCCAAACAAGGATAATAAATATAAATGTGCCAATATGTTTGTGTGTGCAGTGTAAGCACAAGTGGATGTGTAACTTAATGAATATGTCCAACCAAACTGGAACAACGGACAAAAGAGGTTCCCTGGAAGAGCAGGAGAGAGAGAGAAAAGTTAGTAGAGCTCTATTTTAAATCAGTCAGCCCAGGTGGCTCCAATTACTTAAGGCCCACCTCTGCCTGCAGGAGGAACCATCCCTGCAGTCAGAGGAGGGGGCATGACAATATACACCATGCAATAATCATTTTAAAAATTTGTTTCTATCTTTATTGTTCTGCAATGTTTTCTAATTGGTGATTTAATGTATTTCACTTGATAACAAACAATTTGACCACTTAAAACATTCATGTAAATAATAAAGTGCCTCACAGTTTGGAGTCAAATGTACTTCTGTTCTACATCCATTAGGAATGATACAAAGCTTTCATTTCCTATAGAATTGTGCAGGAATGTATAAGGTGTGTTTAGGTGTCATCAGTTACATGCTCTGCTGTTGTCATGACATTTCATGTGCAAGATTAAAAGATCTACAAGTTTGGCAGCCCTGATTGTATGTACACTATATGTGGAAAGAAATTGCCAGCATGGTAAGCAAAATTCTGCCAACAATATCATGAAAGCTGTAAGCAAATGGATTGTCTGTCCTAATGAAAAAGCCTTCTTCACACAGTGAGGCACCTCCTGTGCAAAATATCCCCTACAGTGATTCAAAGGAGACTGGCAATGCAAATACAAAGAGCTGTCAGCATGCCACAATTGTTTTGATTTAGGTATTTTGTTGGGCAGATTTCTCACAAGTTTCCTGATCCTCCTGGCAAAGAAATGCCTTTTTCCACAATAATCTACAAACATTTGTGGAATTATCAGTGCCTCACTGACTAAGACCTAAAAACCTCATTATCTGGTGATACAAAAGTGTCAACTGTTAAATCGTCACTGAAAAGTCATTCCAAACATAAATCAATTGGTCACGACAGCTGGCTAACACTGAGTAGGTCTTTACTTTGCAGCCAAAACCGTTTTATTGCTCATAGCATGAATTTCAATAGAGCTCTGAAAGATTGCTGTTGTAAATGGCACCAAACTACCTGTAGCAGTTCTTGTAAGTTTCAGTGTGGGGATGGAGCAAACTCGTTTGCCCACTATGACCTATTGACTAGGCCACGATAATGTAAAGGCTTACCTGGGCTGAAAGTCCTGGGGCCTACAACGTTGGGGGGTGCCTATTGTTTATAGTGTGCATGGCTTGCAAATCTGTTCTCTAGGTCGTTCACATTATTTTGTTGCCTACCTCCACCCATTGTACAACCATGACAATGAAAAATTTCTACCTTGTGTAATATGTGAATAAAAACATAAAACAATCCTGCGTAAAATTCATAAACCTATATTTCATTCACAGTTGAAGATAGTAAAAATTCATGTATAAAAAACTGAAACTAAGAAATTGTGCCATTTCACCCCTGTATCATACTAAAGAAGAGAGCAAGTAGTCTCCTTAGCATACAGTTAACTCTGACTCTCTGATGGTATGGGTGTGTATGGGTGTGTAATAGTGTGAAACACATTCTAAGCTTACACATATGTAAAGACACGCTTTGTTTGTAAAAGTATATACATAAAGTACTTACAGTATATAAATATTACTTGTTTTAAATGTGTAATTCCAAATTGTCCTTTTTTCCCTAAATAAACAAACAAACAAACAAAAAAAAAAAACTTTTTTGTTTCAGCATTATGTTTACTTGGTGTTATGGTAAAAACCAATGAGGATTTATGAAATTGGCAAATCATTGCACCCTGTTTTTATATAAAATTTGCACAACTTTTCAATCTTTTCAAAATGTCCTGATGCATGCTCAATAATCCAGGTAAATAAATCTAACAAGGCTGAACCCGGTCGTCTGGACAGATTCTTTTTGTTGAAACGTTTCGTCTTTTATCCAAAATAATTCTTCAGTCTGAGGGGCTGCAACAAACTCATAAACAGCACCTTTTCATAGTTGATCAACCAGTTTGCTGCTGACAGCCAAAATTAGTGTTCACATTCAAAAGGAGGACCATCAGCCTAACGACTAACGGTTAGTGACCTGATGATCACTTGCTAGTCACAGAAGCAAGGGCCCTGCATACTCCATCTGAAGCTGAACAGTCGACGCACAAATGGCTCAAGCAGTACTTTTCAAATGACAAAACTATCTCTCCCACACCTGCAGGACAGTCACAGTGCAAACACATGTACCGTTACACTCCTGCTACATGGACATGAAGAATACAGTGCTTTTTAAAACTTTCTGACCATTCAAAGTGGTTTATACTACAACTCACATTCATCCATTCACTCACACACTGAAAGCTTGGGGTTCAGTGTTTTGCCCAAAGACACATGGATGCAAAACTTCGATCAAACAAACTTAGTTGGCAGATGACCTCTTTTACTTCCTGAGTCAGAGCCCCACCAACACCTCACCCCCTGAAACAAGTCTGAAAATCTTCCTTCAGCTGACAGAGTACTGTCTCTGTTTGATCACAGAAGCTCAGCCATGAGCTATACAAATACGCAATGGATGCATGAGACTTTTTGGACATTTAAGTCAGTCTGGTTTGCATTTCATGCTTTGAATAGTAATTAGATTTTTGAAGGACACTTTGAAAAAGTCTGAAAACAATTTAATAAATAAACAAAAGTTATATTTGGTGTCTTTTCATTTCATTTTCATTTCACCTTTATTTAACCAGGCTTAAACACTAAGAACAAATTTGTTTTTACCTGGCCTGGCAAGCACCACCAGTCACTTGTAGGGTTAAGTGCTTCTCAATTATTTTCGGTTACGCCCCCCCCTAGGAAGAAGTAAACATTTCCTGCCCCCCCAACTCTCTGCCGTGACTGTAAATAGCATAATTTGTCAAAAAAATGTTATAAATACGCCTCTGCATAACATTGTACCCTTATCAACATTAATTAAATAAATAAAGAAAGAAATATAGATCAACTTACAACAAAGATTATTAACATTGTTTTATAGTGTGTAACAGAAAAGGCCTAAAGTGCATTTGCCTGAAATAATAATAAAAAAAATTCTTATTTAAACTGTAAACATTTTTGACCATTTGTTACTGAATAATCAAATTAAATACAATCAATAAATAATAATAAATTCAAATTGATCAGCAGCATTTTAAGTCAGGAGTGTTATATACAACACTTTGACCTACAAAACAAAAATGAATTAAACAATTTGTGCTGTTTTTTTGTTTTTAATCAAAATGAGGAAGTTAGGATTAATGGCTACAATGAGCACGTTTTGCAGTGCACAGCTTTTTGAAGCGGAATTTGAAACATGATCCTGCAGCTCTCAGCTCCTGCTCAATGTTTAGCTGGACCTGGACGTGGTCTTCAGTGCAACAACACTAGAGAAGACGCAAAGAGCTCAAGAGTATTAAAAAAAACACAAAAATTGTGCTTTGACAAACTAAAAAAAATTGTTAAAGTAAAAGAGGAAGAGAGGTAGGTAACGCTCTCGCTTTGAGTTTATTCTCTGTCTCATGCATGCTGTGGTGACAAGCATCCAGAGTGTCACCAGCTGAGGAGGTGTCACAACGACACGGTTCAAGCATGGCTCCACAAATGACAAGACGTTGGTTACGTACTGTAACCCCAGATTCTATAGGCATAGCCCTTTAAGGCTGTCGCTGATGGGTTTATCCCGATATGCGAAGCATTGCACTGAAAAATTTAGTCCACGCCCACCTGCTGTGTGGGCCCCACCCGGTCCGTGTAAATTACGTTAAGAGCGGGAAATCGGCTCCCAAAATAACTTTGTCTTCAGCCATTTAGGAGCCAGTGAGGCCCGACGCTTAAAGGGCTATGCCTATACTCATAGAATCTGGGGTTATAGTACGTAACCAACGTTCTATTTCGTATAGGCTTCGCCCTTTAAGGCTGTCGCTGATGGGTTAAGGGCGAAGCGGATGTTGTCCTCGCCTCACTGGGTCCATTCGAACACTGTATGAAACAGAAGCTTGCCCAAAAAACGTCTTGTCACTCAGCTCCCCATGTGCGTAATTACGCATTGCGTAATTATGTGTGCCATGCACAGACGCATGTTGTGTAACTATGTGTTCTGAATGCATGAACGCCCCGGAAACTTCAACGGGGAGGCAAAAAATGCGGAAAAGAGCCATGAACCAACCGATTTACGGCTGAACAGTATGAACAGATTAATAACAGTAGAGCTGATTATTAATCAAATGAACTGATTGGTAACAATAGTCGTGAACTGATTAGTGACAATAGAACCTAAATAACAATCACAATTTGTGTTTGATAACAACATCTCACACTGTAATGCATGCAGACAGATGTGAGTAAAACGGAGTTCCATGAAACAACAATATTCATTCTGTAAACACTAAGGACAGAATGTGTCATGGAACGAACCGTCACATCACGTACATAAAAGCGAATGAATGAGCAGGGTGTTGACCATGCGGCCGCAGTGTAAAATGTCCTACATTGTCATACCATTATGCGAGGCAGTCGAAGATGCGATACCTCTGGTCGAGTGTGCTCTGAGCTTGACAGGAGGCTCTAAATCTGATGCTCTGTAGGCTTCAGAAATGGCCTCACACAACCAGTGTGACAAGCGCTGGGTGGATAACGGGCGACCTGCAGATGCATCTCTATAATGCACAAACAAATGTTGACGCATTGCAGCTGTGCACGCTATGTAACACAGAAGATGAAAAGACGCTACTTCTTCTGATCTGTGTGTGTGTGTAGGGGGGGGGGGACCCCCTCTAACGATATTGCTCTTGATTTAAAAGAGCTCGTGATGTTTTTAGGTATAAAAGCTGGGTTTGGTCTTAAATCAGCTGAGCTGCCGTCAGCCTGAATTCTGAGACATGACGGAGCGACAGAGAGGGCAGATAAATCACTCACTCTCTTAGCGGATGTTAAAACCAACAGCAGGGCTCTTTAAAGAGACAAGAATTTAAGTGGAACCTGATCCAGAGGCTCAAATGGAGCTTTGATCAGGACCTGCAGGACCAGTGTTAAATCCCACTGTGCAACAAGTGGGTGTGAAACAGGCGCGTCTCTGTACACCTTTTAGAAAACGCTTCATCAGCGGATGATTAAAAACTGTTCTGTCTCCAAACCCTTCGTGGCAGGAAGAGATGGCTGCAGCGTACATTTTAATCGTGCTGGATGACAAATTTCTGTCCATCAGCTGTTGTAGAAAGGACAGCATGCCACCTAGTGGACATGAGGTGGCCTCTACACCCTTCTCTGTACACCAGCGCTGAAAAGCTGTACGCTTTGATGTGTACAGCGCTGTGGTATATGCAGCACGTGAAACCTGAATTGTGCGCACTACATCCTGTGGGAGATCCATCCTCTCTAAGCGGATCCGTTCAGCGGCCAGACCCATAGGTGCTGGCCTATTTCTGGGTAACTCCTGGTCGTTCCTCCTGCCTGGAGGAGAGCGTCCTCCCTCCACGGCAGTTTCCACGGGCGCCCCGACAGCAGGCGTTGCAGGACTGGGAACCATGGTGCGCTCACGCGTTCGGGGGCCACCAGGAGAGCTGTCAGTCCCTCCTCCTGAACTCGGTTCAGGAACCGTAAAATCAGAGGAGGTGGAGGAAAACACGTACAGAAGCATTTTGGGCCATGGGCTGTGGGCAAACGCATCCACCCCCAGCGGTGATTTGTCTCATGGGCTCAGAGAAAACCATAATTGACACTGAGAGTTTTCTCATGTCGTAAACAGGCCCACAGCTGCTATTTCAATCTGAGTCAATATGCTCCGTCAGAGGATGATTAAAGGTTGTTCTGTCTCCGACAACTCTGAGACAAGAAGAAAACATGGTTGCAGCATACAATAATCGTGCTGAACGCCAGATTTCTGTCCATCGACTGCTGCAGAAAAGGACAGCATGTCGTCCAGTGGACATGAAGTGGCCTCTACGCCTTCTCTGTACACCTTTTACAAAACGTTTCATCAGCGGATGATTAAAGCTGTTCTGTCTCGAAAATTTCGTTACAGGAAGAGATGGCCGCAGTGAACGTTTTACACGAGCTGAACGCCAGATCTCTCTCCATCAGCTGCTGCAGAAAGGACGGCACACCACCTAGTGAACATGAAATGGCCTATAAACTGACCACTTGATGTGAACAGTGGTGTGGTGGTTGCAGCACTTGAATCCTGAATCGTACACACTACATCTTGAGAGAGATCCATCCTCTCAAAAAGATCCGCACAGCGGCCAGACCACAGGTGCTGGCCTATTCTGATTAACTCCTGATCGCTCCTCCCGCCTGGAGGAGAGCGTCCTCCCTCCACGGCAGGTTCTACGAGTTCCCCGATAACAAGTGTCGTAGGCCTGGGAACCATGATGCGTTCACGCACTTGGGACAGAGGAGCTGTCAGTCCCTCCTCCTGAGCTCGGTTCAGAAAACCATGATATCAGAGGGAGGTGAAGAAGCTTTATGACCACAGGCTGTGAGCAGACACGTCCACCCCAGTGGTGGATCATCCCTTGGCTCCATGATAATTACAGTTGACATTGAGCGTTCTCTCATGTTGCAACACGTCCACAGCCGCTCGCAGGATTTCTGCCGTGTCTGAGCCATAGCTCTGGGTGGAAGGTCCCAGGTCCCCGTGCCGCAAAGTACCGTCTTTGGACATCACATCCGTCCCCTGTTCAGAATACAGGAGATGTACCCTACTCCAATGGAGAGAAGATTGGGTGTGCCCCGCACAGCATCTGTCTCACAATGTGGCACATGGGTTAAGCGCATACATCTCCTGCCAGTTATGTATGCAACAGTCACTTGCTGTCTGTGTGAATCAAAAACCCTGATGATTCCGCAGCTCAGAGGCAAAGTGTTGAATCAGATTCAAAAACCCTGTGCGACACTCCAAAAACATTTAAATGAGCTGCTGTGTGGAGAACCACAGCGCCCCCACAGCTCGTTAAATGTATGTGCCTCTGTGAAGTCTGACATTTGTGACGTAGGTCTGCTGACGGAAACAGCTGATATCACTCAATCGGTTCGCGTGAGTTGCACTGCTGCCACCTGTCTGTACAAACTGGTCAGCAGCAGCAGATGTACAGATAAAGCAGAATTCTCCTCCCTGCTCTGTGTGGCGGCTGCAGAGCGGCTCGGGCGCATTAATGGAATATTGTTTCTCACAGTTCAAAATTGACAAATCTAGAATAAATCTCATCTTTCCGGTTTGTTGGGACCATAGAGTGACGAGAGAGGAACCCTGCGTTTTCCTCTCCTTCTGAGACTCTGGAAATTACATTTAAATCAGAATTTCCTGAGCTTCTGCGAGAGGGGACGAGATATGTTCTAGAAATGACAGAAAATGTCATTAGAGTTCCTCCGCACCGGGGTTTGAGCTGTACTGCAGCGTGAATCCCCGGATGAAAACGGTTCGCCTATCCGTCTGGAGCGCGCGCTCATTGCCACTCGTTATAAAGTTATCAAGCGGGCACGCGTTGATGCTGTGAGCTCACATGCATGCTGATGTGAGCTGGTGCGCACTGAAGGAGAAAGAAAAAATGCGCGCCCCCGAGCATGCAAATCGTTGTGCGTTTGCTGATGCTGCGGGACGCAGCTCATCTGTGTTGTGCTCACGTTGTGTGCAGCTGCTCCGTGTAAACGCTCGGGGAGCGGGTGCACGTATGAGCCGACGTGCCCTGAAGAGTCGTGTGTGCACGCCTCATTCATGCGACGCCTTAAACGAAGATTGCCGCGGGAGCGCGTGTTTGACGCTGGTGCGGTCAGGAAGCAGCGCGCGGCATCGGTGGGGCGAGGTTACCACTGGGCTCGGTCTGTAGAACACGTTCATTCTTGGCTGCGAATCACGTGAGCTTTTGAGTGATTCCACGAGCTACAGTATTAATTCAGAAAACCTTCGAGGATGAAGGAGCAGAGCGGCTGTGAAACTTGTGAAACTGTTGACGCCGTGGGAGCGTGCGTTTGACACCACTGCGGTATAAACGTGTGTCGCTCCTGCCGAGAGCGAGATACGTTACTGGGCTCGTACCGCAGTCTCACGTTAACATTGACGTGAACGGGGGGCGCTGAGAGCTGCGTGCGCGCTTTCAGAACGCAGCGCCTTATAGGTGAAGGCTGCTCGTGACGCGGGAGCGCGTGTTGGCACCGCTGGCAGTGAATGAAACAACCTTAAAAGGCTCATTCGTGATGAGTGTGTGTGGTGGGGCCGCTGTCAGATCATCTGTGCTGACAGCCTGGCTAAAAAACACGTCATCATAAAATGATGTTTATTCCACATCTTGTGTCATCAACACACCTCCAACAAACCGACACCTGGTTATCTTCCCTTGAGCTCTGTTTGTTGTCCTAGAGGGCCCCCTGTTGGTGGAGTCCGGGAAAAATTGAACTTCCGGATGCTGAGGACGTCTGACGGGAGGGGCTGGCGTAACAGAGCTGGGGAGGCGTTGTGCAGCCGTGGAGCATCTTGAAATGATCTCTCGCTGATGAAAGGCCCTCCAACAAAAGCTTCTGCAGCTCTCCTGAGAGGGAGGTGGAGTGATGAGCCAGGAGAACCTCTGGGACCTCGTTCTCCAGCTGCGATGCGGGGCAGCAGACAGCAAAAGAGGCGCACCGGTTGGGGATGACGTCAGCTGCCCTGCAGACCACAGGGGCCGACAGCGTCGTTAGCGAACAGCCGCTACGAGAGCGGAGCTAGCCGAAGGTCAGAGGGCCCACCGTCTCTTCCCACCTCTGAACGTGTATGCCAACAGCGTAACGTGTTGTTCGCTGCAGCCGTCTGGAACACATGCCGGTGAGCTCAGTTGGAGAGCGGTGTCACCGTCTGGGTTACGCTAACGGGAGGCACGGGACGCTGGTCCACCTGGACATCTTGTTCCGATGAAGCCTCCGTCAGGCTCGGCTCCAGGGGGCACTGAGGGAATTTATGCTCGGTGAACCCCTGCTCTGGAGATGGGTGCGGACTGTGGAGACCGGCCCCCCAATCTACCAGGAAAGCCAGCTGTGGCCTCGCCCATAGGATGTCCTGTTGGGAAAACGAGGCCAGATGGATCAAGACGGTGAACAAGAATGGAACCTAGAAAAAACAACCTTCCGCCGGATCATCCGAGCTGGCAGGAAAGGCGTGGGACATAAAAAAGGGGCCCTTCATGTCAGCCACCTCCTGGGTTCCGCCGGGCAACCCCAGAGGGCGCCGTCGGCCAGGAGCGGTGTGATCGCCGATGCGAAACGAGGTGGGATGAGGTGAGCATTCGCTCAGCCCCCCTCCACCGACACTACGCTCTCCAGGAGGGAATGAGCAGCGGGGGGCTGCAGCTGAGCGCCGCCTGTCCCGGAGGAACCATCCGATTCGCTCCAAGGGTCGGCGATAAGAGGAAAAATTACAAGATGGCGTTGTCCAGCGTGTAGCGACCTGTCACTGAGAAATACTCCTCGGCACTTACCTTGAAACAAGACTGCTCGTCAGCTTCTCCTCGTGGAGGAGAGCTCACTGGGACGACAGAAGGTCGACGTGCCGGGCCAAGCATTCTTAACATAGGTTGGTCATCTACGCAACTTTCCTTCTTCGTTCTTCTGACAGTGCTATTAGCTTGCTGAAGAAAAAATGGGAGCTGATTTCCCGCTCTTAACGTAATTTATACGGACCGGGTGGGGCCCACACAGCAGGTGGGCATGGACTAAATTTTTCAGTGCAATGCTTCGCATATTGGGATAAACCCATCAGCGACAGCCTTAAAGGGCTACGCCTATACGAAATAGACCAGACATATTTGTTCATAACTTTATTATTAGTCAGCCTGAGAGTTGCTGGATTTTAACAAACAGTTGCCAAACGCACCCTGACAAAATGAGAATGGTGAAAAAAACAAAAAACAAAAAAACAATCCCTGCCGCAAAATGTTCCCTGGGTCTCCTTCCAGGTGCTGTGACCGACATCTGTGTTGGAAGAGACACAGTCTGATCCAGTTCTAATGTCGCTGTTTATATAATGAGGCACGCGCACACGTCGCACTGCACTATAGCACTATAACATAAATGTGCTAAATAATCAGTTTAACAATAATAAACAGTATTTATCTTAAGTTTGAGATACAGTATATAATGAAGCTCTCTGAGCTAAATGAAGCTATCGGGACATTACGTAATTCAAATTATGTGATTAAAATGATGTTAAACATATTGCATGCTATTAATGTTGAAAATGAAGACATCAGGTTTAATTTTTATTTTATTTATTTATTAAACACCACAAACTGACATTGAATGGATTAAATAAAAGAACTGAGGGGAATTTTAAATAAATAGTTCATCCATCATCTCTCTCTTCGACGTCCTGCTGCCGAGCCTTGTTCAGAACCGGTCCGCCTGGTGGGAGACAGCTCCTTCTTCTTTCAGGAAAAAATAAAAACTCAGTTGGTTGTTTTGTAACCGAAGTAAACACAAGCTAACATTATTAAGAACATTTGATTTACCTGCTGTAAAACAGCTACTAATTATCATGGAGTAAAGTCCAACATTGTGACTCGGTTCTGGTCCACTCAGAGACCGGTGTGGAGCTGTTAGATGACGCGGTCCCGCTTGGCATCAAATCTGTCGACTCTTTTATCCACAATCCAGCCAAAATCCAGCTAGAATCCAGCTTTAACTTGTTGTTAAGATGTTGTTAGTGGAGCTTTTTAGCTCACAGGAAACATCGTGCCGAGGCAGCAGGTATGCGCATTAGATGAAGGTACAAAATTCACAACGCCATCTAATGACCGGGCATGGTAACTACAGCGGATTCGGGAGGGTGGGGTGGAATCTTGCAGATGCATGTAAACCCAAAATACGACCGTGTCAACGTGGATCTTTTCCTCTAATTAACATATGAAAAAACCTATGTTTCCCCCCATCGTGTCTGTGTAAATAGGGCCTTAAAGTTGCATTATAGGTTTTTGAAAGTGGAAATCTGAGGCCTCCTCCTATGTTAAGAGAGGGCTTTTCACTTTTTACATAAATTGCTTCCTTCACCCCCTCTCAAACCATGTGTTCTCGGTCCAAAATGTGCACATTTTGCTCCTCAAAAGAGTGTCCCTTCTCTGTGAGGTGGAGGTGAACAGCTGAATCTTGTTCTGAAGAGCTGGCTCTCCTGTGTTGAGCCATGCATCTGTGAAGAGGCTGTTTAGTTTCTCCAGTGTAGAGGTCTGGACAGTCCTCGCTGCACTGGACTGCATACACTACACCACTCTGTTCGTGTATGGGTGTTTTGTCCTTACGGTGGACCAGCCTCTGTCTGAGAGTCCTGCTGGGTTTGAAATGTACTGGGATGTTGTGTTTGTTGAAAATCCTTCTGAATTTCTTTGATACTCCAGCAACATAAGGGATGACAATGTTTTTCCATCTGTTGTTCTCCTTTTTCTGTTTATTAGTGTGTTTTGTAGATTTCCTCGCTGACTTGACGAAAGCCCAGTTAGGATATCCACATGTTTGGAGAGCATCTTGGATGCGTTTCTGTTCCTTTTCCTTCCCTTCTGTCTTCGTGGGGACGCATTTGGCCCGATGCTGTAGAGTTCTGATGACAGAGAGTTTGTGTTCCAGTAGATGGTGGGAGTCAAACAGAAGATACTGGTCTGTGTGGGTTGGTTATCTGTACACTTCAATGTTAAGGCTGTCCTCTCTTTCCATCTGAACCAATTAGTCCAAAAAAGGCAGCTTGTTGTCGTTTGCATCCTCTCTGGTGAACTTGATGTTGTTATTGACCGTGTTAATGTGTCTGGAGAATGCTTCTATTTCCTGGGCTTGGATTTTGACCCAAGTGTCATCCACATATCGGAACCAATGGCTTGGCGTTGTTCCCTAATAGGAGTTTAGGGCTCTCTGTTCCACTTCCTCAATGTAGAGATTGGCAACAATGGGTGACACTGGAGAGCAAGAGTCGTCTGACCTTGGTTTGTCCGATAAACATTATAAAAAGACACTTCCTCATGCTCTCTTTGAGCAGACTTGGAGATGGAGCGCCAAAGTTAAGTCGGGTCCTCTGGACGGTTTATTATTATTTTTAAAACAAAATGTTTTTATTGATTTTTTGATTTTACCATACCATACCATACCAATTTATTTATATAGCACTTAAAACAGCAACAAGGCCAACCAAAGTGCTGTACAAAAGAAACACAAACATGCACAGCGAACAGGAAAACATAAAATAGAAATACAGATACAAATAGCAGCAGAAGCTAACTAAAATGGCCAACAGAGTAGAGAACAGACCGGACCAAAACAAATCACACCGTGTTAAAGGCAAGCGAATAGAAGTGGGTCTTCAAGCGAGACTTAAAGACTGAGAGTGTGGGAGCCTGCCGGACACTCAGTGGCAACTCATTCCACAGTCGTGGACCTGCAACAGAGAAAGCCCTGTCACCTCTGAGCTTACGACGGGTTTCTGGGACTGAGAGAAGCATCTGGTCTGCTGACTTCAGAGAGCGCGGTGGGACATATGGCTGCAGAAGATCAGTGAGATAGGATGGGGCGGAACTGTTCAGTGATTTAAAAACGTACATGAGAATTTTGAAATGGATCCGAAGGTGAATGGGTAGCCAGTGCAGGGAGGCCAAAACTGGCGTGATGTGCTCTCTATAGCCTGTGCCAGTTAAAAATCGGGCTGCAGCATTTTGGACCAGTTGTAGACGAGCAATGGAGGACTGACTGATTCCAAACAGAAGTGAATTGCAGTAATCAAGCCTAGATGTTATGAAGGCGTGGATCACTGTCTCGAGGTTCTTTTTGTTGAGTATAGGCTTCAGCTTAGACAGCCGTCTCAGCTGAAAAAAACAGGATTTGACCATCATGTTTACGTGACTGTTGAGTTTTAAGGACGGGTCCATTATCACCCCCAGATTAGTCACCTTTTGTTTCTCTAGCGGGGCTAGAGAGAAAAGGTCAATGTCATGGTTCATGAGTGAGCCACTGGGATGGAACAGATTTTGAACATACAAACAAAAAGAAGAACACAAAGAAGAAAAATCCCTTCACCCCTCCCCTCCTATACTGGATCAGTCACACACACACACACACACACACACACACACACACACACACACACACACACACGACGCACACACACAAATAAGCTAAACAGGCATTGACAAGTTTTCCACATACAACAAAAAGGGTGTCAAGTGTCCCATAATCTTTTAACAGAACCCTTCAGGGTATATCTGATTTTTTCTAGATGAATATGTGCATATGCTGGGGGGTGTGGGTCCTTCCAATAGCACAAGACAAATCTTCTGGTCAGAAGAGAGCCAAAGCAATCACATCTTTCTCATACTTGCTGAAGGACGTATCCACAGGGACCACTCCAAACAGTGAGATGAGTAGTGATGGATGCACAGTTTTCCCACATTTCCCAGAGAAGGTGTCAAAAATAGATTTCCAAAAGGTCTGCCATTTGGCACAGATCCAGAATGTATGCAGGAGTGTAGCTGGAGTTTGTTTACAATGATTACATGCAGGGTCCAGGTCGGCTTTGATCTTGGACAACTAGTCTTTAGACCAGTGCTGCCGGTGTACCACCTTGAATTGAATTACAGCATATCTCAGTCAGAATGAGGATGAGTAAATGTTATTAATGTTCCTTTTCCAGATTGAGTATGATATGGATTCCTCCAAGTCCGTTTCCCATTTCAGTTTTAGGGAGTCCAAACTGGTCTCGTGGTATGAACTGAGCAGTGCAAAAATCTTACCGAGGACCTCACCTAGTATCAGACTTGCATTCCAAAATCTTAACCACAAAATGTTTAGAGGGGTATAAAGGAAAACAATCAGAGGTAGTTCTCACAAAATGTCTCATTTACAAATATTTGAAAAACTGTGACTTGTGAATATTAAACTTCTGTACCAGCTGCTCAAAAGAAGCAAATTTATCATTAACATAAGCGATCACAGTGAATGCACTCCCCTCAAGACTCAGGTGTCAAAAGCTGTATCAGTTACTGAAGGAGTAAATATATGATTATTTGACAGAGGTGCCAAAAACAGCAACTCTGTTGAGTTAAATGCCCTCCTAAACTGATTTCAAACCTTAACTGCCCAGATCACAATTGGGCTAGAAGTGTGGGTTGATATTGAATGTTTAAAAGGCAGCCAAGAGCAGAGTAATGCAGAGGAGGAGCTGGATCTAATTGAGGCCCTCTACAAAGTCACCTGAGAGCTCTGATATTAGCTGCCCAGCAAAAGTGCATGAAATTAGAAAGTGGCATGCCTCCAAGCCTGCGGGGCAGATGCAAGACCCTCTTGACAGTCCATGAATGCTTTTTATTCCAAATAAACACTGATATTTGGCTGTTCATATTGGTGAAGAATGATTTAGTAAAACAGATTGGCAGATTCTGAAACAGATATAGAAATTTAGGTAGGATATTAATTTTTAACAGAGTTTATGCTACCCCCCAGAGTGTGAGGTAGTGATTGTCATCTAACAATGTCCTGCTTAAGGTTTGCAATGAGAGGTAGATGGTTTTATAAAAGGTTTTTATGATCTCGAGTTAAAGTACTTACATTTTTTAAACTAATTTTAAAAGGCACAGTGTCTAAGATTTTTTTTTTTCTATAGAGGCCACAGGCATCAGCTCAATCTTTTAAAGATTAACCTTATAGCCAGATAATTTCTTGAATTTTTGAAATGAAGTAATTCAGGAACACTGGTAAGAGAATCTAATATATACAAAATGTATCCGCATATAAAAAACTTGATATGGAGTTTTTTCCATAAAGCTACAGCTAGTGGTTCTATCGCTAATGCAAATAGAAGTGGTGAGACCAGGCACCCCTGTCTCATACCTCATTGCAGTTCGAAGTATCTGGATTAGGGGTGTAACGGTACCCTAAAATCACATTTTGGTTTGGTTCAGTTTCAAGGAGGGCTCGGTTCAGTTAATTTTTAATACAAAAAAGGCCAAAATAAAGACTTACAAAATGTTTATAAAAAATTTTTAAAAAGCCAAGTAAACAATACGTTTATGTAAAAATAAAAAAAGTGCCTAATTTGGATGATATTTTAAATAAACATCACTCTTAACAATAAATAAACTATAGTAACAATAATGAAAATCTTAAAGAATACAATAACAGTCAGAACCAGAATAATAAGCAGCAACAGATCGTTTACAATTTAACTAATCAAGTTTTACGTTTTTGGCCAACAAGACCAACTTATCTACATTTTCTGCCAAAAGTTGCAGTGACAATATTTCAATATTGTAGTGTGACAGTGACAATATTATAGTGGCGAAAACCTGCTCACTAACAACAGAGGTAGCAGGAATAGAGAGGTAGCACTTTGCTAATTATGCAGTGTGGCTGTATTTGGCCTCATTGTCTTTCCACCATAGAAGAGGTTCAGCTTCAAGAGAAGGCCACCCTGAAGCTCTGTACTCATAACTTCTTCTTGGACCTGCTCCAAAAGGGACTTGCTACTTCCCACCTGTCCCTGGAAAAGTTCACCAAAGAGTTCAGTCATTACAGACTTCTTAGCTGGAGGTGATCTGGTGGATGATTTCCCTGAAGATGAAGAAGACTCAGCTGCTAGTTCAGTGACATCCTCAGACTGCAAACAACACAAAGCGATAAAAAAATTGAGTTAATAAGACAATTTTAAATTAAAAAAATTAATTAGAGCATAATAATACAATAACAATACCTTTTCTTGCACGATCATCATTTCTGTTATGAGGTGGTTGAATATCCTCTCTTGCTCATCATCATCGATGTGGCAGGGCTTTAAATCTGGGCTCCAGGGCTTGTTGACGATCAGTTTTAGCTTTTTCATAAAGCGCTGCTACAACATTTTGGCTGAAGTGTTGATGTGATGGGATGTCATAGCGGGGCTCAAGAACTTTAATCATATGCTTAAAGCCGGCACAGTAACAACAGAATACGAACATAGATCATAGCTATAAAAACTCCTATAGCTTGGGTTATTGCTTTGGACCAATCTGAATTACTTGATAAAGGTTGTTTAAATGCTGCTGTTATCGGTCTTTGCACCAAGCTGCTAGAAGTGACGTTCACATTCGGATGATGTAATTTCAAGTGCGTTAACAAGTTAGACATCTTGCCTGCTGCAGATCCAATCTCCGTGAAACAATGTTGACACACAGCTTTGGATTTGCATTTGTCTTTAAACAAGAAAGCCATAATGTTCCCAAACAGGAGACCGCAATGAGATGAAAGGATCTTCAAGCTCAGGTTTGTTTGTTGCCTGCTAGGCTGCTAATGTTGCACTTTTTTTCTCTCTCACTGCTCAGGTGAAGACAGACGTGTCTCCCTGTGCTCCGTCCCCCCGCTTCCCTGCTTGCTCTCTTTCATCTTGTGAACCCTTAAAGAGCCTCTTTTTTTCCTGCATACCTTCCTAATTCGAAGGATTTGATCAGCTGGTTTCTCAACAAAATTGATCAACTTCTCCCGACAGGAGTCGGGGTAAGGAGGACCCTCTCACCTCAATGGAAACAAATTGGATTCATGATGACAACTGGATTTTGCTGTTTGGGTTGGTGAAATCAGGATTGTCTACAAATTTATGTAGATGTGTCGAAGCTTGGCAGCACTCAGACTGAATTATGTAGAGCTGCGTCAGAGTTGGAGCAGGCTGTTATCAGGATTGTGAACTTTCTGGCAGCACCCATGAATGGTTGGGAATAATCTTGGAGAAAGCTGTGAGCTCAAATTTCAGCTTAAGGAATCAGTTTGGCTGTTTGGAGTTACCATCAGCGAAATGTACCAGTGAGACTTTAAAAGGCAGAAACAGCAATTTACGAGTTCTGCCTGACCCAAACTGTGGCCTTGACAGCGAACTTATCTCAATACCTCCTGGCATGTTTAGGAAAAACAAAGATGATTTGTCTGTCTTATCACCCCTCCCTTCCCCAAGGCCACGGACATGTGACGGAACCTCAACCGAGCTTATGATAAATAACACCTCTTATCTGGACAATGGCTGATGGGGGCAGCTCTGGACTATGCTACGACCTTCCCTTAAAATTCAATGACTTCGCCGGCCTATATGTACATGTACCACGTCTATTTATGTGCAATACTGTGGTAGGTTTTTTTGATGCCTCAAATCGTGCCCTGTCTATGACAAGGTGTGAGAGATCTTTTTTTAATACCTTCTCTCCTCATGTTTTCTTCCCTTTTCTCATCTAACCTTTCGGACAACTGTACGTACATGTTCTCATTGTATCTTGGGGCAATAATAATAAAACTTATTCTGATTCTAATTCTGCTTCTGCTGCAAGATTATGCAACAATTAATAGCGCTGTGCTGAAACACGCTTAGGAACTTTAGTTCTGCAGCGCATAATCTCTCGTAAATAAAATTTAATGAGTGAAAAAATAACCGAAACGGTACGAACATGGGCCGAACCTGTTAAGATCGAGGTCGTACCCAGGATGAAAGACCAGAAAAACTGAACAGAGACCAGGACTCGAAATACCAAAAAACAGTGTTTATTTACAAAAGTGATAATAAAGGTGA
>NC_056505.1:33702453-33723280 GCF_014905685.2 Nematolebias whitei
TTAGGGAGCTTGAGGAGAGAGAGGAGTGCAGGGCAGGATCCCAACAGAACCGAACATGCCGTACCGAAACGGTTCAATACACCTGCATGTACAGTTACACCACTAATCTGGATATGTTACAGTTAGTGCGGACTGCCGCCATTGGAGAGATACATCAGCCTCACCCATGATATGAATTTGGGACCAAATTTAAATAACTTTAAAGTCTCAAAGAGATAATCCCATTTCACCCCGTCAAATGTTTTCTCTGCATCTTATTTTTCCCCCCACTGGCTTCCAGTCTCTTTCAGAATTCAATTTAAAAACTTGTTGTACATATTCAAGGCCATCCATAACCTCGCCCCTCCTTATCTGTCTGATCTCCTGCACATTATCACCCATTCACGCTCCCTTCGTTCTTCCTCTTCCATCCACCTCAACGTGCCGCTCGTCCACCTCAGCACCATGGGACACAGAGCCTTTTCTCACTCTGCTCCCCATCTCTGGAACGCTCTTCCCCCAGACATCCGTAATATTGACTCCCTTCAGATCTTCAAATCACAACTCAAAACTCATCCGTTCAAGTTAGCCTTCTCACTTAAATTTTTTGTTATTTTCTTCTTAGTTTTGTGTTTTTAAAGCCATTTTGTATTGTTTTATTTTGTGTTTTTAATGTTGTGAAGTGTCCTTGGGTGTCTTCAAAAGCACTAACAAATAAAATGCATTATTATTATTATTATTATTATTATTATTATTATTATTATTATTATTATTATTATTATTATTAATAATGAAAGAATGACTTTGTCACGTGTACTCAGGTTGACTAGGAGTGTACAGCACACCAAGAAGCCATCTAACATTGAAGAAAGCCTGATCGTTTTTAACAAACCCTGTCTGGTCAGACGGCAAAATTGTGGGGACTACTTGCTCAAGTTGTTTCGCAAGGACCTTTGCAAGGATTTTTAGATCAGTATTTAAAAGCAAGATAGGTCGAATGATATGAGCGGCAGTTTAGAGGATCTTTATCTTTCTTAGGTAACAGCCAGATTACAGCTTTACACATGGACAGTGGCAACATTTGTGAGGCAAGTGACACTTCAAACACAGACATTAAGAAAGATGAGAATATCTAAAAAAGTTCAATCTGGTCCTCTGGACATTCCAAAAAAAAAAAAAAAAACCATAACAAAGCAAAAAAATGTAGATACGTTTCGTCTTTCATATGAAAGACTTCCTCAGTCTGAGGTGCTGTTTTCAGCTCAGTCTCTTAAATAGCACCTTCTCAGAGTGGATCAACCAGTTTTGCTGCTGACAACCAAAACCAGCTGCTCACATGGTCAAGAAGGACCATCAGCCTAACAATGGATCATTAGCACACTGATGGCTGTTTACTATTCACAGGGGGCTGAGTGATACTAGCAATAACAGTATTGTAAGAGGGGGACAGTTGAACCTGGAGGCCTGCACCCCTGTTTAATGATGGACAATTTCACAAAGATGGCGTCCTTTACTCCTCTTTCAAACCATCGTTCCTCTCTGTCCAGGATGTGAACATCTTCATCCCTGAAAGAGTGACCGCTGGCCTGGAGATGAGTGTAGACCGCAGAATCCTGGCCTGATGATGTTGATCTTCTGTGCCGGGCCATCCTTTTGACCAGTGGCTGTTTAGTTTCCCCGATGTAAGACTGATCACAGCCCTCCTGACACTGAACAGCATACACAACATTGCTCTGTTTGTGCCGGGGGACTGGATCTTTGGGATGAACCAGTCTTTGCCGTAATGTATTTTGGGGTTTAAAAGCCACTGGGACGTTATGTTTAGAAAATAAACATCTCAGTTTCTCTGATACTCCCTCAACATACGGAATGACCACTGGTCTGGGTCTGGGTTCCTCCTTTTCACCTGATGGCTGACTGGAGTCCTGTTTGGGTTTCTTCTCTGCTTTCAGGAAGGCCCAGTTAGGATATCCACATTGCTCTAGAGCCTGTCTTGTGTAGGATTTCTCCTTCTGCCTGGCTCCTGAGTTAGTGGGGACACTGTCTGCTCTGTGATACAGTCCTGATGACTCCTAACTTGTGCTCCAAAGGGTGATGGGAGTCAAACTGCAAATACTGGTCTGTGTGGGTGGGTTTGCAGAACACCTCGGTTTGCAAATGTCCTCTATCAGAGACTGAGACCTCACAGTCCAAGAAAGCCAACCTGCCATTTTTTTACATCTTCTCGTGTGAACTTGATGTATTTATCCACAGAGTTGATGTGGTCAGTAAAATGTTGGACTTCCTGAGATTTAATTTTAACCCAGGTGTCGTCAACATACCTGAACCAATGACTTGGTGGTGTCCCTGAAAAGGACGTCAAGGCTCTCTTTTCTACCTCCTCCATGTACAGGTTGGCAACAATAGGAGAAACTGGAGACCCCATAGCACACCCATGTTTCTGCCTATAATATTGTTCCCCATATGTGAAGTAGGTTGACTGCAGGCACAGTTTCAAGAGTTGACACAGTTGTTCTGTGGAAAGTGTGGTCCTGCTGCTCAGAGTGGTGTCTGATGTTAATTTTAAACTGACCACCTCTACTGCATCATCAACAGGAATGCACGTAAAGAGTGATGTGACATCAAAAGAGACCATTGTTTCATCAGCCTCCATGATGACATCCCTCAACTTATCCACAAAGTCCATGGTGTTCTGTATGTGGTGTTCTGAGCTGCCAACTAAAGGGATGAATACAGCACCTCAGACTGAGGAAGTCTCTCGGATGAGAGACGAAACGGTTCTATATTTTTTTGCTTTGTTTTGTTTTTTGTTTTTTTGAATGTCCAGAGGACCAGATTTAACTTTTTTGGATTTTTCTACCTGGATTATTGAGCATGCATCAGGATATTTAATGATGTCCAGTTAACCAATGAATAAAGGGTGCAATGGTGGGTACAGTAATTACAGCCATTTATGAATCTAAGCACACCATGATGGGCAGCATCCAACATCTGCAGGGTGCTTGTAGAGGCGTTCATGTAAATAATGTAACTGTAGTTATTACTAGAATAGCGTGGTTGGCTAACTGTCACCACAGCTGATGCATGAGCAAACGCCCAGCCCTTTCACCATGTTCATAGTAACCCTGTCTAGATTTAGAAATTAAACATTCTGCCTGCTCAGTAAACAAAATATTAAATTCAGTTTGGAGTAACAAACATTTTTTCATTAGATCCTGTGAGGAGGAGTGGCTATATTCTCTGTCTAATTGTAATATCTCATTTGTTAACTGTCCTAGCCATACCAAACCCTTAATTTTTTGTTTGCACAATAAGAAATTATTTGACCTCTCAGGTAAACCTTTAATGCCTCCCAGATAGTACAGAGTGGTATTCCTGGTGTTCAGTTAACTTCAAAATAAAATTCCATTTCAGATGTAAAAAATATGATAAAGTCTTTGTCAGATAAGAGTAAGGAGTTGAAACTCCAAGGACGATATACGGACTTTGTGACCGGGATAAGCAGTTTCATAATTAGTGGACCATGGTCCGAGATGACCATGTCCCCATATTCACACTCTTTTACCAAAGGCAGAGTTCGTTTATCAAGGAAAAAAATAGTCTATTCAGGAGTACTTCTTATGAACTGGGGAGAAAAATGAGTATGAGCTTGAAGTAGGATTATGGATGTGCCACACATCAGCCACCCCATAAGATTCAAGGACTGAATTAATTGATTGAGCGGACTTAGTCAAGGAAGTTTTTCCCATTGAACTAAGATCAAGAGATGAAAGCACACAATTTGTGTCAGCACCCCCACATAAGATTATGTGTTGACATATTCGGTATGTTTGAAAAGAGGTTATTATTACAGGACTCTCTTGTCAATGAGTCCTTGTGGCTCAATTAGACTAATTTGTATAAATAAAGATTGAATGAAAAAAAAAGTAGAGTCGTCCCAGTTGGGAGCCTATACCGAAGCCAAGATCACTGACAGTATGTATAACTTCCCCACCACTATAACATACTGCCCGGCAGTATCAGTATGTACACTTGTGTCTGTAAATTGTACCGACTTGCCAACTATAATAGCTACCCCTCTTGATCTGGATTCAAAATTGGATTGAAATACCTGACCAGATGACTTTTTAACAAACTTTACATTGTCTGCAGAATGCACGTGGGTCTCCTCTAAAAGGCAACATCAGTGTTCAGCTGCTTCAAGTGTAACATAATTTTCTGGAATTTTACTGGACCATTAAGGGATTTCACATTCCAGCTTACACAATTAACTGGGCAGCCACTAGAGTGTCTAACGTCTTTAATGCTGGTCATAGTTGAACAGCAAGAAATAATTTACACTCAAACTATCACAAGCCAGTACCTGATCGAATAAACAAAAAACCCTCAAAAGACTGATCCGGTATAAACTTACACCTCTCTCCTACCTGAGCACAGAGAGAACAAAAAGTGCTGTCAACTGTAAATCCACACATTTGTGCTTATCATAGAGAACACAATCTGACCATCTGGGCTCCCGTCTGTCCACATATGATATGAGTAATAGTAATATAAAAAATCATAAGAACAAAAAATGCCAATATTACCATAAATATCAAACCAAAAAATAAAAGAAAATAAAAGAAAAAGGCTCCCATATTATGGTGCGTACTATATATATCAGAACTTAATCAATTCTTAATCAATTCAGAGTGTTCACACTGTACAATCACCATACAGTACAAATAAAATGTTGTTCATACCACCATTAAAGGACCTAACAGCTAATTATTGAGTCAAACACAAGCTTAAGAAAAATGCTGGTTGAGGGAGGAAGATCCTATGGTTTCTTTCGATCCTTGCCGCCTGTTGCTAGAATGACATTCCTCTTGACATATTCCATCACTTTATTGGAGTTGACAAACATCTTATCCACCCCTTCATGCATGATGCAAAGCCGTGCAGGAAAAAGAAGTCCATACCTGACACCTGATCGGTTCTGCAGGAACCGATCAGGTGTCAGGTATGGACTTTTTTCTTCTGCAGGAACCGATCAGGTGAAAACTAGATTAAAATGTCAACATCCAATATGGTTGCCACCATATAAATGTAAACCTCGTGAGCTGGATTGCTTGAAAAATAAGCAACAAGCCAATGTCTTTATGATGTGTGACTGCATTTAACCATTAGAAAGCTTTCCTTTCAAAATTTTGGCTGCCATAACTAAAAGATGTAAATGGGCCACCCCTATCATTTGAGAAAACTATGTTTTCTAGTTTTTCCTTGATTAATTGTAGTTTCCTCTAATGACTGGGGGTGGCTGGCGCAGTGGTCGAAGTGGTGAAAACTGATCAACCATTCACCTCCGTGAACCTCTGTGAACCTCCGTGCCCTTGCCATGTCTAGGGTGTAGTCAGTTGCAATGAATATGGATGATTCTTGGAAGTGGATCAAGCCACCTCTGCATGCTCATTGTAATATCTCCACACAATATTGATAATAATGCAGCTTGGCCACGATAGCTCTTGATTTATCATCCGACCCTCTCTTGCCCAGTGTCTGGTGCACATGGTCGATCAGTGGTGACTTGTACAGCTTCAGCACCTCCGTTAGCATCTTGGCTATTACTGTAAATATCAATGTGCAATTCAGGAATTCCAATAATAATAATATTAATAATAATAACTGAAGAATTAATAAAAAGCATTTAAAACATAGGGTCACAGATTTAAAAAAACACTAGATCAATTTACACAGTGTGAAATGCCTGTGAGAACAGATGTGTTTTTAGCAGGGATTTGAAGTGAGGAAGGGAGGTGGCCTGCCTGATGTTGGGGGGCAGGTTGTTCCAGAGTTTGGGGCCCATGACTGAAAAATCCCGATCTCCTCTGAGCTTCAGTCTTGTTTTTGGAACAGCCAAAAGCAGCTGATCGGATGATCTCAGGGCCCGAGAGGGAACGTAAGGTTCCAGAAGCTCAGAGAGGTAAAGGGGTGCGAGGCCATTTAAGCATTTGAAGGTCAACAATATTCCTAATATTGTTCCTTTTCATATTCCTTTCCACGGATTCAAGCCTTTTTCCCAGCCTATCCACCTCATTTTTCAATTCCATCACAGTCCCACACAAAGCCTCCACTTCATCTGAGCATATAGACAGCCCATTTTTAGCCCCTGTAATACTTAACTTGACTTGGTCAAACTCATCTCTGAGGCCCGCGGTGATACCAGCAAGTTCCGCTCTCACTACCTGCAATTCACTCCTAATAAAATTAAAATCATCCATCAGAGCTGCCTTCATCTCCATCCTAATTATCGCCGTGACTTCAGATTTAATTGAAGTCAGAATGTCTGACTTCAGAGCCGACTTGAATGTCTCTTCAGAGCCCGGCGAGGGCGGGGCCAATGCACCTGCTCCACCTGCAATTTCATCACTGCAGTCAGAGGCTGCAGCTGTGACAATAGGTCGTGCTGGCAAAGACCCCAACACTTGAGCTTTCTTTAACTTAGAGGCCATATTACAGCTCTGTTGAGTCAATCATGCAACAACACCAATCTCAGAGGCAGAATCCAAAGTGGAGGTAGTGAGAATATGATTATAAAAGACAATTTTTTAGCAGGGCTGATGGGAAACAGGCAAAACACAGTTTACTGCTCTCTGGCCATCTTGCACCACCTTTTGTTTTTTTGTTGAAATGTCCTTCATCCAAAGGACTTCATCAGTCTGAGGAGCCACAACAAACTCAGTCCCACAAGCAGCACATTCACATAGTGGACCAAATAATTTGATTGTGATAGGCTGGTTTCTGGAGTCCACCCTCTCCCCTGTCGACTCCTCTGAGGCAACCATGGCCAAAGTGGTTCAAAACATCAAAGTTCATGCTCAATAATCCAGATAAAAAAATCCAAGAAAGTTAAGTTAGATCCTCTGGACGGGCATGGACGATCCAAAGGACCTGACTTTCTTGGAATTTTTTTAATCTGGATTACTGAGCATGAACTTCTAAATAACTAGAAAACTTCCACTTAGACCAAATTTAGATTTTATGGTAGACATTTATAAACAATTTAGATCAAGACTTAAGATATTTTTATAACCTAGAAAAGCTTACTGAGACAACTATCCTTATGCAAATACTTATTTAAACATTCCCCGTTTCATACTCACTAAGTATCAGTGAACAGCTGATCAAAACAGAGGAAAAAAGTGACTTTCCTTTTTTAGTTATATCTATGAACCAACAAATGAATATTAGGGTTTAGTCACATCAAGATCTGACTCGTTTTTCTAAAGTAACTATTAATTTAGTGAGTTACATTTTTTAAACATATGAAGGTCCAAAATCATGCTTGCATGCTGGCCTGCTGAGGTAAAGAAACTGTGTTAAAGACTTCTTTTGTGTTTATTAATTCTTAGTTTGCTCATTTTGTGTCTATGATTATGAAACTCTCTCTGGTTGAATAGGGGATGTTTTTCTTTACATAAAGGTTGAAAATAGCAAAGGACTCGAGTGCTTCAATAGACATTTCATGCTTTGAATAAGGCTGGGGAAATTCTACAGATTACCACATCACTATGCAGAGACATGTACAATAAATGAGATCCTGAGACAGATTCCATTCTTCTTATGTCTCTTGTTAACTCTGGCCATGTGAAATGTGTCTCAATGCTTATAACAGTTCAGCAACCAAGACTAAAATAAATTCTCCACCTCGTCTCACCTGAGCCCAAGCTCCAGAACTACAAATACATTTGGCACGTTGAAACTGTTCGCAGGCCACTGAGGGTTTTGTGAGTGAGGTCAAAGATTTTGGAAATATAACAAAAAACCAGGTAAGTCAGTTGTGATGATTAGTAGGACTGAGGTTGTTTAGGTTTATGTGACATGACTATATTTACATTGAGATCTTTCTGGAAGAGAGTTGGAAGTGACAAAACCCACAAAGACAATGCAAGGCTTCTGCAAACAGATGATTTATGTAGCACTTCTTGCTGCTTGGAAACAGAAGAATATGAAGAATATTTTTTCAATAAGAAGAGCAGAACCAATTTCAATTCAATTCAATTCAGTTTATTTATATAGCGCCAAATCACAACAAAGTTGTTTCAGGGCACTTTACAGAAATATTCACATACATAAAAGCCAATTAGTAGTTCTCTATCTAAGGAATCCAGCAGACAAGTTGAATTTTGGCTTTGTTGCAGTCTCCCATCCAACCACACCGTAGCAGTGCAGAATTGTTGACATTAGCCACAAAATATGACATAATCGATCAACTAACATTTTAATTACTGATGCCTAAAATATTCTAACAATCTACACAGAAAAGGAGGACAAGAGATACAATAATCTGGTGTGGGGCACAAACTTATAAACAATGCAAGAAAACAAAACTGTAATTTTTTTCCTGATTATATACTTATCTGACTAAATTAGAGTCACACATTACACGCCTACTGTATTTGGCGAATGACTAGCAAATACCACTTTAACAGCATTTAAATCATAATGAAGTGTTTCAGACTGTTAATTAGTGTTGATCACATGAGAAAGGAGATGGTAGGAAATAAATTTTTAGTGTTGATACAGTTTATTTATTCATTTATTCATGACCACTGATTTTACATGGGGAAGAATTAAAATCATTAAGAGAACTGCCCTAGATAATTATCTGATATAAACTGTGTTTGGATACAGTGTTGGTATCAGTTTTAAGTGTCATTGGGCGGCTGATTGTAAAACATCACAATGAGCTGATTTGAAGATTAGTGTATTGTCTGAGCAGCCATTATTCCAATGAAGGATCGCTCTTCTCCTCTCCTTTCATTCAGTAGAAAGCCGCACACCAAGGCCTGGCTCACAAAACAAAACAAAAACCAAACACAAGGACAAAGCACATAAAAAACTACTAATTTCCTAGAGTTTTTAATTTTTTATATTGTTATTTGGATTGTACGTGTCGATTAAATCAAATTTTCAAATTATGCATGAGCACTGAAGGGCTTAAGGCAAGTACGACAAGAAAAACAAAACAAAGAAGGTCTGTGTTTTTGAGTAAGAATTTCTGAGCCTTCCATGTTACTGTCAGACAAGTGCTTTAATTATTATTAGCTGATATACTCATAATCGGGCAGCACGGTGGCACAACTGGTAGAGCTGCTGCCTCTCAGTGAGCAGGTCCTTGGTTCAAACCCCAGTCCAGGGGCCTTTCTGGGTGGAGTTTGCATGTTCTCTCCGTGCATGTGTGGGTTTTCTCCGGGCACTCCGGTTTCCTCCCTCAGACCAAAAACATGCATGTTAGACTGATTGGTAACTCTAAATTGTCCCTAGGTGTGAGTGAGAGAGTGAATGGTTGTTTGGCTCGTTTGTCTCTATGTGGCCCTGTGATGGACTTGCGACCCGTCCAGGGTGTACCCCACCCCTCGCACAGTGATTGCTGGACATGGGCACCGGCGATCCCCGTGACCCAAAATGGAATAAGCGGGTAAAGATAATGGATGGATGGATGGATACTCATAATCATAAACTCATAAGAGACATCAGCAGAGTTTGCCAAAAGCTAAAGCAATGTAGAAATCCATCAACAGAAACAGAATTTCAAACTTCATTCTGTGTTTTCTACATAAATGAAAGCAGTTTCCTGCATGTACAACTGGGAGTCCGAGCTCATCGGTGACTGTCTATGAGCTGTGGGAGCTGCTAAGTGTAAATAAAAACATTCTCGCACACTGCCTGGTGTAGATTCTTGTGGCTGGGCTCCATGATGTAGAACTTTAATGCATCTTTGTAAACCTGTAACAGAAAGTCTGCCCTTGCAAGTAAAACCGGTTAAAATATCTTTTCACGTCCTTAAGTGTGCCTTCTTTGAGTAAGTAAGATGAATAGAGGATATTTTTATCCAACAATAACCCAAGTTCAAAATAAGAAATCTCCAATCCAAGCTCTGATGTCTCCTAATATTACACACACACACGTGTGATACGTTCACAGACAACAATCCACTGACCTATGTTTTGTCGAGTGCCAAGCTGAACGCAACTGGATGCAGATGGGTAGCTGAACTTTCAGACTTCCACTTTACCATACGTTATCGTCCACGCAAAGAGAATGTGGATGCAGACAGTCTTTCAAGAATACCTGTGAATGTGGAGGAGATGATGAAGCAGTGCACAGAGGAACTGACATCTGACTGTGTGGCTGCGATAACTCAAACTGAAACTCAGTATCCCACCTCACCTCAGGTATGCTCAACCCTCACTTCTTTTGAATACACATCTGAGATTGAAAAGGTCCACAAACAGCTGTCTGCTAATGAGATCTGTCAGGCTCAAAAAGATGACAAACCCATTGGTCCCTTAATGCAGTGCAAAGCAGACAATAACAAACCATCAGTACAAAAGAAGAACACGTTCAGTGTAAAGAGCAAGTGTTTACTGCGTGAGTGGGAGAGACTTCATATTGATGAAGATGGCATCCTCCATAGGAAGACAACAAACAGAAAGCAACTTGTGTTACCTGAATTGTACAAAGCTACTGTATTGAAAGAGTTGCATGATGAGAAGGGCCATCAAGGTATTGATCGAACAACATCACTGATCAGGGACAGATTCTTTTGGCCTTATATGCAACAAGAAATTGAACATTATGTTTCACAGACTTGTACCTGCCTTAAACAGAAAACACCATGTAAAGAAACACGAGCACCTCTAAATAGTATCATCACCACTCAACCATTTGAACTAGTGTCGATTGATTTTCTCCACTTAGACAAATGTAGAGGTGGATATGAATATATAAAAGATTAACTATTACTATACTGTTGACCAGTGTTCCCACTAAGATGCGCGCAATCGCACATTGCTCGCACATTCTGTTTGCACAAGAAGAGCGCAGCGATCTCTACGACCTTTCTGAAATGCGTTCAGAGTGAAGGGAGAACCCCCATCCCCCGCCCCGGTCAAAACAGACCTGTGTCACGTGATTTGTCTAGCAACAACAAATGTTTACGAAGAGGTAAATAAAATTCAGCCAATGAAATCACATGCAAACTTTTATTCCAGCCAATCAGCGTCTTCTGGAGTTTTGGCACTACTGTGAAGAAGCTAAGTAGCTACAAACAACCTTCAAGCGCTTTTCCATGTTTTATATGCATATTTCATCGCATACCAAGGAACAATATTTGGCGTTGTGGATTTATCACAGAAGTTTATGGTCGTACAACGTCAAACAAAGGCGGTAAGTAAGCTAATCCCACGACTTGTAGCCATTTTTATAATGCTAAGTGTTAGCAAACAGTAGTGCTTGGTGTATAACTGTGTATATCTGGATGGTCAAAGGAAAAGTTTACAAGACAGTGGTGAGACCAGCTATGTTGTATGGTCTGGAGACAGTGGCATTGACAAAAAAGACCAGAGAAAATACTGGAAGTGGCAGAAATGAAGATGTTGTGGTTCTCCTTAGGAATGACAAGAATGGATTAGGAATGAGATCATCAGAGTACAGCACAGGTTGAACAAGTGGGAGATAAAGTAGAGAGGCCAGACTGAGATGGTTTGGACATGTCTAGAGGAGGGGCAGTGGGTATATTGGTAGAAGGATGTTAGAAATGCAGCTGCCAGGAAAAAGACAAAGAGGAGATAAATGGATGCAGTTAGAGAGGACATGGAGGTAGTTGGAGTGAGGACAGATGATGCAGAGAGATGCTCAAATGCTCAGGGAGCTTGTGTGTTTACCCAGACACATGAAAAATTAAAGGAAACATTGCATGTTTACATGTTTTGATCACATAGATGACACTTAATGAGACGTTGAAGTTAACATTTATAAATTAATGTTTGAAACAAAATGACGTCTGTAAACCTTGCTGAGTATGAAAACCTGAAAAACTGTTTGATTTGAGACAATAAAACATTTTCTTCAACATTTTATGAAAACCTGCATATTTACATTTCAAATTTACAGTTAAGCATAGTGATTTATCATGATTATTCACATCCCCAGCTTTTTTAGATGTAGATATATGTAAATGTGTATTAAATATCTTGCATATTTTCAGTAAGTCAATTTTTAAATGTGATAAACATTAGTTTTTCATATATATTCAATAAGAATCTAGCACACTGCTGAATGAGTAAAAAAAAACCCATAAAGATGCAAATGCAGGTTTTGGCAAATTGTGCATTTATATTATAAAAGCAAAGTGATGTGGTGGAATCTGCCAGAAAGGAGAAAAAAATCTGGCCCTGATTCACTAAAGACTGCAACAGCTTGTAACCCCAATTACTGTGGATTGTTTGTCACCGCTATCTGCCATGTCTCTGTGTTTTAGTACAAAGAGATAACACATTACCTTTAGTGGATGTGAGCAATTTGCACTTTTACATCTGATTCAAACACTCATTGTGGCTATCTCCTGTTTTTGAGTACTGCTGCTCTGAAATTTTTTGACAGCTGCCTGGCAGCATCCATGTGGTCTAACTGTGTGAGGCACTTCTCAGATCTGCAGAAATGACTTCTCACTGTGTCAGAGATGCCATTTCTAAATCAGCAGGAATTGTAGATATTTCTAAACACACAGCTAAAGACTGGCTTGATTCTTTCTATTGTATAAACCAATTCCTTTGAACATAAAATTTTATTTTTTCCTAGTTAAAAATTATACAAAATCATATACTTATTTCAAATACATAATATGTGATATTTTTATACTTTGACACCCTAATAAATATCACAAAAAAGAGGAGCTTTTTTGTCCTGACTTTCTGCTACGGTCACTGTGTAAATGCTTTTGAATGGAACTGTTTGTGGTCTTGAATCTAAATTCATCAAGCTTTGCATTGAGAGTTGAACCTAGGTACAGACAGATGGGGGACTTGGGTGTAAAATAAAAAATAACTTTAAGTAAAAACAAAACAAAAGCAGTTGTGGAGCAAAACTTTCAAGCTAAAGAGCATGAAGGAGCAGAGGATGATGGCTGTTGTAGGGTTTCTGGGGTCTTGTCATACATGTTGTGTTTTTCCTCATGTTTGCCTGTCACCCCTCAGCATCTCTCCTCCTGTGTTCCAGTACTGTCACCTGTGTCTGATCCTAATCACCACAGGTGCCTTTCATTTCACCTTGTTAGTGTCTGTATATATTCAGCCCCTTGGTGTCTTGTCGGTGTCTGTGGCTTGTCCTTGTCCTAAGGCTTCATGACCTGTCTCCTTTCGTGTCCTCCTTTAAGTAAGTTTGCTGCCCCGTCAGCATTTTCTTTTGTTAATTTAATTAATAAACACTTTTTACTTATTTACTGGAGAATCATTCCCTTACTGCATATGGGTTCGAGCACGCTACAGTCATATCGTGTCAGCTGTGGGAAGCACAGTCTACGGACAAGGTGGAAACACCTGATGCTGAATTTAAAGGAACAATAACAGACACAATGATGAACAACTGCGGTCATTGGGATTGGGAACAGGTGAAGCAGGAGCTGGCAACATGAGGGGAGAGACTGGGGAAGGCAGGAAACTATATTTAAAGAATCTTTTCCATTGATATTTTCTTCTGTCTTGCAGAGTAATGTAGTAGAGAGCAGTGACTTAGATGACCTAGTTGATCATTTTACAACTTAAATGCAAACTTCACTTGATAAAATTGCCCCGCTGAAAGGAAAGTAATCAATCAGAAGAAGCTGGCTCCTTGGTTCAATTCTGAGTTACGTACTTCAAAACGGGCATAAAGAAAGCTGGAAAGAAAATGGCACTCTACTAACATGGAAGAATTTTATTTAACTTGGAGAGATAGCCTGCTAAAATATGAGAAAGCCCTCCATAAACTATAACTGTATATTATTCATCTTTAATAGATAAGACTAAAAATAACCCTAGGTTTCTGTTCAGTACTATAGCTAGACTAATGAAAAGCCCCATCTCTGTCGAACCATGTATCCCTACAACTATAAGCAGTGATGACTTCATGAGATTCTTTATTAATTTAATTTATTAAAGAGAAATTTCAAGCCATCTTTCCTACTATCACCTCCGATTCCCTGTCAGATGAGGCAGCTTTAGAAATCTTAGAACCTGATTTATGTTTGAACTGTTTTTTTCCTGCTGAGCTCTCTGAATTGTTAAAAATAATAGCTTCATCCAAACCATCCACATGTCTGCTAGATCCCATCCCAATCAGACTGTTTAAAGAGGTCCAACAAAGTTAAATCAGGTACTTTGCATGTTTTCTTTTAGTTGAAACGTTTTGTCTTTCATCCAAAAGGCTTCATCATTCAGAGCCATCACAACAAACTCAGTCTTATAAATAATGCCGTCACATAGTGGGTCAATCTGCTTGATGGTGCCCAGATGGTTTCTGGAGTCTGTATATCAGTAAGCATATCGTCAGTAAGACGAAAAGTTTCAACAAAAAGAAACCGTCCAGAGGACCTAACTTAACTTTATTGGATTTTTTACCTGGATTACTGAGCATGAATAAGGATGTTTAAATATGTGTTTCCCTTAATTAATATGCACATATTGGATATCCTTAAGCCCTGTGATGGACTTGTGACCTGTCCAGGGTGTACAGTGATTGCTGGACATGGGCACAGGTGACCCCCGTGACCCAAAATGGAAGAAGTGGGTAAAAGATAATGGATGGATGGATGGATGGATGGATGGGTGCTCCTAGAACAACTGGCTAAGGTGGAGGAGTAGCTTCTATTTTTCAGACAGGATTATTGGTTAATACCAAACAAGTTAATAGTTATGATTCTTTTTAATTGCTGTCCCTCAGTCTTTCTCACTCAAAATGGAAATCAGAAAAGCCACTTTTATGACCTGCTATATAACATCCATCAGGCACTTACTCTCAGTTTGTGTCTGAATTCTCAGATTCTTAACTGACTTAAGCCCCCAGTATACTGCCGCGTACATCCATACGCAGAGGTAATCACGTACGTACGCAGAGGTACGAGTGTACCCCCCAGGGCATATCCGTGCAAAGCTCAAATTTTTACGACCGCATACGCGGTGTCGCACAATAAACTGCCCAGCGACGGACTGTTTTGTATGCAACACCAATGTATTAAATTCCCCTTCTTCATCTCTGAGCTGGCCTTTTCTTTTGTTTTTTTTTTGCCAAGAGGCAAGCGATCTCTTCCTCCTCCGTTGATGCCATGACTGAAATGGTGACAAATGAAAGAATTTGTCACAAGCAAATTAAAGTATGAAGTCTGAACCCTCTGCGTACAGTACACACGTACGTACGCGTGAACGGACGTTCGCGGCAGAATACAGGAGGCTTTACTACTAAATACTGATAAAGTCATAATAATGGATGATTTCAATATTCATATAGATGTTAAAAGTGATAGCTTAAGCATAGCCTTTAATAATTTAATAGTCAATTGGTTTTACCCAAAACGTCCGCACATCTACTCATTCTTTTCATCACACTGTTGACCTAGTTCTGACCTATGGCATAAAGATTAAGGACTTAAGCCCCCAGTATACTGCCGCGTACATCCATACGCAGAGGTACGCACGTATGTACGCAGAGGTACGTGCGTACCCCCCAGCATACCCTCCGTGCAAAGCTCAAATTTTTACGACCGCATACGCGTACGCGGTGTCGCACAATAAACTGCCCAGCGACAGACTGTTTTGTATGCGACACCAATGTATTAAATTCCCCTTCTTCATCCCTGAGCTGGCCTTTTCTTTTGTTTTGTTTTTTGCCAAGAGGCAAGTGATCTCTTCCTCCTCCGTTGATGTCATGACTGAAATGGTGAAAAATGGAGGAATTTGTCATGAGCGAATTAAACTCAGGTCCAGCGTGGCTACGGGAGGTTCTGGAGATTTCCTGGTGGGCTGGTCTGATGTGTGGGCTGTAGAGCCAGCGCTCTCTGGTTTTTTTTTTGTTGTTGTTTTTTTTAGATATTTTTATTAGCAACATATAAACACAGAACACTGCTGCGGCGGAGGCTGCCAGCGCTCGCTTTTTTTTTCTTTTTTTCCGTCCTGTCAATCTATCCAGTAGGCGTGTCAGCAAATGACCAATCAGCGACCTCAATTTGTCCCGAAGGTAAACGCCCCTTGTCTGTGAAGCTGCTCTGCAGCTGCTCAGGGTGTACGCTGGAGTATCATGTCTGAACCCTCTGCGTACAGTACATGCGTACATACGCATGAACAGACGTACGCGGCAGTATACTGGAGGCTTTAGTAATAGTTTCTCAAATTCCTGTTCTGTCTGACCATATTTTTAATAACATTTGAGTTTACATTAAATGACTACACAGTCACTGAGAGTAAATTTCATCTTAGCAGGTACTTATCAGAAAACGCTATAACCAAATTTAAACAATCTCTTCCATCAATGTTTTCCTCTGTCTTGCAGAGTAATGCATCAGAGAACGGTGACTTAGATCATCTAGTTGATCATCTTACAACTTCAGTTCAAACTTCACTTGATAAAATTGCTCCGCTGAAAAAGAAAGTAATCAATCAGAGTAAACTGTCTCCTTGGTTCAATTCTGAGTTACATACTTTAAAGCAGGCATCTAGAAACCAGGAGAGAAAATGGCGCTCTACTAACGTTGAAGAATTTTATTTTACTTGGAAAGATAGTCTGCTAACATTTAAGGAAACTCTCCATAAAGCTAGAACTTTATATTATTAATCTTTAACAGGTGAGAATAAAAATAACCCTAGGTTTCTGTTCAGTACTATAGCTAGACAAATTAAAAGTCCCATCTCTGTTGAACCATGTATCCCTACAACTATAAGCAATGATGACTTCACGAGAATCTTAATAAATAAAATTATTTTAATTAGAGAGAAAATTCAAAGCATCCTTCATTATACTACCCCTAGTCCCCTGCCAGATGATAGAACTTTAAAATTTTTCATTAGAACCAGATTTGTGTTTGGACTGTTTTTGTCTTGTTGAGCTCTCTGAATTGTCAAAAATAATCACCTCATCCAAACCATCCACATGCCTGCTAGATCCCATCCCAACCAGACTGTTTAAAGAGGTATTTCCCCTAATTAATGTCCACATTTTGGATCTACCTAATTTGTCTTTAATGGATGGTTACGTACCACAGCGCTTTAAGATTGCTGTAATTAAACTTTTACTTAAGAAGTCTGACCTTGATTCAGAAATTCTGGCCAACTATAGACCTATATCTAATCTAACTTTCATCTAAAAAATTCTAGAGAAATTAGTTGCAGGTCAGTTGCTTGAACATCTACAAAGAAATAATCCGTTTGAAGAGTTTCAGTCAGAGTTTAGCACTCACCATAGCACAGAAACAGCACTAGTAAATGCCACTAATTATATTCTCATGGCCTCTGATAATGGGCTTGTGTCTACACTGGTCCTGTTAGACCTCAGCGCTGCATTTGATACAATTGATCACAATATTTTACTACAGAGGCTTGAATATGATATTGGGATTACAGAAACAGATCTAAAATGGTCTAAATCATATTTATCTGATAGAGTCCAGTTTGTAAATGCAAATAATTAACCTTCTTCATACACCAAAGTTAGTCATGGAGTTCCTCAAGGTTCAGTGCTTGGACCAATACTTTTTACTTTATATATGCTTCCATTAGGAAAAGTTATTAAACAGCATGGTATACATTTTAATTGTTATGCTGATAATACACAATTATATTTGTCAATGAAACCAATGAATCCAATCAGCTACTTAGACTACAAGCATTTCTTAAAGACATAAAAACCTGGATGACCCTTAATGTTCTCCTTTTGAATACAGACAAGACTGAGGTTTTGGTTTTTGGACCTGAGCATCTTAGGAATACATTTTCAGTCTTTCTCCCTCCTTGGATGGCATTAATCTGGCCTCCAGTTCTAATGTTAAAAGTCTTGGTATTATTTTTGATCAGGACATGTCTTTTATCCCCCACATTAAAAACATTAAAAGAACTGACTTCTTCTCCCTGCTTAATATCGCTAAAATTAGAACCATCTTATCTAAAAATGAGGCAGAAAAACTGGTACATGCATTTGTCACATCTAGACTGGACTATTGCAATGGTTTATTATCTGGGTGTCCAAATACTTCTTTAAAACATCTTCAGTTAATCTGAAATGCTGCTGCCAGAGTCTTAACGGGAGTTAGTAGAAGAGATCATATGTATCTCTCCAGTTTTAGCTTCTCTCCATTGGCTCCCTGTCAAATCCAGAATATAATTCAAAATCCTACTTCTAACCTACAAAGCTCTAAACAACCTAGCTCCATCTTATATTACAGCTCTTATTGTTCCATATCATAGGTGGCACCGGGGGGCGCTAGGGTGTGCTATAGCTCCCCCTGGAAAAGTCATAGCACCCCCGTAGCACCCCCAAGAAAATATCACATTATTTTCTTTTTCATCTAAGTTAATATTCTTTAATATGTGGTTGTTGTGATATTTTCCTTGCAAAACACAACTAATTTCAAAAAACAATCAATGAGTATATTGAGTTAAAAAAATCAGATCTCATACCAGAAAATTAACCTCCGAACCGGAAGTGACCATTCAAGTTACTGAAAGTTCGATAAGCATTTGAAACGTGCAAGAAATGCAAAAATGAACCGTTGTTACCCAAATTACATAGAATGGAATCAGAGAAGGAGGATTTTTGGAATCAGATTGCAACCAACAAATAAACAATAATTTGGAAGAAGGATCAAGCCTGCTGCCATCCTTCCACATCTATGGAGAATGCTATTAACATGGCTAGCACTGGACAGCTGGAGGATGGAGCCAGCACGTTCAGCTACCTTTGGGCAGTTCCCGACGAGTCCTCTTTGTGGAGTATCCTGCTCTGATCCACCAGCAGAACCCCAGAAAGACGAGTGATGTCTTCAACACTGACCCAGTAAGGAGCAGAAACTGGTGACATGATGCCTCTGGTTATGCCATTTTTAGCTGATGCAACTTGGTAAATCATTTCCTGGCTTGTTGTGATGATAAATGACCATGTGATCACATTAAATAACTGCTTTTAACCAAAATCCAAAGTAAACTATTTATTAAAATAGTCAAACTTTGTCTAAATTCATGCGTGTATAGAAACCAAAATAATTCCTGCTCAGAGTCAGTTTTGCCTTAGATAAGAGAATTTAGCCTTGATTGATTCATTATTATTGTTTGTTTATTATTGTTGTTTTTAGTTTGATTATTTTTGTAATAAAACTTCAAAGACAACTTTGATCTCTTCATTCATATGAATATTCATTTGTTCTGGTCTAGAACTCCCTATAATTAACAGATTCTACTTCAGTGACTAATTCTGATTATTAAAGGGTGAATATAGTATATAAGTTGTTGTTGGTCAGTAAACTGACCAGTTGGTGCCCCTCTTCAGTTGGTCTTCCTCCATCTCACCCTTCGTTATTGATACAAGCTTCTGCCCTGAGGCTGTTAGACTCATGAACCCCTAGTCAGAATTATCACTGTGAAAATTATTGGGAAAAAAATCACTGTAATGCCACTTGGTTGTTGATATGTGCTGCTGACTATCCATGATGCTGATCTCATGCTGCTGATTTATTTCATGTTGCTGTGTTCATTCGTCCTCATCTGCTCATACAGACTCATGTTCTTGCTGCTGTTGTTTGGTGCATTGTTTTGTACTAGTAGTGCTTAGTGTATTCTTAGTTTAGTGTATTTCTTAGTTCATATCTTAGATCTTATAACTGTTTTTCTTTACGATTTGTATTTTTGTTGGATGTAACTGAGACCCTGTGTACATAGTTTCATTCCACCTCATGTACCACATGTGATGTGAATGACAGTAAAGACACCTTGACCTTAAAAACTGAAAGAACAAATAATCCTCCATACCACCCTCAGTAAAGTACTTAGTCCCCCGTTAGCACCTGCAGAAAAATATCTCTGGAGCCGCCACTGTTACATATTTTCCTAACAAAGCACTTCACTCTCAGAGTGCAGGTTTACTCGTGGTTCCTAGGGTTTCCAAAAACAGAATGGGAGTCAGAGCTTTCAGTTATCAGGCTCCTCTCTTGTGGAACCAACTTCCAGTTTCTGTCCATGAGGCTGACACATTGTTCAGCTTTAAAACTAGGCTTAAGACTTTCCTTTTTGCAAAATCCTATAGTTAGGGTCGGCTTGGGTTTCCTGAGCTGTCCCTTAGTTATGCTGCTATAGGCTTAGACTGCTGGAGGACAAACTGACCACACTTTTTTCACTCTGCTACTGTCTTTACTTACTCTGCTCAACCTGTTTTTTATTTGTAATTATTTTTTTCTATCTAAAACGTGTTTTTTGTCTTTCAGATACACCTGGACCAATATCTGGACCTACCATTCTGTGTTGGTTTGTCTCTCCTTTCTATCCTCTCAAACCAGCCGGTCAAAGCAGATGGCCGCTTGTCCTGAGCCTGGTTCTGCTGGAGGTCTCTTCCTTTTAAAAGGGAGTTTTTCCTTTCCACTGTTGCCACTGTGCTTGCTCAGGATGGGAGACTGCAACGAAGCCAAGCTTCAACTTGTCTACTGGTTTCCTTAGGCAGAGAACTTTACCAATTGGCTTTTCTATGTATGTGAATGTTCCTGTAAAGTGCCCTGAGACAACTTTGTTGTGAATGGGTGCTATACAAATAAACTGAATTGAATCGAATTGGATGGATGGATGGATGGATGGATGGATGGATGGATGGATGGATGGATGGATGGATGGATGGATGGATGGATTTCAACAAAACTTTATTCCCTGAATATCTACCACTGATTGACATTATAGGTCAGCTTGATTTGAAATGGACACTGCAGCTAATCAACATTAGACAACACAAAAAAGGACATACGTCTGTCTGTCTAACCGTCCGTCCATCCATCCATCCATCCATCCATCCATCCATCCATCCA
>NC_056505.1:33723380-33728373 GCF_014905685.2 Nematolebias whitei
ATGGATGGATGGATGGATGGATGGATGGATGGATGGATGGATGGATGGACGGACGGTTAGACAGACAGACGTATGTCCTTTTTTGTGTTGTCTAATGTTGATTAGCTGCAGTGTCCATTTCAAATCAAGCTGACCTATAATGTCAATCAGTGGTAGATATTCAGGGAATAAAGTTTTGTTGAAATCCATCCAGTGATTTATGAGATATTTTGCTAACAGAGAGATATACACAAACACACAGGAGTTTTTCCTCTTCTTTGATGAGCAATACTTATGGTCAAAATGGTCAAACTTTGTGGATTGGTGAAAGCACAGTAATGGTTTTAACTATTAGCAACACACCTTGTCACAAATCCTGAAAGCTTTGCTGATACTTTTGTTGCCACAGTTTGGATCAGAGGAAACAAATCTATTGTTTTTAGACAACCATAAACCCCTCTGGCTGGACTCTAAAATGTTAGTCTGTCTTCTACCAGACAGTTTTTCTTCAGTCCTTTAAAACCACGTGTGTCCTCTTTCTGCATCAGCTCAGCTCTTATGAGAATTCACAGCAGGACTTTCCTCCAAAAAGACTTCAGCTAAGATTGTTTCTGTACTTACGTCAGCCACATAATAAAAGCCTGAACCTAAAAATGATGTGGGGTTTGAGGGGTGGAGTCAAACATTGATTTTGATCGGATGCACCTGCTGAGCTTTTATTTTCACACAGTGTAAATTATACCCTCACCAGGTAATGGTTCCATCCTGATGCATGCTCAACATTTAGAAATTTTAGGCTTGTTTTCTTTGTATGAGTAAATGAGATGCAGTTTATCAAAGGAATTATTGATTTCACATAATTTGCTCTCATTGTTTTTTTTTAATACAAGAAGGATTACTACAGATCAAGTTTTTGCAAAGTGAAACAAGTTTCTATCCATTAAATACACAGCATGAATTTACAATGACCAAAAAGTTTGATTGTTAGCAAAACATTTTATAAAACATTTGAAAATGTACAACAGTTACTACAGCTGATGGTTTGTGACTATAGTATCCTTTGAATGTAAAACAAATTAGTAGAATTGGTTAGACATTCCATCAGCAACATATTTTAGCTTTTTATAAAGTAGTTTATTTTTAGTGGCCCAGTTTGTTTGTGATTCTGTGTTTAATTAAAGCAAGAGAAAATGGTGTGGTATGAAATTAAACATTTTAAATTCTTTACATTTATTTGCTTTTTTTCTGCTGTAAGTTTTTGGTCTACATTAGATTTTTTTTAATTTACCTTTTATTTATACAGGTAGTCACATTGAGTCACGAGAACTCATTTTCAAGAGAGAACTATTTTTTGGAGCAGATGGTGGGGGTTAAGGGCCTTGCTCATGGGGCCCAGAATGGGACAAAGGAGGGTGGAGGGAGGTGTGGGTGTTTCACTTTTTCCACCCACATTTTGATTTTGACCATACCGGGAGTTGAACCTGCAACTTTCCAATCACATGCCCATATTCTCTAACCTCTGCGTCACCACTCCCATGCATCAATTGAAGATGCATCAAGTAAAGAGCCTAAAACAAATGACACCATTTAATTAACAAAGTAGGCTGAGTACATTTTTTTTGGCTGCTCTGTTCTTCAGGGGTTGACACTTTGAACAAACTCGCATGAAAGATTTGGCAATTGTTTTATACTGGATGCCCTTCCTGACGAAACATGTGCTCAAACCCACAACCTCAGGATGGCAAGACCTTGGCACTGACCACCAAGCTACTGCAGAAGTTTTTTTTTTCCTTCCTTTTTCGGCTGCTCCCTAACTCACAGGAAGCGAGTAAGCTACCACAAGAAATTTAATATTTTAAATTAAACAAAAAACATGCTTGTTCTGGGAATTTATTTGTCAGATACAAAGGCCAACAAAATGTAAAGTAGAATGGGTAGCTTTAGTTTTATTTTTTTTAATTTTTTTTTTGCCTTACTACCATTCATTCAGCCTTTATTTATACAGGTTAGTCCCATTGAACCTGGAGGACTCATTTACAAGAGAGATCCGATGTTAACAAAGAATGATGCCAACAGTGGACAACAAAGACAACAGTAGACAATCAAAAAATAAAGCATACAAATTGAGAAGAACAAATGAAAGAAAATGGTAAAAAAACAAAACAAAACCAGATAGATTGTAAAGTGAAGTAGAATACTAAACACAGGAACATGTCTGCATTGGTTTTTGCCAGGAAGCAGATGTAGCAGACACAGCAGACACAACCAGGAATTCAAATAAATTTTATATTAGATTATAAATAATCGACTGACACAAAATATTCAAAGTTTTGAAGCCAGAATGGAGAACCTCCAGGATAATGTATTCATCCAAAAAAGGCTTGATCAGGAAATTGAGAATTGTTTCTAGACTTGTCAAGACAGTTTAGTCGGGGCCAGGATTTTAAGCAGATGCTGCACCACAGCATGTTTAAAGCTTATGGCTTCAACACCTGAGAACAGACCGTTATTGATAAGAGCAAGGCTTGGTTACTTGAGGCTGGAAAAAATAAAAAAGTGGGTTAGAACAAGGTCATGAGGGGGACCTGATGCCTTAAAATGGTCAACCACATCCTCTATGATTCATGCACTGACTCAATCCTATCAAACACAGTCAAGCTGGGGACCAAGCAGGAGTGGTCAAAAACTCAGGCTGAGATGAGGTCCTTGTGGTGATTTTACAACAAGCGATACTCCCATGTCCCTGTTGTAAAAAAATATTCTTGCTTTATCTTACTTACTCAAAAGGAACCACGCTCGACAGCAGGAGGAGATTTTTAACCAGTACTTAATTAACCAGTACTTACTTGCAAGGTCAGATTTTCAGGACAGGTTACATGAATATACAGAAAGTACACACTAAGACCAGTCACAAGACTCTGCCGCGAGCCATCTGTGAAACTTGTTTTATACTCTTATCAGTTCAGCCGAGCTCACAGACTCGGAGGTGTCCTTGGAACGACAGCTGCATGCTGCAGCCTCATTCAGCTTCTCATCCAGCTCTCTCTGTTAACCCAAACATATGGTTCATGGGCAAGGTTAACAGTCTCAGACAGTAAAAACATCCATAACCTTTGACCAAAACTTCTTTAACAGTCCTCGTCACTGAAAGCCATCTTGGATTGTATATTGGCAACCTAATTTTTAATGACTTTTCTTACTCCTAGATGGAGCTACACACCAAAATGGAAGTCGGTACCTCCCTTATTTTTCAAGTTATCATGCTTCCAACATGCACAGACAGATGAACAGACCGAGGACATTTCCAATTTTCCCTCTTTGCTGATGGGGAACAAAAACTGGGGGACATTGAGTCCAAGTAGTTCCGTGCCTCTATTGTCGAGGCGGCTTATTGGAGCTCTGGTCGCAAGGTTGTCAGTGCCTGTCTCGGTGGTAACCCTTGTACCCGGAGGTGGACACAGGCAGTGAGGGATGCTGTCAGGCTGAAGAAGGAGTCCTATCAGGCCTATTAGGCCTGTGAGACCCCGGAAGCACAGTACCGGCAGTCCAAGCGGCATGCGGCTCGGGTGGTCGCTGAGGCAAAAACTCGGGTGTGGGAGGAGTTCGGGGAGGACATGGAGAATTACTTCCATACGGCTTTGATTTTATCCATAGCCAGGTCAAATAGTGGAGTCATGGGATGGCCAGTGATGGCCGTGGCCACCTTAGATTAATCTTCAGTTGCCCCAATCATTTGAGGAAGCTATACACACACATGCACACACCCCAACCCACACACATATACTTGATTTTACTTGTCCTTTCACGATCTTTCATACAGCTAGATGCAAACACACAGCAAAATGGAAGTTGGCACATTGCTTATTTTCAGGTTTTTCAACTCCCAAACATAACATATATACAACATGCACTTAGGTGGTGATCTTGGATTTTGACGTGGTAACCCAGTTTTTGAAAGGAACCTTTCTTGTGCGTAGATGTAGCCACACACCAAAACTCAGTACCTCATTTTCTCTCTGCTTTTCAATTTCATAACATGCACAGACAGATGGATGGACGAAGGGTTCCCTGTCCCTGAGTTCCCTGTCACTCTTCACTTCGTGACAGGGAACAACAAAGGTGTAACATAAGTTATTAAGCAAAACAGGGATGTGGTTAAAAAAAAAAAGAAGAAGACTTTTTACACTTCTGTGGCTAATATCTGATTTTTTTTCTTTATTTGTGAACTGAACTTGAGTATTTTTAGTTGCATAGTTTCATATTTTAACAAGTTATTTGCTTGATGCACAGTACTTTATTATATATTACAAAAGATGGGATTCATGTCTCTTTGGTGGGAGCTGGATTTTGAATATCTGTTCATTTCATAGAGTAGCATATGTCTTTGCATTTAAGTAGGAAAAGAAAACAGTTTAAAAAGTAAACAAAATAACAACAATAGTATTAAAACGTTGGTTACGTACTGTAACCCCAGATTCTATGAATATAGGCGTAGCCCTTTAAGGCTGTCGCTGATGGGTTTATCCCGTTATGCGCAAGCATCGTACTGAAAAAATTAGTCCACGCCCACCTGCTGTGTGGGCCCCACCCGATCCGTATAAATTACGTTAAGAGCGGGTAATCTGCTCCCAAATAGCTTATTCTTTTCTTCAGCTATTCAGGAGCCAGTGAGGCCCGACGCTTAAAGGGCTACGCCTATATTCATAGAATCTGGGGTTACAGTACGTAACCAACGTTCTATGTCATATAGGCTTCGCCCTTTAAGGCTGTCGCTGATGGGTTAAGGGCGAAGCGGATGTGGTCCTCGCCTCACTGGGTCCATTCGAACCCAGTAAGAAGCGGAAGCTTGCCCAAAAAACGTCTTGCCACTCAGTTCCCCATGTGCATAATTACGCATCGCGTAATTGTGTGCCATGCACAGACGCATGTTGTGCAACTATGCGTTCTGACAGCATGAATGCCCCGGAAAAACTTTCAACGGGGAAGATATTGAAAAGAGGAGGGGGGGGGGGGG
>NC_056505.1:33743373-33757903 GCF_014905685.2 Nematolebias whitei
TTATTATTATTATTATTATTATTATTATTATTATTATTATTATTATTTCTCTTTGCTTCTCTCTCTGGGAGGTGCGGGTGTCCCTGTTGGGGGACTCCCGGAGTTCCGGGCTTGGGGACCGCTGTGTGTCTGTGGTTCCGGTCTTCCCTGTGTTACCTTTTTTTTTTTTCTTGCTACTCTACGTTGAAACCAGACGTGTTTTCCCTCTCTGCCCCCCCCACCCGCTTCCCTGCTGCACTCTTGTCCTGTGAACCCTTAAAAAAGCCTCTCTTTTTTTTTTCCTGCAGACCTCTTAATTGGAAGGATCAGCTGATCTCTCAACAAATTGATCAACTTCTCCCGACAGGAGTCAGGGTAAGGAGGACCCTCTGACCTCTTTAAGGAACAAATTGGATTCATGATGAGAATATGTGCCAGCAAGACGTTAAAGGCAGAAACAACAATTACGAGTTCTGCCTGACCCAAACTGTGGCCTTGATGCCGGACTTATCTCAACTCCTCCTGGAATGTTTTGAAAACAACAAAGATGCTTTGACTGTCTCCTCACCCCTCCCTTCCCCAAGGCTGTGGACATGTAACAGAACCTCAACTGAGCTGAAGATGAACGTCACCTCTTATCTGGACAATGGCTGAGAGGGGGGGGGGGGGGGGGTGCTCTGGACTATGCTACGACTTTCCCTTAAAAATTCAATGTTTTCACCACCTATATGTAAATGTATAATGTCTGTTTATGTTGCTTTGCTGTGGTAGGTTTTTTTGATGCCTCAAATTGTGCCCCGTCTAGGACTCGGTGTGAGAGATCTTTTTTTTAATACCATCTCTCATGTTTTCTTTTCTTTTCTTATCTAAGCAAAATATTATTCTGAATAAGAATAAGAAGGCCGCTCTAATTATTTTAGCCGCAGCTTCGTGCACTCCGCCCATCTTCGGACGACTGTACATACATATTCGCGTTGTATCTCGGTGCAATGCCAATAAAGTTTATTCTGATTCTGACCTTCGTGTCCTGTGGGGACGGGTTTATGGGTCCCCACATCCACTATTGAACATTTTTATGGAGAAACCTTATAGTGATAAGCATGCTCACACAGGTGTTTAGATTCAGGTGTTTATCAGATACACACTCAGTTGGGTTGTGGTGGCCATCAAATATATATTGTATTACCATGTACTGTATAAAATACTTTCTAATGATGTTATAAGTATCATTATATATGTTGCTTGTTGTTGTGGTTTCTCGGTTTTGTCGTTTTTCTATTGTTGTTGTTTTTTTTCCGCAGGTCTAGAGGCAGACTTCAATTATGTTGATTTGTGTTCTCTTTATCCCTCTCTCTCTCCTCTATTACTAAAAATAAATAAATAAATAAATAAATAAATAAATAAATAAAAATTAATAAATAAAAAAGGACAAAGAATAATTTAAATGTTGTACAGGACTTCACCCTACTCTACTCTAGTTGCGGGTTCTTTCAGGCTCTTTCTTGGGAAATTAAAATTATTTAAAAGCACAAAAATCCCAGGCCATGCAGATTGTTCCTGTCTCACATCCAAAGATACACTATCTTCATGTCCTGAGCTCGCTAACATGTGTTTTGGGCTATGTTCACACTGCACGCAAATACAGCCCAAATCCAGTTATTTTTCTGGATTTTTTTTTTTATCTGAAATTTTCAAACCCAATATAGTTTCTTAATTGGATTCATATTCACTTCACCACTTGCTCTTGCCGAGATCGGATGCTTCTCCCTTCCCCTCCCTCTCCGCTTTGCTTTGCTGCTCTGTCTGTCTGTCTGTCTGTGAAACTGCTTCTGAGCCTCTCTTGCATATCTTCCGAACAATAATTATGGACTTGTTTTGATCAGTTGGTCCCTCAACACAACTGATAACATTTCTTTGAAGAGAAGACAGGCTTTAGGCGAGCCGATTTGCCCTGTTGGCATGCACGCAGCTGGATGTCTCATCTACTTGGAAGACTTGATGATGTGTCTATCTCTGCTGCCATTTGTGGATTTTAGGACACATATTGAATTGGATTTACGATAACTGGTTCCTGCTTTTTGGATTCAGCTGGTTGCTGGTTTTAACAATAGTCAAGGAAGTCGTCGGCAGCAAATTTGGACTTGATCACATTGCTTGCCTTTATGATGACTTGATTTGTGCTTCGAGTACCCAGACTCAAATGCTTTGGGCAGAATGGATCAGATCTCGGGGATTTTACTCAGTCACGTTCCATTGGTGTGGCCATGTAATTTGGACATTTCGGAACCGAGTGGACCAATACACTCAAGGCAGATACCATACCATACCACTTTATTTATAAAGCACTTAAAACAGCAACAAGGCCAACCAAAGTGCTGTACAGACAGAACAACAGGTAACACAAAGCAAAATACAAAATGAGGTAAATCAGAATATAGACAAAATAAACCGATGCAGATAATGACGACAAACCAGTGTGGAGCATACAGGATCAAAACACAGATCATCTTGTGTTGAAAGCTATTGAATAGTAGTGAGTTTTTGAACGGGATTTGAAAACCGAGAGGGAGGGGGCCTGTCTGACAAGCAGAGATAATTTGTTCCAGAGTCTTGGTCCTGCTACAGAGAAGGCCCTGTCACCTCTGCGCTTAAGAAGAATTCCTGGAACTGTGAGGAGCAACTGGTCTGCTGACCTCAGGGAACGTGGTGGGACATACGGTTGTAGCAGATCAGAGAGATGGGGGGGGGGGGGAGGGAGGCGACACTGTTCAGTGATTTGTAGACATGCAGGAGTATTTTGAACTGGATTCGAAAGTGAACTGGTAACTAGTGCAGTGAGGCCAAAACTGGTGTAATGTGCTCTCTTTTGCCTGTACTGGTTAAAAATCGGGCTGCTGCATTCTGGACCAGTTGTAGTCGTGCAATGGAAGTCTGACTGATACCAAACAGGAGTGAATTGCAGTAATCAAGCCTAGATGTAATGAATGCATATATTACAGTCTCCAGGTTCTTTTTGGACAATATGGGCTTCAGTTTAGACAGCCGCCTCAGTTGGAAGAAGCATGATTTCACAATCATGTTTACATGATTGTTGAGTTTCAGGGAAGGGTCCATTATCACACCCAGATTAGTGACTCTTTGTTTTTCTGACAGGGTTAGAGCGGAAAGGTCGATGCAGTGGTTTGTGATTGTGTCGTTGGGAGGGAACAACATGACTTCAGACTTCTTTTCATTGAAACTTAAGACATTTAAAGCCATCCAGTCCCTGATGTCAGCCAGGCAGTTGAGCAACGGTTGAATAGAGCATGTACCATTGTGTCTTAGGGGGAAGTAAATTTGACAGTCATCGGCATAGAAGTGGAAGGGCATGTTGTGTTTCCGGAAAATAGCACCAAGCGGCAGCAGGTATAAAGAGAATAGGAGGGGACCTAATATGGACCCCTGCGGAACCCCCCCATTTAAGCTCTGCCTCTGCGGAACTAAAATCCTTGATGGAGACACAAAAGGATCTGTCAGTGAGGTAAGATCTGAACCAATTGAGGGCTGATCCTGTGACGCCCACCCACTGCTCCAACCTAGCAATGAGGATCTCATGGTCGATGGTGTCAAAGGTGGCTGTGAGATCCAACAGGACAAGCAGCACAGAATCACCGGTATCTGTGAATCTGAAGATGTTGTTAAAGACCTTCAGCAGGGCAGTTTCAGTGCTGTGGAGAGGTTTAAAGAGAGATTGGAAAAGCTCTAAGATGGCGTGATCCTCCAGAAAGCACTTCAACTGGGACTCGACTATTTTCTCCAGTAGTTTAGAAACAAATGGGAGTTTGGAGACAGGCTGGAAGTTGGAAACGACTGAGGGGTCAAGGTTTGGTTTTTTCAGGAGAGGCTGGACAGCAGCATGTTTAAAGGATTTTGGCACCACACCAGTGGATAAACTACTGTTTACTATGGCAAGAATGAACGGACCTAGAGTAGGAAAAACCTCCTTTAGTAGTCGAGGGGGGACCACATCAAAGGGGGAACCAGAGGGTTTCAAGCTGCACATGACCTGCTCTAGAGAAGATAGAGTGATGGGTTCAAAATGGTCAAAAGTCAGAGTCAGAGTTTCTTTATTGTCATTCACACCTCATGTGGTACATGTGGTGGAGCGAAATTATGTACACAGGGTCCCAGTTACATCCAACAATAAAATGTATAAGAAAAACAGTAATAACATCTAAGATATGAACTAAGAAAAACATCAACTAAATATACACCAAGCACTCATAACATAAAACATTGAACATCAGCACAAACATGAACATGAGTCTGTGAGCAGATGTGCACGCATGAACACATCAACATTGAAACAGATCAGCAGCAACATGATATGTTTTTTCACAGTGATTATTCTAGTTAGAGATTCATGAGTCTAACAGCCTCAGGGTAGAAGCTGTTCCTCAGTCTAGTGGTTCTACACTTAATGCTCCTTAACCTCCTTCCTGAGGGGAGTGGGGCAAAAAGTGTGTGTGCTGGGTGAGTGGGGTCCTTCATGATGCAGGTGGCCCTCTTCCTGCATCTGGAGGTGTAGATGTCTGTGATGGTGGGGAGGCTGATTCCAACAGATTTCTGTGCAGCCTTCACCACTCTCTGCAAAGCTTTTCTCTCTGCAGCTGTGCAGCCTCCATGCCACACATTGATGCTCGAGCACAGGATGCTCTCCACTGCACACCTGCAGAAGGAGGTGAGGACTGAGCTTCCCAGACCAGCTCGCCTCAGCCGTCTGAGGAAGTAGAGTCTCTGATGAGCTTTCTTGATCAGGCCGGTGGTGTTGTTGCTCCAGCTGAGGTTGTCATTCATGTGTACACCCAAGTACTTGTAGCTGGAGACCACTTCCACCGCAGATCCTCTTATGTTCAGGGGGGTGTAGGTGTTTTTGTTCCTTCTGAAGTCCACAATCATCTCTTTTGTCTTCTTCACATTGATGTGAAGGTTATTCTCTCTGCACCAGCTCTCCAGGTGCTCCACCTCTTGCCCGTAGCTGGACTCATCATTGTTTGTGATGCATCCCACCACCGCTGCATCATCTGCAAAAGGAGCTACAGATTGAGGTGGGATGGATGGGTCATGAGTTGGAGGGGAAATGAGAGCCCTGGTGGTCGCAATTTTTTCCAAAAAGAAATGTAAGAAGTTGTTGCACAGCTCAGTCGAGGCTTCCAGAGGTGATGGTTCAGTGAGGTGGAGAACAGAGTTTAGGGTGGAGAAGAGGACACATGGGTTGTGAGAGTTTGAGGTAATTATATCAGAGAAGAATTTTGATTTAGCAGCTTTCACTGTTTTCTGCTAACAGCGCCAACTATCTTTAAGTATCTGGAAAGAAACTTGCAGCCTGTCTTTCCTCCACTTTCGTTCCGCCCTCCTACATTGCTGCCTAACGGCCTTGGTGATGTCACATAGCCAAGGTTCTGCTCTGAGTTTTGATTGTTTGGTTTTAACAGGCGCAACATGATCCAGAGTCTTTAAGCAGACAGAGTTGAACTGGGATGTCAGCTCCTCAGTGGTGGTGAGAAACACTGGGGCCTGAATTATCATTTCAGAGTTATAAACATCTGTGAAACGTGTGGCAGTGAAGTGGTTAATGGTCCGGGTGCGACGTGCAGGAATGCAGGACTTAGGAGTTAGATGGGGGAGGGTGAACTCAAACCGGACTGGCATGTGGTCTGAAAAAACATTATCACCAATAACAAGATTATTAACAGTCATATCATGAGTTAAAACAAGGTCCAGTGTATGTCCACACTCTTGGGTGGGACCGTTTACATGCTGAGTTAAATTAAATGAGTCCAATAAATGAGTCCTTAACCAAGGGCTTGTCAGGAAAGCACACGTGCAAATTAAAGTCACCAATAATGAAAAGATGTTCATATTTTGGTGTGATTTCAGCCAAGAAGTCAGAAAACTCATTTATGAAATCCTTATACCAAGGTGGGCAGTAGAGGAGTGCAAATAATGACGGAGGTGAATGTCCGAGTTCAAAGACGCCCAGCTCAAAGTTGGCGTGGGAAACTGGGATGGGCAGTTTTTTACAGTCAAAAGTTGATTTGAATATTGTTAATAATCCATCACCGCACCGGCCTGATGGCCGCGGGGCATTAAAATGCAAACAGTTCGGTGGCAGTAATTCCGTCAAGGCGCTGGACTCACCCGGAGACATCCAAGTCTCTGTGATGCACAGAAAGTCCAAATTGTGTTGTTGAAAGTAATCCCTGAGGATAAATTTTTGTTGGTAACAGATCTTGCGTTGACCAAACACATCCGGATTTTGTCCAAAGTAGAGCCAGCAGCGGTGGAGTTAGTGTGCGCTAATGGCCGCAGGTTTTCAATAACAGCCCCTCCAGGTCGGTCCGAGCTGCGCACTGGCTGACATCTCCCACTGGTTACCTGGTCCGGGCACACAGGAAGCTGGAGACCATGACCGCCAGCTGGAGAGGAAGATGCAGCGCGCAGAGCTTTCAGCTTCACCAGCTGACCAGCACGTTTTCCCCAGCGTCTGGAGCGAGATCTCCGGGCAGGCAGGTGAGGAGCGCAGCGAAGGTAAGCTGGCAAGTCCGCCAGCAGGGGGGGGGGGGGGGGGGGTCCAGAGGTACGCTCATAATGGTCAAAATAAGCGACTTCAGTGACAGAAAAATGAAGATCCAAAAGTTATTGTCTGTCATACACCAGCAGAGAGTTGATGTCATTGATGAGGAATACAAAAAACAAAAATAATCCGAACACCATCAGCAGAGGTGGATTACAAGCCATGTACACGGGCGCCATCTTACCAGATGTCATAAAATACTCCCTGTCCCCAAAACAACTGTGTTTATCTGAATTTGTCTCCCTTGGCTGGCCTTGAAGGCCATCTTATCTGAATTTGCCTGGAGAACATGTGATCTGACGCTCACCACCCCCTCTCTGAGGAATTTCCAACTGATAACCAGATGAAACCAGCTGAATAAACATTGTGTCATCATTTCAGGTCTCTTGGATTATCATAGATGTTATTCTTGGTCATTCCCCGACATTCTTCGAGAATGTTTACGGATCTCACCGGAGGACACTGGCTGATTATTACATCCTTATCAGAACTCTTACAGTGTCCTCGAGAGCGTCTATGGACATGCTCGCTGCTCTCGTCGTCTTCCCCCTCTGCAGAATGTCTACGTCACTATGTGCTTTGTTTTTAATATCAGAGTTTTTTCTTCTCAGGCAGGAAGAAAAAGTCTGATAGGAATTTTTTCACCTCCAATTCCTTCATGTGTTCAGTTTCACTACTTTTTTTGTCTGTCTAAACAGATCTCACTTTTAAATGAGTCTTCTGGGCTCAATGTGATTTATCTGTCTAAATAAAGGTTGAATGAATATCCCATGTTTTTCAAAGTGAGCACTTGTGGTCATGATGTTGCATATCATCTGACTTTTACATCAGAAAGGTTGGGGTGAGCATATTGATACAGAACAGAGGTCCAGTTGCTTCATTTATTTTATTTAGTTTTATTTATTTATTTATTCAATGTTATTTTATTTAATTTACTTCATTTAATTCTCATGTCCATAGCTGAGAATCTACAGCAATATATGATACTGAAATCAGTGTCAGACAGTATCAATACTAACTTCATGGGATCAACACATGAGTTTGTATTTACTTTCAGTACGTCACTCCTGTTCTAAAAATAACACTGGACTGGAGAAGCCATCATGGGCACCGACGACCCCCGTGACCCAAAATGGAAGAAGCGGGTAAAAGGTAATGGATGAATGGATGGATGATGGCCATCCTCTGAAAATCAAATTGTAACCTTCACAGCTGGCAAGAACTGTTTTGAGCTTCTGAGGGTAAATAGCACAGTATCAAAGTTGGAACACTAATATTTAGTATTGTGAGATGAATTCAACTTCAAAAATACTTTATTAATCCCAGAGGGAAATTAATTGTTGTTGTAACTCATCATTCTGGTTTCATTAAAGAGTTTTTATAGATGCTGATGACTGTGGGCAGGAAGGATCTCTTGAAGTGGTCTGTCTTACAGCAGATCTGAAGAAGTCTCGACTGAAGACACTGTTGTTTTATGACAGTCTGATGAAGAGGGTGTTGAGGTTGTCTATAATGTTCTTCATTTTTTTCAAGAATCCTTTGTACAATCATCTCCAAATGTTCTAGAGGACTCCCCAGAACTAAGCCAGCCTTCTTTATGAGCTTGCTGATCTTTTTTAAGTCACTTGCTCTGGTGATGCTACTCTAGCAGATGATGGCAGAAGAGATAGCAATCTACAACAGACTTATAGAAGATATGGAGCATATTGATGCTCATCTCATTGAAGGACTTCAGCTTCCTCAAGAAGTACAGTCTGCTCTGTCCCTTCTTGTAGACGGCTTCACTGTTGCATTTCCAGTCCAGTCTGTTGTCCAGGTGAACCCCAAGATATTTATACTTCTCCACCACCTCCACTTCTTTTCCCATGATGGAAATAGGGTTGGACCTGTTCCTGTTTCTCCTGAAATTTACAAACATCTCCTTTGTTTTGTTCACATTCAAGATGAGATGATTGTTTCTACACCATGCCACAAAGTGGTCCAGTAGTTCCCTGTACTTAGCTTCTTGTCCATCTTTAATACACCCGACCACTGCATAGTCATCTGAATATTTCTGCAGATGACAGGAGTCTGTTTTATACTGGAAATCTGAGGTGTACAGAGTGAAAAGGAATGGTGAGAGTACAGTCCCCTTTGGTGCTCCTGAGCTACTGACCACCTGGTTAGACACACAACCCTTCAGTCTCTCAAACTGTGGTCTGTTTGTCAGGTAGTCTTTGATCCAGGTGACTGTTGAGGCCTCCACCTGAGTCTTCTGGAGTTTTTGACAAAGCAAATCAGGCTGGATTAAATACACTGGAGAAATCGAAGAATATGACTCTCACAGTGCTGTCTGCCTTTGCTAGATGACAGTGAGTATGCTGAACAGGTGTATGATGGTATCTTCAATTCCAAGTCCACGCCGATAAGCAAACTGCAGTGGGTCCTGATATGTGCTTGTTTGTTTAGTCAGGTGGGTCACCAGAAGTCTCTCTAGGACCTTCATGATGTGGGATGTCAGGACAACAGGTCTATAGTCATTGAGGACTGATGGGTGAGTTTTCTTTGGTACTGGAACAAGGCAGGAGGTTTTCCACAACACTGGAATCAGACCCGGAGTGGCCAATCGGTAGGGTCTGGAGAATTCTTGGTGGGCCGGTCTGATTTGTGGGCTGCAGGGTCGGCCCTCCCTGTTTTTTTTTTAAAGAATTTTTTATTAACAACATATAAACACAGAACCCACTAATGCTGCTCCTGGGCCGCTCTGCCTCAACCTCAGGGCTGGCTGTAGCTCTCTCGTTTTTTATTTACTTTTTCCCACAAGTCGGCTCCGTTGCGCAACATGTCAATCAATCCAGTAGGCGTGTCAGCAAATGACCAATCAGTAACCTCAATTTGTCCAGAAGGTAAACGCCCCTTACCTGCAGATCTGGGGCTGCCTGCAGCCAGGATGCTTTACAGTCAGAGGTTTGTGAAAAATCACCAGAACAAAATGGTTAAACAGTGTCAGTGGAGAACAGGCAATCTAGACACGTGTTACCCTGAGTGTTAAGAGGGTGTGATACAGTTTATTATTTTTCAAAAATTAAACAGAGTTTGGAAAACATGTAAAAAGCTGGGGACCGACCCCATCAGCTGATCACAAGTTATAAACAGGAAGCAGCTACCACATGTAGCACTTTGGTTGGCTTTGTCGCTGTTTTAAGTGCTCTATAAATAAAATGGTATGGTATGGTTCATCGCTACGAAAGTAGCTGCAGGTAAATCCTCCATTTTCTGTCATAATTACATTGTATGCTTAATGGTTAAATTAAAGGTTAATGCTTAATTCAGGTTATGTTTATTTGTCATATGCAGATTAACACAAGGTTAACAGTACAATAAAATATTCAGGATGAGAAGAACTGATTTGACTCACTAAAACAAACAAAGAACTAAACAAACAAACAAACAAGAACTACAAAAGCATTCAATAAGGGTACAACATAAAGTACCAAAAAGTGAAAAAGTAAATGCATAAATACAATATTTACAAGGTCCTAAAGAAACATAGTACACAACATGGTAGAATATAATGTTGCAAGTAGGGTGAATTTGAATGAATAAGTATTTCAAGGTAGTAATATAAGCTTCTGGCGACTGACAGTATAGTGAAAACACAATGTTCAGATAAAATGCCAGACAACAGTGAGAAACTGATGAACATGGACAAAATAAAGACTGAATTTAGAGATGTTTTCACAGGTTTTGGCTGCCTAGAAGGCGAGTAAAACATTGAAATAGATAAGAGTGTACCACTAGTAAAAATGCCCTAACATAGAATGCCTGTTGCTATGACTCCCATCAAAGAGGAACTTAAGGATCTGGAAAGCAAAGAAATCATAGCACCTGTGGAGCACAGCATTGACTGGATAAGCAGCATGGTGTCAGTAACAAAACCAAATGGAAAGTCAAGGATCTTTATAGACCCCAAACCATTAAACAAAATACTGAAAAGGAGCCATTTTCCTCTCCCCACCATTGATGACATCATGCCAGGACACTCAAAATCCAAGGTATTCACTGTTTGTGATGTGAAACATGAATTCTGGCATGTCAAATTGGATGAAGAGTCCAGTTATCTCACCACGTTTGCAACCCCATTCGGACGATACCGTTGGCTCCGGATGCCAATGGGTATCAGCCCAGCTCCAGAAGTTTTCCAAAGGAAAGTTATGCAAGCACTAGAAGGTGTATCATGGGTGCATGTCATTGCTGATGACATACTGATTACGGGTGAGGGAGACACAAAGGAGCAAGCTGACAAGGATCATGAAAAACAATTAAAATGTTTTCTAATGATGTGCAGACAAAGAGACATTAAACTCAATGCAGACAAATTTAAGCTGAGGAGAGAGTCTTTACCCTACAGTGGACACATATTAACAGCAGAAGGCCTTCGAATTGACCCAGAGAAAGTATGGGCAGTCCGTGAGCTGCCGAGGCCCACAGATGTTGAGTGTACAGAGGCTTGTAGGTGTGCTAAACTACCTTTCAAAGTTTTGTGATCATCTTTCTGAAGACTGTGAAGTTTGAGACAACTTACACACAAAGAAAATATGTGGGAATGGACAGAGGTGCACAAGACAGATTTAGAAAAACTGAAAGATAAAATAACAAATGCACCACTACTCAAGTACTATGATCAAAATGAGGAGCTAACCCTGCAATGTGATGCTTCAGAGACAGGACTAGGAGCAGCATTGACACAGAAAGGGAAACCTGTAGCATTTGCAAGCAGAGCGCTGACTCCCACAGAAAGGGGTTATGCCCAGATTGAAAAGGAATGTTTGGCCATAGTGTTCGGGACAGAAAAGTTCCACCAGTATACTTATTGTAGAAAAGTGACTGTACAGAGTGACCATAAGCCACTGGAAAATATTGTGAGAAAACCACTGCTTAGTGCAACAAAGAGATTACAGAGAATGTTACTCAGGCGGCAGAAATATGATTTTAATGTGATCTATGTGCCTGGTCAAGACATGCTTTTAGCTGACACACTAAGCAGAGCTTATTCACCTGACAGCAGTCAGGGGCTCACAGAGTATGAAATAGAGACTCTTAACATGATTTCCTACCTGCCCATCTCTGCAGAAAGACTGACAGCTATCCATTATGCAACAATAGAGGACGCAAAGTTGCAGGAAGTGATTAAGTTGATCCTGACAGGATGGCCAGAGCAAAAAAAAAAAAGACGTGGAGCTACACATTCAACACTATTTTGCTTTTCAGAACGAGCTAAGCTTTAAGGATGGAATACTGTTCAAGGGGGAAAGAGCAGTAGTTCCTGATGCACTAAAAGACCTAACTCGTCGTATACACTCATCACACCTGGGAGTGGAGGGCTGCCTCAGACGAGCATGTGAGTGTGTGTACTGGCCAGGGATGAATGAGCAGATAAAGGCATTTATACGGTGGCCGACAGGTGCAAACGCGCAGCAAACAGCGAAATGTGCAGCAAACACATATATGATGCAAACTCAAAAACATTCAAACAAAAAAAAATGCAAACACAAAAAGAAACACGTAAACACAAAAAACATGCAAACAAATGCAAACACAAAAAATATCAAATGCTAACACAAACAAAAAACACATGTAAACACAAAAAACATGCAAACAAAAAACAAACGCAAACACAAAAAAAATCAAACGCAAACTAAAAAAAAAACGCATGCAAACACAAAAAACACGTGCAACAGAAAAACACTGCAAACAGTGAAAACACCAGCAAACTCGCTCCACAAAAACGGAAGTGCTCCAGACCACTAGGGGCAGTCGAACAAGGAACAAATCATAAAAGAAACTTGGAGGAAGAAAGACGTTTTCCAACCGCAAATAAATCTCACAAGAAGAAGAGGAAGAAAGAAAAGGTTTGTTTATTCATTCAAACACGCAGTCTTTTACAATAGACCCTTTTCACATGACGTCAGACAACTTACGTTCTGACTCGATGTTGATCAGTACTTCCGGGTATATTCGCCCTCGGGAGACATGTCTGTAAACTTCACGGAATTTCATTAATTCAACCTTTATTCATATAGGTTAAATTACAAGATATAGCACAAGGTAAGGTTAATAAAAACAGTATTTACGTGTTAGTTAGCTGTGGTAACGTTATCCATCATTATCAATTTACCATTCTGTAACTGTGTAAGGAAACAGCCTCCAATTGTAAAGTAAGCTAGCTAGCAGCTAACAGGTAGCTAAACTCTACACTGCTGCTGCCTGTCAGTGCTGTAACATTAAAATGTTTACTTTATCTATTAATGTAAAATCTCTGACATCTTCCAACACTGTTGTTTAGAATAGCATTTTAAATATTTAATTAAAAACTGTATGTTGAACCATTTCTATGTTCTGATGTGATTAATAATTTCTCTTTTTACTTTCTTCTTGTGTCCATCTTTCTCAGCAGCAGCTCATCTAACCAGCATGGCACAGTCATCAAGACATTATTGCAGTGTGCCATGTTGTTCCAATAATAAACAAAAAACACCGTATTTGAGTTTCCACGATTTTCCTGCGGACAAAGAAATACATTCCCGTTGGATGAGAGCGCAGGAGAGATGAAGGGCCAACTTTTAAAATCCATTGTGGGAGCACTCATGTATGCAGTCTGCTCTTTGCCCCAGAAGATCTAAATTCATCAGCCAGTGGAAGAACCCGGATCAGACAATGAGCAGTGCCACCTAGATTTTGCTGGAATTCTTATTTATTTATTTATTTTTTTCTTCTTTCAGCTGCTCCCTGCGTTAGGGGTTGCCACAGCAAACTAAGTCGCACTAAGACTTGGCAATTATTTTTTATGCCGGATGCCCTTCCTGATGCAACCACAGACCACCGAGCTACCACAGCCCTCTATGTGGAGCAGAGAGTTGCTATCTAGGACACCCAGAGGAGCAGATGGTGGGGTTAAGTGCCTTGCTCAAGGGCCCAAAGTGGGACGAATGAGGGTGGGGGCATGTGTGGGTGCTTCACCTACCCCACCCACATTTTTGATGATGTTGGTACCGGGGCTTGAACCGGCGATCTTCTGATCACAGGCCCATCTTCTCTAACCTCTGCGCCACCACTCCCCTAGATTAGAGTAGATCTAGATTTCGCTGGAATGATTGGGTTAAATGGAGGGAAGACAGTGCTGAACATTTTTAAAATATTATAAACAAAAATGTGTCATGACCATGAAGTGTCTGATTTCCCACCTCTAGGGAGATGCTCACAAGCTTGTGAGTCAGTTTACCTGTGAGCAAGAAAGCCTCTCAGTGCTGCTGGCCAGGATGACTCCCAGGAGATGCCTGACCCCAGGAACTGCACAGAGGAGGCATTGCCTGCAGGTGCAGTGGCAAAAGATCATGACTCTGCCTGCAATCCTTCTCCGGGTTAGTATTGCAGAAAATGTCTTGTAGAAAAAATATATGGCAGTAAATAACACTGTAACCATCTTGGGGTTGTATTCAGAACATTTTGGACTTGCTATTGGTGGGGAGATTTTCAGTTAATACATGAAATTATTTGAATGAGGAGGAGCAGCTTTATACTTTATGGAAAATATTGCATATTTTGTGTTTTCCCCTTTGAAAAAAATTATATATATCTTCATCTCAGAACTGTCAAGGCAGCAATGAGGTCAAGGCAGTAATGAGTAAGTAATAGGAGAAATGCTGTAATACAAAAGATAATTAATAATTGAACAGGAAATTGATGGGTGGATAAGTGATGTTTATTAATGTTTATATATTTTTTTCCCTTAGGTCAACTGGATGATGCTGCAAGGAGAATTCAAGAGTTGGAGAGACAAGTTTTGTCTCTAGAAATGGAAATCCAGAAGGTGACAATTAAGAATTGCCCTCCTGTGTGTGTGTGTGTGTGTGTGTGTCCGTGTGTGTGTGTGTGTGTGTGTGTGTGTGTATATAT
>NC_056505.1:33767903-33787721 GCF_014905685.2 Nematolebias whitei
TATCATCATCAACCGTGCATAACATCATCAAAAGATTCAGAGAATCTGGAACAATCGCTGTGCGTAAGGGTCAAGGCCGTAAAACTCTACTGGATGCTCGTGATCTCCGGGCCCTTAAACGTCACTGCACCTCAAACAGGAATGCCACTGTCAAGGAAATAACAGAATGGGCTCAGGAATACTTCCAGAAAGCATTGTCAGTGAACACAATCCACCGTGCCATCCGCCATTGCCAGCTGAAACTCTACAGTGCAAAGAGGAAGCCATTTCTAAGCAAGCTCCACAAGCTCAGACGTTTGCACTGGGCCAGGGGTCATTTAAAATGGAGTGTGACAAAATGGAAGACTGTTCTGTGGTCAGATGAGTCACGATTTGAAGTTCTTTATGGAACACTGGGACACCATGTCATCCGGACCAGAGAGGACAAAAATAGTCCAAGTTGTTATCAATGCTCCGTTCAGAAGCCTGCATCACTGATGGTATGGGGTTGCATGAGCGCGTGTGGCATAGGCAGCTTGCATGTCTGGAAAGGCACCATTAATGCAGAGAACTATGTTCAGGTTCTAGAACAACATATGCTCCCATCTAGACGTCATCTCTTTCAGGGAAGACCCTGCATTTTTCAACACGATAATGCCAGACCACATTCTGCAGCAATCACAACATCATGGCTACATAGGAGAAGGATCCGGGTACTGAAATGGCCACCCTGCAGTCCAGATCTTTCACCTATAGAGAACATTTGGTGCATCATAAAGAGGAAGGTGCGACAAAGAAGGCCCAAGACGATTGAACAGTTAGAGGCCTGTATTAGACGTGAATGGGAGAGCATTCCTATTTCTAAACTTGAGAAACTGGTCTCCTCTGTCCCCAGACGTCTGTTGAGTGTTGTAAGAAGAAGGGGGGATGCCACACAGTGGTAAAATGGACTTGTCCCAACTTTTTTGGGATTTGTTGACGCCATGAAATTTGGAAACAACAGATTTTTCCCTTAAAATTATACTTTCTCTCAGTTTAAACTTTTGATCTGTGATTTGTGTTCTATTCTGAATAAAATATTAGATGTTGGCACCTCCACATCATTGCATTCAGTTTTTATTCACAATTTGTTTAGTGTCCCAACATTTTTGGAATCCGGTTTGTACATTTATGTATAGGAGACAACAAAGGCAGTGAGTAGTCTATGCTCCAGAAAGTGAGGGACTACTGCATATATTTTCACTAAAAATATTTCTCCACCTAGAGATTTCCTGAGGAACACTTTTCCTAATAACAGTAAATCTGGTAAGGCTCAGATGTCCCAAATTTTCAACAGCCTTGAACACAGTATTACCTTTGTGAACCTTTGGGGTTAAAAAGTTTCACAAGTCACGTTCACAATCAGCTATCTGTGTGCACTTGTTGACTGATCTATCCACAGTAAGTGGTTTGTGCAATATGTATGTGCAGCACATTACTACTTGTGTGTTTGTAAATCTTGTGGTATGCTTGTGGACCTTTTTGTATGAATACAAATTTTGTTGTGCACTTGTGTGAATACATTTGAGACTTTTAATTCAACCTTTATTTAGACAGGTAAATCCGATTGAGCCTCGAGGACTCATTTACAAGAGATACCTGATTTCAGCAAATAATGATGACAACAATGGACAACAGCAACAACAATAAACAGTTATAAAAAGTCATACTTTTTTTTAACAAATAGGATGGATAAAATAAAATAAAAGTAAAAAGAAAGAAAAGTAAAAAAAAACAGCTAGATTCTAAGGCAAATGTAGAAAACTAAAAACAGGAACATGTCTGCATTGGTCCCTGCCAGGAGTCCACCAGATTCTTAAAGCTTCTTAGAGAGGTCAATGTCAAGAGCGTCACATATTTTTGTAAGAAATTCCAAGAAACAGGAGCGGAGTAGGAGAAGGCCCTTTTGCCTTGTTCAGTTCACACTGAAGGAACACTGCAGGTAATAATGTCCTGAGAGCGCAAGCTGTAGCTTCACTCGCGCAGAGACATGAAGGAGGAGATGTATGAAGGCAGCAGACCAAGAAGTGATTTGAAGATGAAAATGTACCAGTGAAAGAGTCTGCATGAAGTTAATGATGTCCACTTAACCAGTGAATACAGGGTGCAGTGGTGGGTACGATAATCACAGCCAGTTATGAATCTTAGTGCACCATGATAAACAGCATCCAACATCTGCAGGGTTCTTGTAGGAGCGTTCATGTAAATAATGTCACCGTAATCAATGGAGGGAAGGAAATTCACGGATACAAGGCGTTTCCTAGCATTCAGGGTTAGACAGGATCTGTTTCAGAAAAAGAATCCCAGTTTAATTTTCAGTTTCTTTACCAAGTTTTCCACATGGAGCTTAAAAGAGAGTTGCGAGTCGACCAAGATACCGAAATATTTATAGGAATCAACAAACTCAATGGGGACACCATTTGAGGATGAGATCAGAGGAAGACCTGCTGGGACCAACTTCCTATTTGAAAAAAACATCCCTTTGGTTTTGTTGGCATTTAGGACAAGTTTGAAGTGGAACAAATCTGTCTGGATGTTGTTGAATGCAGATTTCAAAAGCTGGAAAGCCTTATCAACTGTTTTAGCTCGACAATAAACAACTGTGTCATCAGCATAGAAATGTATGGACGCATTAGGGATGTTTTTACCTACATTATGTATGTAGATTGTAAAGAGGGTGGGTCCTAAGACTGAGCCTTGTGGTACACCATTATTGACTGTTAAATAACTGGAAGAAGTACCATTATGTTGAACACATTGCCTCCGGTCTGAGAGATAGTTAGAGAACCAACCAATGGTGTGATCTGAGAAACCGATTTCTGAGAGTTTATGACACAAAATGTTATGATCCACAGTGTCAAAAGCTTTAGACAGGTCAAAGAAAAGTGCAGCACAATAATCCTTAGCATCCAGTGCTTCAACAATGTCATTAAGAACCATCAGTGAAGCAGTCGTTGTGCTGTGTTGTTTCCTGAAACCAGATTGATGGGGAGGTAAGATGTTAAATGAGTACAGGTAATTTTTGATTTGAGAGTTTATCAGTTTTTCTAGAACCTTGGCTAAAATGCAGAGTTTATAGATTGGCCGATAGTTGTTCAGTGAGGTGGGGTCTCCTCCCTTCAGCAAAGGAAGAACAAAGGTTGTTTTCCAAGCATCTGGAATGGAGGTTTGGCTTATGGAGAGATTGAAGATGTGGGTCACAGGGACTGTGATGATATGAGCAGCCAGCCTTAAGAAATAAGGTGGGAGTTCATCTGGACCTGCAGATTTTTTAGGATCAAGATCTTTTAACAGTTTATTAACCTCACTGACTGAGAACGGAGAAAAAGAGAAGGTGTGATTAATTGAGGATTGACTTGTAGGAGGAATTTGATTAGTAGAAGTTTGGTTATTAAGTGAAGTGGCTGATTTTCCATTAGTAACTGTGTCAAATAAAGAACTCGAAGCAACAAAATGTTTGTTGAAACAGTTCAGGATCTCGTGCTTATTTGACACAGGAACAGAGTTAACGAGAAGTTGTGATGGGAGGTCAGATGATTGTGGGGTGCCTGAGAGACATTTGATGGTTTTCCAGAATCTGTTAGGGTCATTTAGATTTTTGGAGGTCTGAGATAAGAAATAGTTGCATTTTGCTGCTTTGATGGCAGTTGTACATTTATTCCTCATCTGTCGAAAATTCAGCCAATCAGTGTCTGAGTCAGATTTTCTCGCTGTGGCCCAAAGATGATCTCTCCTGTGCAGGAGGTCAGCTAGCTCTGGAGTAAACCAGGGGCTGTCTCGTCCCTTTATTCTGAACTGACGAAAAGGAGCATGTTTGTTCACAAAATAAATGAAACTATTATGAAAATAGTTCCAAGCAGAGTTCACGTCATCAATTAATAGAATACGATGCCAGTCAAAGTGAGACAGATCCCATAGGAATGACTGTTCACAAAAACGTTTCAGATCCCTTTTTTGATTAATCTGGGCTTAGAATGTGGAAGTTTAATATCTCTCAGAGTCGCTGTCACACAATGATCACTCAAAATGTTAGCGAATACACCTGTACCAGGGAATTTGTGAGGCATATTTGTTAGAAACTGGTCTAAGATGGAGGACTTTTCAGGACGGTTTTTGTTTAGCCTAGTCGGAGAGTTGATCAGTTGGGTAAGATTGAGAGACAGGCAACATTCCTTGAATTTATCACAGAGGGGGGTTGACTTATCCCAGTCAATGTTGAAATCTCCTGCCACAAAGATCTATTTGAATTTTAAATTACCAATGAATTCTATCAGGGATGACAGAGCCTCAGGTGTTGCTGAGGGGGGACAATAACAACACACTACAGATAAAATATGGCCTCCATTCAAAGTGATGTTTACAGCTAAGGCTTCAAACTGGTTTGGAATTGTTTTAAAAGACACAAGACTAGCAACCAGAGAATCTCTGATGTAATTAGCAACGCCCCGCCCCACCCCCCCACCCCCTTTTTTTTTAACAATCACAGCGGTAGATGTTAAATCCATTGATTACCAGGTCGTTATTCAGTACAGATTTGTTGAGCCAGGTTTCAGAGATGAAGATTACATCTGTCCCATAAGAACTGATCAGAATTTTAAAGGCATCAAGTTTTCTCAGAAGGCTACGTGCGTTTACATGCAGAAAATGAAGTCCTGACAAGATTTTAAAGTCATTGGTGTCCTATAAATAGTGGTGGGTCCAGGATTGGGCTGAATCCCTGAGAGCAGTAACAACATTATTATCAGACATTTTCTTGAGTTTTTTGTGACTGATGTGTAATTACAGGAGTTAACAGCGTGACAATTAGCCCCCATAATTGAATCATGAGAAACATTAATGAAGACGTGATCATTCAGAACCCAAAAACAGTGAAAGTTGCAGTGATGGACAGATCCAGGTGTATTAACAAGATTCAGTGACTCCAGATAATCTGAGATCTGAACATAATGACAATAATATGAATGGTACAGAAAAGTCTCAGACCATAAAACATCACAAATCAAATGGGCAAACAAATCCGACGAGGTGGCCCAACTGCAGTTTGAGTTAGGTTGAGGGGGGCTCCGACCCCCCTGCGAAGATAGATGGATGCTCCCATGGGAAACAGAAGCTGGGTCCAGAATCAACAGGCAGAAACAGAAACAGATCATTCACAGCAAATAGCAGAGCGAGCTGGCAGAAAATCCTCCTGAAATGAAAGGCATGGACCTAGCTCATTTCAGGCTAACAGGGGACAACAACGTGATCCAAAATAAAAAATAATTATTATCCAGGTGAGTTTGGATGGAGGCCTGCAGCAACTCCGATGGAAACGCCAAACTTTTCTCGAGCACCATGCAGCGCTGCTCCTCTGCTTCTCTGCTCGTCACCTCCTCGCCCGACAGCACGAGAGGCACCCCCGGTGAAAAACGAGACTGACCGGCGAGGCTGAGGCTGAAGTCGTCACTGGTCCAGTCCGGTTCTGCTCCAGTCCGGCTCCGGCGCACCACAGCTCGAGAGACGAAGAGGCTGAAGTTGTCCCTGGCCCGGTTCTGCTCCGGGCCGATTACGGTGGCGCTTCAAAGCATCGGAGCGTCTCCTCCAGGCGAACACAACGATTCCACGGAGGTGGACTGTCCTTCGTTAAAAGTAATGGGCTGCTCACTGAAGCTGAGACCCGCTATGTTGAAGACAAAGTCCCCCACAGCCAACTCGGTTCAGTTCTGGTCCAGTTCGGGAGACACAGGTACACTTCCCCCACACCAATGAAGACACTACGAGGGCCAGTCCAGCAGAAAACCAGCAAAATACCACCCGGCGATTCTTGTCGGAACCAGGTAGAACCACAAAGGTCCATTTGAGAAGTTTGTTTTTGTTGGGGTCCAGAGAGAGAGAGAAAAAACACCAGACTTCGTGCGACGACTCCCCAGCTCAAGGGGTCACCTGGCATGCAGGGCGCGCTCAGAGTGACCGGTGGGGTGGGAGTCCTGGACCAAAATATATTTTTGGACGGTCCCGCCCGGTTCTCTGAGTCACTGAACACCGAATTCGGTTGGAAGGGGGACCAACTGTAGTCCGATTCGAAAAAACAGGTTTGATGATAAAAGACTGCAGAGAAGCCAGAGGGAGCTGCCATCCATCAGCTCGCCGGAAGTGGGATGAACACTTTTCCTAATAACAGTAAATCTGGTAAGGCTCAGATGTCCCAAATTTTCAACAGCCTTGAACACAGTATCACCTTTGTGAACTTTTGGGGTTAAAAGTTTCACAAGTCACGTTCACAGTCAGCTATCTGTGTGCACTTGTTGACTGATCTATCCACAGTAAGTGGTTTGTGCAATATGTATGTGCAGCATATTACTACTTGTGTGTTTGTAAATCTTGTGGTACGCTTGTGGACCTTTTTGTACGAATACAAATTTTGTTGTGCACTTGTGTGAATACATTTGAGAATGTATCTCCATATATTTGGGATAGAGGGGAGCTCACAGCTGAGCTGCTGGTCATTCAGGACAGGAGCTTTAGAATGATTGGTGCTTTCACCTACAGTCTCTCACTAGTTGCCCTTGGGTGCTTGGTACATTGGAAAGCAAGGTCCACCCTGACCTGCTTTGACTGGGTAAAACTGGTTCTTGGTCACTTTATTTCTTGAAAGCATTATGGGAATCTGCTGTGGTGACGGAGAACTTTAATTCCTGTTGAATGGTGATTTCTGTTTCTGCTGCCTGGCTTGATCCCTGATATTTATTCTTGACAACTATCTCGTGTTCTCTTTTCTTTTTCTTTCTCTATTTTTACATGAATGTCTTGGCTTTCTGATTTCACCTTTTATGTTTACCTCCACACACTATGCCCTTAAAGGCCTTATTTACATAGAGTGCATAACCATATTTCAGAATTATTTATCAATATATCTAGAAAAACTACTAAGTAACTTTGTTCAAACAGCACCATTTTGGTTTGATTTCATAATTTTGCAATGAGTAACTTTAATTATCTTCTAAATGGAGGGGCTTTCAAATTCTATTTAAAACTACCAAATCTGTTTTCAGATTAATTAAGATCACATCAATATATTACATTATTTTATACATATATATTATATATATTATATTATACATATACTATATTACATTATTTTAATATACATGTCATAAAAGTTTGATAAATAATTGCCTAAAAAGCTTCTTAAAAAAAGTCCAATGTTTCAGTCCATCACAATAATGTTGATTGGTGTTAATCACTTAAATGAATAATCAACATTGACTGCATTGTCTGACATGCCCTAATTTGGACAATGAGAACAACATTTAAGAGGTCAAAAGTTGCCTTTTTTTAAATAGTGTAATTACAGTTTACAGTGTTATTTAGGTTTTGGTTTTAAAAAAAGACTGCTGAGATATGCTGACAGCCTAAAGAAAACCTAAATGCTTGTTCAGACAAATTGTGGTGCACTTAACAGCTACTTCACAGTGTTGATGTAAAACAGCAGGTGGATTTCTTTTTGGAAGCAAATTAAGATATGCTAAAAACAACTGCAAGTCTATTTGCATTGCTGTTTTATCCTCAAATTATTTTGGTATGTGAATCATTCATTGCTGTTAAAGGTGAAAACTAGTACATAATGGGATTTATATGTTGCTGCTTCTTGTAGCTTTTGAAAAAAAAATAAAAATTTTCATAAGAAAAAAATCGAAGTAGAAGCACTATATACATCCATAGTAAATTGCAGCTCTGATTATTTGTGGTTCTTTGGTGGATATTTGAAAAAGATTGTTCTCGTTTCAAAACCAAAAATAGATGAATATTTAATGTGAACATTTTAAAATAGTTCCTTTTTATTATTAGGATGTTTTTTCTTTGGCCTACTTTGAAAGCAAATTTGTTTTAGTAGGGCTTTTACAATCTAATGCTATATAAAAATGCTTCAGTTGGATCAAGTACTACAGACAAATCACATTTTTTTTATGTTTTCAAAAGTACAAATAATTGAGCTAACAGTCAAAAACAATCTGTCAGTCATAACTTTTCTCATCAATAACCATGCTAATAAGATTGGTTCAGCCAATTGAAGAGGGTTTATATTGAAAAGTTAAATAGAATTAATATCAGTTGTTGTAGCTCTTTAAAACAGCTACAGTTAAAAAAAAAAACAACAACCCAGTTTAAGTCCAACAGGAATAACAGTTAGTCTAAACACAACAAAGACCCAAACTGCTCATCTTCTATAGCTTTTCCCATAAATGCTATTACCCGTTACGGCATTGTTCGTTTTTCCAACACATTTTTAAATAAAATAATTCAGTGTTGCCTAACTTGAAGACATTTTATTACAGTGAATATATATATATATATATATATATATATATATATATATACACACACACATATATGCACAATATAAGTACATTCATATATGCACATCTATATGTGTAAGGATGGTGCCCTCTTGTGGTCACCTGCGCCTGTACTCCCTGGTGTCTCATCCTTGTAATTATCAGTCTGTGTCACCTGCGTGTACTGTGCATGTGTTTGTGTTTATGTCTCCTTAGTCACTGTGTATAAGTCTGTGTCTGTGTGTAATTTGTTGTCTGGGCGTTGTCTGATGAGATCTTCTGAGTCCTTAGTGTTTCTTGGTGTTTCTGCATGCTTCTGTACTGAGTAAGTTTTGCTGCCACCACAGCTCCATTATTTTGCATAATTAAAGTGTTTTCATTTTACGCTCTGGGTGTCCGAATCCTGCCTGCACCATTGGGTTCATTCATCGTTTTAAATCCTCACAATATGTGGTAGTAGTCATCTTGAATTTTGACGTGGCAGACACATTTTTGATAGTAGTCTTTGTTCGCCGAGATGTAGCAACACACTAAAATGGAAGTCAACATGTTGCTTTTTTCTCCAGTTATCCAGCTTAAGATAGATGGACATTTATGGCGACAGCTATCTTGGATTATAAAGTGGCATCCCAATTTTTGAAGAGCCATTCCTATACCTAAATCCAGCCACACACCAAAATGGAAGTCAATACCACACTTGTTTTAAAAGTTTTCATGTTCACAACATGCACTGACAGATGGAGAGCATTTTTAATCTCCGTCTTTGCTCCATGACAGAGGACAAAATGATTTGTTTTGTTTTGTTTTTAGAATAGATTTTTTCTTAAAGAAACAAAATATCAAATGAATAGCCATGTCTGCGTAGAGATCTGGACTAAAAGTACATTAAGTTGTAACGCTTCAACATGGGGCACTTCCTGCGGGAATATTTGAACATGTCTGACAAATTCAGTCTAATGCAAAAGTTACAGTGAAACAGTATAAGGTCTTTTTTAAACATTTTGTTCTCATGAATTTCCCTAACACTTTTGAGATTTTTTTGTTTCTTTTTAAGACAGAAAATCAGTTTTTGAAAATGGATCAGCTCAGACAAACTGTTTTTTCTTTGTCCAGAACTACTGGATACAATATCTGTATTTCTTCAAACTGAGACTAATAAAAAAATCATCTACAACAAGTAAAATATTATTGATCATAAGCTTTCCATATGACCCCACTTCAGATCGGTCAAAATATTCCCTTAATTAAGCATTCACAGTATTTTGTTCAACTAAATCAAACTGCTTTAACAAATAAGCTGTTGTGCACATACCAAGTACTGTATTTGAGTGAAACTTTGTCACTCAATATTCTGAAATAATATTAAGGCTCTCCATCCCTAAAGCCTGTCATCACCCTTTTCTGCCTCATTTTAGAGTTTTCTGAGTAGATATTTACTGCAAAAGCTCCAAAGTACTTGTTACTACATTTTTCTGCATTCAAAGCTGATCTGGATGGCTCAAAGTTTGTTACTAAAGCTACAGCTGTATCATTTTTTAGATATAATTTGATTTCAAAGCAGGTTTTATTTTCTCTTCACACTTAAGCATATCAGTTGGCACACAATAAAACCCAATATGAAAGCTGATCCCAGAAATCTTACAGCGTGATCTGTGGCAGTCAAAGCAGATGTTGTATAATGTATATGCAGAATGCTGTGAGGTAAGGTGAAGACGAGTACATCTGTTAGTACAGCTCCACATCAAACTTGTTGAAGGAAGTGCACTCAAAAAAAAAAGATATCTGTGAAAATATTTTGCACCTGGATCAATTGAATAGTCAGATAAAGTGTTAGAAGCCTCTAAATCATGAGAGACATCCAGGTGTCACACATTCACTATTATAAAGTGTAATTTATGAGGACGTGATCATGCTGTGTGCACAGGGTTTTAAAATAAACTTGACTAAAATTAGAGTATATTTTATTTTGATTTATTTAAATTAGTCATTGAGGACAACCTAATCTCAGCAGGCTGCACTTAATAATCTCTACGGGACACCATGTTTAGCAGGATGGTCTGCTTTAGAGCATATTCAGCCCTTCAACAAGTGCTGCATGTGTCAGCGGGTCCAAAACCACAAAAATAAGCCTTTTCTTTAAACTGCTAAAGCTCTGCATGCTTGTGCTGTTAACAATCTCCACATGCCACAAGCTGCTGCTAGCAGTTTCAACCGTTGGAGCTGGTTTCATTTAGATATGTACAATTTCACCGACATTTTTGTTGTCCTTTTATCTAAAAATGTATGATAAATAAAAGGCATTGCCCAGATGGACACACACACACCTGAATTACAAAGAGCAAATGCTTACAGCTGCAGTTCAAAGTCAGTGCTTGAACATCATATACATCTTGTTTTCATATTCAGTCTGCTGAGGAACAAAGAGCAAATCATTATAGAGTTTTTTGTTCCGCTCCGTAAATCATAAATTAGTCAAGACAACCTGCTGTGGCTGCAACTATCATGATTTTCTCTATTTTTCCATTTTTTTCCTGCAGAAAATGATGCCTAATTAGGCAAGGTGCTGAACTGTAAGCCATACACAGGGAAGGTTGTGGAAATGGCATTAAAACATTAGAATATGGAAAACAAAGCGATTTCAGTAAGTAACATTAGGGAGATATTCTAACTCCTAAAACTTTTAATGAATTGATAATAACAGACAGAAAAACTGTAATTGTTGATTTGCTCTCTTTCTCTCTGTCTTTCCTTTAAAGTTGAGTTGAAATAGAGCATAAATTTGCAAGTTCCTGAACAAGTTTTAATGTTGCTCCTGTTTAGAAAGCGTTAGTTTTAGTGATGCCGGTGTTTCTCCTCCTCTCCTCTATGGAGAAACACGCGTGACAGAACAAATAATAAACCCAAGAGGCACAGGCGGCTTGTGTTTGTGCGAGTCGAAGGTAAACGAGTTCGTAGGGAGCTTACCTTTGTGGAGTCAGGTGCTGCTGTGGATGATGTGAAGACTGAAAATGAGCGAAGATTTGAGAATGTCACGAGCAACACTTGTTCTCTGCCTCGGTCCCCGCGTGTGAACAGGCGCCAAGTTAAACCAGAAATAAGTCGAACATCATTAAGTCTTCATTGATAATTAGTGATGTGGTTCCGGAGGCTGCCAGCTGGTCTGCTGACAGAGACAGACTCCAGCGTAGAGGAAGCTGGATGCTGCGCTGAGTGTCGACTGACGGCAGGAGAGAGAGAGAAACACTGAGGACTGAATGAGGTTTTTAATTCTCTGCCACAGAAGATAGTCAGTTCACCATTTCAAAGACTAAATGCAACCATGAACGTGATGGAAAACCTTTAAAGCAGTGGTTCTCAAACTGGGGTCCCTGGACCCCCGGAGGTCCGTGAGCCAGTGCTTGGGGATCCACTTTTATTTTTTACAAGGACGTAGATATTTAACAATTCATCAAAAAACACCAAAATTCAGGAAATCAAATCTACTTTATTCAAAATTTTCTAGGAGAGGACACTCAGATACTGCAACTGGCCCATCCACTATTTGCATTCCAGCATCGATCTGTTTTCAAGTTGATGTGACGTAGATGATCTTGTTGATAATTTTACAACTTCAATGCAAACTTCACTTGATAAAATTGCTCCACTGAAAAAAAAAAGTAATCAATCAGAGGAAGCTGGCTCCTTGATTCAATATAGAGTTACGGACTTTAAAGCAGGCATCTAGAAACCAGGAGAGAAAATGGTGCTCCACTAACATGGAAGAATTCTATTTAACTTGGAAAGATAGTCTGCTAACATATAAGAAAGATCTCCATAAAGCTAGAACTTTATATTATTCATCTTTAATAGATGAGAATAAAAATAACCCTAGGTTTCTGTTCAGTACTTTAGCTAGACTAATGAAAAGTCCCATTTCTGTTGAACCATGTATCCCTACAATTATAAGCAGTGATGACTTCATGAGATTCTTTATAAATAAAATTATTTCAATTAGATAGAAAATTCAAACCACCCTTCCTTTTACTACCCTTGGTCCCCTGTCAGATGATTCAGATTTAGAGATCTTTCAAGAACCTGATTGTATGGACTATTTTTGTCCTGTTGAGCTCTCTGAATTATAGAAGATAATACTGTAGTTAACTAGGCCTCCGACAACAATCTGTCTCAGAAGACCTTCAGGGGACAGGAACTGTTATTTCATTGATTTTGAATCCAGAAATACAAATTATCTCATCAAAAGACTATTTAATTGTATCCTGAATTAATCAATTGAAAGAACACTCTTCTTTTTACATTATCATTACTATTTTAAGGTATCTTGATAATCAAACGTGTGTTTAGTTCATACCATTTCTAAATGTTGAAGTGAACCACTCATTTTAATCAACTGTGAAACAGTATTAATGATTTTTAAACCTCATTAGACTTTGATAATACAGTTAAATGCCTATTTACGAAGTAAGTGTGCATTTAGTCTTCTGTCTGATAGAGGGTAGTGGACCTGATGTCGGTCGAAAGTCAGAGACAAACAGAGACAAGTTATTAGAACGAAGTGTCTTGTTTTTAAAACTCTCAGACAGTAAATAAGAGCTGTTGGCACCTGCTTTGTCTCACCTCTTCATAAACATTTCTCCATCTGTACTAACTGTTCTTAAACATTCCTGCTGTCTCCTGACTTCTAGTGACCCTCTAACATCACTAGAACCACACCCCTGCTGGTTGTTTCAACCAATCAGGAAGTACCACATAACAGGAAGTGGATACCCCTTTAAAAGGCAGCACTTCTTGGAACTATTCAGTCTTCTAAGTCTTCAGTCTTAGTCTTCACGAGTCTTAGTCTTGCAGTCTTGCTGGAACTTTCAGTCGGAGATGAGACTCAACTAAGTAGCGGATGGCTTTGACCATGTGCCAAGGGTCTCTCCAGTCCAGCGTTGTCACAGCCTGCCTCAGCTGTGACTCAACCCGAGCATTAAAAGCTCAACTCCTAAGGAAGCTTATTCGGTTGAACCGAGTACTTCGTCACGATTTCTGATGACCCCCAGCTACTCTAACCGGAGACGCTGAAAAGGGAGCGTACTTCTGTTCCGGAGTTGATACATCCACTGCTAAGGTAACAAAGTCGCTGCACGTCCTGAAGTGTACCGGAGAGCTGAGCTGGATGTCGGAGGAAGGGTGCAATGTTCTGGTTCAACACATAACCTTCATCCTTAAATCTAAACTTACTCCTTAAATCTATTTCTCCTCTTTTCAACTCTCTATTCGCCAGTAAATCCAGCTAGATGCCTTCAGAGATGAATCAGTCTCAATCAATAATGTTCTGTTGTCTTGTTAGTAAAGCTTGCCAAGTTTATTAATCAGAAACAGATCAGCAAATCAATGTGTACATGTTTTGATGTTAAATTTTGATTCTGTTAAATAAATGACCGCATTTATTCTGATGGGTCTAAGATAAAATGGCATCTCGTGTCACTGATTAAACACTCCTCACAAGTTATCTCAGTCACAGAACAGAAATTTAACTTGAAAAAGAAAAGAATCCGTTGTAATTAAACAATTAATATTCTTTGTGCTTGAACTAGCTTTAAGAATAATTAATTAGTAGTGAAGTTAACCCTTACATCACTACAATAGCTTCATCCAAACCATCCACATGTCTGCTAGGTCTTTTCCCAACCAGACTGTTTAAAGATGTATTTCCCCTAGTTGATGTCCACATTTTGTAATGTTTATGTACCACAGCACTTTAAGGTTGATGTAATTAAACCTTTACTTAAGAAGTCGGACCTTGATTCAGAAATTCTGGCCAATTAGACCATTATTTAATCTAACTTTCATCTAAAAAATTCTAGAGAAACTAGTTGCAGGTTAGTTGCGTGAACATCTACAAATAAATATTCTGTCTGAATAGTTTGAGTCAGGTTTTAGAGCTCATCATAGCTCAGAAACAGCACTAGTAAAAGTCACTAATGATATCGATTAATAATGACTAATGATACAGGTGTCTATACTGGTCCTGTTAGACCTCAGTGCCACATTTGATACAGTTGATCACAATATTTTTAATACAGATGCTTGAATATTATAATGGGATTACAGGAACGGCTCTAAAATTGTTTTAAATCATATTTATCTGATATAGTCTAAGTTGTAAATGTAAATGATGAATAGTTGTCATATACCAGAGCTAGTCATGGAGTTCCTCAGGGTTCAGTGCTTGGACAATACTCTTTACTTTATATGTGCTTCCATTAGGTAAAGTTATTAAATAGCATGGGATAAATTTCATTGTTATGGTGATGATACACAGTTATATTTGTCCATGAAACCCGATGAATCCAATCAGTTACATAAGTTAAAATCATGTCTTAAAGACATAAAAACTTGGATGACCCTTAATTTTCTGCTTTTAATTAAACTCAAACAAGACTAACATGATTGTTTGTTTTAGTAAGACCCCAACTGGCAGACTAAAGAGGCAAAGACACAAGATTGCAAAAGTGATAATTCGTTTACAGTGCGGGACCAGGGTTGTTGGGCTGTGGGAACAAGCGGGAGACGGGATGAGTATCTTGAATGGATTTATCTAGAGTTGTAGTTGCTGGTTGAATTGTTTGTCTTACTGTATTGTCCTTGCAGGTGGCGACGAGGAGGCAAGGAGGCGAGGAGTCTGAGTTCGGTGGAGAAGAAGGTAGGTTGTAGACTGATGGTGAGTTTGTGGTTTGGAGTCCGAGGTGGGGTTCTGAGTGTGTGATGGGTGTGTAGGATTGGCAACAAGATGCATCCAGGGGAACCAGGACGAAGATGAGCAGGCCCGAGGAACAGGAACAGGACTGGTGAACAGTTTAACACAGGTTAGTCAAATCACAGAGCTTCTGCTGTTTTCTGGCTGTCACAAAATTACCCAAGGCAATTAATGCTCCAGTAAAGGATGAACATCTGGCTGAAGCTTAAACAGAGCAGGAGGTGAAGATCAGGCAGAGTGGCACAGATGTGTCTAATAAGCTGATTACCACTGAGGAGAGAGGTGATTAAGAAGGTAAACACAGAATCCTACAGTGCCCTCTTGACAAACATCGCCTCTTGGTGATTTCTTCTTTGCTGGGTACTCTCTGTAAAAAGAGGTTATTAAGGCAGGATCCAGTATGGCGGATCAAGGGACCCAAGATCATTCCTTGGGACCATAGCCTTCCCAGTCCACAAGATATTGGAGGCCACGACCCCTATGACAAATGTCCAGGAGATGTCTGACCTTATAGGCAGGTTTATCATTGATCAGACTGGGGGTGGGGAGAGGTTGGCAGGTGGGTTCAGCAAGCTGGTGGAGACAGGTTTGACTTGAGACATGTGAAACGTGGGATGGATCCTCAGGGATGCAGGTAGCTGGAGACGGACGGCTGTGGGGTTAATGATCCTGATGATCGGGAATGGGCCGATGAACCTGGGGGCCAGTTTCCTAGGAGTATCCTTTAGTTTGATATCCTTGGTGGATAACCAAACCTTTTCACCCACCTGGTATTTGGGTGCGGAAGAGCGGTGTCAGTCTGTGAATCTTTTATTTTGTTCAGCAGTCCATACGATGGCTGCTCTGATCTTGCTCCAAATCCCGCGACACCAGCAAAGATGGTGATGTACAGAGGGAACAGAAATGTCAGACTCTTTTGCAGGAAACAAAACTGGAGAGTACCCCAGGGAAGCTTCAAAAGGGGATAAACCTGTAGCAGACGACGTTTGAGAGCTAAGGCATGGTATACAGGAGGTACTTTAGAGGTCCATCTCTTCATGAATGAGAGGACGAAAAGACCCAGCTGAAACTGCTGAGCGTAGACAAGAAGCTGAACAGGTGTCCCCCCACCTTTCAATCAGATTATCCGTACAATTGATTAAGGGATTGTGTTATATTGTGGTAGCCTAAAATAAGTTGCGGTCTGGGAGATTCAAAGATGAATAACTCACAGTTTTCATGATGATTGCCTGACAGGACCAGATGGAACTCACCAGTCTTGTGGGATACCGAGGAGATGGTTTGACCCATGAGGCCTGCAATATTGACAGAGTGGTTAGGGGAACCTTCGAAACTTTCAGCTGTTGAACAATATCCAAACAAATCACATTTTGCTCTGCTCCTGAGTCGACCAGAGCCTGAATGAGAAAATTCACATCATCAACACAGATTAGGACAGAGAAAGAAAATTATCTCAGGAGTAGAAGTCAAATTACCCACCAGTATCTCCTGAAGATAAGGTGGTTTCCCCCTTTTAAACAAAACTGATAGTTCTTCAAATAGTAACCGCTCCTACCACAATAAAGACAGTTGTTTGCTGAAATCCTTTGCTGTCTCTCCTCAAGTCTCCCAACCGAGACTAGCTTTGCGATATCCCACAGAATCATTAAAAACAGTAAGCCATTCTCAGAGGGGGAGTTTGTTAAGAGTTCTTGATGGACTCTGCAACATTAATATGCCCCCCCAAAAGAAGAATTTGAGCAAGTCCTGCTGTCCAGGTGAAACTTGACAGAAGGATCGAGGACATTGCTGGGAACCTGGAGCTTCAGCTGCAGTGTGAAGTGGTGTTTTGATAGCGAGTGTACCCAAACGTAAGACTAGAACTGAACAGAAACCAAGACTCAAATAATAATTTACAGTGTTTATTTACAGTTGTGATAACAACGATGACATCAATATCTGGAAACAGGATCACCTGGGGAACAGAGGGGAAGGTTAATGGTCCATAGGTGGACGGGGATTTGTTATTCAGGTTTAGACTTATTGGGAGTGTAAAGGGGTGGAGCGAAGAGGTTTTGTCCAGGAGATCTTCAATATGAATGGCATGAAGGAATGGCAAGTGGTGGAAGGCTCTCAGTAGCTATAGAGGCACAGGAGGGGTCGAGATTCGCATGGAGCTCAAGGCAGGGCAGGTGAGCAGCAAGGTCCAAAACTCTGAGAAAGTGCAGATAAACACACAGGATTAGTTTTAGTTTTAGTTTGGATCAGAGACAAACTGGCTAGAACACAACTACCATTGGTAGGCAATGTCCCAGCGCCTGCAGAATGGTTCCTGAAGCTTCTTATAGTCCTCTTGTGGGTTGAGTTAATTGTGAACAGCTGCTGCCAATTAAAGGTGCCGAGGAGAGAGAGAGAGGCAGGGTGCAGGGCAGAACTCCCACAAGTGGCAGGTTTGGACTTCTTCTTCTTGGCTTTGGACGAGAGCTGTGATGTCTGTGACATAGCCCAGTTACTCATATTTGTCCACAGAATAACAGACTTCAAGATTATGTAGGAGCTGGCTGCAATGCAGTCAATGAAAGGGACAACAGTAAACAGTCTGTTCACTGAGGTAAATGCATGCATGGACATGCTGGGACTGAAAGTGGACTGACTGGCAGGTGTCACAACGGACAGTTGTCCAAATCTTATGGGGGAAAATTTCAAACTTTTGAAACGTATATAAGATAAAGTGTCTGAAATCAGCACAGATCAGAAATTGGTATTTTTGCATTGTATTATACACCAGCATGTGTTGTGCAAGGCAGTGCTAAAAATTAACCATGTTACTGATGTTGTAAATAAAATTGTAAACTTCATCAGCACTGAATCACAGACAGTGTGTTGCACTTTTAGAGGAGCATGAGATTGAGCAAAGTGACATCAGCTACCACACAGCTGTCAGATGGCTCAGCCTTGGCAAAGTGCTTAAAAGAGTTTGGGTCCTGAAAGCAGAGATTTGATAGTTCTGTGAGAAGAAAAATAAAGACATCCCAGAGCTCTCAGATGAGGACTGGATGGCAGATTTTGCATTTGCTGACAGTGTGACTGCACTGATGAATGAACTGAACACCAAACTAAAGGCAAGGGCCTTTTTGTTCATGAACTGCACAGCCTAGTGAAGGCTTTCATGAGAAAGATACAGTTTGATTCAAGTCAACTGGAGAGGAACACTCTCACATGCAAACCCTGAAAGAAGTCACGCCATCAGCTGATCACCTCCGCAGGTATTCCTCCACGTTAGGCACACTGCATGGTAAGTTTTCAAGGTAATTTGAAGATCTCAGAACAACTGAAGATGAAATGCACATGATTTCCTCTCCCTTTACCTGCAGTGTGGATAATGCACCCAGTGAAGTTCAGCTGGAACTCATGGACCTGCATTCTAGTGCCACTTTTGCACTGCCCCTACTAAACCCCAACTCTGCTCAGACCTGCACACCCCTACTCAGCCTGGCTCAGCTCAGCCTGGATTTGCACCTGCACTTTAGGACCGATTCTGGAGGCGTGTCCAGAATCCAAGTCCTGCTAATGAGAGTTCTGCTATGAGTTACTCAAAGCCGTCTGCTCCTCAGATAAATAATATTATCATTTTCATATATGAATATTTCTGATAACTTATTTTATATATTAATATTTCTGTTCAGTGCCCTGAGACAACTTCTGTTGTGACTTGGCGCTTTATAAATAAACTGAACTGAATTAAATCTGATCAACCAGATTCTACAAAAACATTTATATTTAAATTTAAAAATTTTTTAAATCTGATCCTCTGGACGTTCAAAAAACAAAACAAACAAAAAAATAGTATAAACGTTTCGTCTTTCATCCGAAAGACTTCTTCAGTCTGAGGTGCTGTATTCAGCTCATACAGTGCCTTGCGAAAGTATTCAGCCCCCTTGAACTTTTCAACCTTTTGCCACATTTCAGGCTTCAAACATAAAGATATATAATTTTAATTTTTTGTGAAGAATCAACAACAAGTGGGACACAATTGTGAAGTGGAATGAAATTAATTGTCACCGCTTTCAGGTTCTTCAATTCTCAGTTGTCCAGCTAAGGACAATCCATCCATCCATTTATTTTAGATAATAAATTGCCTATTTGACATTTTGATCATTGTTATTTTGACAAATTAGTGTCGTTGTTTTGATACGTGATGTTAATACACATCAAACATTTCATTTATATTTATATATATATATATATATATATATATATACTGTAAGCTTATTTATTATGTCTGAAATGTTATGCACCGCAGTATTGTATGCAGGAGTTCTGTCTGACACAGCAGTTGTGCGCACATCCTGCAGAGCTGTCTGGAGACGCTGTGCGTAAAACTGTCTCAGGGCGCTCCCCTCAGACAGGAAGTTGAGGAGAGTTAAGTGTAGCACCAGGCTGAGGAACAGCTTCTACCCTGCGGTCGTTAGACTTCTGAATCTCTAACCAGGATAATCACTGTGAAAAATCAAATTGCATCATGATGCTGATCATTTGTTTCATGCTGCTGTGTTCATTCATACTCATCTGCTCACACAGACTCGTGTTTGTGCTACTGTTCGGTGTACTGTTTATGTACTACTACTACTGCTTAGAGTAGTTTTAGTTAACATTTTTCTTAGTTCATATCTTAAATCTTATTACTGTTTTTCTTTTACATATGTATATATATATGTATATATATGTGTGTATATATATATATATATATATATATATATATAT
>NC_056505.1:33788121-33807155 GCF_014905685.2 Nematolebias whitei
GTATATACAAACCGGATTCCAAAAAAGTTGGGACACTAAACAAATTGTGAATAAAAACTGAATGCAATGATGTGGAGATGGCAAATGTCAATATTTTATTTGTAATATAACATAGATGACAGATCAAAAGTTTAATCTGAGTAAATGTAACATTTTAAAGGAAAAATATGTTGATTCAAAATTTCACAGTGTCAACAAATTCCAAAAAAGTTGGGACAAGTAGCAATAAGTGGCTGAAAAAAGGAAATTGAGCATATAACTAACAGCTGGAAGACCAATTAACACTAATTAGGTCAATTAACATGATTGGGTATAAAAAGAGCTTCTCAGAGTGTCAGTGTCTCTCAGAAGCCAAGATGGTAAGAGGATCACCAATTCCACCATTGTTGCGCAGAAAGACAGTGCAGCAATACCAGAATGGTGTTACCCAGCGCAAAATAGCAAAGACTTTTAAGTTATAATCATCAACCGTGCATAAAATCATCAAAAGATTCAGAGAATCTGGAACAATCGCTGTGCGTAAGGGTCAAGGCCGTAAAACTCTACTGGATGCTCGTGATCTCCGGGCCCTTAAAATGTCCTGCACCTCAAACAGGAATGCCATTGTCAAGGAAATAACAGAATGGGCTCAGGAATACTTCCAGAAAGCATTGTCAGTGAACACAATCCTCCGTGCCATCCGCCGTTGCCAGCTGAAACTCTACAGTGCAAAGAGGAAGCCATTTCTAAGCAAGCTCCACGAGCTCAGACGCTTGCATTGGGCCAGGGGTCATTTAAAATGGAGTGTGGCAAAATGGAAGACTGTTCTGTTGTCAGATGAGTCACGATTTGAAGTTCTTTATGGAACACTGGGACGCCATGTCATCCGGACCAGAGAGGACAAGGATGGTCCAAGTTGTTATCAACGCTCCGTTCAGAAGCCTGCATCACTGATGGTATGGGGTTGCATGAGCGCTTGTGGCATGGGCAGCTTGCATGTCTGGAAAGGCTCCATTAATGCAGAGAACTACGTTCAGGTTCTAGAACAACATATGCTCCCATCTAGACGTCATCTCTTTCAGGGAAGACCCTGCATTTTTCAACACGATAATGCCAGACCACATTCTGCAGCAATCACAACATCATGGCTACGTAGGAGAAGGATCCAGGTACTGAAATGGCCAGCCTGCAGTCCAGATCTTTCACCTATAGAGAACATTTGGAACATCATAAAGAGGAAGGTGCGACAAAGAAGACCCAAGATGATTGAACAGTTAAAGGTCTGTATTAGACATGGATGGGAGAGCATTCCTATTTCTAAACTTGAGAAACTGGTCTCCTCTGTCCCCAGACGTCTGTTGAGTGTTGTAAGAAGAAGGGGGGATGCCACACAGTGGTAAAAATGGACTTGTCCCAACTTTTTTGGGTTTTGTTGACGCCATGAAATTTGGAAACAACAGATTTTTCCCTTAAAATGATACATTCTCTCAGTTTAAACTTTTGATCTGTGATTTGTGTTCTATTCTGAATATAATATTAGATGTTGGCACCTCCACGTCATTGCATTCAGTTTTTATTCACAATTTGTTTAGTGTCCCAACTTTTTTGGAATCCGGTTTGTACATAGGTACTGTAGATCAGAGCATCCTTGACGCATCCTTACATTTCTTTGCTGATGACAGTTGTTTACTGTCGTAAAACAGTTGCTAAGGCTTTCCAGCTTTTGTAATCCGCATTTGACATTATCCAGCCAGATTTGTTCCACCTCAAACTTGTCCTAAATGCCGATAAAACCAAAGGGATGCTTTTTTCAAACAGGAAGTTGGTCCCAGCAGTTATTCCTCTGATTGTATCCTCAAATGGTGTCCCCATTGAGTTTGTTGATTCCTATAAATATTTGGGTATCTTGGTTGACTTGCATCTCTCTTTTAAGCTCCACGTGGAAAACCTAGTAAAGAAACTGAAAGTTAAACTGGGTTTCTTTTTCAGAAACAGATCCTGTCTAACTGTGCTAGGAAACGCCTTGTAACTGTGACTTCCCTTCCCTCCATTGACTACGCTGACATTATTTACATGAATGCTCCTACAAACACCCTGCAGATGTTGGATGCTGTCTGGTGCACTAAGATTCATAACTGGCTCCAGTTATCGTTTCCACCACTGCACCCTGTATTCACTGGTTAACTGGACATCATTAACTTCACGCAGACTCTCCCACTGGTATATTTTCACCTTTAAATCACTTCTTGGTCTGTTGCCTTCATACATCTCCTCCTACATGTCTCTGCGTGAGTGCAGCTACAGCGTGCACTCTCAGGACATTATTACCTGCAGTGTTCCCTCAGTGAGGACTGAACTTGTCAAAAGGGCCTTCTCCTACTCCGCTCCTGTTTCCTGGAATATCTTGCAAAAAGATCTGAAGCTCTCGACCTTGACCTCTCTAAGTGGCATTAAGCATCTGTTGGATTCCTGGCAAGGACCAATGCAGACATGTTCCTGTTTTTAGTTTTCTACATTTGCCTTATGATCTATCTATTTTTGCCATCTGATTTTAATTTGTTAAAAAAAAAAAATCAGTATGCCTCTTTTATGATTGTCCATTTTTGTCATCATTCTTTGTTGAAATCTGGTCTCTCTTGTAAATGAGTCCTCGAGGCTCATTGGGATTAACCAGTCTAAATAAAGGTTGAATGAATGATAATGTATTTCATGCTGCGTTCATTCATACTCATCTGCTCACACAGACTCATGTTCATGCTCTGGTCTTCCGGTAAGTTGGCGCCCGTGTACATGGCCTGCAATCTACCTCTGACGATACTGTTTGGATTATTTCTGCTTTTTTCGTTTTTTGTCTGGGATATCAACTCGCTGCTCGTGAATGACCGACAACAGCTCCTCGATCTTTGATTGTCTGTATCTGCTGTCGCTGATTCGGACCTTTTTGATCGTGACTCGGGACCCCCCCCCCCCCCCCTCCACCCCTTCTGGCAGACGTGCCTGCTTGTTTACGCTGGGCCCCAAGCCTGCCTTCTCGGAGATATCGCTCCAGACGCCGGTGAAAACGTGCCGGCCGGCTGGTAAAACTCAAAGCTCTGCGTGGTCAACGTTTCCACAGCCAGCTTCCTACGTGCCCGGACCAGGAGCTGAGTGCTTTTGAACTCGGACATTCTCCTCCCGTTATGTGCGTGATTGTTTATCGCCGCCCTCGTTCCAAGGACTTCATAAGTGAATTCTCTGATTTTCTGGCTTACATCACACCAAGATATGATCACTTTATTATCATTGGTGACTAATATTCACGTCTGTTGTCAGGAGAAGCCGTTAGTGAAGGACTTCCTTGATTTGTTGGACTCGTTTAATTTAACTCAACATGTAAATGGTCCCACCCAACAACATGGTCACACTCTGGATCTCATTTTAACACGTGATGTCTCTGTTTGTAATTTGGTAATCGGTGACAACGTTCTCTCAGACCACATGCCTGTCTTGTTTGATATCATCCCGCCTTGTCCTACTGCTAAGTCATGTGATTCTGCACATACTTCATGCGCCATTAACCGTTTCACTGCTGCACGTTTTACTGAAGGTTTTAGCTCTGAGAGGATCGATCAGCTCTCAGTGTCTCTCGCCACTGAGGAGCTAACCTCTCAGCTTAACTCTGTTTGCTTAAATATTCTGGACCGTGTTGCTCCCGTTAAAACCAGGAAAACAAAAATTTTATCAGAACCATGGCTTAATGACGTCACTCAAGCCGTTAGACAGCAGTGTAGGAGAGCAGAACGCAGGTGCAGGAAAGACAGGCTGCAGGTTTCTTTTCAAATCCTAAAGGAGAGTTGGCGTCATTATCAGAAGGCAGTTAAAGCCGCCAAATCGAAGTTCTTTTCTGCGATAATTGTCTCAAACTCCCACAACCCCCGAGCCCTTTTTTCCACCCTGAACTCAGTTCTACACCTCAGTGAACCTTCACCTCTAGAAGCCTCAACTGAGCTGTGTGAAAACTTCCTCCATTTCTTTTCTGAAAAAGTTGCAAACACCCAGGCACTCATTTCTCCACCTGCTCATGATCCGTCCATCCCATCTCATTGTGTTGCTGTTCTTGACCACTTCGAGCCCATCTCTCTGTCTTCCCTGGAACAGGTCATGTGCGGCATGAAGCCATCTGGCTCCCCTTTTGACGTTGTCCCCCCTCGACTCCTCAAGGAGCTTCTTCCTGTTCTGGGCCCTCCTGTTCTTGGCATTGTGAACAGCAGCTTAGCCTCAGGTGTGGTGCCAATAACTTTTAAACATGCTGCTGTCCAACCTCTCCTGAAAAAACCTAGCCTTGACCCCTCAGTCATGTCCAACTTCCGGCCTGTCTCCAGACTCCCATTTGTCGCTAAACTACTGGAAAAAATAGTGGAGTCCCAGCTGAAATGCTTTCTAGAGGATAATGCCATCTTAGAGCTATTCCAGTCTGGCTTTAAACCTCTCCACAGCACTGAAACTGCTCTACTCAAGGTTTTTAACGACATTCTCCTATTCACAGACATTAGTGATTCTGTGCTCCTTCTCTTACCGGACCTCACATCTGCCTTTGATACAATCGACCACGAGATCCTCATTGCGAGGTTAGAGCAGTGGGTGGGCATCACTGGGTCAGCCCTCGAATGGTTTAGATCTTACCTCGCTGACTGGTCCTTTTGTGTCTCCATCAAAGATTTTAATTCAGCCTCAGCAGCGCTTAAATGGGGGGTACCGCAAGGGTCCATCCTTGGTCCTCTTTTATTTTTTTTATACCTGCTGCCACTAGGTGCTATTTTCAGGAAACATAACATACCTTTTCATTTCTACGCCGACGACTGCCAAATCTACTTCCCCCTCAGACTCAACGGTACTCGCTCTATCAACCGTTACTGGATTGCCTGGCTGACATCAGAGATTGGATGGCTTTAAATTTCTCGAGTTTCAACGAGAAGAAATCTGAAGTTATGCTGTTTCCTCCCAATGACACAATCACCAACCACTGCATCGACCTATCCGTTCTGTCACCGTTAGTGAAACAAAGAGTCACTAATCTAGGAGTGATACTTGACCCTTCTCTGAAACTCAACAATCATGTAAATATGATTGTTAAATCCTGCTTTTTCCAGCTGAGGCGACTGTCTAAGCTGAAGCCCATATTGTCAAAAAATAACCTGGAGACAGTAATTCATGCATTCATTACATCCAGGCTCGACTATTGCAACTCACTCCTTTTTGGTATCAGTCAGACCTCCATAGCTAGACTTCAACTGGTCCAAAATGCAGCAGCCCGGTTTTTGACCAGCACAAGCAAAAGAGAGCACATTACACCTGTTTTGGCATCCCTACACTGGCTTCCGGTTCACCTTCGAATCAAATTCAAAATACTCTTGTATGTCTATAAATCACTAAACAGCTCTGCCCCCTCCTATCTTACTGATCTGCTCCAGCCGTATGTCCCACCACGTTCTCTCAGATCAGCAGACCAGTTGCTCCTAACAGTCCCAGGAACCCGTCTCAAGCGCAGAGGTGACAGGGCCTTCTCTGTAGCAGGCCCAAGACTTTGGAATGAGTTACCTCTGCTCGTTAGACAGGCCCCCTCCCTCACAGTTTTTAAATCTCGCTTAAAAACACACTTTTATTCCCTGGCTTTCAGCACTGTGTGATCTGTGCTGAGTCTGTGTGCATCACACTGTGTTGGTCATGTTGCGGTTGTTGTTGTTATCCATTATTGTTTTTGTTGGTTTCTACTTTTTGGTGTCCTGTTATGTAACCTGTTGCTGTGTGCTTGTTCTGTTTGTCCCTGTACAGCACTTTGGTGTGCTTTGTCACTGTTTAAAGTGCTTTATAAATAAATTGGTATGGTATGGTATGCTGCTGTTTGGCATATTGTTTTTGTATTACTAGTGCTTAGCGTATTTTTAGTTTAACATTATTCTTAGTGTATATCTTAGATCTTATTACTGTTTTTTTTTACATTTTATACTTTTGTTGGATTCAAATAGGACCCTGTGTACACAATTTTGTTCCACCACATGTACCAAATGTGGTGGATATGACAAGTAAAGCAACTTTGACGTTGACTTTTGAGCTGACATGGGAGAGAACACAATGGACCCCCACCCACATGGTGTGCGCTGATGACACAGCTGACATTTAATTTGTTCTAATGCTCTTGACATTAAACTTTCACCTGTTAATAAATTGTTGGAATGATTTGAAGATCAAATTATTTCTCCAGAGGAGTTTAGAAATAAAGTTGAATCCCAGCTTGTGCAGCTCAAGAACAGGGTAAAGAACCAGAGACTAAAGAAGTGGATGCTAATGAATCAGTCCCACAGGTTTAATGTCAACATTCAAAAGGAACCTGGCCAAAGGTCAGCTTTTGTATAATAAATTGATTTAAAAAAAACATTTTAATGAGCTGGCATGCTCTAACTCAAACACTCTTCAAATGCACCTTTTTTTAAGTACATCATAATTTTGGAATCCATGTATGTAATACAACTTAGCTGGATCAGATGGGACTTTAGAGAAACACAAGATTGTTTCAAATGTGAAGGATTTTCATGAGAAACATAAATTACTCAATTGTACCAATTATCATAAACATCAAACTAAACCAGAGCAGTGGTAGTCTCTTGGCACAGCTTGTGTTAAACATTATAATATTGGTTTAGTGTTGGACTTATGTTAATTTTATCTGATGCTGTAACTCGTAAATTCCCTGTAAGGGATCAATGAGGTATACTGGTGTAGATTGTCATTTATCCAGGACAGCAGAGAACTATTTCTTTAAATCACCAGGCAAGAACATGAAGATCTCCCCTACTTGTACTGTAGTCTTTCAAATCATATTCTTCATTAAAATAAAATCTTAATATCTCTCAGCCAGGACCAAAAAGAATATATTTTTTGTTTTTTTTCAGCAGACAAAAATGCCCAGTGGTCCTCCATATTTCTGAATTTATGGGGGGGGGGGGGGGGGGGGGGGGGGGGCTGCATTAATCATTAATGGACATTTAAAAAGAAAACATGAAACTTTTAAGAGGGATCAATCCAGCACTTAAAAATGGTCACAGATTATGCCCCCCCCCTCCCCAAACTGTCAAAAGGCAAAGTAATCAATTAATCATTTTATCACAGAAGATATCGTTGGGAAGCCATTGCATGTTTATATGAACTTCCCAAAACACCCTAATAAGGAACACTATTCAGACCCAATGTTAGCAGCATAAACTCAGTAACACAATATTTTTAAACATATTTCTAGCATTTTAGTTCTTCGTGTTGGAAAGACATATCTCATAGAAAACTCCATGGATTTAGCAATAATTAACATTTAAAGATGGCTCCAGGAAAAACCCTTGCATCATTTGGTGTTACTTTAGATAGAGAACTTTACTAATTGGCTTTTATGTATGTGAATGTTCCTGTAAAGTGCCCTGAGACAACTTTGTTGTGATTTGGCGCTAAATAAATAAACTGAATTGAACTTCACTTTTCAATTGTATACACACATCAGAAGCAGTGGAAACAGAAAACAGTTTCAACATGATGAAAATTTAAATAACAGGACTAAAATTTGTATTATTTGTTTTATGACATTTAGTGAAGGTTTTTGTTTGGATTAAGGAAATAAATGTGTCTATTTCACCACAGATGAACTGTTCCTGTTGCCATATCTTTTGAAATAAAACTGCACAACACAAAGTAATTTAAACAGGAATGGGTAGAAGATTAAATCAAATTCAATGTATTTCCTAAAAAGTAAATGAAAAACAGGAGCAGGACAAGAGTGGGAGTGATTCTGAACAGGAGCAGGAGTCATGTTACCAAGAGTGGGACAGGACAGGATTAATTTTTGTGCTTTGGACCAGGATTGGACAGGACAGGATTTTTTTCTGTGGGACCAGGACAGGACAGGAGTGAAAATCCACTCCTGTGTCATCCTCTAGTTCAGATCAGAGAGGCCGTTCCACCCAGTCATGCCCTCCAGGTCACACTGTGATTACCCACATGGGTATTGAAGTCCCCCAGCAGAATAAAGGAGTCCCCAGCTGGTGCACCTTCTAGCACCCCCACTAAGGACTCCAAGGTGGCCTGACAGTCTGAACTGCAATTTGGCACGTAAGCACAAACAACGATCAGAGCTTATCCCCCCACCCAAAGGTGCAGGGAAGCTACCCCCTCATCTACCAGGGAAAATTCCAACACACAGGCACCAAGTCGAGGGGCTGAGTAGACCCACACCAGCTCAGTGCGTCTCATCATGAACAACTCCAGAGTGGAATAAGGTCCAGCCCCTTTTAAGGAGATTAGTTTTGGAGCCCATGCCATGTGTCAAGGTGAACCCAATTATATCTAGTTAGTACCTCTCAACCTCATGCACAAGCTCAGGCTCCTTCCCTGCCAGAGAGTTTTTTTTTTTTCATTCAACCTTTTTTTATGAATATATTTATACTTTGTATATATATATATTAGGGGTTGAACGACTACATAATTTTTAAACTCAACATTAACATAATAAAACTCGAGTAGAACTCGAGTACTTGATGACATCATAGGATCTAAAGATACAAAAATAAATAAAACCGCAAAAAGGTAATTATTTACAAAAAAAAAAAGACCAACAAAACATTGGGAGCGTATATTATGCTCCTACCATTTATCATACTGAAAATAAGTCACAGGAAAAACTAAACTATTAGTTTTTATTGTTAAGCTGCAAACGTGAAGAAACATGCAGCACGTCAAAAACAAAACTAAAAACAGGTCGACCACCCCGGTGGTGCGCATTAAGTTTATTTTTAGAGGTTAATATGTTTATAGGTTTTTTTTTATAGGTTTAGAGATTAATATTTTTTGCTTTTTGTTTATGAAACAAGGTCAGAGAAAGCTGGTTCTGGTTCGGTCGATTGGACCCGGTGTTACACCATATTCTGTGACATGCAACAGTGCATGCAACACCACCCCCTACGGTCACAAAATATGGTGTAACACCGGTTTGAGCTCCAAACAGTCTGGAAGTTTATTCATTTTCTGTTTCCTTACGGTAGTTGAACCAGAAGATTCATCTTTAGTGAAATATTTCCAGACTATTGATGCATTTCTACCTGTTTGTCAAGACTGGGTCTGCTCTGCTCCATTCATCTGCTTGGAGGAATCCATTTTGTAACCTGCTCCCGGTGCGGATCACGTGACACGTGACGCGATGACATAACGGTGGCGTAATGACGTCACCACGAATACTCGACATGAAATTAAAAACCTCGATAGGTGTCCTAGGAATCGATGTGTAGATTACTCGAGTAGTCTGTTAAAGCCCTAATATATATATATATATATAAGGAGCCTGAGCTTGTGTGTGAAATTGAGAGTTACCAATTAGATATAGTTGTGTTCACCTCAGTTCACCACAAGCTCAGGTTCCTTCCCCAGCAGAGAGGTTACATTCCATGTCCCAAGAGCCAGTTTTGGCAAGCCTGGGTCAGAGCGGCAAGGCCCCCTCCTTCAGCCACCACCCATGAAGTCTTGCACCCAACTTATGGCCCCTCTTACAGGTGGTGGGCCCACAGTAAGACAAGCCCATGTGGCTCGTTCAGGCTGAGCCCAATCGGGCCCCATACCAGTCAACAGGCACTTACCGACTAGACCCTCCCCCAAGCCTGGCTCCAGGGTGGGGTCCCGGTAACCCACATTTGGGCAAGAAATACTGAGCTTCTTGCTTTTTTTCTGTCCATAAGAGTCTTCGGAATTGCTCTTTGTCTGGCCTGTCATCTTTCAATCACTTATTTCAAATATAACCGTTTTTACTTGCATAAGAATTGTTGTTTCAAGGGATCTTCAGTGTCAATGAATGTGACCAATCGCTTCACTGAGGAATTGAAAAAAAAAGAGTCCTGAACTCCTTTGAAGAAACAACCTCAAGCCACTGGCTCAGATATAAGGACGGTATCTTGGTCAAAAAACAAGCTAAGGAAGTAGAAGTGTTAAGACACATCATCTCTGTGGATGTCACATCCATCAGAGACAACAAGACAACAAGCTGCCTTTTTTGGACTAGTTGGTGCACATGGAAAAAGATGGAAGCCTCAACATTTAAGGTTTGTAAGCAAACAACCCTGCATGTATTAATGAACTAATTACTGTTATTAACACGCAGAGCACATAAACTGAAGAGCAAGAAACTGAACATGCAAGTAAAAGAAGTGTTTATTTACAAGTGGGATGTTCTCTAACTAGAATAATCACTGTGAAAAACCATATCATGTTGCTGCTGATCTGTTTCATGTTGCTGCTGATCTGTTTCAATGTTGATGTGTTCATGCGTGCACATCTGCTCACAGACTCATGTTCATGTTTGTGCTGATGTTCAATGTTTTATGTTATGAGTGCTTAGTGTATATTTAGTTGATGTTTTTCTTAGTTCATATCTTAGATGTTATAACTGTTTTTCTTATACATTTTATTGTTGGATGTAACTGGGACCTTGTGTACATAATTTCGCTCCACCACATGTACCACATGAGGTGCGAATGACAATAAAGAAACTCTGACTCTGACTCTGATGTTGAAGACACTGTGAGGATCTGCAGAAAACGGATGACTGTGAGTATAATCCTTTAGTAGTATTTTGACTTTGTTGATGAACAGATAATTTGTCTGGGTCTCTTCTCTTTGACGTTTGACAAAAAGCCACAGACTGAGCATAATGTTCCATAAAGCAATGAGATCCTCCATTTTGGTTGTGTATCTTTTCAGGGTCTTCTTAATACGTTTAGAGGTGGATAGTAAACAGCTTAAGGGAGCACTACCGCCACCAGCTGGTAAGGCAAATTGGATTCTGGACCCCGCCTGCAGAACCAGTACTGAACGTGCATATGGAAAAGCAACATGGATCGTCAACCGAGTCGAACTGGGCTGAAGAGGGGCTATGGAAAAGCGGCCCTTTTGCCCCCTCCCTTCTTTGGGTGGAGAGCAAGATTAGAGGCATCCACTAAGCAGTTTGCTCTGAGCATGTCAAGGGACGTATATATGCACGAACTATGTTCTATTATTTTACTATAGTAATATAGACTTTAAACCCTTGTTTACTACTTTTCTGTTATTCTGAAGGATATTACAATGTTTACATGATCTTTTCTGTACTTTATAATCATTCTTGATGTGACTATTGGTAAGAAGCCATCGGAGAGGTCGCTTCATTATGTTCAAGACTTTTGAATGTTAGGTAGATAGTGAATATTCTCCGTAAGAATCCTTGAAAAATGTTAACTCCAGTGGCTCCTTGTGTGTCTGCGTGCCACTAATGGGTTTGATTCTAAAAAAATATTAGGACAAAGTGAAATGAAAGGGAGGTGCAGGCCCCTGATGAGTTTTCTACAAAAAAAAGGGAAAAAAAACTAACCTTTTCATTTCAGGAAGTCAGAATGGGTCAGAAACTCAAACGGGGCAAGCTATGAATAAGATCTTTGTTTGTGATGTTTTAATCATCTGTGAGTTATTTGCTGTTCTCCAACGCTTTGTAATAAATTTTATGAATTTTACACCTGATCATTTGTGAATCAGTTTTTTCCAGGACTGGCAACATGCCTCCTTGATAATCTACTTTCACAGTTGAGACTCATTCTCCTGATTATCCTCTCATTACTTAAGACTGAGCTGAGATACTATTTTTTGTTGCTCACCAAAGGGTAAATTTTAACCCAAGGTCTTCTATAAAACATTTACTGTGAACATTTTGCTAAAAGTTAACCTTACCTTCCGTCCAGAGGACCTGACTTAACTTTGTTTGATTTTTCTCCCTCGATTAATGAGCATGCATCAGGATATAACCTTAACTTGCTTAACCTGTGATTGAAACTGAATTGCCTCTTTCTTGTTAAGGAATCCTGTGGATTGTCTCCTCTATATCAGGAAATTTTTCTGCACAGTTGAAGAAGTCAACCCAGAGTGCCTAGAAGATTTATTACCTGTCCTATGTTCCATGCCGTGTCTACTCCTTGCTATCCACCTCTCCTCCAAACCAACTACTGAAATGTGTATCCTCTGAGAACCAAAAAAGACAAATATAAGAAAGTAATATTTTTGAAAAATAACTATTCACGATCAAACTTACCCCCAGCCACTATATACTGTACAAACTAACTTTCTACTGATTCCTTCAAAGACCAGAATTCACTCCCGTTCCTCAACTAAATAAAACTGAAACATATCTGTTTTTCTTTCTGTCATCAATAACTTGGGTCTTGAAAAAAACAATATAAGTCATGAGTTACTTGGTCTATTGAAAAGGTGTCTATGGGCCCCAGATTTCTTGTTGAGGAGAAGTAAAGTTTTGGCTACATGAGTGGAAAAAGACACAACAAAAGTTCAGAACTTGGCCCCAGGACTGCTGCATCAAGGACTTCCAGTTTGTTGAGCTGCCCTCTCAGCGAGTTGCTCTATCTAGCACTCAGACTGAACAAATTTTTATTCTTGGTTCAACCTTTACTTTGTTAAAAATAATATATAATAACGTGTGTCAAAAGATCTATACTGAAGCTATTTTCTTCTAAGAACTAGAAGTGTTTGAATAATATTGTGTACATTTACAGTGTCCAACTATTTTAATCCTCAGTGTTCAAGGTCACAATTTTAATGAGTGATTTTCAAGTCTTGTAATAAAATTCTGAAGAAAAAAAATGTGAATAAAAGTAATTTCCTTTGTAATACCATGTACAGTAGATATTCTCAGCAATGCCAAAAAGTATACAATAAGTTCTGGTACATTCAAAAAGCGTTCAATACAAAAACAACTGGACTTTATTTGTAACAGAAGACAGAAGTTCTGGTACACTAAAAACCTTTTCAAAGAGCATTAATAGCAAACTCCAACAAACTTCTGATACTACAGACAAAAATAACAAAGTCCATGCTCAATAATCCAGGTATACAATCCAACATCTTTCAGTCAGGTCATCTGGACAGTTTCTTTTTTTGTGCTGAAACGTTTCACCTTCGATCCGGAAGGCTTCATCAGTCAAGGAAACACACAACATAAAACTGATTCTTCCCCCAACAGCTTACTCCAAAGTCGAACAAACTAGTTTTGTTGGTGCTAAGATGGTCTCTTTGGCAACGCCCCCTCTTCCATTGCCCAAACCCAAAAATAAGTGAGCTTTCTTCACTGTCATCACCCCGCCCCCAATACCAGTATGCATCCTCAGTTCTGGGGTACATTAGTAAATGTACTGATGATGTCACCACCATAAAATATGTTAAAAGTTACCTGAACAGAAAGCCTTGGCTGAATGCATAGGTGCGCACCCTGCTGTAAGCCAGAAACACTGCCTTCAGGTCTAGAAACTCACAGGAGCTGAGAAAGACAAGGAAAGAGCTGTTTGCTGGTATTAAGAAGGCCAAGGTCACATATGCACAGAGGATCGAGGGTCAATTCACCTCACAATACCCACAGAGCATGTGGAGGGGCATTAAGTGTATAACAGATTATAAAAGCAGGAGTGAACAATGCCCTAGAGACCCATCACTGCCTAATGCACCCAACAAGTTCTACACATGCTTTGAAGACCCGAACAAACCACCCAGTAACAGACTCACCTCACCACCAGATGAAGAGCTTCTCAGTATTACTTCAGCAGAAGTAAGGAGCACTTTCAGGAAGATTAGCCCTCACAAAGCAACTGGCCCAGACAACATCCCTGGGAAGGTGTTGAAAGACTGCCGATCAGCTCTGTGTGGTGCTGGCCAACATCTTTAACTCCTCACTTACCCTGGCGACAGTTCCCACCTGCCTGAAGACCACCACCATAATCCCAGTCCCAAAGAGCTCTACAGTAACTGGTCTGAATGACTATAGACCAGTGGCCCTCACCCCAATAGTGGCTAAATGCTTCAAAAAACTGGTCATGACAAACATCAAAACAACCATCAACATCAACAAGGACCCTCATCAATATGCATACCACGTGAACCGATCAAAAGAGGACGACATCTCCTCTGTGGTCCACACTGCTCTCACCCACCTGGTGCCAAAGGACACTTACGTCCATATGCTCATTGTGGACTTCACGTCTGCCTTCAGTACCATGAACCCCCAAACCCTGATGGACAAACTACTCACACTAGGACTAAGCCCATCCATTTGCGACTGGGTCCTGGACTTCTTAACAAACAGACCGCAGTCAGTGAAGATCCACAACTTCTCCTCCTCCACCATAACCCTCAGCACTGGCTCCCCTCAGGGATGTGTGCTGAGCCCTCTCCTGTTCACTCTGCTCATGTATGATTGTGCACCTACTCATCCAGGCTGTCATATTGTAAAGTTTGCAGATGATATAGTAGTGGTGGGATGCATCTCAAACAACGATGAGTTCAGCTACGGGCAGGAGGTGGAACACATGGAGAGCTGATGCAAAGAGAATAACCTTCACATCAATGTGAAGAAGACGAAGGAGATAATTGTGGACTTCAGAAGGAAAAACACATCTACACCCCCCTGAACATAAGAGGATCTGCGGTGGAAGTGGTCTCCAGCTACAAGTACTTGGGTGTACACCTGAATGACAACCTCAGCTGGGGCAACAACACCACCAGCCTGATCAAGAAAGCTCATCAGAGACTCTACTTCCTCAGGCAGCTGAGACGAGCTGGTCTGGGAAGCTCAGTCCTCACCGCCTTCTACAGGTGTGCAGTGGAGAGCATCCTGTGCTCCAGCATCAACGTGTGGCATGGAGGCTGCACAGCTGCAGAAAGAAAAGCTTTGCAGAGAGTGGTGAAGGCTGCACAGAAGTCTGTTGGAGTCAGCCTTCCCACCACCACAGACATCTACACCTCTAGATTCAGGAAGAGTGCCACCTGTGTCACGAAGGACCCCACTCACCTAGCATACACACTTTTTGCCCCACTCCCCTCAGGAAGGAGGTTAAGGAGCATTAACTGTAGAACCACTAGACTGAGGAACAGCTTTTACCCTGAAGCTGTTAGACTCATGAATCTCTAATCAGGATAATCACTGTGAAAAATCACATCATGTTGCTGCTGATCTGTTTCATGTCACTGTGTTGTGCTCATCTGCTCACACACTCATGTTCGTGACACTGTTCGATGTAATGTTTTTATGCTATTAGTGCTTAGTGTATTATTTAATTGATGTTTTTCTTGGTTCATATCTTATCTCTTATTAGTGTTTTTCTTTTACATTTTATTGTTGGATGTAACTGGGACCCTGCGTACAAAATCTCGTTCCTCCACATGTACCACATGTGATGCAAACGACAATTAAGAAGCTCTGACTCTGACGAGCCCACAGTACCATTTCCCACAAGGTTTTGTACAGCTGCATGAAAAACAGATGAGAGAGCATACATAGGGTACTTGAAGTTCTGTCCACCCACTTTTTGAAAAAAATATTTGAAGTATCAGCAACACAATGAAAAGCAGAATAACAGCTTATCGACAGTAATAAATAAACACACAAATATCCATTTAGCCTGTAATGAACTTGCGACCTGTCCAGGGTGTACCCTGCCTCTCGCATAGAGGCTGCTGAAAATGGACACCAGTCACCAAGCTACCACAGCCCTCTGTGTGAAGCAGAGAGCTGCCATCTAGGGTGCTCGGAGGAGCAGATGGATGACAACCAACCCTCTTGTGTTTCCATGAGTGTCAAGGACAATGACCCACCTTCCTTTCTTTCTGTGGGTGTCAAGGACATCGACCCACCTTCATATGTCTCCGTGGGTGTAGAGGACAAAGCTCCACCTCCTTTGTGTCGCTCAGTGAAAGTCGAGGATGACGACCCTCACTCTACCATTTTCCAGCAACTGCTACAGCCCTGGACCCCTAGCCACTAGTGAGCTACAAATCTCTACCAGTGCCCATCACTGTTCCCTCATCATCTGTTACAGTTCCCTCCATGGCTGGTTCATCGCTTGCCACTGCATCCTCTGTGGGTGGATCTCCTGCTGCAGCCTCCATGGGTGCATCATCTGCCACAGCCCTTATTGCAGGTCCATAGTCTGCTGCAGCCCTCGGCACTGGTTCCTCAGCTGCTGCAGCCTCTGTGGTCCCATCACCTGCTGCAGTCTCGCTGGTCTCAACCTCTGCTGCAGTCTCAACCCCTGCTGCAGTCTCAACCCCTGCTGTAGTCACTCGGGTCTCATCGCCTGCTGCAATCTTGCTGGTCTCTTTGCCTGCCGCCGCAGTCTCCCCTCTGGTCTCTTTGCCTCTCATCCACCTGATTCTGAGAGGGTCCAGGTGGACGCCTCTCACCAGTGATGGACAGTCTCCTGACTACCCACCTGAACTTGTGCCCCACTGGACAGTCTCCTAGTCGTCCGCCTGAACTTTTTTCCCATTCTGGGCAGTCTCCTGGCTGTCCACTTGAATGCTTTGTGGTTGTTGTATTTTTTTGTGTGTGTGTTCTGGGTATTTAGTTCCCAGGCTTTATCCTGTTTTTTTTTTTTTTTTTGATCCTTGTGTTTTTCTTTGTGCCCTCTGTTCTGTCTCCACCCACCCTCCTCTTCACACTCAGGTTACAAATATTTTTGTTTTGGAATGTCAATGGTCATCCCTTGACGAGGGTTCCTGTTTTATCTGTGGGTTTTGTGTCTACTTGGATTATTCTTATTTAGTTTCTGGGTCTGTTTCTCCAGTGTTTCCAGTTTCTCCAGCGTTTCTCTCCTCATGTAGTCAGCTTCAGCTCTTGCCACTCACACCTGTGCCCACTTCACAGTCACCAAGGTGATTCCGTTTTCCCAATCACCTCTGCACTTTATAAACACTCTCTGGTCTACAACTTGTCACTTCTGCATAGTCTTGGCTACCTGCCAGATGTCCTGGTCCTCCTTGTCGTGCGCCGTCCTGTTCCATGTGTTTTTGTGATCCCTGAGATTTTTGTGAGTTGTTTCCTGCTACATCAGCATTTGTTTCATTTATTTAATAAATAAGTTTTAGTTTATTTAAATTCCTTGAGTCTGCCTGAATTTGGTTCCAAACCTCACCAAACACAATACCCTGCCTAGGGCGTCATAAGTATCCGTAATGTGGGGGGGACACAATGATGTGTGTAGGTGTGTGCGCGCGCAAAGAAGTGTACACTAATGTACAAAAAAAGCAGCATTTCTCCTAGATTTCCTTTAATTCCACACATTTAAAGCATGTTTCTCACTAAGTTTGTGTAAATTCAGCTGTGGGTTTTAAAGACATTTTCAGTTTAATACACTTTAATACAGAGCGTCAGGTCGGCACTATTTATGTTTATAGAGAAATAAAAAACATCACTGCTGGACTTTTTTACTTGTGTTCAACGCTACTCATCTAAATGTTTCTCACAAAGCTTGAGGACAATAAGGTGTGGGGTTTTAAAGACATTTCAACTTTAATGCACCTGAACACACAGCGTCTCTTACACCTGCAGCATCTTACAGCGTCACAGTTACTGCTAAGCTAAGATGCTACAGACGTAGCGCTCCTCTCAAACATCCTCCTAACATGAATATATGTTTATGATCAATCCCCCGGTCAACAACTGCCCACACTAAGCTGCTAAACTGGCGGGCGAGCGAGCAACATAGAGGTGTCTCCATCTCCTGCACCTGTGCGTGTTTTCTGCCGAGGCAGGAGACTCAGCAGCTGCTGCTGCACAGTTTCTGCTCGGTGTGTAGAGGTGGAGATAACCTGGAGGTAACCCGGAAAACCTGGAGTGGAGTTTTAGTAGCTTGAGTATTCTCATATTGATCAAGTGGAACGAATTTATTCACGAAGAAAGAGAAACTGTGCCGCCTGAACTAATGTTTCATAGTGGGTGGGGGGGTCCAAATTAAAGTTTTTTTATTTTTAATGTGGGGGGTGCCTATGTACCCTGCAGTATATTTCCAACTCCTATTCTACCTAACCCTTTAAAAAAATAGGCAGGACTAATTACAGGTGTATCTAAAAAAATTAGAATATTATGAAAATGTTCATTATTTTTGTCAATGATTTCAGAAAGTGAAACTCATATATTACCCATAGTGAAATATTTCAAGCCATTATTTCTTTTAATTTTGATGAGTATACAGGTCTGTATACAATATAAAATATACATATGAATACAGGTTTCTCTTGAAAATGAGTCCTCGTGACTCAATGAGACTAACCTGTATAAATAAAGGTTGAATGAAAATTAAAATTGGCTTACAAATAATGAAAACCCAAAACTTAGTCGCAGAAAACGAGAATACAGTATTCTACAGTCAGCTTGTGGTACCTTTTGGCAGTGTGGGCAGGAGCCAAGTCCTGCTGGAAATTGAAATCAGCATCTCCATAAAGCTTGTCAGCAGAAGAAAACATTAAGTGCTCTAACGTCCTGATATATGCTGTGTTGATTTCAAAAAACACAGTGGACCAATAGCAGCAGAGACAAAGACCCAAATCATCACAGACTATAGAAACTTCACTCTGGCCTTCAACAATCTGGATTCTGGACATCTCCACTAGGGGTGCACCGATTGCAGTTTTCTGGCCAATCACCGATTTCTAAAAAGTCTGACCTGCCGATTCCGATTTTGGCCGATACCAATTTTAATTTATATTCGACACTGTCAGGTGTTATAAGGTCACAATGCACCTTCAATTTTCAATCTTTTATTGAAAAACATACCCTTGAACAATATCCTAGAAACAATATAAACTTGTTTTAACTGGCCATGAGGTATTGCTCTGAAATATAAATGAAGTTTAGACAATTGTTGTTAAAACTTGAAAAAAATCAGTAAAATCGGTTTCTCATGCAAGTATCGGCCGATTTTCCAAAAATAAAGAAATCGGGGCCGATTTATTGGTGCACCCCTAATCTCCATTCTTCCTCCAGACTCTGGGACCTTGATTTACAAATGATATGAAAATTTGCTTTAATCTGAAAAGAGGACATTGGACCACTGAGCAACAGTCCAGTTTTTTGCCTCCTCAGTGTTGTAATCTCAGGACCCCAGATAGTTCGAGCAGGGAAAGAGACAGACACAGGTGTAGAGGGATATGGGGTTGGATATATATATATATATATATATATA
>NC_056505.1:33807255-33813632 GCF_014905685.2 Nematolebias whitei
TATATATATATATATATATATATATATATATTGTAAATTATCAGTTATGAGTTAAGCTCATAAAATATGCATTTATTATGCAAATAACCTCGTTTGTGTGGGCACCACCTCTTTTCAGAGGAAAAATCAGTCTCTAACCCCCAAATTAAATGTAAACTGAAACGTGAATTCTTTTCTCGTGTTTAAAGGGCATCAAATCAGTTAATACACACAGATATGCCAAAATAATCACAAATTTTGTTGATTTTATGTATTTTATTACAAAAATAATAATCTGTGATATATCTGTTGAAGATTATGCATAACAAATGAATAACAAAATAGCTTTGCATCAAAGGTCTAGTTGGTTATTCAAATCAGTGAAACTTAAAAAGGCAGATTTTGGACTAGTTCTGTTTGTAGAGTACTTGAAATTGTCTTAATGAGCTGTGGTGTGTATAAAGCAATATTATTGTGATGTATGATCACCAGAAAGGCATTAAAGGTCTCTTGTCCAACCAGAACGAGATGGTCAGAATGGTCCAACAGCTGCTTAAAAATTGTACCAGTCCAGATGTTCTGGTGACTGAGAGGCTGATTTTCCCTCAAAGTTCACCTGTCATCTTAGAGGGACGAGGGTCCATATGGGAGTCAGCTGGGATTTTTCCACTCTGCGGTGTGATGGCTCTGATTCGGGCAGGTTCTCTCGTCCTGAGACGTTTGCAGAAAATGTTGCTTTTCTCGTTCTCTTCCTTCCTTGGATATCTCACTAGGAGAAAGTTTTTCTCTGAAGTTTGCTCGAAGTTCAGTGCTTGAAGAAGAAGTGGTGAAGAAGATGTGATGTAGAAGATGAATGTAGAAGAAGTAGAGTGTGAGTGTGAAAACTTAACTGTATGTGTGTTACAGATTGACCTTGGTCCACCTCTCGGAAGAGGGGTGGTCCTAACTTTGTCATGTTTGATGAAATCTAATGTCCATTTTTTCTGTCTGCCTTTAAAAGTCACTCTTCTTTTTAAAAGAGAAAAACATAAGACAAGTGATTATCTTAAAGAGAGATTACTTAAACAGACATTTTCATAAACAAACATTCAGTTCTGAAGCTTTTGAAATAACATGCAATGTTCATCAAAAGGTGTCGCTGTTCATCTCCTGAAAATAAAATGTCATTTTAAACAAAGGGTTCTTTAAAATTTGTCATCTCCATGGGAACCCATCCTGGGAGTAATACTCCTTTTTTTTTATAAAAGTTCGTCTCAGCAGATGTTTCACTTCGAGGTCAGTTGAACCAAACTCATTAAAACGACCTGTCGTTTCGTGGGAAATGAGTTCATATTGAAAGTGGTTAACACAGTAACATTTTTTTATTTTTTTTTATTACACTTTCATTAGTGTCAACTAAGTTAGTGCTGAATTGAACACCTGTAAAATAAAGTCTGTTTGTTCCCAAGGGAATAGATGCTTCTTATTTTAAACATTTTAAAACACACGAATGATGTTTGTTTGAGATGAGGTGTTCTTTTTCTGAGGTGGTGAACTGTATCTGAGGTGGTGTTACCCTACACGGGTAAAGTTAAAACGGTGTTTACTATTTATAGTGAAGGTGCAGATATATACACCAGTGCTTCTCTGGATCCCTGAAGAGAAAGGATAATGTCAGGTGGGTCTGGGTTGGTGTTTGAGGGTTGATGTTGATTTGTTTGTTTGTTCTTTCTTACAGGTTATGGACGTCAAGTTGGTGTACCAGAAATCCAGGTGGGGATCCAGAGAAGGGTTCCAGGCTGAGCAGGCAGAAATGACCAGGCAGGCAAGAGGCTGAAGAACAGGTTGCGAGGAGGCAAGAAGCAGAACCAGGGAGAACCAGGACTGGATTGAATCCGTGGAGGCAGGTTTTTCTGAAGACAGGAGCACAAGGTAAGTACTTGGTAAATGGTAAATGGACTGTACTTATATAGCGCCTTTCTATCTGATCAAGCTACTCAAAGTGCTTTACACTGCAATCTGTGCCTCATTTACCCATTCATACAGCACTCTACTAGATCTCTACAAAGCTAATTGAATAAATCATTCTAAAGAGACTAATCAGAGCTCTATCACATTCATACACCAATGGGACACACATCAGAGGCAATGAGGGGTTCAGTGTCTTGCCCAGGGCCACTTCGGCATGTGACTGCTGGTGGATTCGAACCCCCAACGTTTGCATTGAAGAACGACTGCTCTAACCACTCAGCCACAGCCGCCCGCCTTGGAAACTCAGAATAACAAACAGGCCAGAGACATAGATACCGTGAAGAGTCTAATGCTCCGGTGGAGAGTAGCACTCGACTGCAGCCGTTGTAGTGGCGTTGTCTCATCTGGTGGATGGCTGATACCTGGTGGCAATTAGCTGCTCTCTTGGAGAGATTAGCTGCAGACGGCAGTACTCTCACACTCAGCAGGTAAGACGCTTCTGATGTTATCGCTGGTTTAGGAGTGGCTGGATTTGAGGATAAGGGTGCATTCACACCTGATAGTCCTGTAGACTCGGTTCGGTTGGGGACCAATATTCATGACCTTTTGTTTACATTTGAGCTGGTGCGTTTGCATTCACACTGCACTGTGCAGTCGAGTCAACCTGTTGAACCAACCTGTTCCCCCGCTTGCCTGTGGGTGCGCTGCACCAAGAACTACTGAAAGAAACAACACAAAAACTTCTGAAGACACTTCTTCTTCTGGAAATAAACAAAAATGGAGTGGCATCAAGTTTTAGCAGTTTTAGGAGCTATATTTTGTCATTTTTCAAAAATGGGCTCAGCATGAGCTGAAGATGAGGCAGAAGACCATGGTTTTTCACACAAGGCAGCTGACGGCTCCATATGAGGTCAGAGAAATGCGTGTTTGTTTACCCTGTGGAGCGGGGCTCGGTCTGTTTACATTCACACTGTACTCGAACCGCGCTGGAGTTCTCTTCTACCGGACTGAGACCTAAGTTTTAGCCCGGGCCAGAATTTGCCTTTTTGTTCCGTGACAGAGTTCGATGGTGCATTCACACCTCCCCAAACGAACCGGACTTTCTAGGAAAACGAGCTAGAGTTCGATTAAAGTGGACTAAACAGGGCTGGTGTGAATGCACCCTAAGACATTTGAAGCTCATGTCTAGGAGTTAATCAGCTGATTAGGGTGTGACACCAGGAGTTTACAATATTGAACTTCTTCATAATATTCTCATTTTCTGAGACACCAATTTTTTTTCATGATTTGTACACTATAATTATCCAAACTACAAGAAAAAGTCTTGAAATATTTTACTCAGTGTAATGACTCTATGTAATATATGAACTTCACTTTGTGAAATGATTGACAAAAGAATTGCATTTTTTCACAATATTCAAAACAATTTTTTTTATGTACCTATTTACCAAGATAGCAAAGAAAAGTGGTCAACTCACAGAACAAGATGATCAGTTAAGGTGCTGAATATCATAAACTCAGCTGTTTCAATAATGAGCTAGTTTTGGACAAACATTAAATATGTGAAAAAAATTCTTACACTGATTATCTAACATGTTATTTTAAAAATTAGCTTGGATGTCTACTCTGCTCAGAAGCTTTATAATGGCCTACTTAACTCAATAAACTCAGAGATTCTAATGTAAGGGTCCCATCTTTAGCCTGAAGACATTCAGAGCTTTATATTATTCAAGATCAGAGGATACAAAAGTGCCATGGTTATTCGGTCATTTAAAGCAAACATAATGCACAGACAATAATCACCAGCTGAAAGGCTGCTTTTCCAAGAAAGTAATATATTAGAATATAAACATGTATGCATTATTTTCTTATTATCATGATTATATTAATGTTGACCCCAAGGTCAGCAGACTGAGAAGGATGACTGAGTCAGAAGTACAAAAATAAAGTGATCTTTATTTACAGGTGCAGCAACGGGCTCGGGGCTGAAAGGGAAGACGAGGAGAAGGTGAGTAATTGGAAACTCGGATATGTCCTTTGCAGTATGATCTTTTGAAACAGGTAGAAAATGTCTTACTGCTGTGCTTTGTAAAAGAGGCCAGCGAGGAGGAGGAGAGTGTGGAAAATAATAATTGTTCTAAACTTTAAAAAAAAAACTCTTAAAAGAAAACCAGAGACATTTCTCTTTTAGCTCAAAACGGAGCGCGAGGTTTATTCTTTCTGCAGAAAGGAGCCGCTGCCTGCGTGAAGCCAGCACAGCACACAGCACAGCACACTGGATTCTTAAAGAGACAGTACATAAATTTATACATGTTTCGTGCGTCACAATAACATTCTATTATGATGAGAGGATAAGTTCCTCAGGTTGATACCATACACAAGTTCTTGTTATCAGTACGAGATGATGTTATTCTTCTTGTTGAAGCCGTGTTCTGTAACAAGTCTTCTGTCCATGTGACTAGAACATTCTGATAAACATTTGTGGATCTGGTATTTTTTAATTAGATTTGTAACAAGTCTTTGTTCATGTGGCTAGAATCTCTGAAAAAGAAAAACATATTGATACGAAAAGCGTCCTCAGCAGTTTAGATAAAAGTTCTGTATCTTTGCCTCTTCTGCAGGTGGTGGAATACAAGGACGTTTGCAGGAGCAGAGGACAAAAGTTCACATTTACAAGAGTTTACCAGAGTTCACATACACACACCAACTTTGAAAGTCTGCAGAATGAACATGGATTAAATGATATTTAAACAATACATGTTAGTTTATTAATTTTTTTTCACAAGAGGTCCTGGGTTTTCTGGAGATCCAAGTTGAGGTGAGTATCGGTAGAGAGAGGAGCAGGTTGACATAGGTTGAATTGTTTGTAGATGTTGGTTGATGGGACAACATTGATCCACAGGTATGTCAGTTTTCCTCAGTCTGCAGCAGGTGAGGTGAATCAGGTGATGATTGGCTGTGGAGAGAGTGAGTGGCAGAGAAAACCTAGAAATCCTACACTTGGAAAGCAATGTCATCTCACAACAACTAACGTTCCAGAAAGGGAGAAAATGTCAAATCTAGGTGTTGCATAAAAACAATACAAAGCACAAACTCAGTCATCATCTGTATATTTTGTCTTGCTCTTTTTATATTATTTTTCTTTTTATATTATTTTTCTTTTCTTTTTATTATTATTAATGTTTATAATGTTGTTGATGTTGTTATCATGTCCTGGGTTATCATGGCTTTTCTGTAGTAAATAAATAATTACAGTCTAAGTGCTGGCAACATTGTGTTCTGTGATTGTTTTTTTTTTTTTTTTGGGGGGGGGGGGGGGTTCTGTATAAAATGCCTAAATTCTGCATTACTGACTATTAACTCATTCCACACATGTATGCCACATCTATCAAACCCTGCAATATAAAGAAGTGATCTCATGACTATGACCCCTGAACCTGAGGTTGTCTGTCAGAACCGCCGTGATCTGGTTTATTTAAAGTTGCTTTAAACTTGAATAATGTCTGATTTTTTTTTCCTGCTTATTCACAATCCTAGAACTCTTAGGGTGCATTCACACCAGCCCTGTTGTCCCAAACTCTAGCCCGTTTGCCTAGTAAGTCCAATTTGAAAAGGTGTGAACGCGCCATCGAACTCTGTCACGGAACAAAAAGGCAAACTCTGGCCCGCCTAAAATCCTAGGTCTCGGTCTGGTAGAAGAAAACCCTGCTGTCCCTGAGTCAGCTATGCCTTTTCAGCCGATGAAGCAGCAGAGCCAGCCTCAGCCGATGAAGGAGCAGAGCCAGCCTCAGCCAACCAAGGAGCAGAGCCAGCCTCAACCATCAAAGCAGCAGAGCCAGCCTAAGCCGACGAAGCAGCTGAACCCACCTTCTTGTGCATGCACAGAGTTCATCCACAACGGTGCATGCTCCAGTGTGTCGTGGGCATTGGGAAAGACGACCCACGCTCTTACGTCTTGGTGAGCATTGGCAATGACATCCCATACTCCTGCATCTCAGTAGGTGTTGGAAACATAGACTTTCGCATGGCTTCCGCACCAGCAACAGTCTCACTGGCTTCCATGCTAGCAACAGACTCACTGGTTTCCACACCAGCTAAAACTTTGGTGGTTCCCACACCAGCACCACACCTGCTGGTTTCCACACCATTACCAGACCTGCTGGTTTCCACACCAGACCCAGCTGCTGTTCCACGGGCCTCTCTGCCAGTTGCTGTTCCATGGCCCTCTCTGCCAGCTGCTGTTCGACTGGGCCTCTCTGCCAGTTGTTGCTCCACTGGCCTCTCTGCCAGCTGTTGCTCCACAGGACTTTCAGCCAGCTGCTGCTACATGGGCCTTTCTGCCAGCTGCTGCTACATGGGCCTCTCTGCCAGCAGCTGTTCTATGGGCCTTTCTGCCGGCTGCTGTTCTATGGGCCTTTCTGCCGGCTGCTGTTCTATGGGCCTTTCTG
>NC_056505.1:33813642-33813948 GCF_014905685.2 Nematolebias whitei
CTGTTCTATGGGCCTTTCTGCCGGCTGCTGTTCTATGGGCCTTTCTGTCAGCTGCTGCTATATGGACCTCTCTGCCGACTGCTGCTCCACAGGCCTCTCTGCCTGTTGTTGCTCCACAGGACTTTCTGCCAGCTGCTGCTACATGGGCCTTTCTGCCAGCTGCTGCTGCATGGGCCTCTCTGCCAGCTGCTGCTGCATGGGCCTCTCTGCCAGCTGCTGCTCCACATGCCTCTCTGCCAGCTGTTGCTCCACAGGACTGTCTGCCAGCTGCTGCTACACAGGCTTTTCTCCCAGCTGCTGCTGCAT
>NC_056505.1:33813958-33852875 GCF_014905685.2 Nematolebias whitei
ACGGGCCTTTCTGCCAGCTAATGCTCCACAGGCCTCTCTGCCAGCTGCTGCTCCGTGGGCCTCTGCATCTGTTTGAGGGTCATCAGTCTCAATCACCTGCTTCAGGGTCACTTGCCTCTGCAGGGTCATCGGCCTCCTCGCCCACTGCAGGGTCATCAACCTCCTTGCCTCTCTGTGGCCTGAGTTGAAAAGGATCCAGGTGGACATCACCTTCGAGAGACAATGGACAGTCTCCTGGCCGGCTGCCTGAGTTCCATCCCCACTCTGGATTGTCTCCCAGCCATTCGCTGAGACTTCTGCCCCATGCTGTATGGTCTGCTAGCCATCCGCCTGGACACCTACCCCACGCCGGATGGTCTCCCAGCCATTTGCCTGGACACCTGCCCCATGCTGGATGGTCCCCTGGCCATCCACCTGAACTACTGGGCCTGGGTGTTCCTCCTTTTTTTTTGTCTTCCCCCGGTTCCTACCTACCAATTTTCCTTTTTTCCTCCTTCATTCCTGGTTTTTCTTGTCTGGTGCTGTTAGGTATTTTTCCCATACCTAGAAAAATAAAGAACCACACAGGACAACAAAGTAAGATTTTCAGCAAAGCTTTTTGCAAAAAGGGAAGACACAGTAACGACCTTGAAGGCTGAATACTGTGAACTTCAAAGGTTTTCCACATCTGCTCGCCTTTTTGTTGTTCACACAGGAAAGAGAAAAAGACTGGACATCTTGATTAAGCAGATTACAACGAGGGCAAATTGATCTTAGAACATTTTGATTCAATGCTTAAGAGAAACAATGACAGTGTAAGATTGATGGGATATGAGTTGATATGTATAACCTTGACATTTCTGGTTTTACAAAAGAACAAACAATTCAAAGAAAAAACAGCTTGTGTAAGTACAAAGAATTCCTATCAGCTCGGACGTGGACTGATAGTTCTTTTTTCTCCAGAAACTTCTTTGCTTCGTATGCACAAAGTGCAGAAATCATGAAATAGTTTAAAATGATAACATATTAAAAACTCTTACAGGTGCCCTCCATCCTGTTTCCTCCCCGTCCCACCCAAGTTAAGTGGGATCCTCGCTTTGGGGGTCTCAGGTGCCACGCTTTGGTGGTGGGGGGTGTTTATGACACGAGTCTATCTATTTCTCTGTGTTTCCTGTGCCTTTTTGTTTCCCTTGTCATCCTCATGTGCACAGCTGATTGCCATTCTAATCACCCCAGGTGCTCTTCATTCATCTCATTAGTATCAGTATAAAGTCTCTGTCTTTTCACTCCTTTGTATCTGAGGATTATCATACTCCTTCCATGGTGTCCATGGTCTGGTCTGTCCGCTTTATAAAAGTGAGTTTTGCTGCCCCGTCAGCATTTTGTTTTTTTGTAAAATAAATCTGTATTATTTATCCTCTGGAGTCCTCCTGCCTCTGCATGTGCATGAGTTCTACACGTTAAACACCAAAACATGACATCCAGGTAGATGAAAACAAAAAAGGTTAAATCATGTCATCTGGACAAGTTTCTTTATGGGAGAAACATTGAGCTTACAAACCTTTTTTGGAACCATTTTGGCATAGGTTTTCCTCAGGCTGTTTCTGTGAGTAGCAAGTTTGCCATCTGAGCCAAAACTTTTGAATGGTATGCATGACGATTGATTATTTTGAACAGATAGTCCCTGTTTGCATGTGTTAAAAGCCAGTTTTCTGGAAATTCAATGGAAGGTTGGCTTGAAATTCATCAATGAGGGCTATTTATGGGACAGATCTGGGTTGGCAGACAACAGACTGACAGTCTTTTGGATGAAAGACAAAACGTTTCTCCCTTAAAGTAACTTGCCCAGATGACATGATTTAATCTTTTTAATATTCTTCAAATAGTTAAATTTTATTTAAATTCTTGCGCATATAAAACCAAAAGTAAATTGTGTCCAATTATTTTTGTTATAGATTAAAAAGAATACCACTTGATTAATCCTTGTTGTTTATCTAAGATTATTAAACCATGGTGTCTAGTTAATTAATTAACTAATCGGCCATCTGGCACCAGCAAACTGGGGTTTTTTTCCACTATGGAGTATGCTGTTTGTGGAAATTAGTTTGTTTTGTGTCTCCTCAAATTGAAGAAGTCCTTCAGATGAAGGACGAAATGTACCAGCAAAATAAAAAAAAAAAAACACCCTGACTGAACATTGTTGGATTTTCACCTGGATTATTGAGCATGAACTTTGGTACTTTAAACTAGTTATTTTCCAAATTCGTATTCTTTGTTATTTGTGTTTTAAGATTTTATTGTTGATGATTTTATTTTTGATTAATGATTTATGTTATAAAATTTTAAAATACTGTACAAATTTGGTCTTCTCATCTGGGTAAATATTCATTTGTTATGGTAAAGATTTCCCTGCAACTAATAAATTCAGTGATTGAGTTCTGATTTTAAAAGGGTGAATAAATTGGTTAACATGTTAATGGTCAATAAACTGACATGGTGCCCAATTAAATGAGGAAAGCATCACTCTTCGTTCTTCCTCACTCATCTTCTACACCCCAATCTAGATGCAAGTTAAGAATGGGCTTTATGCCATCAATAATTGGTGGCAGGCAACATTTTGCTTGCCACAAACTACAATATAGCAAACAGTGATATGTTACAACACCATCCCAACTTCTACACCCTGATCCAGAAACCTTTTTTTAATGAGTGCCTTGCACCACCTGACATAGAGCTCTCCCAGTCTCTAGCCCTCAAGCCTCCTGATCCTGGGCTCCCAGAGTCTCCTATCACCAGGTTCACCTACATTGGCTTTCCTCAGTCAGCCTCCACTTCTTGGCTCTGTCCTGCACTCTCATTCGTTTCCAGCGTCATTAGGCTCAATTGTCTTCACTCTGCTCATCAGTCCCTGTTCATAAAGATTCTCAGTCATCACTCCTTTACAGTCTGGTATTGTTCTCTGGGCTGCCTCAGTACATGGGCTTATCTGGGCTCAAGCCCAGGCCCTGATATTTTTTTGAGATTAAATAATGAGCTGAAAAATTTACATTGTTTCAAAACTTGTCAGGTTTCAGTCTTCTGTCTTCAGATGTATGTTTGTGGCCACTGATTGATTCAAATTTAAAGCGGATCACTTGGGCTCAGTGGCTTATGGTCCATAGACTGAACAAACAGATTGTATATTACTAGTTTTGGGGAATGTCCCTCATTGATTGACTGACAGCTGTCAAACAGTTGGGAAGAAGTATGAGTGCAGTACTTATAAAAAACAAGTTATATACAACATATAAATATATGTTTTTCAGAACAAGTTTGAAAAAAGAATTGATAGAGAGAATTCTGAAACTGGAAGAATATTTTAAGATGAACTTGTAGAAGGATGTTCTTTGACTCATTATAACCTGAGGGAGAGCAGGGCGAGGCACAATGGAGGCTTTGTTAGCTGGTGAGGATCAGACAAGTGGAGCAGAGGAGAAGGGAGGAGCACAAAAAGGTGTGTAAAAAGTTCTTGTAGCCAAGACAGATCTCTAACATGCTCTCGGTGCTAAGGTATTGTGTCCAGTCTTTGCTTAAAACATTGACATGCAAGTCAGCAGGCGTGAGACTGCTTCTCTCATGAGACTTCTTTTGACCAACTCTTTTCAGCAACTGCTTGACATGTCAGCTTACCTTGACACACCAAGTGACCATGCCCCTAATCTTAACCAATCATGTGTAGTTATCCACCCGTGGGTGTGAACCGACTGCATAAATTAATGTCTCAGAGGGGAACAATAGCTTTGTTGAAAATGGTAACACCTTGTTTTTATGTAAACACCATTCTTTCACAAAATGCAAGTTTTATTCCTGACACACACACACATTAAAAAGAGTGGGTTTGTTTGAATCTCTGTTCAACTGGTAGGTAACTTCCTTCGTTACCATGGCGACCAGCAGTTCTGTTAATATGGCAAAGTTCGCTTCTTTGTGATGGACTTCTTGTCGGAGACTGAATGTTTGCCCCTTCCCAGGAAAGACAGTTGCTTAGCCCAAATGGTATAATTAACACAGTGGGTTAATTATCATGCAGTTAGTATGGAGTCAGGATGTTGACCTGAATTGTAGATTTAGTAGAGATGAGGGTAGAAGAGACGCAGTGTCTCTGAGGATGTTCTATCTCTTTGAGGGACCCTGGGTTGGACGCTACATGTGTGACTTGACAGGCTGGTGAGGAAAGCTGGTTCTGTCCAGGGGACAGAGCTGGAGGTCCCTATATCAGTGGCAGAGAAAAGGTCCCTCAGTAAGCTGCTGTCCATCATTGACAATGCTGACCATCCTCTGCACGCCACCATCATGAAGCAGAGGAGCTCCTTCAATGGTAGACTCCTGTCCCAGCAACTCTACGCACAAATTCAGGAAGTCCTTTGTCCCTCAATCCATCAGACCGGTCATCTCCTTCCAGTACAGTAAAAATAGAGCCTTATGACTCTGCGGCACCCTGGACACTTGTGTATGTATATATATGTGTGTGTATGCTATATGCATATGGTGGCACAGTGCAGGATGAGGGACCAGACCAGACAAAGTGCAACCCAAACTCCCCTACGATGAGAAAAAGAAATGGACTTGATATTCCCTCGCTCGAACGTGGGTCACCGGGGCCCCACTCTGGAGTCAGGCCTGGAGGTGGGGCACGCGGGTGAGCACCTGGTGGCTGAACTTTTACCCATGGAGCTCGGCCAGGCACAGCCCGAAGAGGAGACGTGGTTCCCCCTTCCCATGGGTTCACCACCTGTGGGAAGGGCCAAAGGGGTTGGGTGCAATGTGGGATGAGTGGTGGCTGAGGGCGGGGACCCTGGCAGTCTGATCCTCGGCTACAGAAGCTGGCTATTGGGACGTGGAATGTCACCTCACTTGTGGGGAAGGAGCCTGAGCTGGTGTGTGAGTTTGAGAGGTTCCGGCTAGAAATAGTCGGACTCACCTCTATGCATGGCTCTGGCTCTGGAACCAGTTTCCTTGAGAGGGGTTGGACACTCTTCCACTCTGGAGTTGCCCCTAGTGAGAGGCACCGAGCAGGAGGGGGCATACTTATTGTCCCCCATCTTGGTGCCTGTGTATTAGGGTTCACCCCGGTGAATGAGAGGGTGGCCTCCCTCTGCCTACGTGTAGAGGGACGGGTTCTGACTGTCGTTTGTGCTTATGCACCAAACGGCAGTTCAGATTATCCATCCTTTTTGGAGTCCTTGGAAGGGGTACTGGAAAGTGCACCTCCTGGGGACTCCCTTGTCCTGTTTGGAGATTTCAATGCTCACGTGGGCAATGATAGTGAGACCTGGAGGGGTGTGGTTGGGAGGAACGACCCCCCTGATCTGAACCCGAGTGGTGTTCTGTTGTTGGACTTCTGTGCTTGTCATGGATTGTCCATAACGAACACCATGTTCAAGCATAAGGATGTCCATATGTGCTCTTGGCACCAGGACACCCTAGGCCGCAGTTTGATGATCAACTTCGTCGTCATTTCATTTGATCTGCGGCCACATGTCTTGGACACTCGGGTGAAGAGAAGGGCGGAGCTGTCCAATGATCACTACCTGGTGGTGAGTTGGCTCCGATGGTGGGAGAGGATGCCGGTCAGACCTGGCAGGCCCAAACGTATTGTGAGGGTTTGCTGGGAATGTCTGGCAGAGTCTCCTGTGAGACAGAGCTTTAACTCCCACCTCCAGGAGAATTTCGAACATGTTCTGGGGGAGGTGGGAGACATTGAGTCCAAGTGGGCCATGTTCCATGCCTCTATTGTTGAGGCGGCTTACCGGAGTTGAGGCCACAAAGTTGTTGGTGCCTGTCGCGGCGGCAACCCTCGAACCCGGTGGTGGACACCGGTGGTGAGGGATGCTGTCAGGCTGAAGAAGGAGTCCTATTGGGCCTTTTTGGCCTGTGGGACCCTGGAAGCAGCTGATGGGTAGTCCAAGCGACATGCGGCTCGGGTAGTTGCTGAGGCAAAACTCAGGCATGGGAGGAGTTCGGAGAGGCCATGGAGAATGACTTCCGCACGGCTTCGAGGTGATTCTGGTCCACCGTCCGGCGTCTCAGGGGGAGAAAGTGGTACACCAACAACACTGTTTATAGTGGGGGTGGTGTGCAGCTGACTTCAACTCGGGATGTCATGGGTCAGTGGGCAGAATACTTTGAAGACCTCCTCAATCCCACCATGCTGTCTTCCACTGAGGAAGCAGAGCCTGGGGACTATGGGTCGGGACCTCCAATCTCTGGTGCTGAGGTCACCGAGGTGGTTAAAAAGCTCCTCGGTGGTTGGTCCCCAGGGGTGGATGAGATTCGCCTGGAGTTCCTTAAGGCTCTGGATGTTGTAGGGTTGTGTTGGCTTACGCGACTCTGCAATATTGCGTGGACATCGGGGGAAGTTCCCCTGGATTGGCAGACTGGGTTGGTGGTCCCCCTATTCAAAAAGGGGGACCGTAGAGTGTGTTCCAACTACAAGGGTCCACGCTCTGAAGCCTACTTAGTCAGAATCGGAATCAGAATAAACTTTATTGGCATTGTACCGAGATACAACGCGAATATGTACATACAGTCGTCCGAAGAAGGGCAGAGTGCATGAAGCTGCGGCTATAAATAATTAGTGCAGGCCTCTTATTCTTATTCAGAATAATATTTTGCTTAGATGAGAAAAGGAAAGAAAACATTAGGAGTGACGATATAAAAAAAAGATCTCTCACACCGTGTCCTAGACAGAGCATGATTTGAGGCATCAAAAAAAAACTACCACAGCAAAGCAACATAAACAGACATTATCCAGAGCCCCCCTCAGCCATTGTCTAGATAAAAGGTGACATTCATCTTCAACTCAGTTCAGGTTCTGTTACATGTCTACGGCGTTGGGGAAGGGAGGGTTGAGGACACAGTCAAAGCATCTTTTTTGTTTTCAAAACATTCCAGGAGGAGTTGAGATAAGTCTGGCATCAAGGCCACAGTTTGGGTCAGGCAGAACTCGTGAATTGTTGTTTCTGCCTTTAAAGTCTTGCTGTAAATATTTTCTGATGGAAACTCCAAAACAGCCGAATTGATCCTTTACTCCAAAAGTCGAGTTCACAGCTTCTCCAAGATTATTCCCATCATTCATGAGTGCTGCCAGGAAGATCACAGTTCTGATAACAGCTGCTCCAGCTCCCTGTCACAGCTTCCCACATTCAGTCCGAACACTGTCGAGCTTCAATACATCCACACAAATTTGTAGGCAATCCAGATTTCACCAACCCAAACAGCAAAAACCAGTTGTCATCATGAATCCAATTTGTTTCCGTCAAAGTAAGAGGGTCCTTCTTACCCTGACTCCTGTCAGGAGAAATTGATCGATTTTGTTGAGAGACCAGCTGATCCTTCGAATTAAGAGGTATGCAGAAAAAAAGAGGCTTTTTTAAGGGTTCACAGGACAAAAGTGCGCAGCAGGGAAGCAGGTGGAAGGGAGAGAGGGTAACACATCTGTTCCACCAGAGAATAGAAGGAAAAAATAGTAAGGTCTATTTGGGGGTTCTGGAGAGGAGGGTCCATTGGATAGTTGAACCTCGGATTCAGGAGGAGCAGTGCGGTTTTTGTCCTGGTCGTGGAACACTGGACCAGCTCTACACTCTCAGCAGGGTCCTGGAGGGTGCATGTGAGTTTGCCAAACCGGTCTACATGTGCTTTGTGGACTTGGAGAAGGCGGTCGACCGTGTCCCTCAGGGAACCCTGTGGGGGTACTCTGGGAGTATGGGGTACCGGGCCCTTTGATACGGGCTGTTACGTCCCTGTATGACCGGTGTCAGAGCCTGGTCCGCATTGCTGGCAGTAAGTCGGGCTTATTCCCAGTGAGAGTTGGACTCTGCCAAGGTTGCCCTTCGTCACCGATTCTGTTCATAACTTTTATGGACAGAATTTCTAGGCGCAGCCAAGGTGTTGAGGGGATCTGTTTTGGTGGCCTTAGGATTGCTTCTCTGCTTTTTGCAGATGATGTGTTCCTATTGGCTTCATCAGATCGTGATCTACAGCTTTTGCTGGAGCTGTTCGCAGCCGAGTGCAACACGACCGGGATGACGATCAGTTCCTCCAAATCTGAGGCCATGGTCTTTAGCCGGAAAAGGGTAGAGTGCCCTCTCCGAGTCAGGGAGGAGGTCCTGCCCTAAGTGGAGGAGTTCAAGTATCTTGGGGTCTTGTTCACAAATGAGGGAAAAATGGAGCGTGAAATCGATTGGCGGATAGGTGCAGCATCTGCAGTGAAGCGGGCACTATACAGGTCTGTCGTGGTGAAGAGAGAGCTGAGTCAAAAGGCGAAGCTTTCAATTTACCGATCAATCTACGTTCCCACCCTCATCTATTGTCATGAGCTTTTGGTTGTGACCGAAAGAACGAGATCTCTGATACAATTGGCCAAAATGAGTTTTTTCCGCAGGGTGTCTGGGCTCTCCCTTAGAGATAGGGTGAGAAGCTCAATCATCCAGGAGAGACTCAGAGCCGCTCCTTCTCCACGTCGAGAGGAACCAGTTGAGGTGGCTCGGGCATCTGGTTAGGATGCCTCCTGGACGCCTCCCTGGTGAGGTGTTCTGGATACATCCCACTGGGAGGAGACCCAGAGGAAGACCCAGGACATGCTGGAGGGACTATGTTTCTCGGCTGGCCTGGGAATGCCTCGGGATTCCCCCAGAGGAGCTGGCCCAAGTGGCTGGGGAGAGGGAAGTCTGGGCCTCCCTACTTAAGCTGCTACCCCCCATGACCCGACCCCGGATAAGCAGAAGAAAATGGATGGCTGGATGGTTGGTGCAGGATGGGTGGCTTCATAGATAGATAGATAAGATAGATTTTTTTTCCCTGGCTCTCCAGGGAGCTCAGGTGGCTGCTTCTGTCATTCCTCCCCCGTTTTTCCTTCCTCCTGCTCTGCTCTCTGTGTGTCTGAAGTGCCTGGTTCACATCTCCCGAACATAAATTAAGAAGATTATGGATTTGGTATCGTGGGCGTTCAACTCTATTAATAAGATTTTTTCATCAAAGCAACAAGGTCCAGGAGAACCAGCGTGTCCAGCTGAGACTCACGCTGTGGGGTATGTCATGGATCCGTGGGGAGTGTGGCAGATGATAAGCCTCTCAGTTCTGTCTCAGGAGGATGTTGAAGACGTTTACATATTTGGAATTATGATAGCAGGGACTCTGCTTTTTGGCATCGACAGGGCTCTGTTTTAGCAACTTTTGAAGATCTGCAGCAGTTTCGGCCATGGAAAAGCTTCCGAGTCAGTGTGAAGGTTTGGTCCGTGCAGTAGGAACTTTAAATCATCTGGTTTTTGAGCTTAACCGTAAGGTGGAGGCGATTTATGAGAATCATAGGCCACCTGCGGCTTCTGGGACTCGTCAGTGTGGTGGGTTCGACCTTGAAGGAGACTCATAGCATGGATTAGTGGAATGAAATCCCACAATTAGTCATTTTCGGAACCAGAACGCCCAGATGGACTCAAGGCTGGAAAAAAGTAATCTGTCTGCCTGAAGAAAAACAAGAAACAAGCTTATCTGAATCTGACTCCCCGGCGGCCTTGGAGACGGGCCGACTATCAAATTTCTCCTGGGACATGGGTAACCAAGGACAAAAGCTTCATCTATCGCACCCCCCACCCCCGAGAACTTTCTGTGCAAGCTTATCAGAGCTGCTGGCTGAAACAACATCTTCAGAAACTGTGGCTGATCTGAAAAAACGCTCATGGACAAATCTTAACACCTTGATGTCAAATGCAAATGTAATCATGTTTTAATTGTGCTTGCTGGTAGAGTTTTTTGATGTCTCAAATCGCGTCCTGATAGACAAGATGTAAAAGATCTTATTTTGTAATACCACTATCTACCCTCATGTTTCTCCCCCTTTTCCTATCTAAGATTATTATTCTGATAAAGGATAAGAAAAGGTCGCTCTTTCTATAGTTGCAGCTTTGTGCACTCCGCCCATCTTTCGGACGACTGTATGTACATGTTCACATTGTATCTCAGTGCAATGCCAATAAAGTTTATTCTGATTCTGATGACTCACGATTATTTTTCAATTCAGTTTGTTTACAGGGGTGCCCAAAGTGGGGCCCGCAGGCCAAACTTGGCCTGCCAAGCCGTTTGAGTTAGCCCGCCAAGCTGTCCTCATTACTATAGTAAAATTTCCTTTTGAATAATCAATGTGTTTGCACTCATTGAGTCGACCCATTGACTTTAATGTTAGTCGACCTGACTACCATAATGGTACTACACGGATTACACAGTAGCATAGCTAATTTGTGTATTTTTGTAATAATTTTAATAATATATATTACGGTGGCCGACGGTGGCTGTCGGGTGCAAACGCGCAGCAAATGGCGAAACGCTGGCATTATTTCTGAAATCTCACATCTATGTGGAATGGAAAAGAGGCATCAGTCTACGACTGAAGGTGCTGCAATAAGAGTCCAGTGTAGCATGCAGGAAGTGTGATGTGTTGTTCAGGACTTGGAGCAGTTTCCTCAACATCCTCTGCTCAGACACCTCTTGTCAGAGACTGCAGGTCCACTCCCAGAACTGAGAACTTATTTGTTGTGTTTCTAGTGGTGTTTGTGTGTGTGTGTGTGGGTGTGTGTGTTTGGCTTACCTGTGTTTTACATTCAGCCTGCCACACCCACTTCACCTGCTCTTCATTCCCCATTAGATTTGGCTGTAGCTCATCTCCCATTTATCCCAGTCTATATATTTCTATCTCCAGCCAGTGTCACATCAGTTTTGAATCATGCTGTTCTCCCAGCTAGACTTTATTTTTCCTCCTTGTGTTTTCCTTTTGACAGACCTGTAAATACAGTGCCTTGCGAAAGTATTCGGCCCCCTTGAACTTTTCAACCTTTTGCCACATTTCAGGCTTCAAACATAAAGATATAAAATTTAATTTTTTTGTGAAGAATCAACATCAAGTGGGACACAATCGTGAAGTGGAATGAAATTTATTGGATTTGTCAAACTTTTTTAACAAATAAAAAACTGAAAAGTGGGGCGTGCAATATTATTGGGCCCCTTTACTTTCAGTGCAGCAAACTCACTCCAGAAGTTCAGTGAGGATCTATGAATGATCCAATGTTGTCCCAAATGACTGATGATGATAAATAGAATCCACCTGTGTGTAATCAAGTCTCTCTATAAATGCACCTGCTCTGTGATAGTCTCAGGGTTCTGTTCAAAGCGTAGAGAGCATCATGAAGACCATGGAACACACCAGGCAGGTCCGAGATACTGTTGTGGAGAAATTTAAAGCCGGATTTGGATACAAAAAGATTTCCCAAGCATTAAACATCCCAAGGAGCACTGTTCAAGCAATCATATTGAAATGGAAGGAGTATTAGACCACTGAAAATCTACCAAGACCCGGCCGTCCCTCTAAACTTTCATCTGGAACAAGGAGAAGACTGATCAGAGATGCAGCCAAGAGGCCCATGATCACTCTGGATGAACTGCAGAGATCTACAGCTGAGGTGGGAGAGTCTGTCCATAGGACAACAATCAGTCGTACACTGCACAAAGCTGGCCTTTATGGAAGAGTGGTAAGAAGAAAGCCATTTCTCAAAGATATCCATAAAAAGTGTTGTTTAAAGTTTGCCACAAGCACCTGGGAGACACCAAACATGTGGAAGAAGGTGCTCTGCTCACATGAAACCAAAATCCAACTGTTTGGCCACAATGCAAAATGATATGTTTGTCGTAAAAGCAACACAGCTCATCACCCTGAACACACCATCTCCACTGTCAAACATGGTGGTGACAGCGTCATGGTTTGGGCCTGCTATTTGTCAGCAGGGACAGGGAAGATGGTCAGAATTGATGGGAAGATGGATGGGGCCAAATACAGGACCATTCTGGAAGAAAACCTGTTTGAGTCTGCAAGAGACCTGAGACTGGGACGGAGATTTATCTTCCAACAAGACAATGATCCAAAACATAAAGCCACATCTACAATGGAATGGTTCACAAATAAACGTATCCAGGTGTTGGAATGGCCAAGTCAAAGTCCAGACCTGAATCCAATCGAGAATCTGTGGAAAGAGCTGAAGACTGCTGTTCACAAACGCTCTCCATCCAACCTCACTGAGCTCGAGCTGTTTTGCAAGAAAGAATGGGCAAGAATTTGGTATGGTATGGTATTAAGTTTATTCATTTTAAAAAATACAAAACAATTCCATAACAATATAAAAAATATACAAGAGATTTAAAATGAAAGGCAGCAGAAGAAGAAAAAATCTTATTATATCTGCCCCTTTTTTTCAAACAATTACTTCAATCACAATAATTTTCAAGTAACAGAACAAAATGAATAGCTCTTTTTAATTTTTCTAATTCTAATACAAAAAACACACTAAGCTACTTTATATATTTTTTTTTAACAATTCAGTTTTGATCTTTTTCTTAAATGTACACATTGACTTGGCATTTTTAAGATCACTCTCTAGACCATTCCACAATCCAATTCCTTGGATTGAGGTAGACCTTCCCTTCAGACCAGTAACTAGTAGACTAATTTCAGTGTCTTCATGTTCAACACTGATAGAGACATACCCCAAGAGACTTGCAGCTGGAACTGCAGCAAAAGGCGGCGCTACAAAGTATTAACGCAAGGGGGCCGAATAATATTGCATGCCCCACTTTTCAGTTTTTTATTTGTTAAAAAAGTTTGACGCATCCAATAAATTTCATTCCACTTCACGATTGTGTCCCACTTGTTGTTGATTCATCACAAAAAAATTAAATTTTTATTCTTTATGTTTGAAGCCTGAAATGTGGCAAAAGGTTGAAAAGTTCAAAGGGGCCAAATACTTTTGCAAGGCACTGTAGCTTGCTGCCTTGACAGTCTTTTTTTATTAAGTAAAGACATCCATTACCTTTTATATTCAAGTTTTGAGTCCTGTCTGCAACTTGGGGTCATCGTTATTCAGAAAACATGTCAAGAATGTACTGTATGTTTTGAATATTTTCACAAGACTGTAGGAGGAAGAATAGAGAACTATGTGTCCAAGGGTAGAAGTTGAGTTCAAAAGTTGATTAGAACAAGTGGTGGTGAACAGTGTACGAACTCAGCTCTGAGTGCAGAAATTTAATGAATCACTGTAAAACATCAGGCTGCTATTTATAGTAGAGTACCAACACAATATACGTATGCCATGTTCAGGTCAGGTCTCTCTTGTAAATGAGTCCTCGAGGCTCAATGGGATTTACCTGTCTAAATAAAGGATGAATGAATGTTGAGATAATGAAGCCTGTGGGTATCTGGCGTAAGAGTATGGGTAACCAATATAGCAGCACAAATATGTTAAAAGGTGCAAAGTATTGTAATGAGATGATCGGTCAATAAGTCACATGTATCCAACTGTATCTAAAAAAAGATAAATCTTGTCCTCTGGACATTCAATAAAACAAAACAAAAAAATTGTAGAAACATTTTGTCTTTCATCTGAAAGACTTCCTCAGTCTGAGGTGCTGTATTCAGCTCAGTCTTATAAATAGCACCCTCTTGCAGTGGATCAACCAGTTTGCTGCTGACAACCAAAACCAGCTGCTCACATGATCAAGGAGGACCATCAGCCTAACGATGGATCAAAACTTGATACTGTCCTGCCCGTTCTGTGAGTTTAATAGATAGACAGACAGTTCTTACCTTGCATTGCAAACTATTTTCAGCTACTCAGTTTCTTTGCTGGAGACTTCGCTGTTCGGTGAAAAGCTACGGCTGGAACAGTTGACTTCTGGGCAATGTAGTTCTTTTGACTTGTGTTAAAGTGGAGAATTACTGAAAGAAAACTACAAAATAGCTGCGCCCGTTTTTTGTTTTCATTCTCATTTTTGGTCGGTTCCCGCTCCTGTCTGCTCCCGTTAGCTTTCAGTCCAGTCACGTCCCGGTCACATGAGCTACAATGAGGTTGACTCCGCTCCCGCCAGAATCCTGCCAGAATCACGTGACCCGCGGTACTCCTGAAAAAATGTCATCCTCTAGTTTGCATGTTCTCTCCGTGCATGTGTGGGTTTTCTCCTGGTTGTCTGGTTTCCTCCCATAGACCAAAAACATGCATGTTAAGCTGATTGGTAACTAAATTGTCTTTAGGTGCAAGTGAGTGTTGTTGTTGTCTTGTTTGTCTCCATGTGTCCCTGTGATGGACTAGAGACCTGTCCAGGGAGTCTCCCGCCTCACGCACATTGACTGCTGGATATGGGCATCAGTGACCTTTGCGACCTGAAAAGGAAAAAGCGAGTAAAGACAATGGATGGATGGATATTGATGATGTTGCACAGGAACTTTGTAATTACGGTAGTTTTAAAAATAGTTGACCACAAAAAGAGTATCTTTAAAGTGAGTTAATTCATCCATCCATTATCTTTTACCCGCTTATTCCATTTTGGGTCACGGGGGTCGCTGGTGCCCATGTCCAGCAATCACTGTGCGAGGGGCGGGGTACACCCTGGACAGGTCGCAAGTCCATCACAGGGACACATAGAGACAAACGAGACAAACAACCATTCACTCTCACTCACACCTAGGGACAATTTTAGAGTTACCAATCAGCCTAACATGCATGTTGTTAGTCTGTGGGAGGAAACCGGAGAACCCAGAGAAAACCCACGCATGCACGGAGAGAACATGCAAACTCCACCCAGAAAGGCCCCTGGACTGGGGTTTAAACCAAGGACCTGCTCGCTGAGAGGCAGCAGCTCTACCAGTTGTGCCACCGTGCTGCGTGAGTTAATTATTTACAGTAAATTACATAAGGAAAATGTCTGACATGCATTTAATGCATCACGCTCCACTTCAGGCCTGCAGAATTCTGCTCCATGTCTGTCTTGGTTCCGCTCAAAACTCACATCTGAGGGGGACGTGGTGTCTTTATCTGTGATCTACGAAAGGCTACAAGAAGCTTAAACAGTGAATGGTCTGTGCAGCCAATTCACAGATCAGTCATCCGATCATGCTTTGAGATGAAAAAGAACAGGCAAAGGGGAGGAGGGCAGCAGATCAGGATGGGAAGGAGGTTACGAGCTCAACAAGACAGGTACAGTGTCTGACTGATTTCTTTTTTTTTTACTCTTCCGTCGCAGTTCATTTAAGCTCTTAAACATTTGCTAAGTTCTTTCCCCCATGACAAACTACAACTTTTTCAACAGGAATGAGATCAGGACTATGCTTGTCATTTTTTAAAACACCCCCCCCCCCCCCCCCTTTATAACCATCTCTGTGTGCTTCGGGTTGTTGTCTTGCTGAAGAACTCATGACGTTCGCCCCAAGCCAAGTTTTCTATCACTGAGCGACATTATGCTCTGAAATCTTTGTAAATTTCCAATTTTATGATTCCTGTGATACAGTCAAGACCTCCAGTGCCAGGTGCAGCAAAATTAACCCAACAACAACTTAAATCCTCCACCATGCTTAACTGTGTGTAGGGTGTTCTTTTGCTTGTGAGCTTCACTGTTGTTGTTGGTAAACAAATTATGTGCATTGCTGAAAGGCTTGAGCTATATTTCATCGGTCCATGGAGCATTATCCCAAAAGGACTGTAGTTTATCCAGGTACTCTTTGGCAAAGACCAGTTTGGCTTTAAGTCTCTTTTTATTTTGTTCAGCAGTGGTTTCTTCCTTGTTCTTCATCCATAATGCTGTAGTTGGTATAGGGATGGGGCCAATCTGATCTAGTATCGGTATCGGCCTACCAGTGTAATTTACCTATTGGATTTTTCCAATCCAACAAGCAGAGGTTTCCGATCCATGATGCATGTCTGTCTGCTGAAACTCCTCATGTGATTCCCTACCAGCTGCTCTGCACATTGGCTCCAAACTATGGAATGGATTTTCTGAACGGAGGTGTGTCTCATGAAACCCAGAGTAATAAGACCCGCCTTACATTCAGGAAATACATTTTATAGTTTGCAGACAGCTAAAACATGAGGACTGAGTGAGCAGCACTGTGGCTAACGGCTAACCAACTTTTCATCGAAACATGTCCGCTTTGTGGAAGTATTTTACACTAGAAACACCACAAAGCAAGACAGCAACGTGCAATGTCTGCAGAGCTATAGCACCACATTAAACCGCGGTAAAGTTAGTTTTACGTTGGACATTCAAGCTCCATGGCTTCAGTGGTCTGCTCCTCTCGCTCAACCCGAAGCAGGCAGAGTGATGCCCAATCCACCCCGCTCAGGCTGCCTGTCTCGGAGGAGGGGCAACCTGAGCGCGGCTGACCAAAATCAGGCTGCCTGCTTCAGATTGAACAAGAAAAACACATCGCTGAAGCCCCGGAGCTCGAATGTTTACCGAAAAGTTGTTAAACTTCATCGTAATTAATGACCAACCACTATCACTTGTAGAAAACAAAGGATTTCTCAGCTTGATACTTGCATCCAAGATATAGTTTACCTTCCAGGAGATATTTATCAGTACAACAGCAGACAATCATAAAAAACATTTGAATTGAAAATTACAAGAAAATTATATATATATACACACACACACACACACACACACACACACACACACACATATATATATATATATATATATATATATATATATATATATATATATAACAAAACAAAATCAGCTACATTATAAAGTGATGTAAAATACTAAAAACAGGAACATGTCTGTTGGTTTATGCCATGAACTTTGCAGATGTTTAAAGCCATTTATTTATTTTTATTTAATTAATTTATTCTTTCATTTAAAAGAAACAAAATAAACAAAACAATTTCATCAAAAAGAAAACACAGAATGAAAAGAGTGCAGAAAGAAGAAAAAAATTATTATATCTGCCCCTTATTTAAAAAAATATATATAATAACTTTAAACAAACAGTCACTTAAATTAATCTCATTAATATCCACTTTTAAAGCTAGGAATAATTAAAAAAAAAAAACATGTTTTGATGTAGCATAATTTAATTCTAACAATGAAACTTATCCAACATTAATAAAACTTACCTCAAGTTGCCTTTTTGGACATGTATGCATATATTTATACAAATTGTACTTGAGAGAAGATTATTACAGCCTCATATAAAATCAATAATGATGATGATATTGGAAAGGTATTGGTATCGGCTGATATCCAGGTCCAGGTATCGAGATCGGTTAGGAAGTTTCAAAATGTGGATCGGTGCATCCCTAGGGTTGGTTTAGCATGCATATGATGCATGCAGAAACCATGACCCCAGACTGTTTCAGATTTGCCTTCAAGTCTTTGAATGTGAGATGGGGTGCTTTTTACAACATTTGCAGAAACTTTTGGAGACTTCTCTCATCAATTTTCCCTTTCCTGCACATCCAGAGAGGCTCTTCACAGTTGGCAAACTTCTTTATAACATTGATACTACCGAAACGTCTCTCTGTTGTAAATGAGTCACTGAGGCTCAATGGGATTAACCTGTCTAAATAAATGTTGAATGAATGAATTGTATACTACTGAAACAGGGACACCAAGGTTCATGGAGATGGCCTAGTTCCCTTTGGAGGTCTTGCTTGCTAATAATTGTCCTTTCTGACATCCTCAAACAGCTCCATTGTCTTCACCATTGTGACAGTAAAACAAGAAAAAATGTAAAGAAATTAAAATCCTTGTTTTATTTGGTCAATTTATGTCACATGGACACTGACAATTTATCACAGGTTATTCACATTTGTAACACAAAGTTTAACACAGGTGATTCAAAATGTTTTTCCACACAGATTTACTTTGTAGGGGCCAGTATCAGTGCAAACTTAGGTTTTTCGAAACCTTTTTCCTCTCATATTTATGTTTCATTTAAAAAAAAAAGAAAAAAGCAACAATATTTGATGGTTTGCATCAAACTCAAGTTATCTGTAGGAAAATCTGCTTCATGTGATTTATTTTTTCAGATTTTTTACATGATATACTTCAACTTGATGGGTGCCAGTACTGTTGAGCAGGACTGTAATTAGATGTTTCAAACTCACTGCTACAGGCTGCAGGTCTGAGTCTCTCTGAGCTAACAACAGAATAAAGCAGCTTCCTTCTTTTAACTTGAAACAAGAGCATCACTTAAACATGGCCCTAAAATAGTTCCAGGAGTTTGTTTCACTATTTTTAGTTCACATTAAAAGGTGATATGTGAACAAGTGCACGTCTACTGTGTTTAGTTTCACTCTAACAGATGAAGCAGAAAGTAGACAGCGTCATAAAGTCTCTATGGATTTATTTAACCTCTCATTCAATACTCATCATCACTTCTACACCGGCTGATTGCTGACAAACCATTGCCGTCACCACAGGTGGTTAAGGTGTGATTATTTTTTTCCTACTGATTTTATTTAACATTTTTACATTATTTTTTTTTACTCTATAACAGCTGCGTGTTCAAAAGTAAGCCATGTTCAGTACTTGAAATAAAAGTGCAGTAATTGAAAACTACTTATAGAGTGCAAAATGTACATAATTTATATGCATTTACACTAATGCGAGTAAATGTAACTGGTTACTTCCACCACTGTGCTTTACAGCCACAGAACCTGAACTCCAGGCAGTCAAAGAACTGAACATAATTTCTTTGTTTGCCGGTGTATTCATGTGTCAGATGTGAGACCATTAAATTTGAGCATGCAAAAGGACAGGGCTGCGAGTCCACAACAGAATGGCTGAAATGGTATGAGGACAAAATCTTCTCTTTTTTTTTTTGTATTAATCTGGTAGCATTTGTCACTTTCTTTTGCTCTGTGTTGTTTCTTGTTAGCAAAGTCTGTCTCAGTGTGGTTCTAGAAACAGCTGCTCAGTAGTAGCTGTATCTACACTGGTCTATTTCCCCCCACCCTTCACCACTTATTTGTTATCTCACATAGTACCGGTAGATAGAAAGCAGAAAAACTAAGTAAGTCTTCACTCAGTTAAAGGATTTTGTCAAACTTTGTTCTCTGTGTGCTTTCCTATCTCAAGTAATTGCCTGTCTGCTTCACTCTGCCTTTATCTGACTCACCAGCTGAGGATCCACATTCCTCCCTGTGTGTGCAGCACCATGTCCCAGATGCCTTGCTGTTTTTGAGAAAGCTTTTAATCCTTTTGTTCATGATAAGTCCTTTGCCAAGCATTAGTGTGTAGAAATCAAAATATGGCATTTTTGGAATGAACATTTTAACTTACCTGTCCATGCTACAAACAAAATCAACTCCATGATGGAGAACACAGAATGGAAAACTGATTAGTCAAGTCAAGTCAGATTTATTTATATAGCACATTTAAAACAAAACTGTTACCAAAGTGCTTAACAAAAAGATCACAGCATCAAATAAAAATATCAACATATAATTACAGCATCAGGAATAAAAGCATACAAACACAAAACATAATTAGAAACAATGAAATACTAAATTAAATCACTCTGTGTTAAATATCAAGGAATAAAAGCAAAAGGCATAAACACAATCAGCAACAATGAAATACCAAATGAGATCACATTTGTTAAATGCCAGTGAGTACAGATGTGTTTTAAGGAGAGATTTAAAAGCAGAGACTGAAGTGGCCTGTCGAATGTTGATGGACAGAATGTTTCAGAGTTTAGGGCCCATGACTGTAAATGCCCAATCTCCACTGAGCTTCAGCCTGGTTTTTGGTACCACTAAAAGCAGCTGGTCCAATGATCTCAAAGCCCAAGAAGGAGCATAAGGATGAAGAAGGTCGGAGAGGTATGAGGGTTCAAGGCCATTAATGCACTTAAATGTCAGCAGAAGAATTTTAAAACCAACTCTGACACACACAGGAAGCCACTGAAGGAAAGACAGAACTGGAGTAATGTGCTCCAACCTGCGAGTTCCTGTTAGTAGCCGAGCTGCAGCATTTTGGATGAGTTGGAGACATGAGAGGGAGACCTGACTGACCCCAACATAAAGCGAGTTACAGTAGTCCAGCTGGCTTGTAACAAATGCATGGACTAATTTTTCAAGGTCTGATCTGGTCAGCACATACTTAAGCTTAGCTATTTGCCTTAGCTGAAAGAAGCTTTTTTTGAAGAACAAAGTTGATCTGCTTATTAAACTTAAAATCTGAGTCTAAAACTATCCCAAGATTGGTAACAGACTGCTTTAGATAAGGCTGAAGGGAGTCCAGGTTTGCAGGATCAATGACAGTGGCAGAGCTAGGGTTAAACACAATGACCTCAGTCTTCTGATCATTAAATCTCAAGAAGTTTGCAGCCATCTAAGTCTTGATGTCCTCAAGACATTTTATCAAAGGGCGAATGAAGCAGGAACTGTTGGGTTTCAAGGGCAGATAAACCCGAGAATCATCAGCATAACAATAAAAGGCAAGACCATGTTTCCTCAGGATAGACCTGTAAAAATGTGTTCTGATCTAAAGCAGGGAGAGGAGGAATAATTGTCTTCCATTTTCAGAAGGTTTATTTTACATGTAAAGTACAAGATCGTCAGCATTGGGCCATTGTTTTTTTTTTTTGTTTGTTTTTTTTTTTTTTTTTTTGAGAGCTGTAAATTTAATCTGCACAAACATTTTCAATCAGGGCTCAAAATGTTGAACTGTCAAAGAAATGTGCAAGAAAATAAACTAATGTCACTCTACAGGCACATTTAGAGAGAGGACAGTTCACAGAGACACAGTGAGGACGTGTGAGACTGAAGGAGGTTCAACCAATTGTTCATGGACCAGAACCAGATGAGAAGAACAGCAGAACTTCCACTGACCAGTGATCTGACCAGTGACCTGACCAGTGAGCTGACCAGTGACCTGACCAGTGATCTGACCAGTGATCACACATGTTGTTCTAAATTAAACTTTGGTACGAACAGTGTTAAATAAGACATGCCATATTTTTTATTGAACAATAATCTTCATTCTAACAGTGACGTTGTAATTTCAGAGACTGAGGAAGAAACAGAAATGAGGCGAGTGAGATGAGGGAAAGATGAAAATGTGTCCTCAGAGGACGGGGACATGTCAAGATCTGATGATCCAGGATCAACAGGACCAGGAGGATGGATCAACAGGCAGTCAGGGAACAGAGATGAACAACCTTTGTGATACTTTGAATGCAACATTCAGTTCATGAAGTCATTCTCCTCTGGTTTACCTGGAAAACATGAAAACATTGACTCATCTCCACAATCACGTTTTTCTTTAATGATAATGTCACAATTTATGCTGCAGTCTTTGACAAATGAGCTATAACTTTAACTAAATTACGTCAATCTTGTTGTCATGTTGTCATCATTCTTTTTTTTTTTTTTTGAGCTCAGTTTAAGTGTAGAAACATTGTGAAGTGTTTCAATGAACTTATCGTCATCGCTCAATTTTTTTTATTTTTTATTTTATTTTTTTTTTAAAGAGAGAAGAAAGAAGAATAATTAAATAATAAAAGAGAAATAGATAAAACGAGAGACCACCACGACAAAACAACATGCACAGCACAATGCCACCCACAATATCACCATGAAACATTCGACATTGCACAAGGAATCATCTAGCTTCCACCACTACCCAACCTAGCGTGCATCTGTCACAGCACCTGAATCCAAACACCCGCGCAAGCACGCCTGCCACCACCAGATTTCTCCAAAAGAATGCCCAATAGTGGACGCGGGGGCCCACAGACCCGTCCCCCAGGACACAATGGCAACATAGGGAGGACCGGAGCCACAGACACACAGCGGCCCACATGCCCGGAGCCCCAGGAGTCTCCCAACAGGGAGAACCGCACCCCCCCAGAGAGGAGCAGAGGAAAGAACCGGGTGACCCCAGCCACCACAATGCAGAGCCTCCAGGAAGCTGCAGCGACGAGCCCACAGGTCCGGCCGGCGACCCATGCCCCTCCCAAGTAGATCCGGCCATGGACACCGAGCCCCAAGCCCCGAGGCCATACCACCCCCCGGCAGAGCCCCGACAGAGCCAGGGCACCCAGGCCCCGCCAGGCAGCAACCAGGGCAGACCGACGTGCACCCCACCACCCAGCCCAGACACCGAGAGCCACCAATGCACCGGCGGCAAGGGGGTCCCCCGCCAAAGGGGGGCACGACCGGGGGGAGTGGGCCCCACACCAAATGTGGGGCCCAAATTGATCCAAGAGAGGGGTACCACCAAAAACCCAACCTGAGCAACCAACAGGCACACACAGATAGCATGCACCATCTACCTGACAGCGACCACAGGCCGGCCCCAGCCCAAAGGGCAGAGCAGCAGGGAGCCGCAGCTGAGGAGGGCCAGCCCCCACATCAAGAGCCCCGCAGCATAGGCCCGGAGACGCCCCAGCACGCCACCTATGCACCCCCCCACACACACAGCACCCCCACCGCAAATGCCACACAGGAAGACCAGCCAGTGCCCCGATGAGGCGAAGCCACGCCCCCAACCGCCGCCCTACACCACCAATGACCACACGTTCACTACCATAGCCGACCCCCCGCCGAAAGCCGGCAGCCACCCCGGTCAAAGTGCCGGCCATCGCAACCAGGAACCTAGATTAAAAGAATCGGAACAGCCCAGGAGGAACCGAAGCACCGGCCCCATCACTGACCGCCCCCAAGGCCCAAAGCCCACCCACAGCCCAGACCCCAACAATGTGCCCCCCTACCCCTCCATCCCAGACCTCTAGTATCACACGGAGAAAGGAGGTGTTTGTGATAAAAATAAATAAATAAATAAATAAAAAACTAAATAAATAAAAAATAAAAAAAATAATCTATATATGCATAAATAAATTATGAACAGACCCACTTCCTCCTCCTCCCACTCGAATATGGTGTTGATGCATGTTGTTATACAGTGCGTTTAAAATGGGGGGATGAGGTGGCGATCGGCACAGACCCACCTCTTGTCCAGAGAGCAGGCGGTGCCCGTTCACCCCTCATCTCCGCCCCGAACCCTAAATGTCTACATGCTACATATGAGAGTGGGCACAGGTCCGGGGAGGTGGAAATGGTAGTACATCCCACCACCTAAGTGCGATCATGTGCCCACTCCAGATCCTATATATGCATGTGTCGTGAGAGTGTTATAAGTGAGTGTCTAGGTTGTATATTAAAATTAGGGCCCAGGACCCCACCAGCCACGGAGATGGATGATTCTCCCTGTAGCTCAGTAGTGCACCTGAACCCCAAAACCCTGTTTGAGTGGTGGTGTGGTGGAGTGGGCGGAGGAGGACGTCGGGATGGGGAGGTGAACTGAGGTGGCAATGCCCCCCCAGGGGACCAGCTCCCCCGCTGACCCCAATAGGCACCCCCCACTCTCCGAGATCCACCAGGGGACAGAGGGTCTAACAGAGATACCCAGGAGGAGGTGGCAGCCGCACCACCAGGGATCAAGGCCACGGACCGGCACATAGCCCCTGAGGACCAACCAGAACCAGGGCCAGCAACCCAGACCCATCCCGAAACCATCCAGACACCCCAACCCAATTCCCAGCCCAACACCCAGCCCCCCAACCAGAGAGGCCACCAAACCCCAACTGGGATAATCAGCCAGGAGTGCCCAAACAGTCACAGATAGAGCACCACAGCGACCAAGAGCGCCCCCCCACCCCAAAAAAGCAAAAGACCAGTCCACCCATAACAACACCCACAGCGAGAGCGCCCTATGCAAGTGTGGGCACACACCCAGCGAGCCCAGACTCCCCCGGTCCCACAGCACAGAGCCCCCCACACGAGAGCCCCCACCCCACCCCAGCCACAGCCCCCCACAGCCCAGCCCCCCAGCCAAGCACCACGCCGCGGCCACCGCCAGGCAAGAAGACGCCCAGGCTGAGCCCGCCCGTCCCCTCCCTCAGACCCCACCCCATCAGCATTGGGCCATTGTAACTCCACCATGCGGTCACGAACAATGGTGCCGAACGTAAACAGACAACCCATCTTCTTCGGAGCTCGGCCACACCTCCTGGAGTCGTCACCACCATCAACGAATGGGAAGTCTTACTCTCTCATGTGACCCAGCTCTCAATTAATAATATCTATCCATCTTGTGTTTTATAATGGGTGGGTGCGTGAACGTCTGGGAGTTGTAGGCATGTAGCTGAAACTACATTTACTTCTGGAAACGGAATCAGATCATGTTTTTAACACAATATCATTCAAATATCAAAACGGGATACATATATCTAGACATTTCATTAAGTTAATATATTATCTGATAAAATTATATTTCAGACCCCAGGGGGAGCAGATACAATAAAAACAGAAGGTGTCCAAGAATGGAGCCTTGCGGGACCCGACAGAAACGAGGCACTGAAGCAGATAGACTGTTGGCAACATTAACACAGAAACTCCTGTCACTCAGGTATGAACGGAACCATTCTAACGCTGCACCAGTAATCCCAACCCAGTATTCTAGCTGGGATAAAAGGATTCTGTGGTCCACAGTATCAAATGCGGCTGTAAGGTCAAGGAGTACCAGGATCACAGACTGAACAGAGTCATTTGCCAGAAGAACGTCGTTGCAGACCCAAAAGGCTCACACATACTTGGGTGTACTTGACTCCCCAGATGTCCACGTGTACCCAATTAGATACAACGCAGACTAGAAGTGGACGTTCGCAAGCCCTGTCTGTGCAAAGATAAATTTTTACAATTGTGTATGCATACTCATTGTTACAGAATAAACTGCCCGGCGATGGACTATTTTGTAGGCGACGCCAATTTATTAAATTCCCCTTCTTTATCCCTGGTCTGGTTTAATGGCCTTTTGTTTTGTTTTGTTTTGTTTTGTTTTGTTTGTTTGTTTTTTGCCAAGAGGCAAGCAATCTCTTCCTCCTCGTCCATTGATGCCATGACTGAAATTGTGGGAAATGAAGGAATTTGTCACGGGAAAATTAAAATCAGGCCCGGCATGGCTGCGGAAGGGTCTGGAGATTTCCAGGTGGACTGGTCTGATGTATGGGCTGCAGGGCCAGCGCTGTTTTTTTTTTTAACTTTTTATTAACAACATATAAACACAGAATACTGCTGCCGCTGCTCTTGGGCTGCCAGCTGTCTCTACCCAGGGACGCCGGTAGCTCTCTTTTAATTTTTTTTTGCGACCTGTCAATCAGTCCAGTAGGTGTGTCAGCAAATGACCAACCAGCCGCCTCAATTTGTCCCAAAGGTAAACTTCCTTTGCCTGCGGAGCTGGGCTGCAGCCCATCAGGGTGTACGCTTGAGTATGAAGTGCCAATGGACCCATTCAGGTAGGGCTTAATTTGTAAACCAATACATAGTTCCCATGTGACATAACATATGGGGCATTTCCGGTGCATCCTCCACGTTGTAAGGCTGCCTCTAGCAACAGGTACAGACACAGTGCAGTTTACCAGTAGTTAATTTTCTCTAGTTTTTTTCTTTCTTTCTTTAAGTAAATTGCAATGGTTGTTTTGTGCTGAGTTAGAGGCTGTTACAATTGGGTAGATGTTTGGGAAAAAGCACAGTTTTCACTTAATCCCAAAAATAAGGAAATGTGAAGGACCTCCACCGGAGGAGCTCACTGCAGAACATCGTTGAGTCTGGCTATGCTGTGTTCTGCCGTCAGGAGTGTTGAACCCAATTGCAGGAGGATGACAGGAGTCTTGATGAAAAGATCAAAAGTATTTATTTTACAAAAACAAAACAAAGGCTGACGGGGCAGCTTAGTACTGATAACAAGACAGGACGGAAAGCAGAAACACACACCATAAGGATAATCCCGAGACAAAGACAAGACACCAGTGAACTGAATATATACACACACACACTGATTAAGACAATGACAGAGACCTGCAGTGATTAGCATTAGACACAGGTGAGACAGGGGCAAGGGAAAACACTGAGTACTGGAAACTTGAGGAAACAGACAGAGACGGAACCAAAACCCCACGGGCTAAGGATCTGCCCTCGAAGACATTGTGCTCTGATCACTTTTTGTCTGGTAAACAAAAAATTCTATATAAATTATTTTGTGAAACAATGTCAGAACAATTTCAGAGTATAATTGTGTGTGTTGGAACTGTTTTTTTTTTCATGATTTAGCTACTCTACTATTGTAGTTAGTTTAGCAATGCTATGCTATGTGCTAACCTCCACACTGTAACACTCACGGCAACAAAGTTCTGGTTCTGGTCCTGTGTTGAGTGATGAATAGACAGGCTGGGTGTGTTCACTGGACATTTTATACACTGTGTGTTCACTTTATTCTGTATTCTGTGTGTTCATTTTTCCATAGTTTTATATTTTATACTTTATTCACATCATATCTATTTTTGTGTGTGTTATAAACTGTTCACACATATTTTATCACATAGAGGTGAAAAACTTGTTTTCGTACAGCACTGAGCAGGAAGGAGGGGCAGAATCGTCTGTAGACAGAGAACAAAGAAAAATAACTTTCGAGACTGGTACCAAAATCCAGTTAAAACTAGTTTTTCCTTAAAAGATAAGAAATATGACTGCGTGGTTGCCAAGGTAACCTTAGATTGACAAGGTAGTCAGCCAATAGGAGAAGATCCCCCTCCGGGAGGGAGGCAGGTTCATGAAGAGCTTATATTATCCTAAAACGTTGGTTACGTACTGTAACCCCAGATTCTATGAGTATAGGCGTAACCCTTTAAAGCTGTCGCTAGTGGGTTTTATCCCATCATGCAACGCATCACACTGAAAACATTTAGTCCACGTGCACCTGTTGTGTGGGCCCCACCTGGTCCGTATAAATTACGTTAAGAGCGGGTAATCGGCTCCCAAATAGCTTTTTCTTCAGCCATTTAGGAGCCAGTGAGGCCCGACACTTAAAGGGCTACGCCTATACTCATAGAATCTGGGGTTACAGTATGTAACCAATGTTCTATTTCGTATCGGCTTTGCCCTTTAAGAGCTGTCGCTAATGGGTTAAGGGCGAAGCAGATGTAGTCCTCGCCTAACTGGGTCCATTCAAACACCATTCAAAGTGGCAGCTTGCCCAAAAACATCTTGTCGCTCAGCTCTCCATGTGCGTAATTACGCGTTGCCTAATTATGCGTACCATGCACAGACGCATGCTGTGCAGCTATGCGTTCTGAGTGCATGAGCGCCCCGGAAAAGATTTCAACGGGGAAAGGAAGATGCTGAAAAAAGGCCTTGAACCAAACAGATTCACGGCTGATCAATATGAACAGATTAATAATAACAAGTGAACTGATTATTAATCAAATTAACTGATTGGCAACAATAGTCATGAACTGATTAGAGATAATAGTATAAGAACAACAGTCATAACTTGTGACTGATAACAACATCTCACACTATAAATGCATGCAGTCAAATGTGAGTTTAAACGAGGTTCCATGAAACAACAATATTCATTCTGTTAAAACATTAAGGACAGAATGCGTCATGGAATGAGCCGTCACATCACGTAGATAAAAGCGAATAAATGAGGAGGGTGTTGACCACGCGGCCGCAGTGCAAATATTCTGCATTGACATACCATTATGCAAAGCAGTCGAAGATGCGATACCCCTGGTCGAGTGCGCCCTGAGGTTATCAGGAAGCTCTAAATCTGATGCTCTGTAGGCTTCAGAAATGGCCTCACACAGCCAGTGTGACAAGCGCTGGGTGGATAACGGGCAACCTGCAGATGCATCTCTAATGCACAAACAAATGTTTAGTCTGATGCATTGCGGCTGTGCATGCTATGCAGCACGTCAACGCACGCTGTCGAGGAGACCGCTGAATGGAGACCAGCCTGTTCCCGAGATGGACATGTCTCGGCATATCTTGTTTCAAGGCCTGTGTGGAAAGGTCCCGTAGTTTCTAAGCTGAGATGATGGAAACCATATACTGGAGGAACACATACACTTACACTCTTACACACTACACAAACACACATGCATATACACACACACGAAGAGACATGCACTCACACATTCACACACTGCCCACACACACATGCAGTCACGCTTGGACACACACGCAGGCAGAGGAAGGCGCTGAGGAGAAGAAGGAGACTTTTCTTTCTAATAAAATTGTCAGTTTTCAGATAAATAAAAATGATTTGTTTATTATAATCAAAAAACAAGTAAATAATCAAGTGATAATATAATCTTTGTGATTTTAAAGTGTATTCTGTTTTAAGTTTGTTCATGATGTTGGAAATTTAGGAAAAGAGCACCGTGTTCTCAGAAATGTTTTCAGAAGTATTTTGTGAGTGAAAGAGTTATACAGAAGTATTATACAGAAGTATTTTGCAATGACAAGGCCTTGGAAAACAGCTCTAAGCAAGTCAGAAAAACGCAACTCAGAATGACTCAGGCATATTCGAATGAGTTACACCCAGATTTTAATATATATGAGGAATGATATGGCAAATTCTCATAGACATGCATGAAAATCGGAACTAAGCCCAGCCCAAAAAAGGTTGGATTTGTACCGGTGGCATGATCTTTTTGGGAGTGTCAGTCAAAACCTCACCCTATAAATACAGATGACTCTGTGAAACTGTTGCTGTTGGGGACCACTGACTCGTGTGGATGTAACAAACAGGACTGTTTGGACCATGGACGTGTGTGGAATATAGGACAAGTTTTTGGACGGTTCCAGCTACAAGGAGAACAGGGGCAAATCCCTTGGAATAAGCTTCGTTTTGAGTTATTTTTCGTCCTTCAGCCCAGATTATATGCCTAAACCCTATTCTTCAAATTCAGACCAGCTGTAAGAACCAGAAACGGCCCACATTCAAGTGTGAATGGGGAAATTTGCAACTTGCTGAATTGGATTTTGGAGAAATTCCACCAAAGATAGCTATGGTAAGAAGATGTTTCACCAATACTGTCCTTAATAAAACTTTGTTTCAAATTAAGGCGGTAGCACATAAATTGGCAGGCAGAAAGATCAATTATATTATAAATCTGGTTGCTCAGAGTTGCAGAAGGGTTGTCATTATAGTGAGAGATAATGTATTGGGGCAGGTAGGGAGTGTGAGTAAATTGTGTGGCTTCTGGTGCGCCTGAGTGAGTCAGGGCGTGGCCAGCCAGGAGAAAGACATCTGAGGCTGAACAGAGCGGAGTCCACAAGCTATCCTCAAACCCTCCACAGGGACAGAAATCTACCTTGTCCAGGAAAGGTCAACATCTGGAAAAGGACTAATGTCTGAATATTATTCATTATGTATCCTCTTTGTAATCAAATGTAATCATTTCTGTGCATACCGCTGTTTCCCCTGCAAAATCATTGATTAAAGCAAAGCAAAGCGTAAAATTCTGGATTCTTATTTCAACACTCCTTTGTTCATGGAAGTGGAAAAACTTGGTTCAATGTAACAACAAAATCACGGGAGGTCTTTAAAGGTTTCGTAGCTTAGATTATAAAACAACATACAAGAATCCTATACCTAGATTCTAAACAAAGCCAGATCGGATAACAATTGCAACGCTAAATCAGGAGATGAGCTACCGTTAACTTGCGCTGTCTCGTCTGCTAAACGTCCCCACTCCTGGTACTAGGTTGGGCGAGGCACGAGGTGAGACTTTGGCTGTGGTGCAAAGATCGTAAGTAGTTAACAGTCTGGATGAATCATCTCAACACAGCCTTAAACTAAACTGTCCTAAAATAACAGCTACGGGTAATACCTGAGTCTTAGGATTAGTTTCAGACCCCTTGGAGGAGAATGGCTGCAGTGAGGGCGTGGTACATGTCTTGTGTCTACCTCACTCGGGTAAGCGAAACAACGCACAGGACAGAGAAGATGGAAAGATGCTTCTTCTTCTGATTTGTGGGAGGGAGGAAAAAACCCTCTAACGCTACCGCCCTTGATTTAAAAGAGCTTGTGATGTTTTTAGGCATGAACGCTGCCATCAGCCTGAATTCTGAGACATGACGGAGGGACAGAGAGGGCAGATAAGTCGCTCACCCTCTTAGCAGATGTTAAAGCCAGCAGCAGGGCTGTTTTAAGAGTCAAGAATTTAATTGGAACCTGATTCAGTGGCTCGAATGGAGCTTTGATCAGCGCTCGCAGAACAAGCGTTAAATCCCACTGTGGAGCAAGTGGGTGTGAAACAGGCCTGCACCTTTGTACACCTTTTAAAAAAATGCTTCATTAGCGGATGATTAAAAGCTGTTCTGTCCCCGAAACCTTTGTGACAAGAAGAGATGGCTGTAGCGTACGTTTTAATCGTGCTGAATGCCAAATTTTTGTCCATCAGCTGCTGCAGAAAGGACAGCACGCCACCTAGTGGACATGAGGTGGCCTCTACAACTTTCTCTGTACACCAGCGCTGAAAAGCTGTCCACTTTGATGTGTACAGTGCTGTGGTGGATGCAGCACGTGAATCCTGGATTGTGCGCACTACATCTTTAGAGAGACCCATCCTCTTTAAGCGGATCCGCTCAGCGGCCAGACCCAAAGGTGCTGGCCTATTTCTGGGTAACTCCTGATCGCTCCTCCCATCTGGAGGAGAGCGTCCTCCCTCCACGGCAGTTTTCACGGGTGCCCCGATAACAGATGTCGTAGAACTGGGAACCATGGTGCGTTCACGCGCTCAGGAGCCACCAGGAGAGCTGTCAATCCCTCCTCTTGAACTCTGTTCATAAACCGTAATATCAGAGGAAGTGGAGGGAACGAATAAAGAAGCGTTTTGGGCCATGGGCTGTGAGCAAATGCGTCCACCTCTAGCGGTGGTTCGTCCTGTGGGCTCAGTGAGAACCATAGTTGGCACTGAGCGTTCTCTCGTGTCGCAAACAGGTCCACAGTCGCTTTGCCAAATTTCTGCCAAATCTGAGCCATCAGGTCGGGGTGGAGGGTCCAGTCCTCGTGATGCAGACCGCCCCTGGGCATCACATCTGCCCCTTTGTTCAGAACACCGGGATGTACACTGCTCTGATGGAGAGCAGATTTTGGTGTGCCCAACACAGCAATTGTCTCGCAATGTGTAACATTTGGGCTGAGCACACACACCCCTGCCGGTTTATGTATGCAGCCGTAACCTTGTTGTCTGTGTGAATCAAAACATGTTGATTCCGTAGCACAGAGCCAAAGTGTTGAATCACATTCAGAACCGTGCGACATTCCAGAATGTTTATATGAGCTGTTGTGTGAGGTGGCCACAGCGCCCCTACAGCTCGGGATAGGCATGTCCCCTCCCTAACTTGACAGGGACGCATCTGTGAAGACTGACACGTGTGACGTAGGTTTGCTGATGGGGACTACCTCCGACAGAACCAGGGGTTTTTCCCAGTGTCGGAGGTCTGCTCTCACGAAGGGAGGTACAGTGATCATCTGTCTCTTTTGCTTTACCGGGTCCACGCGCTAACGAACAAACCATCTCTGGAGGCGTCGCATGTGGAGTAAGCCCAGCGGAACCACCGTGTGAACTGACGACATCGTTCCTAACAGCTTCATGACGGAGATGGCTGTTATCACTCTGCCATGTCTTACGTGGCGGAGCTGGTCTTTTAGAGTTTTGATTCTCGTCTGTGATAAACGAGCCCTCATGGTGGTCGAGTTTAGCTCCACTCCCAGATAAATGATCGTTTGGGCTGGGAGAATCGAGCTTTTCTTCTAATTTATGGCGAAGCCCAGATTTAGCAGGTGTGACGTCAGCATCTGGGTCTGCGCCGCTGCTTCCTGTCTGGAGCGCGACAGCAGCAACAGGTCGTCTAGGTAAAACAAAATTCTCATCCCTGCTCTGTGTAACGGTTGCAGGGCCGTCTCCACACACTTTGAGAACGTACGAGGCATGAGGGAATAACCAAACGGCAGCCTGCTGTACTGATACTGAATCCCTTGAAAGGAGAAGTGCAGGAACTTCCTGTGCTTTGGGATGATCGGTATGTGGAAGTAGGTGTCTTTCAGATCGATGGATATAAATCAATCGTTTCTCTGGATGTTGTCCAACAGTTGTCTGGTTGTCAACATGTGAAACGGTCTGTCCATGATCGCCTTGTTGAAAACTGACAGGTCCAATATGGGTCTCGTCCCTTCGGTCCGTTTGGAACCAGGAAGTAACGTGAGTAAAACCCTGTGTTTTCCTCTCCGTCGAGAACTCTGGAAATTACCTCTTTTACCAGAAGTTCTTGGACTTCTACGTTTAGGGATGAGACCTGGTCTGGTGATGACAGAACCGTCTCTAAAACTCCTCCGAACGGAGGGGGTTGAGATACAAATTGTAGCGTATAACCCTTGTTGATCAGACGGCTCATCCATCTGTCTAGAGAGCACGTCTGCTGCCACTCCGCGTAACGTTTGTGGAGTGGGCACGCATTTATGTGGTGCGTCATGTTTCTTACGGACGTCAGCCAGTTTACAGCCTTGACCACCATCATGCGTCGCCGAAGTGTACTCCGCGTGACCCAAGGCGAGGCTTCTTGAAAGGGCTCTGAGCACGCCTCTGTGCCGCGCTCAGGCTGCGGGTTCACATTCATGTCGATGTCAGCCGGCATGTGTTGAGGAGAGGTGTGCGTGCCTTCATCAACACGGTGCTGTTTGGATGAAAACTGCCAGCGCCGTGGGAGCGCGTTTGACACCACTGCGGTGAGAAGCGTGCAGCCACTGCTGAGAGCAAGGTTCCCCACTGGACTCGTTCTGTGGTCTCGCATTCATGCTGATGCGAGCCAGCGTGTGCTGGGGAGAGGTGTGCGCGCCTTCATCAATGCTGCGCCATTTGGGTGAAGGCTGCCGGCGTCGCGGTAGCGTGCGTTTGACACTTCTGCGGTGAAAAGCGTGCAGCTCAGGCTGAGAGCGTTATCCCACTGGACTCGTTCTGCAGGCCACATTCACTTTCGACTGCTGTGTCATGCGAGCGTCTCGTGTTTATCTTTGAACTGCGGTGATTTTTAAAAACCTGTTTTAAGGACACCGGCTCATTTTGTGTAGAGGATGTGTGAAGAGAAGCCGCTGTGAGGTCATTCGACCTGACAGGCAGGCTAACATCAGGCACTTTAATCTTTGACTGATGTTCATGTTTTATTTCAAAAATTGTGTCATCATTACACACATCCTCTGCAAACCGTCATTTTTTTTATCTTCTCCCGCGTGAGCTCTGCAGTTTGTTGTCCCAGGACGTCACCTGTTGGCGATCTCTGGGGAAACGCTGCACCGCCGGTTGCCGGGATGAGGAGGGCTGTTTGCTGACAAGCGGGGCTGGTGGCGGAGCGTAACGGGAGGACGCTGCTGCAGCTGTGGAATGTCGCTGTTGTTGTCTTTGACCACGACAATCTTTCCAGGGGGCCAGGGGGCGGGATGAGGCATGCGGCTTGATCAGATGGCGCACAGTAAGTAAGTAGTAAACTTTATTTATATAGCACTTATCATAGATACAATCACAAAGTGCTGTACAACAATAAAAAATAAAAGCTTAAAATGAAATAAAATAATAACAACTCATTAATAAAAACAGTAAAAACAGCTGGAAAAAAAAACAGTAAAACATTTAACTAAAAGCTTGACGAAATAAAAATGTCTTAAGCTGCGTTTTAAAAGAATCAACAGAGTCGTTCACACGGAGAGACAGGGGCAGGGCATTCCACAGGCGGGGGGCTACGGCCTGAAAGGACAGGTCACCCCGAGTTTTAAACCGAGTCTTAGGAACCTTAAGAAGGTTCAGCGCTGAAGACCGAAGGGTGCGGGCTGGAGAATAAGGAAACAACATTTCAGTAATGTATTGGGGGGCCTGTCCATTTAAAGCTCTAAAAGTCAAAACTAAGATTTTAAAATTAATTCTAAATTCAACAGGCAGCCAATGAAGAGAAGATAAAACTGGTGTAATGTGAGCCCTTCTGTTCGTTCCTGTTAAAAGCCTCGCAGCAGAGTTCTGGACCAACTGGAGACGAGCGACGGCAGTTTTGTTAAAACAAGTAAAAAGGGAATTACAATCATCTAAACGAGAAGAAATAAAAGCATGAATAATCATCTCCAGGTCAGATCTGGATAACATTGCCCTTAGTTTAGAAATGTTTCTCAGATGATAAAAGCAGTTTTTTACCAGAAGCTTTGAATGTTTGTCCAAAGACATGGACTGGTCGAACAGAACACCGAGGTTTCTGAGGTTCGGCTGAGAAGAGGAGCCCAGAGAACCGAGGTGTTGTTTAATCCAAGGAACTTTCTGTTCAGGGGCAATGATCAGGGTTTCCGTCTTGTTAGAATTCAACTGAAGGCAGTTGTTAGCTAACCACGCCTTAATATGTGAAACACAGTTTACTAATTCAGCTAACTTATGTAATTCTGAGTCATAAAAGGAACAGTACAGTTGAATATCATCAGCATAGAGATGGTAAGACACATTTCTGAAGCTACTGATAATCTTTCCCAGGGGGGTGATGTACAGAAGGAACAGAATAGGACCCAACACTGAACCCTGAGGAACACCATTCAGTAACGGAGTGGTCTTAGACTGTATGTTATTAACAAACATTGAAAAGGTTCTGTTGCTCAGATAAGAAGAAAACCACTTAAGAACAGTTCCAGAAAATCCCATCTTATGTTGCAGTCGATGTATCATTATTTTGTGGTCGACTGTGTCAAAAGCTGATGATAGATCCAATAAAATCAAAGCACTGCTCTGACCAGAGTCTGCAGCCATCAATATGTCATTGGAGACTCTTAATAAGGCAGTTTCAGTGGAGTGCATCTTGCGGAAACCAGATTGAAACTTATCAAGAATATTATTATTTTGCAAGAAAGTAGTCATCTGCCCAGCCACTAACTTCTCCAGAATTTTGGTGAGAAAAGGTATTTTTGATATTGGCCTGTAGTTGCAGAGCTCAGTGGGGTCCAAGTTGGGCTTTTTCAAGATCGGATTTAAAATCGTTTGTTTCAAAAAACTTGGAACTGACCCGGTTGAGAGAGAAATGTTAATTAATTCTGCCACATGGGGGCTGACAATATCAGACACCTTTAAAAACAGTGATGTGGGTACAACATCTAGCATGCAAGAAGAAGGTTTGATCTTTTTTAGAACAACCTTCACATCCTCTAAAGTGACAGGTGAAAATGAAGACCAGGGGCTCACTGTAGGGACAGAACTGGGGGTGACACCAAGAGCTGATTTAACACTTGCCCTGATGTTGTCAACCTTTTCCACAAAATAGTTTAAAAATCTATTGCAGTCATCTAATGTGAATACAGGCACCAGAGGGAGTGAAGGTGAAATCATATTATTAATGGTATCAAACAAGACTTTTGGATTTTTCTTGTTCATACTCACAAGATTAGAAAAATATGCAGACCTGGCCTGTTTAATCATATCATTTAGAGTTGAGATCAGCTCCTTTAAGTGTAGTCTGTGGACTTCAAGTTTTGTAGATTTCCACAGACGCTCTACCTTACGACATGATCTTCTGAACAACACAATTTCCTCATTTCTCCAAGGACAAGAGTTTTTACGAGAGGATATTTTGTGCTTTACAGGAGCAACCTTATCTAAGACAGACAAGCAGTGACTATTAAAAGACTCCACAAAGGAATCAGCATCACTGCAACTAGCGAAACAACTGGACTCAAAAGATTCTGAGAATTTCTCAACAGCAGATTGATTGATAATTCGCCTTTGAGAAATCACTTTATGAGGACAACTGTTGAGGTTAAAAGACAAATTAAAATAGACACAGCAGTGGTCGGTGACAGGAACATCCACCACACTCAGCTGGTCAATGATGAGACCAAAAGAGAAGACAAGGTCCAAAGTATGGCCCTTCTTATGTGTAGGCCCAGAAACATGCTGTTTGAAATGAAACGCCTCTGTGAGTGACAGTAACTCTGATGCTGCATTGGAGGATGAGTCATCAATATGAATATTAAAATCACCAAGAATTAAAATTTTCTCAAGCTTGATAACAGAAGATAAAAATTCAGAAAAATCCTCTAAAAACGCACGGGCAGGACCAGGAGGTCTGTAAATTAAAACACAATAAAATGAGTCAAAATTCCCAACCTTAGTCATCTGTAGTTCAAAAGAGCTGAAAGGATCTGGCTTCATGAGCCTGCAGGAAAAGCAATCCTGATAGATGAGCGCAAGTCCGCCTCCTCGCCTGGCAACCCGCGGGGTCCCAAACACGGAACAGTTTGGAGGACACAGTTCATTCAGATGAATAAATTCCTGCTCCCGTTGCCAAGTCTCTGTCAAAAACATTAAGCCCAGACTTTCTTCATTGAACAAATCCCCAAGGATAAAAGCTTTATTCGCTATGGAGCGAGCATTCATCAGGGCGATCCGTGTTGGTTTTACGCGCACAGCTGCAGGTGCGCTCTGGGCTACCGGACATCGCAGCGGCAAACTAGGTCCGTCCATATACCTCTCCTGGCAGGAGACGGTTCGAAGGAACCGGTCACGCAGTGTGGGGAGCCGGGCTTGACGAGTTGGGAAGATCCGATCAGCATGCCACAGTGCCGGTGACGCACAGAACGGGGAAGGCGCACAGGACAGGGCCGGTTCGGAGATTGGTACCGGCCGGAGGCAGCGCTCATTTCCAGCAGAGCTGGATCCGCTCAGCCATGACGTTTTCCCTCGCTGTTTCCTCGTCCTGGCCTGGACGCCAGCTCTAGATCCCCGCTTCCTTCTCCGGCCTCGGTGCTTTGCCAGCAGCAGGTATTCGGGTGATGACGTGGCGCATTCAAAACGTAGAGGGAAAAACTCCGCATACCTGGTCCAGGTAACGCAGGCATCCTCCATATAATATTTTATGGAAAATAACGTGTGCCGATCATATTGATATTGATTAACAGCCAGAGTAAAGTTGTTTGATAGGCTAGATAAAGCAAAATATAATACTAAACAAATCACAAGAATGTGAGACAGATGAGAGGGAACAGAAGTCCAGCCGTACACAGGCGCCATCTTGACAGTCTCTGACACCTCCTCCGACTTCTTCGATTTTTCCAGCATAGCCTTGAAATTGGTCCCGAACAGCGCATCCATCGTGATGGGGCCCTCCATCAGGTCTTTATGCAGTTTCTCTGGCAGGGAGGGGGAGTGACGAAGCCAGGTGGACCTTTGAATCATTTTCATCCACGCTGCGATTCGGGACAGGCAGACAGCAGATGAGGCGCATAGGTTGAGGATGACATCAGACGCCTTGCAAAGGGAGCTCTTCGTTTCCTCAGGCAGATCTGCGTTCTCTAGCCTCTTAGAAACACTGTACGCCAACAGCGCCACGTTGTTGTTTGCTGCGGCCGCCTGGAATGCACACTGGTGAGCTCGATTGGAGAGCGATGTCACCGTCTGATCATGTTTCCCGGGAGGGACAGGGCGCTGGTCCAACCTGGACAACTTCGCTCTGAAAGCTTCCACCAGGCTCGGCTCCGGTGGGGTACCGAGGGAAAGTTCTGCTCCGTAAACCCCTCCACTCTGGTGATGGGAGCGAAAGTGGAGACAGGCGCTCTCAATTTACCAGGTCCGGCTGCAGCCTCGTTCCAGTAGGACATCACTGCTGGGAAACGAGGCCAGATGGGATCAGGATGGCGAGCCGGGATGGAGCCAAACCTTCCCGCTAGATCATCCGATCTGGGCGGGGGGAGGAGAGGGACGGAATGTCCCTTTGTGTCAGCAGCCTCCCGGATTATGCCGGGCAGCTCCAAAAGGAGGCCACCAATGGCAGGGAGTGGTGTGGCCAATGAGGCAGAAAAGCCCGGGGGGTTGAGCATCCGCTCGGCCCCCCTTGTTCCGACCCTACGCTCTCCGGGAGGGAGTGAGCAGCGGGGCTGATGCTGACGTCACCTGTCCTGGAGGAACCATCCGATTCGCTCCGAGAGAAGGCGTCAAAAAAGTCGATGGCATCATCCAGCGAACAGTCTCCCGCCATGGAGAGGCATTCCTCGAAGTTAGCCTTGAACAAGGCTGCTCTCCTCTGCCTTTCCTCCAGAGGGAGGAGGTCACAGAGGTGGCAGGAGGAGGCGTGGGCGGCATGGCAGGGACCCAGGCATCCTTCGTAGGTGTCGTGCCGGTCGAAGCTCAGCAAGTAGCCTGTCTTGTAGGATGGACACAGGTGAATGGTGTTGGTGCTGGACATCTCGATGTTGAAGGTCAGTGCTAGTCGTTTGCTAAAGAAAAATGGGAGCTGATTACCCGCTCTTAATGTAATTTATACGGACCGGGTGGGGCCCACACAACAGGTGGGCGTGGAATAAATTTTTTCAGTGTGATGCGTTGCTTGACGGGATAAAACCCACTAGTGACAGCTCTTAAAGGGCGAAGCCTATACGAAATAGAACAGGAAGTAGCATCAATCTTGAGCAGTGCAACTTCTCAGGTGAAGTACGCCTCTATTGTCTACTGAAATGAATTTCAGTACTTTGTTTTTGTAATACTTTAACTGTGGTGTGTATTAAAACTCTCTTAAGCTAAGGTGAAGTCTCCTGGTGTACCTACCCGATCCAAACAACTCAGAGAAAGGTGTTCGTACCTTTCAACATGAGCCTGGACTGTTTGTTGTCAGGAGGCTGCATGTTATTTTATTTCAACCTTTATTTAAACCTTTTATTTATTTATTAGCTGGTTAGATCTGATTGAGACAGTTTACACATCTTTTTTTCAAGATAGACGGGGTCAATTTGACATTACAGCAGCTCACAAAACATGACTCGTCATTAAACCAGAGTTATTAAAGCACACTTAAAATAATGATGGTGAATAAAAGAAGAGAAAAACACACATGAAGCTAAAATTGTACTAAAATGGGAGTAAATATCAGTTAAAGCATTTACTAAACAAATTTTCAATATTTAATAAATACGTGTGTGTGTATTATACATACAATTTAACACACTGTGTATGACGCATATACTGTATATACTATACAGTATATGCATCACACACACATTGTAGTTAATATACATAATAATGAACACTGCAACATTGTCAGACTAGAACTATCAGTTTGTTTTGATTTTGAGTCCCTCTTTACTCTCATGTGTGAATAAAGCAGTGGGATGCAGTCTAATAGGTATTTTCTGTTTAACCTTTAAGGATAACTTCATATATATATATACACTATATATATATATACATATATATATATATATATATATATATATA
>NC_056505.1:33867875-33885616 GCF_014905685.2 Nematolebias whitei
CAGACTATAAGCTGTAACTAATATAAAGAAAAAATAAATACTAACACGATGTGGTGGTGGTAGGAGCATCCACCACAGTTCTCTACTGTTTGTATTTTAGCTACCATATTGATAGTTACATCTGTAGTTTTTAAGTTAGGTTCATTTGCAAAATCAACACAAGGTCAACAATGCAATGAAATGCTTAGGACGAGAAGAACCGTCTCAACTGGCCAAAAAAACAACAAGAAGAAGAAATACCAAAGCATGCAGCAAAAATACTAAAACATACTAAAAATACTACTCAAATACTATAAATGTACTAAAAAATATTAATAAAATTCTAAAAAAAAACAAGGCGCCAAAGTTAAAAAAGAAATAGATCTACAGTGAATCAGTTAGCAGTGAGTTTTTTTCAACATCATGGTTCTGTTCCGTTAGCAGCTGGTCTCGTTAACAGCTTAGCAGGTCTGGTCAGCAGCTTGATGGTAACAACCGCAGCAGCTGCCCTCACAGACCGCAGTCCAGAACCAGGTCAGCAGACAGAGAACATCACAGGTTTCCCCGCTGAACCAAATGGGTTTGTACTGTGTGTGCAGGCAGATGGAGGATCTTGTTAGCAGCGTGGTCTTGTTAGCAGCATTAGCAGCAGGTCCGGTCAGCAGCATGATGGTAACAACCGCAGGAGCTGCCTTCACAGACCGCAGTCCAGAACCAGTTCCAGCAGACAGAGAACATCCAAGGTTTTCCCTCCGGAGCCGAATGGGTCCGTAGAGTTTGGTCCGTGCAGGCAGATAATCTTTTTAGCAATGTTAGCAGGCACCGCTAGCAGTTTGATGATAATAATGACTGCAGCAGCTGCCCTCCCAGACTGTCCTCCAGAACCGGGTTCCAGCAGACAGAGAACATCCAATTCCCTCCGAGCTGAATGGGTCCGTAGGGTTCGGTCCGTGCAGGCAGATGGAGGATCATGGAGGCAGCTGCCATAACAGGCCAGAGTCTGAGCCTGAGGCTGGAGGGGGGCTGGGAACTAAACCACACTGGCAGGATGCCAAGGCATGCAACACACATTTTGTTTATTATTGTTATTTATTTAGTTTATTTAGTTTTGTCCTGTTGCTTCTTTTAGCTTTAACAACTTGCTTTCAGCCTCCCCAGTAAGGTCTATTCAGGGATACTGGAGAAGCGAGTCTGATCAATGGTCGAACCTCAGGTTCACGAGGGTTCCGTTCTGGCTGTGGAATACTAGAACAACTCTTTACCCTCACTCAGGTCCTCAAGAGGGCATGGGAGTTTGCCCATCCAGTCTACATGCGTTATGTTATGTCGAAGGCATTCGACCGTGTTCCTTGTGGTACATTGTGCAGGGTACTCCATGAGTATGGAACTGGGGTTTTGTTGTTATGGTCCACACAGTTCGTATTCAAGCCCTTTGTCACCGATTCTGTTCATTTTTTTTCTGTGCAGCCAGGTGGTGGAGGTAGCCTCAGGATTTCATCTCTGCTATTTGCAGATGATGTGGTCCTGTTGGTATCATTGTGTCATGATCTCCATGATCATTGTGCCATGAAACTCTCTATTTATCAGTCAGTCTGCATTTCTACCCTCAACTATGATCACAAACTTTGGGTCGTATCCAAAAGTATGAGACTGTGGATACAGGTGGTTGAAATGAGTTTTCTCTGCAGGGTAGCTGGACACATTCTTAAGAGATCAGGGTGACAAGTTCAGTTATCCGGGAGAGACTCGGAGCAGAACTGCTCCTCCGGCACATCAAGGAGCCAGCTGGGGTGGTTCAAGCATCTGGTAAGGAAGATCTCTGGATGCCTCCCTAGGAAGTTGCTTTAGGCATGTTTGATTGGCAGGAGACCTCGGGAAACGCTGCATTTATGTCTCTCAGTTGGCTGGGAATGCACTGGAGTTCTTCCAAAAGAGCTGGAAGAGGTGCTGTGGAAAGAGATGTCTGGGCCTCCCTGCTCAAACTGCTGCCCCCGTGACCTGACTTTGGAACAAGCAGAAGATAAATGGATATTCTACTGTACAGAGAATACAAATTAGTATATTTCTAAGTCATAGGCAAATATATTCAACTGATTTTTTTTTATTTAACCTCCAGCTTTTTTCCATTAGTTCTAGGTGTTAAGCACAGTACACTGTGGCTCAGAAAATGTCCTTCATCTATGTGGGTACATGCATCTTCTAAAGCACTAAATCAAATAGTTTTGACAAATCATGCTCTGAACTTCTGCATGTTGCTCTCCAAGCATCGTGAAGTGTACTTTGCTGCGATAATGGATTTAAACAAAACGCTGACTTCAATTCAGAGCTTGTGGAGGACGAGGCAGCTTTTCGTGCACGTGCATACCTTGATCCTAGTTAAAAGCAACAGGCCCCAAGTATGTGCTAATTGACATAAAAGTTAAATTAAGCAAAAGGCTTCTTCTCTTCAACCTTTTTCGTCTTCTTGTTGATGCTCTTATACTTTTCGCCCTGCTGTCAAGTGAGTTTTCAGGAATGGCTGGTGAAAATTAGATTTTCAATAATTGGTCAGTGCCCAAGATGGAACTTACCACGAGACTCAAATGAGATCCTTACGCTGAATCCACCCTGTGGTTTCTAATCAAAGTGACGGCACGAATCAGTGAAATGATGCACGTTGGTGGAACCGAGTGCCGTGCCGCACAATGCTGACCCGGTCCTTACTGCAACCCGCTAATTAAAACTCAGTCAGTCCCTGCTCGGAATGAGGAGCTCAACACAACATGTTTCACTTTAATATTTTTATTTATCGCGCAACATAAAACAATATTGTGGTTTTTTTTAACCACATACACTATGTATTCACATAATACACCAAACAGCTACAAAGAGAGATAGACTGAACAAAAACACTTTTTTACATACTGCATCCTTGACATGAAAATAAAGAACCAAGAACAATTCCTACAACTCAAAAAGGAATGTAGCTGCCACTTGTGTAGGTTCATTTTCATCTTTTTGTATGCGCCAGGGTCTAAATCTTTTTCCAAATTTGGAGAGTATTCAGTAAATTAGATGATAAATTGTCAACATTGGGCCATACATAGTGAGATGCTTTTTTTTTTTTTTTTTTAGTTTTCATGAGGTTAAGAAAGAGAAAATACACAAGATTTAAGAGAAAAGGGATTGAGTGAGGATATGAAGTGCATGACTAGAGAGAGGATAAGGGCGGCAGTACACAATTACGGTATTGTTCAAATATTGTAGTATTCAGCTAACATGTACAATTACAACATACTCAAAGGAGAATTCTAATAGTTTGGTACTCATATTGTACCCAAAAAAAAGAAACCCAAATAACAGTCTTCATATAATTTGTTTCTACTTCTCATCCTAGTTTCAGTGACTTCAAGTATTACATGGAATGAACAATAACATGTAATCAGCTGTTGCCCTCAACAAAAGAGATGTACATTTGTAGCATTGTAACAAAAGACTGTTCAAGAAATCAGCACCAGGGCAGCTTCCCAAACTTCGAAACTGCTCAGATCAAAAGTAGACTTCTAGATATTCAAGAAGCTCAGAAAAATATTTGTGGTTATCACTTGTTTGATTTTTTTTTTTGTCTTTCACACAGTAAATTTTAAGGTGTAGCATCATAGCACCAGTTGTCCGACCTCCACCCGTCACATATCTCAGGACATGCTTGAAATATACTCTCGTGAGAACCATGAAGAAAATGTGTCACGTTTAGAAATTTACAATGTGATAAAATATGTTGTACACAGTATCCTCAGCACCTTTTCTTACAGAAGTGTATGTAATGTGGGCATTGTCTTGAGTCCAGAAAGTACACCAGACCCTGGCCACTGCACCAGCAGAACTTCCTGTAAGCCATGATGCACATGTCAAGATTATTAAATACCATTAAAAGCTAAGAAATAATAATCTGATCACTTCCATAGGGGCATCGGGAGCCGTGAGCATCCTTAAATATTAGCAAAGCTAGATCAGACAATATTTATGCAGACATCTAAACAAGCAGGGAGGCAGTATCTTACATGATAGTCTAACACACGTGGAAAAGATTGGCTGGCTATTCTGTAAGTCACTACAACATCACCTTAGATTCACCTCTGTGTTGTCAAAGTTACGAGAAAACTGGCAGAATTTTCAGCTCTCAGGATGAAGCCACAGCCATGAGACACAACCAAAGGTTCAAAAAAATCAACGTGGCAGCTCTGGACAGCTTGCCTCTTAATCTATTAAAAAAAGGTTTTGGAAGAGTTGTAAAGGGACTTCCTAAAAATGAACATCTGTAAAACACCAACCGGTTTAGTTGTAGGTCTTTAAAAAGACCGAACAGAAAACTAAACAAATGACGTGATGAGATTTAAATGTGCAAGTCAATAAAATGGTTTTGGTCATTTTATTTCACAAAAAGGAGGCAAATATGCACATTTCCCTACATCTCAAATAACTTTAATGTCATTTTGTTTATGGCTACTGGTTAAGGTTTGTCCTTAAACACATCACTGATAATTATACTGATATTTGTAAAGAGGTGTACAGAGTTGTCACTGAGTTTTTTGTAAAACTCTAAACTTTAGACATGCTGTAGATGTAAAGTTTGGATAAAAGAATGACAGTATGGGTGATTACTCATCTTTTGGTGAGTTTGCTTAATTGCTGGGGGGGGGGGGGGGGTACTGTCAGGTACTGTCATCAGATCAATTACAGGCCAACAAGGAGTACAGTACTTAAAAAAATCCAAACAGTAGAATAACTGAGCAAAAGTTTTTACACATGTTGGGATCACACGTTGTAAATTACTGTCTGAGACTTCATCATACCCCCCCCCCCCCCTGCTGTCCATGGTTTCATTACTATCCTCACCAGTTAAATAGTCTTACCTAAATAGTTTACTATTTACATTTTTTATCTCTCTCTTGAGAAAATAAAAAATTAAAATAAAATAAAAAACCTAAGCTTCAAGTTGTCAATAATCGGCTCTTTCGTTTCGTCATTAAAATCAAGATTAAAAGTGCTTTTATAAATTTTTTTCTTCTCTATGTACAATTTGTATTAGCTGTATAAAAACGATGAAAAAGCAATAACATCAAAGACAATCATCATAATCACAATGTCGTAATAAATAAGAGTAAAAAAAAACAAAACAAAAACAAAAGCAAGTCCAAATGAGTTGGAAATCTAGCGCGCACGGTGGACGTGCAGGATTTTCTGCCTTCAGTAGCAAGTTGTGATTGTGACCAGTGTCTCTACAGCCTGAGGTAGAGAGCTGGAGGCCCTTGGGGGAGGAAACTGACTCTTTGTCCAGGGCGTGGAGCCAAACAACTTCTCCAGAGTCCTGTCAGTCACTTGTTGTCATTGTCAACACACATTGCAAGCAAAATAAGCAACTAAACAAAGTAAAAATGAGGACGCTAGAAGTGCTGTCAAATAGTCTCTCGCTTTGGTTTGTCTCTTTCACACACTGGTGTCTTTAAAGGTCAACCTCAGTCACGGACACAAAGTGAGAGATTAGCTGATTTATATCTGCTCCCTGAAGCTACAACTCTCTACGGTTTGTCTGCTGATGTGTTACGAAGAGAAGTGACAACTGACTGTGCTTTCTTTGCCCTGGACCGTGGACTGTGTATGCCACAATGCACTGCAACAACTTCCTCTACTAGAACCACGTCCCACGTCCAACAGCAAAGCTGCAACCCCAGAACAGCCACTTTACATAGGCTGGCAACAAGGTGCCTGTGGAAGGACGAGCCTCACTCTGCTCGAAGATGACAGCACCATGCAGAGGAAGGAGAGGCTCCTTCACTGTAAATCAAGTGTAATAGGACAGCACCAGAATGTGTTAGAAGCACCGAGAGCACTGCAGCGCCAACACTTTCCTTCTGCTGTAACCCAAGATCCGCTTCCCAGATGCAGCTCCTGTCACATTTGTTCCACGATGGGACAAAGATTGGCTTTGTCTTAAGCTTCACCGAGTCCCACCTATGGTCAGCAAACAGGATGTAAGATCCCCCTCTGCTGGCCTTGGGTGCTCTACGCAGCAAAGCAAACTCTTCCCTCGTTAATGAATGGATCTCAAGTGCTTGTTGAAAAAGAAGACACTGCTGCCCTCAAGAGCTAATGCTGGGAAGTGCTGAGCCCTAATCAAAAGTTGTAGGAAGATAAAAAGAGTTCCACTTGCTCCCTGACTGTGTGAGAACTGCACACCAAAAGATACCAGAACCACAGTCTTCACCACGGGAAAAAAAAACATATTGAGCAAAGAACAGCATTTGTTAAAAGATCTCATTACACTCGTCTTTCAACAAACGCTCTTTCCCTGGAACTTAAAACGATACAAACTGTCATTCTGGTACCCTGCCACACATCTTATAACAACAAAACTGTTTACCTGCTTGCAAACACTACTTGAGTTGAACTGGAGTTAGAGCACCTAAATACTGCAACAAGTGCAATGAAGAGTAGTGAAATAAAACTGATCCGAGCCAGAGTTTGAGCACCAGTGGAGGCGGAGGAGTGCAGACAAGGAGGAGGAGCACATCACCCAACCAGAAGACGGGCTGTACTTTTAATCTGGACAACCACTTTCTTTTCTGTCTTTATGTTTTGTTCATCTATGATTGTTTTAGATTAAATCTTTTTTTTTTAACATATTTATTTTCTATTAAAAAAACTTTTGTTAGATATACAATGAAAATTGAGGCCAATGTAAAAGAAACTGGAATCATTTTAGACTGATTCTATTTTTTACACAGCCATGAAAGTTTACGATAATCCCAGTTTTCTGTCCACCTGGGTGGATGATGGCTCCTCCCGTAAATAGAGTTTTTAAACTAATAAAGAGAAAGAAATTTGAAAACAACCAAAAAAAAAAGGGTTACAGTTTCCTCAAACATGAACAAAGCAACGGTGACTCAGACTCATCAAATAAAACCAAAAACAGAAACAAAGGTCAATCACCTCATTAATAATATTAATAAAAAAACAGCAATAATAAGAAAAACAAGTGTTCATTATAATAATACCTGTAATAACAACAGTGACAGTAACAAGAGCAATCATAGTATTATTGATAATTATAGCAATTGGGATCATTAAAATTCTATAAACAAGAAAAAGAGTAATGGAGTTCGTCTCTGTGACTGAGAGACAAAGAGCACCACAGGCAGCTCAACCACCGCCTGACATGAGGTAAAACACAATGAAAATGTCTCTCCTCTGTATGAAATGTGGAGGGGGCAGGATGGAGAGACACCAGACTGTGAAACAGCAAGGAGACATTCATCCTGCTCATTGCCCTCTACAGCCCCCCACTGCACCACTCTGTTGCTTTTAGTCTTTCCGTGTCCATCATGCCTCAGACGAAGTGGCTGTAGGGCCCAGTGAGGCGAGTGAAGGCATAGGGAGACACTGTAACTAAAGAGGTGGTGTTAAACGTGGAGGATAACCGTGTCACTGGCCCGACTTTCTTGTCTTTAGATTGTCCAGGTCCTGGGCTTGAACCTGTGACTGTAGCACCCCATTTACGTTTCTTTCCGAGTGTCTTTATGTCTTCCTGGGAGAGACCGAGGAGAGCTGCTTCTTGCTGCCTTTGCAGCGCTCGCTCTGCCAGCAGCTTCATTTTAGACTCCCACAGAGCCAGCCCATGCAATGGCTGGTTAAGGTTCTTGTGCTGGTAGAATACCAGGGAGATGCGAGTGGGATGAGAGCGGTCGGGTTTTTTAAGTGGAGTGGTAGCATGTAGTTCCCGGCGAGCACATTCAATCAAGATGGAACCATGGGCTGGAGCTACTGCCACACCACCAATGGTGGAATCCAAGAAGTTGTGTTCACTATCAGACCATACCTCTTCCTCCTCTTCTTCATGATGCTTAGAGCTCTCAACATCACTCTCAGCCCGGCAGGGGTTGCAGTAGGCTTGATTTGACTGCTGTAGGGCATCAGGGAAAAGGCGACCTTCAGGAGCAGGGGAAGGGGTGCTGCCTGCCACTGAACCTCCACATGACTTCCAGGCCTTTTCTTGGAGCCCAAGGGGAGTGGAACACCGGTTCTCCCTGGTTTTGGACCACATCTTGTCGGGGCAGGCACCTGCAGGATTGCTGTGCTTTAAACCAGGACTATATGCAGCAGGACTCATGCCCCAGGCATTAGGCTGGGGGCTAGAAGCAGGGCTGACCCAGTGCCTAGGGGTGACTGGGCCAGGAGTGCCTGGACCAGGAGTGCCTGGGCCTGGAGTGAGAGAGCGTGGGGTGCCTGGGCCTGGGGTGCCTGGGCCTGGAGTCACTGAGTGGGGGGTAACTGAGCCTGAGTGAGAGGTGCCAGGCTGTGGTGTACCTGGGTGAGAGGGAACATGGCATGCGGAGCCTTGGTATAAGTTAGCCTGGAGTGCTGTGCCAATGAGAGGGGACAAAGGTGGAGAAGAAGGTAGTTGGAGTGATGGATTGGGGGAAGCTATAGTGGGATTTGAGCAAGGGAAGGATGTCCACTGCTGGGGGTAAGCCGATGACTGTCGCTGCTGAGAATGCTGGGGAAACTGCTGCTTATCCAAGTTCAAAGAAGAGACATCTAGACTTTGTCTTCGGTTTAGATGGCCATCCCAGGTGGTAGGATTAATACTTCCATTAGGCTTGTACCCTGTCCAGGCTGCAGATTGAGGGGTGGTCCTTGATGTGTTGGCACCAGTCAGACTTGGCAATGCACCTTCATAGAGTGGTACATCCATAGGCTCCTGTTTGATGAGTGGAGTGCCTCTGTTGGAGGACTCAGAGGAGACAGAAGAAGGACGGGAAGGGTTGTAGTCTGATGGCTGAGTGTAAGCACTGGTGTTGGACTGGGTTAGTTGCTCTGGGAGATTGATGGAGGACTGACACTGTCTGGCCTGAAGGTTCTGAAAGTCAGGCTTTTTGTCTATCTGAACAGGCTTGACTCCTGGTTTGGGCAAGGAACCATTTCGACCTTCATAGGTTCTCAGTTTGCGTGGGAAAAGTGCATTGGGAGGGTAGTTGTAATAGCCATAGGGCATTGTGGGCAGACTGTGGTGGTAGCCATTCACTGCATCGGCTGGAGAGGGCTGACCTGCGGGGGAATGAGCTCCCCTTGCATAGTAGGCAGGATGCTGATAAATATTTTTCAAAGGGTCAGTTGCTTGCATGGGGTATCCATCTGTTGATCCACTGAATGGCTCCATCTTGATGTTGGGCTTCACATCCTCTTTTATCATTTCTGATAGTTTAAAACAAGAGAGAGAGAGAGATTATAATTGAAATGTAACTTCACCCATTCTATTGTTGCTTTCAATTTAAATTCAGGGAAAAACAATAGTTGATTTTAAGTGGGTTATTTAAAATGGTGGTTATATTGTCATACCTGTACATCTTTTCAGCATAATTAAATTATATTTTGCATGACAGAAAAGCACAAGAAAATAACTAACCTTTGTTGGCTTGGAGTTGGGGGGAACTGGAGATACAGCGCTCAGACTTAACCACTGATTTTTCTGGGGTCTCCCCTGGCTGCTGCATGAGTTTATTTTTCTTCTTCTCTGATGCGGCCTTCTTAGCTTCGAGCCGACGTTGTCTGCAGGATTTGGCAGGCTCGGGCAGTTTGCGTACCTCACGACGGAAAGCCTGAAGAGCCTGTATGGCTCCAGTCTTAATCTTGATGCGCTGGCCCTCTTCACTACCAAACTCATCTGTTTGTGAAATTGTGTAAAGAGGCAATACATGGAGCTGCTCATCGTCAGGGATTTCCCCCACTTTTCGGTTGTCCTCCTTGGTTAAAGTGCACACCTGACAAAGCAGGACAGTATGACAATGGTTAAATGTATAAAACACTTTTCAATATGTGTTTTAGCATTAAATAATTAAGACTCATTTCATTAAGAATACCAGAAATTTTACAACAGGAGTGCCCAATATGTCAATTGTGATCTATTGGTTGATCACAAAGGTATTATGGGTAGATTGTGTGGCATTAAAAAATAGACATCGGCCTATTATCCATCATCACTATGAAATCTGTCACTTGATTGACGTACAGGGCAGCCAGTTACACGATGTGAAACAGCAGCCTTCCTGCTGCGGTTCGGTCGTTCATTTACATGACAGCGCCGCTCATTCTCTCTGAAACCGAAGGTTTCTGAATCCAGATCTGAAGCGGGAACCCCCCACGGTGGCGTGAAATACTCCGCACATGCGCACTAAAGGCAGACGTTAGTGTATTCATCTGTTTGGATGTTACTGTCATGCAGACACTGCATGTGCAATGACTGCAGCTGAGCTCTGCATCAGGGTTGCCAGATAACTTTAAAATGTCTTATTTTCCCCCTCCTTTTCTGTGCACATGTTCAACAAACATAACAAACCTCTCATCTTAGAATATCTTTACTCAGCACATAGGACAGTTTAGGTCTAAATACTGTCATTTTAAAGCCACAGTACTATAGTTCATCATTTCTTATCTGGCGACATGACTGACATGGAAACTACAGCGTTTTTGTGTAAACCCACTCATTTTTTGTTTTTTATCCCCAACAAACATTGAAAAAACACTCAAATTTCCAGAGGTTGTTCTCATGTAAACGGGGAGTTAGATCACTTTGACTTGGTCATTTTAAAAGTTGCTCGCATGCTGAAAAAGTGCGGGCACCCCTGCTTTAGAAGATGCTGAGAGATCTTACCACTGTACAGCCATTGTGGAGATTATGCTGGTCCTTATGAGCATGGGCACAGAAGTCCATGCATGCAGTGATTCCAGAGAATGGACGGCCTTCCTTTAACCCCAACCTGCAGTCTGGAGCTCGATGTTCTGCCTGGCACTGAGGAACAGGACACAAAGAACTTTAAGTCAGTTATTAATATGAATTTTTATATTATGGTAATTTGGGGACCTAATGTATATAGTTTTTTTTGCTTTAAATTTCAACACCAATGTTCTTAAGTACCAATCCTATGCAAGAAAAAAATCTATATGGAAGTTGTTGTATAATATTCACATACCTAGTTGGGTAATTTCCAATAAACATACCTGGTTGCTGTAGGCCTGTGGCGCCAGCTGCTTGTACAAAGGAGCCACCTCAGTTGCCAGATTTTGGAAATTGTCCCTGAGTTTTTCCTCCTGCCAAACACAAATATAAAATATTGGGAGCTATATCAGCGTTATTCAATAATTCAAAGATATATATATATATATATATATATATATATAAAAGTGTGTGTGTGTGTGTGCATATATATATACACACACACACATATAAAAACATAAAATCAAACAATTTTTTAGCAGTATTAGATATTAAATAAATCTGGAGGCTTTCATGTGCTGTGTACGTACGTCTTCAGGGTGATCTCCTTGTAGTCTGAACTTGCGTGGCGTTTTGCTTCGGGCGTACTTACAGCCATTAAAGTACATACTCCAGGAGCAACCAAATGAAAAGGATGCACCAGACATTTCAGGCTCTTTGCCCTGACAAGCGCAGGTACGACTACAGGGGACAGAGAAAGTGTACGGTTGGTATGTGCATCCTTCAGGCGACAGAAGTGCCAGTAATGAAATTAGAACAATAAACCTTTAGAGCAAAATTACACACAACATTGAGCATGCATCAGGATACACACAACATTGTGTTTTGTATGTCTTTGGTCACTTGTCATGCAAATACACTTTAAAAGTATATACAACTTTTCCTTATAAATTTATATAACTAAACTAAATAAACCTGTAACTTGTAAACAGACTTCTACTGGGATTTTAGTAGATGTTTCCAACGTTTTCCAAGATGTTCAATGGATTTCTTATCCACATGGAGACGCCAAAAGGAATTTTTTTTTTAAATCTTCACTTTTTTCTGTTTCTCACCAAATGTTTGTGTGTGGACAGGGTGAGCAAACACAGCAGAAAATCTGTTTATAAAAACATCCAGAGTAGTGTGGATGGGGCCTCAACCCTCACTAATGAGCCAACAAATTTTGATTTGCTGTTTCTGATTTTAAACTAAAATAAACTTAAAGCTAACGCTATTTTATGCTTACTTGTGTTTATATTAAGAATCAGAGTTTCTTTATTGTCATTCACACAACATGTGGTGCATGTGGTGGAACAAAATTGTGTAGACAGGGTCCCAGTTACAGCCAACAATAAAATGTAAAAGAAAAACTGTAATAAGATCTAAGATATGAACTAAGAAAAACATCAACTAAAAGTACACTAAGCACTAATAGCATAAAAACAATAAGCTGAACAGCAGCATGAACATGAGTCTGTGTGAGCAGAAGAGCACAAATGAACACATCAACATGAAACAGATCAGCAGCAACATGAAACAGATCAGCAGCAACATTATTTGATTTTTCACAGTGATTATTCTGGTTAGAGATTCATGAGTCTAACAGCTTCAGGGTAGAAGCTGTTCCTCAGTCTAGTGGTTCTACACTTAATGCTCCTCAACCTCCTTCCTGAGGGGAGCGGGGCAAAAAGTGTGTGTGCTGGGTGAGTGGGGTCCTTCCTGATGCAGGTGGCCCACTTCCTGCATCTGGAGGTGTAGATGTCTGTGATGGACATCACAGACATCTATCCATTATTACATTTACATCTATTAAAATTGGTGACTAGAGATAAAACACTGAGCTTCTCATGGAACAATAAACTACATAACACCTGTCTATATTTGTTTTCAGGAGGAAACCAGAGTCATTGCTACACATTTACTCACTCATCATTGAGGCCACAGCGCCGGCTGGTGGGGTTGCCATATTTAGTGAGCGTGTCTGTGACATCGCGGTACAGCTTGTCGGCCATGACTCTGGGGATGCCCTCCCAGGCCAAAATAACAACAATGATGACCGCGTTGGCACAGTGGTGGCCGGCCCGATGACGCACCAGACACAGCAGCTTTTCTTTCTCGCTGCTCCGACGGATCACCTGGCAGGACAAAGAGGTCATCCTTAAAAACAAATACATGTTAAATGAATTCATTTATTTTTAAAAACTGTAGAGTTGTTATTGTTGTAGTTGCTTTATTTGTCCAGTAGATGTCCAACACACGTTTTTTTTTCTTGATAAACCAACAGAGAAGCAGTTTATGTTCACAGCAACAGTTAAAAGTACAAAGGTCTGTAGAAAATTCTCTATAACTGCCTCATTCACTGCCTTCTCTCTGCTTCTGTCTCCAACATACTCTTGTTCCCCTCCCTCAGCGGGAGGGTTGTTTGGATTCCATAAAGTCATTAGCAGGATGTGTCAGGGCCAACAGAAGTGCAGGCCTGGCATGTGTTACAGAGGGAGACCTCCTACAGATGCATCCACCGCGGATAACAAACGGACCTGTTTGTGTCCCCTGCACCCACATTACACACAAACACACACCCTGACCACATACATCAGTGGCTGATTGGCTGTCACTGCTGCCAGGAGGTCCCAACACTCAAAACACCCTCTCCTTTTTTCAACCCTCCCATAATACAACCGGATGCCAACTGAGATGGTAACACTTTGGGAAACTCCAAAAAAGTTCAATCTGGTCCTCTGGATATTCAAAAAAACAAAACAAAGCAAAAAAAATACAGAAACGTTTCGTCTCTCATCCGAGAGACTTCCTCAGTCTGAGGTGCTGTATTCAGCTCAGTCTCTTAAATAGCACCTTCTCTAAGAGACTGAGCTGAATACAGCACCTCAGACTGAGGAAGTCTCTTGGATGAAAGACGAAATGTTTCTATATTTTTTTTTGCTTTGTTTTGTTTTTTTGAATATCCAGAGGACCAGATTGAACTTTTTTGGATTTTTCTACCTGGATTATTGAGCATGCATCAGGATACTTTGGGAAACTGTTTGAAAGATGGAGGGAATCATTTTGAAACATTTAAAGTTAGTTATCGTTTACTTTTTTAACATCATCTACATTGCAAATGTGATTTTGTATTCCTCACTTACCCATTTGGCAATAGGACAACCATGGGAGCTCTTTCCCTCTCTGCCTGTGTACACCACCTTTTCTATCCGGACAGCTTCGCCTTTCTCTCCATACCTAAACAAAAAACAGTTATTTTTTGGTGGGTTCAAAATTTTGAAGTGGTTGCTGATGTTGACAAATTATAGCACAGTGCAATAGTTAAAGCAAACAAAGCACAAGTCACTAAGTTCAATTAAACTGGTTGCTTCAGGCTGTCAGTCAGCTGAGGGTGAACCCAAGCCCACTGTCCACGAGGTCAGACGATCTGCATATCTCCTGACAAAGTCTCACAGACAGAACACTTGCAGCAGAGTAATGCTGTTGACCCAGAATGACACACTATAGTTAAAAATTACCCAAGTATCACATTGTTCTTGCGATTGCCTGAACTAAGTTCACATAGATACAATCAGCGATTAACTCAACCTGTAAACACAACATAAAGCCAGTTTGCATACAAATGACCAGGGTTTAATTTGAGCTGGATCCTGCCGGAACAGGATCCGGGAACTCTCTTATTTTGACAGGGTGTGTTCTGGTAACTGTTTTCTTGGATCCTGTAACTGTCAGGTTTACCAATAATAAAGTTATGAACATGTTTGACTGGCTTGAACAAATCAAACCTGTATAGGACATGCAATCTGAAAACAATTACATAAACACTCATTTTAAATATAATAAGCTTCCTAATATCACATCAGAGCTGTTGCTTCGCATTTCGCTTCTACTCTTAAAAACATCTCTGCCCCTAAAAGTTCAAAGTCACGGGCAATTTAATTAAAACACAAAAATATAATTAAACGTTTTGCACTACGCATAAGCTCCTGCGTTTTTGTGAACAATCTGATGTGTGAATCAATGCAGGAGTTATCTGAACTTTCACTGGATGATCTCAGCTCGTAAAGCTGTTTGTCGTGCAGTCAGAATATTTGAAGCGATGTTGGAGCGACCAGGACACATTTCTGACTTGAGCAGGAGGATTGAGAGCAAGTCTTTTCTAAGCCAGTGACAAAGCGCTAAATATGGCCAAAAACTTAGAGCAGCGCTTTCACGCTGTGAAATAAAACATCAAGTAGGTGAACACATTAATTAAACTCACTCTATCATATTAAGTATAATTGTAGCTTATATAGAGTGTCGGTTGAAAGAAATTCAAAAAAGTGAAGTTGTATTTAATTAATTGTAATTAATCCAAGGTGCTGAAGGTCTAGTGTGCTGGTGAGGGAAGGGCTTGTGATGCTGATGAAGTCTGGTGGCCTGAGCTGACGAGCCATGGTGCTGAGGCAGAATGAATCACACTGCTTACTCTCATCACATAGTATTTCTTTTTTTAGCTGTAGGTTCTGTTCATTCGCCAATGCGTTGATGAGTACAGGAATGTTCAAGTAGTTTTGCTCATTTTTCTAATTCTCCAAAGCTGCTCATGCAGTTTTTGGCATTTTTGATTGAAACCTTCTCTGGTTATTTCTATATTGATGTTCAATCTAATAGTTATTAATAGTCAATACTTTATCATCCAGTGCATCAGTCACAGGACAAGGAGCATGAAAAAATAGGCCAAAGTCTTTCTCAAGGCAAGGCTACCAGCCAGCCAAACCCTTTCCTTCTGTTTTTCAGGCTTCTAAAACAACTCTTTCTAAAAATGTCATTCAGGTATGAGAGAATGCTCCATTAGCTAAAATAAGCCTCTACACGTTGACGCTTTAGTTTAGTTTGATGCTGTTTGTTTTAACCACTGCACTCTGCAAATATCAGTTACTGAGGTCGTTGCTGCCCTAAAAGTTGTTAGAAGTCCCTGAATGACGCCATCACCTAATTGGCATAATTGACAATGTGCATGTAATTGTGATGGAGGCTGTAAGAGCGAAGAATAGACAAGGGAGAGACAAAAAACAAGTGAAAGTCACTCCAGATAAACTTTCTTCTGTTGATTCTTGTGTTTTGTGTTACAGTTCAAACCCTCTTTATCTGGACAGGCAAATGTAACCCATGAAATCCTTTTAGTCATTTTTGAGCCTAGATTTGTTTTAGACAAAGAAAGTTTTACATTTACGTGGCTCAAACAGGGGCAGCTTCCCACATGTGTGATTTATTACAGCCCGGACATGGAGGGGTGAATATCTGCTGCTCAGCTCGCAGCTGGGAGGGACGCTGAACCAGGACTGGGTCCGTTGTGCGTTCTTTGGGAGAGGCCCCACAGCGTCCAGAAGAGTAAGAACGATGCGTGCTTTCCAAAAGTCTCCAGTAAGACCAGAAATAAATAGCTAGATTTGTTGCTCTTTTTTAAAGAGATGAGTTTGAATAGTAAACAAATATAGTGACAATGTTACTAAGTGGATGTGACGACTGACTCATTCATTCAGCAGCTTCAGGAGATTGTAACACGAACGTTGTTTGGTTGAAGCAACAGTAACAAACTAAACAGATGGGGTCATACCGTATAACACTGTATTCCACACCTGTATGATGCGTTTGAGAAAGTCTAATCTTTAAGCCTGAAAAACAATCTAAGAGACTAACCTTTAGCCATTAAGTCTTGGAAAAAGTTTTATGTCCTTTTCTTCAAATTCCACCTTCTGTGCCTGATGTCGCAGCTCATGAGGTACTAACTATTGATAACTATTTGACAGAACACTTTAATCACCTAACTAGTCTTTAAATATGATGTTTGTGCATTATCTAACAAGAGTGTTTGGTTTGGAGTAAAGATAATCTAGAATTGACTTGTCTGCACCCAGCCAAATTCTAAGAATGTGTTTTGAACTTTGAGGTTTATATTTGCTATTTGTATTGGAAAATACAATATGTTCAAGTAAGTCAGAAAACAAATGTATGCCTTTGCTCCTGTTTCCGATATCTAAAGATGTACAGTTGGTCTGGTGAAATGTCTAAAGCTGTTGCATCTTTGGTCGTCAGATCACCAGAATGGGATACTGACCCTTGGCTTAAAAAGTAGGATTACAGGTTTCTGAAAGAGCAGCAGAATCCAGTGAGCTCAGCATCACGAGCTGGAGGGAAGTGTGTGTTCACAGTGCTCTGTGAGATTCACACAGACCCGGCAGAGTAAACCAGAACCCAGCAGTCGCTGTGCAACAGCTACAGGACCGTCCCTTACAGATTAAGGCTGATGGGAATAAATTTATTTTTATGTTCACACTTTTTGATGGATGAAGATGGATCCTGCAGATACGCAGGTACAGGAGAAGGATGAGGTCATGGGTTGTAGTGGGGTGCAGGACCTGTCATGTCTGGGTGTAGCTAATATCAGGTCTCTTCAACTCTGCCTGATACTTGGCATTGGAAAATGTTCATATCTGAGATTGCAGATTTAAGCTTGACCAATCGATTACCATCGAGATTAAGTGAATGTGGCTCAGAGAGCACCACCACAGGGGTGGCTTGCTGGGGTCAGAGGTGGGTCATAGGTCAGGCAGGGACTGTAGTGTCTTTACACCTTATGTCATCTTTCAGACAACAAAACATGGCCTTTGGCTCAACAGCCCCCTTAAGTCTGAGAACCAATGACCAATCCACACTCTCCGCCTTCAAACCAAATGATCAGTGTTATCTGTTAGACATGACAATGTGACAGTTCCACTATAAAGGCTGCACGGGGCTCATTACTGCTGCTAAAACTACTGATTCACTGAGATAACAAGCTGGCTACCTGCTCACAGTGAGCGTGTGACTCTGATTAGATTACAGCCCTGATGAGTGAGGCTGAGTGTCATCGTTACTCTTACAAAACAAAACCATTACACAAAATGTGCACGTTCAGCTAGTTTGAGATTGTTTAATTTGAGATTTG